>NC_050576.1:216821106-217485273 GCF_011100635.1 Trichosurus vulpecula | reverse complement strand
TATATAGAGATAAAACAAGACAGAGCTTTGAACCTTGTTCTAAAATGCTAGGGCTCTTTCCCTAGATGGGGCTTTGAGAATCTTATTGATAATAATTTTATTAAAATCTCAAAATAAGTTATTCATTATGAAAGTTTTATTTTTTCTTTTCTTTTTCTCAAGGTGAGAGTGAGAGAAAATCAATGATTTTTAGTTGAAAAATAATATTTTTCCATAATAAAATATATACTTAATGGCGGATGGGGTTGCCCTCTGGCTGGTTAAGCCATTGGTGATCTGGTGGGGGTGGGGGAGAGTGGTGGTGATGGAAGCAGGTAAGCCATGGTATCTTCCTCTAGATTTAGAACAAGAAGCAAATCCCACTGATTGTTTCATCCCTTCCATGATCAGTGGAGCATAGGCAGTGGTTAAATGGGGTAGGTACACTTGGTGGGAGGAGAAAAGTAAGTTGTGACAAGAGTGGCCAAGCCCACATTGCAAAGGTGCCCCAGGAAGAGGGAGCACCCTTTTGTTTTCATTTCCTTTCCTAAGCTTCTAAATCTGCTTGCCATTTGGTTGTTGCTCAATGGTTTGCCATTTCCTTCTCCAGCTCATTTGACAGATGAGGAAACTGATGCAAACAGGGCAAAGTGACTTGCCCAGGGTCACACAGCTGGTAAGTATCTGAGGCCAGATTTGAACTGTCTTCCTGACTCCAGGACTGGTGCTCTATATACTGTGCCACCTAACTGCCCTGTCTGCCATACAGTAACATCAAATGATTCTACAAAGATGATGAACCCAAGTTGCAGAAAAATGATGTGAGTTCCTCACGTTCACTGCATACAGGAAACACCATCTCCTGTCTCTATTATGTTTGCAACATTTGGCCCCCATGCCTAGAGTGCACTCCCTCCAGGTGCAATGTCATATGCATAGCAGTTAATGTTTGTTGAGTAATGGTTGGATAAGTATAGTTATCTCAATGTTGGGCTCAGCTCAGCACCTAGGAAATTATTTATATCCAATAGTTACTATGTAATAGCAATTAAAATAGAGGCACCTGGTCACATTATTTGTATTTTTATAAAGGAAACATTTCAGTAGAACTAGTTCGATTAAAATGATGGGTCTGAAAGGCAAGGCTATTTCTGTGTATCAGAATAATACTTTGTTGATCAGTACATTCTCTTCAATGAACAATTCACAATCACAGATGCTTTCCCTGGTCCTTATCCAGGTACCAGTCACTGTCTCTAACAGGTGTTCCCAAATATTCCCTGAGGAGATGTTACTTTTTGATTCTCCACATCTGTATACATGTCAGAATAGGGGAAATCCATGAAGGCATGGATTATTCTAGATGATCTAAACTTGGAATCTCCCTACTAATTGATAGCCTCCAGTGTTTGGGGCAATAGGTGACACAGTTGGATAGAACAATAGACCTGGAATCCAGAACACCTGAGTTCAAATCCAACCTCAGATACTTACTGGATATGTGACTCTGGGCAAGTCACTTGACCTCTGACTCAGTTTTCTCATCTGTAAAATGCAGATTATAATAGAACCTAATTTTCAGGGTTGTTGTGAGGATCAAATGAGCTATTATCTGTAAAGCACTTTACAAACCTTAAAGGGCTGTATAAATGCTAGTTATTATGATGACTTTTCACTCAACAAGCACTCAATGTTTGTTGAATTTTGAATATTGAATATTTCTTATTTGTTCAACCAAAGCATCTGGGGAGGGGGGGAGGGAGGGAAAGAAAGAGAGAGAGAGAGAGAGAGAGAGAGAGAGAGAGAGAGAGAGAGAGAGAGAGAGAGAGAGAGCTGTTTCAGATTTTGTTTTTTAAAAAAGAAAGAAAGGTGGCCAAACAAAAGCCAAGTACTCTCAATCAATTCTGGTTTCTTTTTAAAGCTAAGCAGAGATTTCTCTGGAAAAGACCAGAGCTGGCCAGCCTCCCTTGTGTGAAAAAACAATGGCTTAGCTAAGCAGCAGATTTTCTTAAGTCGCCTGACCTCAACTCTTTCCCCTGGTTCTTGATGAGAGAACATATTCAATGTCCTTGATTGATTTAGTGAAGAAAATGCACTACTGAAAGATGGAAAACAACCTGTCTTGCCTGCAAATGAAAATGTATAGGACATAATGATCTTTTGATTTAAGAAAAGATTTGGTTAGTTGAAGCAGACCAATAGCTCAACATCTTGTATGTGAAAACTCATTCTCCCTGGCACCAAATTATAACCTGCTATTTGATGTAGAATCTTTTAAAGCTTCTATCTTATTTTCTTTCTTTTCTGTTTTTGTCACCTCTCCCCCACCCCCACTCCCAACAAATTCTTGATCTTGCTTCTTTCCTTTCTTTTCAGGGTTCTTTTTTCCCTTCTAATTTTTCCTATTTACATTCAATGCTTTGCCTTTGAAATTGTATTCTCCCTTTATGAATGCTGCTTCTGGCTGGTTGCATCATATGAAATTGTGATGCTGTGATATGATGTGCTATTATCATCACACAGGATGCCATTATGATATGATGTGACAGAATCAGAAATTATAATTTTCAACCATTCCTATGGCATTTTGCCTTTATAAAATGTCCCACAATTTTCTTTAAAAAAAAATCTTAATATGATATATAGATAGGATATAGATATATGACTTTAAATACCAGCATTTTTCAATTCCCACCTTCAGATTGAATCCATCCCTTGAGATAAAGAAAAATGATAAAGCACAAACAGCCTGGTCTAATAATGTATATAATAATATTCTGTCCTAGGAGCCCTCAGCCTCTCTCCTGTGAGGGAACAGGGATTTTTCCTTAGCTCTCCTTCAGGATCTTTACTATTTTGGTTTTTATTTCCATTCCTCAGAGTTTAGCTTCTCTTTAAAAAAAAAAAAAAGAAAAATTCCTTTATTGTTCAGTTCCACAGATTCCTAAAGAGTCATTTTAGAAAAATACCTAAAAATGATAACTTATGTTTCCATGGCATTTTGTGATTTCCATCACACTCAGAGGGTCCTCTGAGGCAGGCAATGTAGATATTACTGTCTTCCCTTTACAGATGTGAGATGAGAGCCTCACAAGCAGCAAATAACAGTCAGGACTTGAACTGAGGTCCCCTGACTTCACGCCATCATGCTTTTCACTTTATCGTGCTGCCTAACACACATCTGCCTATGTGCCACCGTTCAATCAATTTTCCACTGTGTTCAACTCTTCATGACCCCATTTGGGGTTTCTTGACAAAGATACTGGAATGGTTTGCCATTTCCTTCTCCAGCTCATTTGACAGATGAGGAAACTGAGGCAAACAGGGTTAAGTGACTTGCCCAGGGTCACGCAGCTGTGTCTGAGGGCAGATTTGAACTTAGGTCTTCCTAAATCAAGACCCAGCACTCTAGCCACTGTGCCACCTAGCTGCCACTAACACCATATAGATCTGTAGAAATGGGACTTCAAATTGTAGGTTAGAAGGGGTAACGGATAAGAGAGCCAGCCTCATGGCTAAAAAGGTCTGGGTTTAAGTCCTGACATATAATCACTGTCCCCTTGAACAGGATGAATCTCAGTCCTTTAGGCAATGGCCTAGAACTATAAATTGCAGAAAAGGAGCTGACCTGCATTGTTAGAAGGAATTCCCTTATCTACTAGGGAACTCATGGTTCTACCCCAACCCTGTAATTTTTGAAATGTTTTATTCTTGTTCTTCTTATTCTTTTCTTCACAAAAGACAAACATAATATCTTTTATTTATATATCATGTACATTTCTAATTGTACCTCGGGGCCCAGCTCTCCTGATTAGCCAGAGTCTGGCCCGGAACACCATTTTATGAGCAGAAATGTTGTTCAATGTTTAACAACCAGCTGGGGCAGAGGAAGCATTGTAGCCATAAGACACTTTTAAGGTTAATCTGCATAATTAACATTTTTTCCATCCCTTTCTTAAATCCAGGCAATCAATAACAACAAAAACCAACCCCTAATTTGATTTTGTTCAGTCATGTCCTACTCTTTGTGAGCCCATTTAGAATTTTCTTGGCAAAGATACTGGAGTAGTCTTCCTTCTCCAGCAGATCAAGGCAAACAGAGGTTAAATGACTTGCCCAAGGTCACACAGCAAATAAGAGTCTGGAGCCAAATTTGAACTCAAGTCTTCCTGACTCCAGGCCCAGAGATCTATTCACTCAACCATTTAGCTGCCTCAATTCAATTTGTAGTGTTTGCTGATTTCTGAGGTGTAGAAATTCTCATACTAGAAACTTCACTGGTTCTTTATCTTAGTATGAACTGGTTCCAGCATACCACCAGGCTCTAGCTATGCTCATTTAACTCTCAGATCTACTCACTTTCTGACTGTTCTACCTCCCCACCTGAAACCATGAAACTTCACCTGAAATCCGCATGTGCAGAGGGCTGAAGAACAGTGCTAATTATGCACTGTCTTTGGGACTGCTGGTATGCTCACAAAGAGTAGGACTATTGAATAGAGTGGAAAGAGAATAAGGAAAGGGAAATAATGTGAGGAAAAGCTGCAAAGAGAGATTGGGGTCAGACTATGGAGGATTTGTGTGAAAATGTCTTAAAAACCTGCTTTTTTGTTCAGCTAAAAATATTAAGAAATAATATTTTCTCCAGCTGAAAATTCTTTCCAGACTTTTCCCTTTAGAAAAATGTGTTAAAGGTCAAAGACAGAGGCTGAAGTTCCAGGAAAATGGACTAAAGGTGATAACCAAACTTAGAACAAAAAATATCCAGCAAAGCTCATGGCTTTCCTCATGCCCAACAGTATAGGTCCTAGGACCCACCTAAGGGGAGTATCCTCTTTTCCATTCATGGATTAAGATACTGATTTTCTTTTTAGAAATTTTATTTATTTTATTTTTAATTTATGAAATAAAATCACTTGCATAACATAGTAGAATTTAAAAAAAGATTGAACATGAAGCTGCAAATCTGTTATGTACAACTTGCTATTCCTTTTAAATATATAATAAAATTATCACATCACTTGTTTCCTTTTTTAAAAATTCCCTCCCCACACCCTAGGGATGGCTATCATTCAATAGAAACATATAAATATGTGTAAAATCACTCTTCTATTATCAGTTCTCTTTCTGGATGCAGATAGCAATATTATAAAGGATCTTTTTTAATCCCTGAGGGGAGTGGTCAAGGAAAGAATTCTAGTAGGAACTAGTAGTTCTAGTTCAAGATTGTTCTGGAATGTTAATCCAAAACTGTATTTTAACATACTGTAAACTTTATGCCCTTAAAAATTCCCGTAAATGTTACTTAGAACTGTCTCAGGGTAGAGAGATGTCTAAAGGTATGAGGAGAACTATTCAGTTTGGCCATTTCTCCAAGTTGGAGATCATTGAATTTAGAATTTAGAATGACAAATTTAAAAAAAAATTATTTCTGGCTGACATGTCTAAAACAGGAGCTTATATTTCCTTTAATGGATAATGGAAAGTTAGTATAGTATGGGTAGGGAACCTGTGACCTTGAGGCCACATGTGGCCTTCTAAGTCCTCAAGTGCAGCCAAACTTCACAGGGCTACACTTGAGGACCTAGAGGGCCACAAGTTCCCTACCCCTACACTATACATTGTCTTAATATAAGACTGTTGGGTGGAAGGACTTGGATCCTGCCTCAAACACTAGCTAGCCTTGTGACTGTGGGCAAATCACTCAACCTCTCTCAGCTTCAGTTTTCCTTGTGAGTGGAGAGGAGGGGAGGGATAATATAGATACTTAGCCACTGGTGAGGGAATATGTGACAGGGCAGGAGAGGGAACCATCAAGGATGATTCCTAGGTTGCAAAATGTCATTTTGATATTAAATGCTTCTTTCAGTCTAGTTCTATTCTGTACGGGTTGGGGAATGGGCCATTGGAATCCTATAGACATGAAGGATGACATCATGAACAAATTAGAGGAGCAAGGAAGAATTGCATTTCAGATCTAAAGACGGGAAGAGATCATGACTTAGACAAGCAATAGAGCAGATCACAGAAGATAAAATAGATAATGTGGATTATATAAAATTTAAAAGTTTTGCACAAAAAAACCCCAGTGCAGCTAAAATTAGAAGAGAAGCAGGTAACTGGAGGAGAAAATCTTTGTAGCAAATTTCTCTAAATAAAAGTCTCATTTCCAAATTATATAGAAACTAATTCAAATTTTTAAGAATAAGAGCCATTTGGGTAATATCATAAGCAAATTAGGGGAATGTGGAGTATCTTACCTGTCAGATCTACGGATAAGGGAAGAACTGTTGACAAAACAAAAGATAGAGAACATTACAGGAAGTAAAATGGATAATTTTGATGACATTGAATTTAAAAGGTTTTGCACAAACAAATCCAGGGTAGCCAAGATTAGAAGGAAAGCAGAAAACTGGGGTGGGAGGAATGGGAGGAATTTTATATCAAGTTTCTCTGATAAAGGTCTCCTTTCTGAAATATATTGAGAATGGAGTTAATTCTATATGAATATGAGTCATTCCCCAATTGATAAATGGTCAAAGGCATGAACAAGTAGTTTTCAGAAGAAGAAATCAAAGCTATGTATAATCATATGAAAAAATTCTCTAAATCACTATTGACTAGAGAAATGCAAATTAAGACAACTCTTATGTACAACCTCACACCTATAAGATTGGCTAAAATGACAGAAAATGAAAATGACAAATGTTGGAGGGGATGCAGAAAAATCGAGACACTAATGCACTGTTAGTGAAGTTGTGAACTGATCCAACCATTCTGGAGAGAGCAATTTGGAACCATGCTCAAAGGACTATAAAACTATGAATAACCTTTCACCCAGCAGTACCACTACTAGGTCTGTATTCCAAAGGGAATTTTTTTAAAAAAGGAAAAGGACCTATATGTACAAAAATACTTATAGAAGTTCTTTTTGTGGTGGCAAAGAATGAAAATTGAGAGGATGCCTATCAATTGGGGAATGGCTGAACAAGTTGTAGCGCATGATTGTGATGGAATATTATTGATCTATAAGAGACGACAGGCAGGATGCTTTCAGAAAAATCCGGAAAGATTTACATGAATTGTTGCAAAGTGAAATGAGCAGAACCAGAACACTGTACAAGGTAACAGCAATATTGTTTGATGATTACCTGTGAATGATTAGCTATTCTCAGCAATACAATGATCTAAAACTCCAAAGGACTCATGAGGAAAAATGCTGTCTACCTCCAGAGAAAGAACTGACGGAGACTGAAAGTAGATAGATGCACACTTTTTTTTACTTTATTTTTCTTGGTTTGTGTGTGTGTGTGTGTGTGTGTGTGTGTGTTTGAGTATGTGTGTTTTCTTCTGCAACATGGCTAGTATGGAAATATGTTTTGTATAACTGCACATGTATAATCTATATAAATTGCTTGCCTTCTCAAGGAAGGAGAGGGTGAAGAAAGGAAGGAGAGAATTTGGAACTCAAGGTTTTTAAAAAAGATTTTAAAAATTGTTTTTACATATAATTGCTAAAAATAAAATTAAAATGTAAAATTAAAAAAAAGAATAAGAAGTGTTTTCCAATTGAAAAGTGGTAAAAAGATATGCATAGACAGTTTTCAGAGGAAGAAATTCAATCTATCGATATGAAGAAGTTTAAGCAAAATGATGGTGGTAGGGAACTATAGGTTTCTAGGGGTGCTCATGACCCCAAAATACCAACATGCTGGGTCCTGCTGAAAGAATTCGACTCAAGCCTTCTCAGCCAAGGGAAAAGACAAAGTTTATTAAAGATTCACCATAATGGGTTGTCTTAAGAAATCCTACCCTCTGTGATGCCTGTTTTCACAAGCAGGCCAGATTCAATCTAAACTGAGCTAGATTGAATCTGAGCACCTTCATGGAGGCAAGATGGAGATTATATACACAAAGATTGTAGGAGGGATTGAGGGGTGGTCTGGGGTGACTAGAGGAGGGCTTTAGGAGGATCTTGAGGAGGAGTCTCAGAGTCCAGGAACCAAGAGAATGGGATTAAGGGTAGGAAGTAGCTGAAGCCATGGATATTGATAATATCAGGGTTGGGAAGTAACTGAAGGCATGCATATCGATAGTAACAATAGAGGGCAAGGCTTAGGTAGAGATTTGGGCCTAATGATAATGTAAGGCTGTAGTCTGAGGGGAAGGCCACATCTAGTTGGAAGATTCAAGGAGAATTCAAGGTGGCTCCCAGAGACTGTATTCCAGATTCAAGGGGGTTCCCAGAGACTGCGCCCTCATCAAATAGTATATGAAAAAACTCAAAATCATTAATCATTAGAGAAATACAAATTAAAACAGTTCTGAAGTTCTACCTCACCCATCAGACTGGCAAAGTGGACAGAAAAGAAACATTATAAATGCTAGAGGGGTTGTGGAAAAAATAGGCTTATTGATAACTATTGATGGAGCTATAAACTGGTCTAGTTGTCCTGGAAAGCAATTTGGAACTGTGCCTCCAAGGTTACTAAACTATGCCATCCTTTGACCCAGCTATGCCACTCACTACTGGATCCACACTCCAAAGAGATCAGTGAAAAAGAAGAAGATCCATATGTACAAAAATAATTATAGCAGCTCCTTTTGTGGTGGGAAGGAACTAAAAATTAAGGGGTCCTCATCAGCTGGGGAATATCTGAACAAGTTATAGTATAGAAATGTCTGGAATAATAATATGCTAGACACTGTGCTAAGCTTTTCACAACAGCCCTGGGAGGCTATTATTATCTCTATTTTAGAGATGAGGAAACTGAGGCAAATAGCAGTTAGGTGACTTGCTGGGACTATACATCTAGTGTCTGAGGCCAGATTTAAACTCAGGTCTCTCTGATGCCAGGCCCAGTGCTCTATCCACTTTGCTATTGCGCTATGAGAAATAATGAAAGGTTGGTGTGATGGAAGCCAGGGAAGACTAGTAAGAACTCATATAGAGTGAAATGAGAAAACCCAGGTGAACAATATATGCAATAACAGCAACATTGTAAAGAAAAACAACTTTGAAAGACTTAAAACTCTGCTGAAGACAATTATCGTATCAATTACATTATATATAATTCTCAATTATAGAGGACCCATGAGGAAGCATGTGACCCCTCTCCAGACAGGGAGGTGATGGACTCAGGGTGCAAATGGAGACATTTGGGTCTGGGGAGTGGGGCATGGTCCATATGGAAACGAGTTCTTGATTATGTGTATTTGTTGGGAGGGTTCTGGGTTTTTTTCTTCCTTCTTTTTCTTTCTTTTAATTGTGAGGTGGGAGGAAGAATGGAAAAGAGAGGCAAGGCAAAACAACCAGGATTTATTAAGACATCAGTATATGACAGGAGCACAGTGAAAAGAAAGTCCCTGCCATCAAATCACTTACATTCTAATGGGGGGAAAAAGCAGACAAAAAGAGGCTAAGAAGCTTAGGTGGGGTGGTGAAAGGGCCATGGGCCTGGAGGTGGTTGAAGCATTCCTGGCCTACGACCTTCCCCAAAATGGAATCCCCAGGAGGAAGAATTGGTTGGAGGGATGTTCCGGTGAGAAAGCCTCGGTGACTAACAGAAGTTCCAGAGAAAATAGATTTTTGTTCATTGAAAAAAAAACATGCATTTTTTTTTCAAAAGGAAACCTATAAAAGAAACTCTATGCAGTCTATGTGAATAATTCTTCCTAACATCTATGTGAATGGTAGAAAGTCTTTTTTTCCCATGAAGTTTTTAATACTACTATTTTTAATAATAAGCACTGCAGAGCTAGAACAGAAAAATGGAGTATTAGACTTCTATGAGTATAGGGCTGGAAGTCTGACCTTTAAGATCATATAATCTAATCCTTTTATCCAAGAGAAAACTGAGGCCCAGGGGGATTAAATGACTTCCTCAAAGAAACACAACAAGTTAGTGCTGAATAGGTTTTAAAATGCCATTTCCTGGCCAAATTACCTTTTCTACACACAGGTAGCTTTTTGAAGCACTGATAGGGCATAGACATCAGCAGAGAAGTTGTAGCAATTGTCTTGGCCAGCAGCTGTGCTGCAGAGTGACTGTGCAGGAGTGAAGGATCATGTTGACTAGGTGAAAATATCCATCCCCTCCTCCTCAGCGGCTGGTGACTGCTAAGATACGATCCTTTCTATTCACATCTAAGACTTAATATAAAGGAAAACACAGAATGATTGGGTGAAGGGGAAGGTAAACTAAAAATTCCACTATCAACTTTGCCCTTGGGAGACCATATATTATTATTATATTATTATAGTAATATTATTATTATTATTAATTCAGATATATGTGTATATGTGTATACATACACACACGTATATCACAATTTGGGATTAAAAAAATGCTTTCCTTACAAAAAATTCTGTTGGTTAGTATAAATAGAAGTATACTACCCTGGTGGGTAGTATAAGTATTGTTATCCTCATTTTACAGGTGAGGAAACTGAGGCTATATGAAATAATTTGCCCATGATCACACCAGTGGATAGAGTGCCAGGCCTGGAGTCAGGAAAATTCCTCTTCCTGAGTTCAAATCTGACTTCAGATACTTACCAGCTTTGTGATTCAGGGCAAGTCATTTAACCCTGTTTGCCTCAGTTTCTTCATCTGTCAAATGGCAAACCACTCTGGTATCTTTGCCAAGAAAACCCCAAATGGGGTCACGAAGAGTCAGACACAACTGCAAATGACTCAACAATACGAACAACAAACACAGCTATTAAATATCTGAGGCAGAATTTTAACCTGGGTCTTCCAACTTCAAATCCAGTGCCAATCCCTGAATTTAAAGATAAGAAGGATAGGTATTAAACCTATGAGTTCATTGTTATAGGGAACTCCCAAATAAGGAAACTCTTGGCACCTTTTCTATAACACATAGTCTTAGAATTGCCTAGAGTACTTACTGAAAGGTTAAGTGATTTGCCTGAGTGATTATATACACACAGTGAGTCATCAGAGGTAAGATGTAAACCCAGGTCTCCCTGATTCAGAGGTCAGCTCTCTATCCATTATATTGTGCTTTTACTTTGATGATGATGGTGATGATGTACAGATTTGGAAAGTATCAATCAATCAATATTTATTAAGCACCTACTGTGTGCTAGGCACTGTGGTAAGCATTGGGGATACAAAAAGACACAAAAGACAGTCCCTGCCCTCAAGGAGCTTACAATCTAATGGGGGAGATGACATGCAAACAAATATATACAGAGCGAACTATATACAGGATAAATAGGAGATAGTTAATGAAAGAAAGGCACCAGAATTAAAAGGAGTTGGCGAGGGCTTTCTGTAGAAGATTGGATTTTAGTTGGGACTTAAAAGAAAAGACCTCCAGGGAGGTCTGTAGTTGGAGCAGAGGAGGGAACATGGAAGACAGTCAGAGAATTGCCAGAGCTGAGAGATGAAGTATCCTAACAGAGAAAAAAAGTATCTTAACAAAAATCTGGGTAATATTGAAGAAAAACAGGTCCTATCACCCTAAAATGGCTATATAAAAATCAACATTTCTCATGAAAAAGGAGCAAGAAGATTGACGTAAGTTCTCAAAGCATATGACCAAAAGGTCAAAAATTTATTTTGGAACAAACAAGCCAAGCTTTGAAAGGTAATGGCAAAGGCTGACAGCAATCTATAATCTAGCAGTTACATTGCTACTTACTAAATGTAAATGAAAGTGGCTTACCTCTGAATGATATTCACATGAACTTAACCAACAATATGTTGATAAGAAATCATGGAATAAATTCCTATCATGAGGATTTGTTTATACAACGTAGGAGTTGGATGGCAATTCAGGATCAACTCATCACCATTGAAAAGCACATAAAGATTATCCCTAAGAAGCCTGAATTCATTGATCAATGCAAAGTGTGCAAGAAAACAGTAGATAATATGCTATTTACTACTGCAAATTGCAAAAATTTTGCACCTACCCAAAACCTGGAAAGATATAGCTATCGGGCTATTAAACTCTCACACAGAAGCTTGCTATCCTTCAAAAACCAGAAGATCACAAACCTCATGCTACAAATACAGCCATCCAAACTATCCTTGAGAGTTCAACAAATAAATCGTATTGGAACTAGAACATTATCACAGGCAGAACCGTTGTCTGCAATTGACAAATGTAATATTGATCTATAAATATTTAAGAACCACATTTTTAATAGAAGTCAACATACCAAACATTCATATTTATTAAAGTATGAAGGATGAAAGCTTACAAAACATAGAGATCTCATGGAAGGAATCCAAACTTCACGAGCAAATATCATCCCTGTCACTCTATCTGCTATAGTCAGGACAAATTTACTCTCTCCTCTCCTCTCCTCCCCTCCCCTCCCTTCTCCTCTCCTACCCCTCTTCTCCTCTCCTTTTCCCTCCCATCCCCTCCCTTCCTCTCCCCTCCTCTCTTTTCCTCTCTTCCTCTCTCCTCTTTCCTTTACTTTTCCCTTTATTTTTTCCTTCCCCTTTCCTTTCCTTTTTCATCTCCTTTCCCATGATTCTTCCAAATATGCTTCTAGTGAGTCTACAGAAGATACACTTATACCTCAATACATTTCTTCAATAATTCCTGGCTGTGGGTATTCCCCAAGGTCCTTCATAGTCCATTTCTCCTATTCCCTCTACACTTTTTCTTGGTAACTTCATTAGTCTCATGGGTTTCACTATTATCCCTATGTACACAACTCCTAGATCTGTAAAGTCATCCCCATTCTCTCTACCCTGAATTTGTCTTGCATTACCAAGTGCCCAGTGCATATTTCCAACTGGATATCCCAGAGATATCTGAAACTCAGCATGTCCCAAACATAACTCATTATCTTTTCTCCAAAACACCACCTTTTCCCAAACTTTCTAATTTCTGCCAAAGATACCACCATCTTTCCAGCCTCCCAGGTTTGTAATCTTGGCATTATCCTTGGCTCCTTAGTCTCTCTCACTTCACGTATCTTAAGTTGCCAAATCTTGCTTTTTCTCCCTTCACAATATCCCTCACATCCAACCCCTTCTTTCTGCTCACACAGATTCCATTTTGGTTTAGGCTCTCATCACCTTTCACCTAAAATATTAAATAATCTCCTAATTAGTCTCCCTGCCTGCCTTTCCTCACTACGAGTCCACCCACCCACAGCTGCCTTAGGAACTTTCCTTAGACATGCATCTGACCACAGGATTTCCATACTTAATTCCAGTGGCTTCCTATTGCCTCTAGGTTAAAATATAAACTTTTTCTGTTTAGCTTTTAAAATTATACACAACCTGACCTCACCTCAATCTATCCTTCCAGATTCTTTGAATATTTCTCCCCATTCCACACATTGCAAACTCTGCCAAATAGATCTTCTCTTGGTTCCTCACACAGGACACTCCATCCCATCCTCCATGCCTGGAATGCAGCCCCTCCTTACTTCAGCCTCCTAGAGTCCCTCTCTTCCTTCAAGACACAGCTCCAGCACCATCTTCTATATCTTTCCAGATCCCAACTGCCCATGCCCTCCCTCTCAAACTAACATGTATTTCCCTGATTTGCATATATTTGTATTTATTCACTTTATATTTGTGTTGCATACATTTTTATATGTGCTTGTTGCCTCCCCCATTAGAATGTGAGCTCTTTGCCAATAGGGATTGTTTGATTCATTGTACTTGTATTCTACTCCCAGTGCTTAGCACAATGTTGCTGTTGTTGTTGAGTCATTTCAGTTGTATCTGATTTTTCCTGAACCCATTTGGAGTTTTCTTGGCAAAGACATTGCACTAGTTTGCCATTTCCTTCTCCAACTCATTTTATAGATGAGGAAACTGAGGCAAACAGAGTTAAGTGATTTGTCCAGAATCACACAGCTAGTAAGTGTCTGAGGCCAGATTTGAACTCAGATCTTCCTGACTCCAAGTCCTACAGTCTATCCCCTGTGCCACCTAACCAACCCTATACCTGGCACATACTGGGTACTTAATAAATATTTTTAATTGATTGACTTACAAGAAGCAGTTATTTTATCGACCTATGAAATAGTACAAAGATCATTAAACACAAAAGAACAAAAACAGGATATTGACTTTTTCCACAATAATTTCAATCTGAACTCCTTTTAAAAAGATGAGAATGAAATAGTACATTAATAATAATCAAAAATCTCTGAAGCACACCAGTATGCAATGTGACTGTTGCTCAATCATGTGGTAGAGAAGGTAGAACTATCAAGAAGGAAGGACAGGAATTGCATGCCACCATGGTAGAAGAGATAGGAAAGAGAGAACTACTGAAGATGTGTGAAAGGACATTGGAAGATGATATCAATATCTATCAGGTATCTGCAGTAGGAGACTTGAATGCCATATTGCTTGATTGAAAGCAACAAAAAATAAACATACAAAATGGAACCTGAAACTATAAGGAAAACAGAAACTCTAGATAGCCTTAATCAGCAATTGAAAGTAAAAGCCAAAAGGTTAAGGTGGTACAGGAAGTCACAGCAGTACTAGAACAGAATTATTAAACATTAATGTGTATATATATATATATATATATATATACACACACACACACATTATACATATATACATAATGTATATATGTATATGTGTATATATGTATATATACACACATTATACATATATACATAATGTATATATATATGTATATATGTATATGTGTATATATATGTATATAGTAGAGGTCTGAGAAGAAAGGAACTTAGAAGAGAGAGACTCATCAAAGAAGGATAAGGAAAACATATAGTTATCTATGAGTCTGACAAAAAAGTAAAGAAGCAAAAAAACAAATTAACAAAAATGCAAACAGGATCAAGTGATAGATAGAATATTTACCTACTATTAATATAATGAAAAACAAAATGATTACTCAAGGGAGGTGTCTCAAAGACTAGCTTTTCTGTAAAACTGGAAAGTGGTGGAGCTGGATCAAATCACAATTATTGGCTCTGATCTGTTATAATGATAGATGAGTCACTAGTATAGTCCTTCTCTCAAGTTTTCATTGTCTAATCTAATAGGTTCTTGACGAAGGATGGGCTATTATGGTTATCCAGGATTCTTGGAACAACATGAAATTTTAGGAGAATAGGGACGGGTGGAGAAAGGAAAGAATGTCCATGTTAGGCAGCCAAGGGGCTGAGGATTTCTTCTGTCTTCCCCTCTGTCTGCCAAGAGGGAGATTTCCTGCTAGAACTTTCTACTCTCTTTACATGGATCTTTCACTGTACTTGTATTTGCTAAACTGAATTCATTTAGATTAAGAGTTTGCTCTGTTTTGTTTTGCTGAGTAAAACTGTAAATACCCTCTGAGTTGGAGGAAGACAGCTCTGAAAAGTTTTTATATTTCACAGAATATGTAAGCTAGGACACCAAACAGAGGTTGTGTGGTCAGGGAGACCACCCAGGTGCATGTTTTATGAGCCACTTATCCTGTATGTTTCATACCTAAATTCTCAAGGGCAGACATGGAAGAAAAACCTTGGGCTTTGTTTCTGTCTGCTCCTCAGAATGCCAGTCTTTCATTTCTAGTGCCTGTAAGTACCAGGTGGGGTGCACTGGGAGAGAAAGAAGCTGGATGGCCCAGAGGTAAAGTATTCCTAGCTTGTCTCTCCACCCAAGTCTCTAGATTAAGAGGGAGGGACAGTTAAGAGAAGGGACTAGAGTAGAAAGCTCTTCCCTACTGAACCTGAGGCCAGAAAAAGGGCAGTACAGTGGGTGAGGCTTTTTCATTCCCTCCTTTCCAGTTGGAAGAGAAACAAAGAGCACAGAAAATCCTGCTCCCCTTCAACCATTTTTATGCACCACTATGACTCTAAGGGACTACACTACCTAACCACTTTATCAGCTTCCTTTCAGATTCAGTCACAAGTCCGATCCATTTTTTTTTTCTTAACAGAAGGTATCACCTTTCCCTCTTCCAAACTTCCCCATTACTGCCATGGCCACAACCACCCTCCTCATCTCTCAGTTGGAAACCTCATTGTCCTCCACAACTCTTTACACTCTCTTACCCAGGGGTCTGTGCTGACTCAAGCTCAAACTGGCTCAGGAGGGCTGATTATTAAATTCTCACTATATCTTGGAAATCAGTAACTGTTACAAATTAGAGTTTGATTTACTATTTTGTTGATTGTCTACCAAGGATCAGCAAAGTACAAGGGCAAAATCAGGCCCATCATAGTTTTTTTTTTTAATAACCCTGACAGCTAAGACTGTTTTTTACATTTTTATAAATATAAAAGAGAACCTTGAAAGAAGGGAGTGTTTGGGGGAAAATTAATGAGTTTAGTTTTGGATGTGTTGAGATATCTCTAGGGGATTCAGAAGCAATTGGTGATGCAGGACTGAAGTTCAATATGAAGACTGGAGCTGAATATACAGATATAGGAATTATCTGCATAGTGATGATAGTTAAGCCCATGAGAGCTAATGAGGTTAACATGAGACAAAGAGTATAGAGAGAGAGGAGGTTAGACTAAGACAGAACCTTGAGTGAAATATGTATTCATAGGACACAATGCATGTGACAATACAACTGAGAAATGGTCAGATACGGAGGCAAAGAACCAGGAGAGAGTAATATGAAAACCCAGAGAAAAATATCCAGAAGAGGGAGTTCAATAGTGTCAAATGCTGAAGATAGGTAAAAAAAGATTAAAATTAAGAAAAGACCATTAGATTTCAGATTTGAAAATTAAGATAACTTTGGAGAAAGCACTTTTAGTTGAGTGAGAAGTTCAGAAGTCAGATTGCAGGAGGTTCAGGAAAGGGCAGCTAGGTGTCTCAGGGGATAGAGCTGAGCCTGGAGTCAGGAAGACCTGAGTTCAAATCCAACCTCAGACACTTACTAACTATGTGGCCCTGGGCAAATAACAACCCTCTGTGCCTCAGTTTCATCTGTCAAATGAGAAGAAAATGGCAAACCAGTCCAGTATCTTTGCCAAGAAAACCCCAAACATGGTCACAAAGAGTTCGACATAACTGAATAACAACATGAGAGAAACTGGAAGCAGTGACTGTAGACAACTTTTTCATCAGACTATGATATACATGGAGGCAAGGATCCTTTCTCATCTCCGTTTTAAATCTTCTTCAGCATAAGTACTGGTCCTCTGCACACATGAAATGGTTAACTAGTATTTGTTAAATTACCAAGCTTGGCAATCAAGATTATATTTTCATTTTGGAATGCCGACCTGATTCTTTCAAAGGATTCTACCTGTATATTGATAAATATTTTCTTTTTTTTTAAAGCAAATTTTATTGATATTATCATAATATTATTAGTATTATCATAATAACATAATTTTTATGGGGAAACTTGGGGAAATCCAGATTACCTAAGATGAAGTTACCCATGTGGAAGATACTGGAGATCTGCTTCTCAGAGATAGGAGAACTGTCACATGCATGGCCATTGTGCATTGGCCAACTGAGTAATTAGGAGCAGTCTTTTTAGAGAAACAAGACTACCTGATCCTCTCAGGCTACAAAGTGGCTACTTGATGCATGTGTTTGGTGGTGGGAAATGAGGTAAAAATGTAATAGAGAATCTCACATTAGAGTATCTTTTGTTTTTTACATCACCTAAATTTCCCCCCTGTATCTCTTCATTTCTCCTCTTCCAGAGAGCTATAAAAAAAATAATTTTTTTAACTGATCAGTATGTTGAAAAAAAGCTGACAATGTACTCATATCTTTTGTTTTCACATCACCTAAATTTCCCCTATATCTCTTCAACTCTCCCCTCCCAGAAAGCTATAACAGAGAATTTTTAAAAAAGAAATAAAAAGAGGAAGAAGAGAAAAAGTCAACAAAACTGATCACTACATTGAAAAAAACCCTGAAAATATATTCATTGTTCCCCCATCAATGAAACTCCTCAAAGGAGTGGGATGGAAGTGCCTTTTTTTTAAATTGATAATTCTTTTAGCCAATGGACAAAAAAAATTATCTAAAAGAGGTATGGCTCTTTTATAGGAGAAGGCTGGCCATTTCCAACTCTTTTTTTTTTTTTTTTTTGCATTTGAGAAAGGAGGACAGCTACCTTTTTCAGTGCTAGATTATGTAAGTTGTACTTTTTGTATTTTTCTTTTATTTTTTGAGGCATCAGGGTTAAGTGACTTGCCCAGAGTCACACAGCTAGTAAGTATCTGAAATGGATTTGAACTTAGGTCCTCCTGACCCCAGGGCTGGTGCTCTATCCACTGTGCGGCCTAGCCGTCCTTGTATTTTTCTAGTTAGAGGAGAAATCTATAATCAAGTGGTTTGCTCAAGGTCACATAAGGAGTAAACATTTGAAGAGGGATTTGAACCCAGATCTTTTGACTCCAGAGTCTATGTTTTTTCTATTGTTTCATGACACTTCATCTCCCCAATAATATATTTCTCCAGTAAGCACAGAAAAATGTAAAAGGAAAGACAAAGTTCTCAGACAATTCATGTTGTGAATTAGAGATTCAAAGTAAAACTTCTTGCAACAGTGTGGCAAGGCATACATGCTACAGTGTTTGAAGAACTCTTGTTTCTTGGCTACTTTGTATATCTTTATCCATTGCAGGATGAGAGGAGGTCAGTGTTTGGGAATAATTACACCTAATTCAGAATTAACTAACGTGATGATATGTCAAACTGACAGGGTGCTAATGATGGATTCCTTTAGGGTCCCCTGGACTTTCCCACATGGCCTGCCTAGTCCCTGGCATTTGCCTGAGGTGTCTGGCCCACCCCAGCCCACCTTGACTGATTACTTGATTAGTTTACTTGACACTCCTTAATCCCATCCAGGCCCCTTTCCCTGTTCCCTTCGGACCACCCCAGGCTACTTGCCACTCCTTGATCCCACCCAGATTTTCTCAAAGTCTTTTTCTGTATAAAAATCAGTCCCACCCTCATCAGAAGCTCAGATTCTTGAAATCTGGCCAGCTTGAATTGGCATCATAAATACAGAATCTCCAACTGGTGTCTTAATAAACTTCCTACTTGGGCTGAAAGAAGGCTTGTGTGGTCAGATTCTTTCAAGGCAGACCCCTGCCCTGTACCCTTGTATTTAGGGCTTCCTAGCACCTGTAGGCTGCATCAAAACCTTATTTTCATCCTGATGAAACTTCAGTTTTCTGAAGCACATTAAGATGATAAAATGAAGCACCAGAAGAAGTAGAAATTGATGAGATTCTATTGATTAGACAAATAAAAATTAAAACAATTCTGAGGTACTACCTCATACCTCTCAGATTGGCTAATTTGACAGAAAAGGAAAATGAACAGTATTGGAGGGAATTGGGGAAAATTGAGATACTGGTGGAGTTGTGAACTAGTCCAACCATTCTGGAGACCAATTTGGAATTATACCCATAAAACTATAAAACTGTGCATACCTTTTAACCCATCAATACCACTACTAGGTCTGTATTCCAAAGAGATTCAAAAAAAGAAAGAAAGAAAAGGATCTATACGTATAAAACTATTTATAGTAGCTCTTTGTGGCAAAGAATTGGAAATTGAGGAGAAATCCATCAATTGGGAAATGGCTGAATAAGTTGCAGTATATGATTGTGATGGAATACTATTGTGCTATAAGAAATGACGAGCAGGACACTTTCAGAAAAACTTGGAAGGACTCACATGAACTGATCCAAAGTGAAGTTAGCAGAACCAGGAGAACATTGCACACATTAGCAGCAATATTTTTTGATGATCAACTGTGAATGACTTAGGTTTTCTCAGCAATACAATGATCTAAGACAATCCTGAAGGACTCAGGATGAAAAATACTGTCCAGCTCCATAGAAGGAACTTATGGAGTCTGAATTCAGGTGGGATATTAAAATATAATTCATTTAATTCAATTAATTAAAATGTAATTAATTTTAATTTTAAATAATTTAATTTTTAACTTTATTTTTCTTGGGATTTTTTTGGTCTGTATTTTCTTTTACAACATGGCTAATATATCATCATCATCAGCCTTTATATAGCTCCTACTACATGCCAGGCACTCTGCTTTGCTCTTTATAAATATTATTTCATTTGATCCTCACAACAATCCTGGGGGGGGAGGTACTATTTTACATTTTACAATTTTATTTAACAATTTTACAATTAAGGAAACTGAGGAAGACAAAGTTTAAATGACTTGGCCAAGATCACACAGTTAGTAAGTGTTTGAACCTGGATTTGAACTCAGGTCTTCCTGAATCCAGGACCAGCGCTCTATCCACTATGTTGCCTAGCTGCTAAAATAGCAAGCCAATCCAAAATAGCTAGTAATGATGCCTAGCATTTTTGTGGTGCTTTAAGGTTTGCAAAGTGCTTCACAAAAATCATCTCTTTTTATCTTTATAACAACCTTGGGAGGTAAGTGCTGTCATTATCTCCATCTTATAAATAAGGAATCTAAGGCAAGCAAAGGTTAAATGATTTGTATACAATCACAGCTTATATATGTCTGAATCAGGATTTAAACAGGCCTTCCTGACTCTAGTACTCTGCATCACCATCTAGCTCCCTTAAAAAATCAGAACCTGGGAATTTAACAATCTGAAAGCATAGTGTTAGAAGTCTTCCAGCCAAGCCCCTGAAGAATCAGGTGGGGGAGATGAGAAACAAATCTTAGGCTCTTCCCCCTACACCTTTGATCAAATGAAGACCTAGTGAACTTTGAAGAACCAGAGGATCTGGACTTCTTCATTGGCACTGCAGCAGTATCTCTGGAATAGTAGTCACTAGAAGAAGCATTAGGAGCTGAGGATAAACTAGACACCAGAGTATACAAGGAACCTAGAAAAAAGCTACACCATGCCTAAGGTGAACTTCATAAATATTCCACAAAGGAGAAAAAAGGGGCTTCTAGCAACCAGGATGTGTGAGTTATCCCTTTGCCAAACATGCTCTATAAGCTTAAGCCTGTATTCTGATGATATAAGTGGGAGAGTTTATATTATACAACCTTAGTTAAATGCCACATTTCCAAAAGCTAATAAAGTCTGTCTGAATAATTGATGTCAACTGATAATCATTGGTGGAAACATAATGGTAGGAGCTTGTGAGATTATACAGACACACACACACACACACACACACACACACACACACACACAAGATTTCCTCAGCTTCTCAAGGAAATCCCAAGAACTCTTGTGGGGTACATGTAGTTGTTACCCTCTAGGGACCAAGCCTGCTAGTAGGAGTAGAAAGGGGCAGAGTTGCTCCATGGCATGTGTTCATGGCTTCTTCTGTAATCAGGATTTTACTTTCTTTTTATTAATTATCAATAACAAAGAGACTCAAGATTCATTAGATTTCAGTGTCTTATAACTGTTTACACCAAAAGCTAAATTTTTAAGCAATAAGTTCAGTGGACAAATTTGTAATTATTTCTGAGAAAAATGTAGTTTTAATATTTGAAACTTGAATGGATCTGTGAATACTATGGGTACTTCCTCCAAAGATGCAGATAAAAATCTCACTGGACCTTCTCATCCTGTGTGACTTTTCTACCTGTCTTCCCCTAATAATCCACCCAACATTCTGGAGATCTTCTCTCTCTTGACATCGTATGCCAATAGAACATATCTGCCAGCCATTGGTTCATTGGTTATCCTCTCATCTCCAGTCTCCTGATCTATGTCTTGCCACTGGACCCAGATGGCTCCAGAGGAGAAAGGGAGGCTGCTAATTTTGCACAGCACTGCCTCACTTAAATCCAATTCACTTGCAAGTCATGGCATGACCTTCCCGATATCATGGCCCTCTTTGAGAATAAAGGACAAACAACAATTCATACCTGTTATATAGCCAACCCAACTGATTTTTTCTGTTCATATATTTCTGTGATGACATCTTTTATACAATGTTTCCTGAACAACTCTTAATTGGTAATCCTGTATGTTGCAGTCCTTTACATGCTTCTTCATTGCCCTTTGCATGAACCACAATTTTAATTTTTCAAAAACATGCATGATTTCCAGCCATACATCATCACTGAAAAAATATCAATGTTACAAAGACTGGCTTTTGGGCCAGCTAGGTGTTACAATGGATTGAACACTGACCTTGGAGGCAAGAGGACCTGAGTTCAAATCCAGCCTCAGGCACTTACTAGCTGTGTGACCCTAGGAAAGTCACTTAACCCCAATTGCCTCCAAAAAGCTGATGGACTGGCTTTATGGGTTGTCTGTCCAACCATATTATAGTCTACAGAAGAATATTATAAAAAAGAAATTATATTTTAATATAGAGGAAATGACTTATCAGTGATGGGGAAATCATTTGCAAATGATTGAAATGTGTATTAGACAACTGGTTAATTAGAGTAAAGATAAAAATCAATACTCAATTAGAAGAAAGAATGTCTTTTCTCTCTTCTCTATAACAGAAGAAGCCATGAAGTGCAATTGAAGCAAAAAAAAACTTAACTTATTTAGGATATTAATAAGGCTGACAAAAAATTCAAAATGTTCAAACC
The DNA here is from genome assembly GCF_011100635.1 of Trichosurus vulpecula. Lineage (NCBI taxonomy): Eukaryota > Metazoa > Chordata > Mammalia > Diprotodontia > Phalangeridae > Trichosurus > Trichosurus vulpecula. The sequence continues at coordinate 217,462,816 of NC_050576.1, read as the reverse complement.
ACTATGATATGTGGAAAAAATGATAGATATAACAAAGTAAGAATTAAGGGAAGTTGTCAGATAATTACCTGAGAAGACATAGTGGTTCATCAAGGAACATTTCTAAACATTTAAAGAACAAATAATATTTAGCAAACTACTTATCTTTTCTGGGCCTTAGTTTCCCCATCTGTGACTAGATAATCTCTAAGGTCCCTTTGAACTATATTACATAAACTGTTCTAGAATTCAGACCACAATTGTGTGTGACCCAATTTGTCTTATGATACAAATGTTTTTGATTTGAAAATCTGACAAAGATGATGCTAGAAATGAAAACTACATGCCAATTTTTCTTTTGAATTTAGTTGTAAAAATACTAAATTGAATCTTAGCAAAAAGCATAACACATCCAAAAATCTCCACCATGACCAAATATGGTTTGTCCCTGGAATGCAAGGCTGGCACAGAACAAGAAAAGCTACCAGGACAGTGCATCATATTAATAGGAATATAAAAATACAGGAATATATGGAACCTTTAGAAATAGGTGGCGCTCCCTCTACTAATGTGTAACATCAATTCGATGCATGCCTAGAAAGTATTCTATAAAGTTAAACTACTATTAATAGACTAGAACCCTAAGTCAGGTGCCCAGAGAATAACTGCTGCCTCAGATTTTAGGGGATACCCTGTAGGTACTCTTTCCTAATACTATAGCTATAGTATTAGTTGCCAATACTTAGAACTATAGCTCATGATTCCCTATCAGCTTTCTTCCTCTTTTATCTACCTATCTATCTATTTATTTATTTTTCTTTTTAAAAATTTAATTTAATTTATTTTAATTTAATTTCTTTTTATTTTTCTTTTTTTTCTTAAAAAAATTTTTTTTAGCTTTCTTCCTCTTAACAGCTAATTCATAGACTGACAGTTAGGGGCATCTAGGTGGTACAGTGGGCCTGAAGTCAAGAAGATCAGACTTCAGATAGTTACTGGCTGTGTAACCCTGGGTAAGTCACTTGACCTCTGGCTCAGTTTCCTCGTAATAAAAGCATCTACTTCCCAGGGTTGTTAAAAGAATCTAATGAGAAAATAATTGTACAGCACTTTACATGATGCCTAGAATACTTTAGTAAATGCTATATGAATGTTAGCTCTTATTACTATTAGACACAATTAGCTCTTAAGAAAGGCAATTACTTCCCCAATTGATAAATGGTCAAAGGATATGAACAGGCAGTTATCAGAGAAAGAAATTAAAGCCATCTATAGTCATATGAAAAAATGCTCTAAATCACTATTGATTAGAGAAATGCAAATCAAAACAACTCTGAGGTACCACATCACACCTATCAGATTGGCTAGCATGACAAAACAGGAAAATGATAAATGCTGGAGATGTGGGAAAGTTGGGACACTAATTCATTGTTGGTGGAGCTGTGAGCTGATACAACGATTTCTAGAGAGCAATTTGGAACTATGCCCAAAGGGTTATAAAAATGCACATACCCTTTGACCCAGCAATACCACTCCTAGGGCTGTACCCCAAAGAGATCATAAAAATGGGAAAAGGACCCACATATACAAAAATATTTATAGCAGCTCTCTTTGTGGTGGCCAAGAACTAGAAATTGAGGGGATGCCCATCAATTGGGGAATGGCTGAACAAGTTGTGGTATATGAATGTAATGGAATACTATTCTGCTACAAGAAATGATGAACAGGTGGACTTCAGAAAAACCTGGAAAGATTTATATGAACTGATGCTGAGTGAAGTGAGCAGAACCAGGAGAACGTTGTACACAGTAACAGCCACAGTCTGTGATGACTGATTTTGATAGACTTAGTCCTTCTCAGGAAGGGCCTAAAATAATTCCAAAGGACTCATGATGGAAAATGCCATCCAGAGAAAGAACTATGGAGTCTGAATGCAGAGTGAAGCTGACTGTTTTCTTTTTTATGTTTGTTTGGTTTTGTTTTATCTTTCTCATGGTTTCTCCTATTTGTTATAATTCTTCTATACAACGTGACTAATGTAAAAACATGCTTAATAGGAATGTATATGTGGAGCCTATATCGGATTACAGGCTGTCTTGGGGAGGGAGGAGGGAGGTAAGGGGAAAAAAATTTAAAATTCATGGAAGTAGATGTTGAAAACTAAAAACAAATAAATTAACTTATTAAAAAAACAGAAAGGTATTTACTTAGATGGCACAGTAAGGACAGAAGCTATTAAAGCATTTCCCCAGGAACTTGAGGATGCACTTTCCCACTACTACGCACAACATTTGTGGTAAGAATGGTCTGTAGAGAACACATGTCCAAGGCAACACAGCTCTGGAACTTCAGGGTCTCAATGCCTTTTCTCTCTTCTCTATAATAGAACAGTAACTCCATTCCCTCTCCTCTCACTCTCTTCTAAACCCTTAGAAGTCTGGCTTCCAAACTCATCATACAACTGAAACTGTCTCCAAAGTTATAGATAATCTCTTACTTCCCAAATCTAATGGCCTTTTCTCAGTCCTCACACTTGACCTCTCTGCAGCTTTTGATGCCGCCAATCCCTCTTTTTTTGGTGACAGCGAGGTAGCACAGTGGATAGAGCTCTGGACTTGGAATCAGGAAGACCTGAGCTCTGTTCCTGCCTCAGACATTAGCATTAGTTCAGTCATTTTTCAGTTGTTTCCTACTCTTTGTGATTCCATTTGGGGTTTTCTTGGCGAAGAAACTAGAGTGGTTTGCCATTTCCTTCTCCAGCTCATTTTACAGATGAAGAAATGGAGGTAAACAGGGTTAAATGACTTGCCCAAAGTCACACATGGTGTCTGAAGCCAAATGACTTTTCCTAAATCCAAGCCCAGTGTTCTATCCATGGTACCACCTAGCTGCTCCAGACGCTAGCTGTATGATGTAAAACTCTTTGCTAACCTTAAAGTGCTTATTATTACTCTCCTGGATTCTCTCTCCTCTCTAGATTTTCCTAACATTACACTTTCTCGGTTCTCTTCCTACCCATTGGACTACTTCTTCTCTATCCCCTTTGTTGTATCTTCACTGAGGTCACACCTACTAAACTTAGGTGTTCCCCAAGGGTTTGTCCTGGTCACTTTTCTCCTTCTATACTATTTCTCTTAGTAATATTATCTCTGATGGATTTAGTTATCATCTCTATGCTGATGACTATAAGATCCATTTATTCAGCTCTAGCTTCTTTCTCCAACAACCTTCCTTTTACCTATTAGACTTCTCAACACATCCAAAACAGAACTCATTATATAGTTAAACTCTTCCCTCTATCCAATTTCCATATTAATTTTGAGGGCACTCATTTGTCCCAAGTCCCATTGTCCCAAGTCAACCAGGCTCCAAACTGACTGACCTGCACTTATTCAATTTGTTGCCAAATGTCCTCATTTTTGTTGTTCAGTCATTTCAGTCATGTCTGACTCTTCATAACCCCATTTAGGGTTTTCTTGGTATGCCATTTCCTTCTTTAACCCATTTGATAGTTGAAGAAACTGAGGCAAACAGGATCAAGTCACTTGCCTAGGGTCACAAACTGCTAGGTGTCTGAGGTAGGATTTCAACTCAGGTCTTTGTGACTCCAGGCCTGGCACTCTACCTACTGTGACATCCAGCATTTTTTATATTCATTCATCAGCTACTCTGGCCCAGGGCCTCATCGCCTCACTCATGTAGTGTTGCAACAGCTTTCTGGTCTGCTTCAGGTCTCTCCTACTCCAGTCCATCCTCTTCTCAGTATCCAAAATGATTTTCCCACAGGGCAAATCTGATCATGTCACTTCCTCCTCTCCCTGCCCCCCATGTTGTTGTTCAGTCATCTTTTCAGTCATATACAACTGTTTGTGACCCCTTTGTGGTTTTCTTTGGCAAAGATACTGGAGTGGTTTGCCATTTCCTTCTCTAGTTCATTTGACAGATGAAGAACTGAGGCAAACAGGGTTAAGTGACTTTTCCAGGGTCACACAGCTAGTAAGTGTCTGAGACCACATTTGAATTCAGAAATGAGTCTTTCTGACTTCAGGCCCAGCATTCTATCATTAATGGCAGGGACTTTTTTATTTTTTGCTTTTCTTAGTATCCCATTTGTGGGCTTTTCTCCCCATACAATACATAATAAGTGCTTAATAAATGCTCCTAGACTTGATTGGAAAAGGAGAAAAATGGGAGGGAATGGGAGATGAAGTTAAAGAGTTTTGGAATGTAAATAGAGAGAAAACTTGAAGGATTACTTTCTTGGTCTGACCTCACTTTAAGTAGCTGGTCCCATTATATGCAAATGAACCACCCTGGGTCTTTATAGTAACCTGGGGAGGAGTGGGGAGGTTGGGACTGGACTGATAAGGACTTTTCTAGTCATACTATTCTCCCTCCACTATGTGTGTGTGTGTGTGTGTGTGTGTGTGTGTGTGTGTGTGTGTGCGCGTGTGTGTGCGTATATGTATATTTAAAGAAATGTGCCCAGGAAGGGGAAATGCATTGTTCCAGGGTTTACAGACATCACTAGTAAGCCGTCACAGAAATTTGTCTTTTCTTTCACCATGTTGGCCCCCAAAATAAAACTTCCACAAACAGTAGAATCCTTAAAAGAAGAGACCCCTGGCATCACCCAAGATCAAGAAAGAGCGATGGCTTTAAAGGTACTTTTTGTGAAATTTGAAGATGGTCCTCACTAACTTTTCCATCTTAGTACATAGTACATAAAAATCTATCCATATCTCTCTCTCTCTCTCTCTCTCTTTCTATTTGTTTATCTATCTCCCTTTTCCCCAAAAGAAAAAAACTAAGAAAGGAGAAAAGAAAAAAAAAGTATTCCTCAATGCCATTCTACTTTTTCCTTGATCACTGAGGTGATAAGTGGCAGTTGTAGAGACTTTTCTCTTCCTACTGCTTTGGCGGACAGCTCCACGAATTTCCTGAGAAAGTTTGGCCTTCTGGGGGCTCCGTAGATCGCTATGCATTGTGGGCCTTAGCAATATGGCGTCCCCCTTGGTGTGCTGATGAGCGGAGTTTCTCTCTCTGTCCCTGGACGAGGAGGGGAAATTCCTCAGCTCAAACGATCTCTTTCCCAGTTGCCCAGGAAGGTCCCGTACCTGGCGTTTCCCATCTCCCTGCCCTCAGGCCTAAGGGAGTGGCGGGGGCCCTGGGGCGGGGACAAGGCAGGCCTCGGGAGCCCGGGGTAGACTTGACGAAAGCCTCCCGCAGGCGGACACTATGGGCCGATCTTGGCTTCAGCTGCAGCAGCTCCGGCTAGTGCGGGGTCCGCAGGGCTGAGAGGCAACCCGAGGAAGATCTCCGTCCCCTGTTCCCCCTCGCCTGGCCTCTGCTCGGATTTCCTCCCGCCTGCCCCGCGGCACGCAGGCAGTGATAGCTTGCGACCTTCCCGCCCGCCTCCTCGGGATCGTCTAGAGGCCGGTCCAGCCGCGGGGGCCCGGAGCAGGGTCATCGGAGGCCCGAGGGCTCCCACGCTTTTGACAGCTGCATTCTCAGCCAGCCCGGGGCCCGATCCAACAGCCCGCGGGGGAGCCGGTGTGGCCTGAAGTCCGGGGCTGCGCGGGCCCAGCGTGCGCACCTCCCCTGGCCCCTGGCCCTAGGGTTCTTGGTATTTCCACGCGGAGATAAGGCTCGGGAACTTGGATAGCCCCCCCATTCCATACTAGGACGGCCTCGCAGATCCCCTCTTTCCCCCGCCCTCCACCCCTCGTCCCCGTATTTCATCCTTTCTGGTGCCCACAACTCTTTAAGGCTGGAGGTTCTCGAGCGTTTGCTGCCCAGGACTCCCCCACCTCCTCCCACCCTCATGGAGTCCGAGATGCTGCAGTCACCTCTTCTCGGGCTGGGGGAGGAGGACGAGTCCGACCTGACCGACTGGAACCTGCCTTTGACTTTCATGAAGAAGAGGCACTGCGAGAAGATTGAAGGCTCCAAATCCTTGGCCCAGAGCTGGAGGATGAAGGACCGGGTAAATAAACGTCCATGCATTCCCTTTAACTGTTGTTATTTTTCCCACCAGGGGAAACTGACTTTAGTACCTGTGAAGCCCCGAGGAGTATCCTGGGTTTGGTGACCTACGAGTCACATGTTGCATGCGTATATCCTACACATAGCAAGCAAGTAGTGCTTCAGGCTCTAGTTTTTTTTTTTTTTTTTTTTTTTTTTTTAAGAAAGACCAACCTGAAACCAGTGTTTTCTTCAGGTGACTGATAAAGTTAAGTTAGAATTAACGTAGAAGGAAGCTTACTTTATGGTTACCATTTTGTGTACAGCTCAAGGGACTTTTTTCAGTGCCATTCTGACTTTGAGAAGAGTCAATTACAAACTATAAACTAATGCTTATAATTAGTGACTAGTCCACTTTTTTTACTTTTACTACTTATTAAAATGAAAAAAATAAATATTTTGTGGTAATCACGTGGGGCCACAAGTAGATTTAAGTTATAGAAAATGGCCAGAACTACTGCGGGAGGTGGCAGCTGGTGAGAGGAACTTTTGTTTTCAAGATAGATAAGAATTGGACTTGTGATTTTATTACTATAGGGGGCTCCTAGGTGAAGAAAACTTCTCTATGCCAATAATGCATATCTACACTTCTGCAACTTGCACAGAGCACTGAGAGGTTAAGGGACTTGGTCTAGCCAATATGTATCAGAGGTGGGTCTTGAACCCCAGTGTTCTTGGCTTCTCTATATCCACCATTCCCATGGACCCTCTTTGTTTTCAAGACCCAATCAATTTTTAACATTCTAAGTAACTTGTCATAACTCCAAACTTTCCATATTTTACATGGCAGGAAGTTGGAGAGAGGACTTCCTATGCAGTGAATTAGGTAATGTGGATTGGAGTGCCAGGCTACTGTTTGGGGTAGAGAGAGAAGAAACTACTTGTGTTGGCATGACTTTGGGAGGTTTCCAGTGGGGAAGGAGATGAGTTAGCCAGCTAGTATTACTCTATCTGATATTCATATGCATTGCATGTAAATGTAACTTTCATTGCAATAACCAAAGAAAATGAATTGGACTACCCATTTCCCAGCTTCTTTTTCTTTTCATTTAAATCTGATTACACTATAGGTGAAATCTTTAGTATTCCCTTCAATCTTAAGTATTCCCTTAAAAACAGCAATAGGTATAAAATTACATAGGAAAATTTCTAATTTATCCAGTCTTTAGTAATTTTGGTATTGTAGTGACCTTTATTTATAAAGTGAGTGGAGAATATCTTGCATAGTCCAAAAACTAAATTGAAGTATAAATGAAAAGATCTTCAGGGATTTGTGGACATTCTTTGGAGTTAATGTGTCTCTTTGATACCATTTAAAGGCTTTGTAGTTCTTGTGGTTGCTGTGAGTAGTTGAATAGCAATATTTTGTAAAACAAATTCATCTAATTTCTTAAGTATAGTCTTTGTGCACTCTGGTCTTTCCTGAAAAAGCATCACATCTTGTTTTTAATATGGCAGAAAAGTCTTTCATAAGGATTGTTTTGTTGTGAGATGTAGCTGCTGTTCTAAGTTCGATGCTTCAACTGGCCAAAAGTTATGTGATTTCTTTTAACTTTAACTTTTTAAAATTAAAATTCTAAATTGGGAAAGGCAAGACTCCTTAATAAGCTCTTTACAGAACAATGAGAAGAAAAATAAAAGTCCTGTAGTTCTGAATACCTTACTGAGAAGAATAGTTTAGGAAGTTTTGGAAGAAGATAAGTACGTATTTGGATCACTGGCTGTGAAAATAGTCTACACCATAAGTTTGTTGTATCTGACCTTTTGGAGTAATTATAGAATCAACAATTATCTTTCCATTCAAAGATGCCTTGGGAAGTTGGGTCTATGACTTCTCTCAGACCAGCCACTTGAGGGGATGTCACGTAAGAAATTTTCGTTAGAGAGACAACCATAAGCAATCAGTATGGTTCCAGGAATATAGGCCAGACTATTCCATTGTGCTGTAAGGCATCTTTCATCATGGTTAATTGAACATCATACTCATCAAAAAGTTTTGTTAAGTAGCTAATTGCACTGTTTCATCATAGGATCACAGATTTAGAGTCGGTATTGACCTTAGAGACTGTTTGGTCCAGCCCTTTGATTTTTCAAGGCTCAGAAAGGGGAAGTAATTTGTCCAAGGCCTCAGGTGGGATGTAGATCTGATCCTTGATCTCAAGTAATTTAACCTGACAGACAGACGTGCCTGTGTGAGGGGTAACTATGAAAGTAGTAGAACAAATTCCATAAAGTAGCCATTATTTTGTAGTCATATGGTTGTATGGTACCATATTGTTAATTGCATAGTAAACTTTTTAAGGGTGAGAGTAGGATAAGGAGGTACAAGTTTAAGATATTGGGTTGATAAAGTAGCTGTAGGAACCTTAAATTTAGCTTGAGCTTGGTGAAGGAAATTTGCCAGCTCTTTTTTTGACGAATTGGTAAGACTGCCAGATTTATGCTCATTCAGGAAAGAGGCCCTCACAAGTGACTTTAAGGGGGAAAAGAGTCTCGGGCTATAATTTATTGGAGGGAATCCCTTTAGGAACAGTGAGGGAACCAATGATGGAACATGTACAGCATTAGGAATGTAGCAACTGATACTGGTTATCTTTACTCTGGCAATAGTCAAATGTAACCCTAACATTATGCTGGCCATGTGTAGCTAGCTGGCAGTGCTTTGTTAATGCTTCTGCCTTACATTGAGCCATGTAGCTTGGGTTAGGAAAAATAGCCAATTGCTTCTGCTATTTCTACCAACAGATTAGATATCTATGAAAAATAACTCCTCACAGAAGGAATTACTGGTTGAACTTTTTTCCTCTTGTTTCCCTGGGACATCTTCATCCCTCTCCTCCCCACCCCCTCTCCATTGGTTGATATTTAAAAGCTAAATTTAGTGTATAAATTGAATGGATCTTACAGAAATATCAAAATTTTTGTACCATAATTTTTTTCACTTTTCTGTTGAGGGACTTTTAACTGTCACCAAACTCTCATGGGATACATTTTGTCTAGCTCCATAAACAAAATGGGAAAACCTGATGTTAAAGTGTTTTTGTGAATTCAGAAATGAATGAGAACCTTTTTCCTCTCATTATCACCTTGTAGAATTCTAAAGTTGGTATTTTAATAAGAGTGCAGGTGGTTATATATAGATGGATCATGGGATCATAGCTGGAAAAAAAATCTAGTCCAACCTCATTTTACATAGGAAGAAATTGAGACCTAGAGAGGTTAGTTGACTTACCCAGTGTTTCAGTTAGTAAGTAGTAAGCATTAGAGGCAGAATTTGAACCCATGTCCTCTCTTTCCAGAGCTAGTTCTCTTTTAGTCTATACCAAAAGCATATTCTCAACACTTTTTATTCTTAAAGGGGAACTAAGAGTAGTGTAGTAAAAGCCTAGAGAGGAGAGAGTGTCCATGAAGGGGAGGGTGGTGGTCTTTATATGTTGTCTCTGCCATACTCCCTCTCCATCTGCAGTTTTTCATTCTGTTCACCTTTTATTTAAAGTTGACTAAAATTCGCTTTGGTCATCCACACCACTCGTTGTAGTAGGGATACTTTTAACATTTCCTTTTAGCATGATTCAGATACCTAGGAAATGCTATTTCTGTGAAAGCACTGACACAATATGTTAATCTTTTAATTTTATTTTTAGAGATAAGGAGCAGGCTGACATCAGGTGCTGGTAGTTGTGCCTTTATAGAGAATTTAGAACCCTTAGAGATAGAACAGGAGTGCACATGAAACTAAGTGAAATTTTTTTTTTCTGAAAAAAGATCATGATTTCTTATAGGAGCTAAGTATATCTAGTCCTTGATATTATCTGTTTTTTCAGATTAAAAAAATCATTGACTAAATTCAGATATTTATTCCTAATTTTTGAATAATATTAGCTATCATTATCAGGAAAAATCCCCCACAACATTGAATTTTTCTGTTGTTTCGTTACGCTCCAACCTTAACTCAATACTTATATGCAAAGGGAAGTGGCTGGTACATAGTAAAGATTTGATAAATGCTTGTTGACTGACTGTGCTTCAGTCTATGGGGGAGGCCTTAATTACATTGGAGAGACAGTATTCAGCCATATGAAAAGTTCAGTAAAAATACAAGGTAATAGTTATTAAAACACATTTGAATAATGCTATAATTTAAGGAAGACTATTTGAAGTTCCAAGAATTGAGACTCTCAGACATACAGAAAAGGCTTCTGAGATCATTAGGTTGATTCTCCATGCTTAGTGCAGAAAGTTCTTTCCTTATGGCTATTGTAATGTCAACATGCATTTTTTTGTATATTTCATTTTAAAATTGTCATTCTTATGAAAATTACCCTGAGTTTTAAATGGACTTTGGAGGCTTTTAAAAGCTATTTCTTCAATATAAAAAACATGTGGTGGGTAGATTAGACTGCAGCTGCCTAGTGCTTTATGCTTGAATTAAGAGGTAATGGTATCTTTTTAGGACTACCTGAAACTCCTTCTAGTGTTTTTTTTTTGGAGTTGAAACAAGTCATTTCATCAAAGTTTCCTCTCTTTAACAAAAAAGTTCCCTCTCATGTAATGCAGGAATCTCTTTAAGACAACCCCTGACAGATGATTGTCTAGATTTTGCTCTAATACTTTCAGCAAAATTAGTAGTTATATTGACTATGTCATTATATTATAAATATGTATACTGCTGGATAACAATCCACAGGCCATCTACTTCCAGAGGACATACCTACTATCAATCAGTGGCCTCCTACCCACACTTTTAAAGGCCTAAAAGTACCCTGCCTGTCAATTAAAATATAACACTTCCTTTTTTTCCCAAGGAAATTATAATTTGAGCAGGTTCTACTTCCTTTTTTTCCTCTTGTTAGTTACTACATTTATCTATTCTAAGTTCAAATCGAGGATGTCACATTTAAGTTTTTGTGAATTGTAGCACAATTGAAGCGGTAGAAAAAAAATAGCTATTTCTTGTGGTAAGCCTCTGTGTTGACTTCCTTATTGATAAAAGAAGGTAACACCTGTTAGCCTGGAGCTAATTATCTTGCTTTTAGATCAGTCAGTTCACTTTCACTTCTTCCTGTTCCATTTTCTGCTTTCACTTTTTTTGTTGTACCGTTTGTCAATATCTTCACTAAGAAGAGTAGGAAAAGAAAGGTCTAATAAGTAGCAAGTTGTTACTTGTTAGCAGTTCTTAGAAAAGGTCTGGTATAAAGAAGTTGAAACTGTTGATGAAAGTAAGGTTTCCTGGTGTCTGGCTTGAATATCTTAGCAGCAACAGAATTGTACTATTCTCCTTAAATTTTAAATGAGGCTAAAATCATTATTTTGGGGGTACTCTTTAATGATAGCTCTTCTTAAGGCTGCGAGAACATTTAATGTTTCCGCTTACCATTTGGTATCTTTAAAACACCAGCCCTGTTCAGGTGTCAGTGATAGGACTCTTAAAAGGTTTGCGAGTAGGTTCTTGTTTGTTCTGACGTTTTATATAAGCTCAAAAACCCAATTCCAGTTCTTGAGAGGTCTACTACATCTTGAGAAAGATAGTAACTAATTGGCTACTTGCTTGGCCAAGTCCAAATCACAACTATATTATCTGTCTTAGGTCATTTCATTCGTTCACCAAGTATTCATTCCTTCATATCTAAATCTTTCTATGGCCAGGCTAGGAGCTATGGGAAGATTCAGAAGGAATGTAAAGTGCAGTCTTTATGCTCATGGGGCTTACATTGTAATTTGAGAGATAAGGTATACATTCATATTTAAATCACAATGTTAGCATAGAGGAATTGGAGAAGGCATTTTACCTTGGAAGAAATTGGAGCCATGGAATGTTGAATGTGAGTTTTTTGTGGTAAGGGTGGGGAGATGGGTCAGGATCAGATTGTAGAAAGCCTTAAATGAGGAGCCAACGAGTCCGCATGTCTATTTAGTGAGCTGCAGGGAGTCACTGAAAGTTTTTTGAAAAAGTGGCATGGCAAGTGTTTGGTGGCTTATCATAGCAAAGAGATAATTTTAGGCTCCTGAAAATTATGCTAGTGGAATGCAAGTTCTTCTTTTAAAAAATTTTCATTTTTTTTTCCCAATTATATGTAAAAAGAATTTTTTACATTTCTTTTTAAAAATGTTTGAGTTCCAAATTCTCTCCATTCCTCCCCTCCCCACTCCCCAAGAAGGCAAGCTATTTGATATAGACTATACATGTAAAGTCATTAAAACACATTTCCATAATAGCCTTGTTGTGAAATAAAACACAGACCAAAAAACCCCCCAAATCCCAGAAAAATAAAGAAAGTAAAAAAGTAAGCTGCTGTTTGCATTCAGACTCCATCACTTCTTTCTCCGGATGTGGATAGCATTTTTCATCGTGAGTCTTTTGTAATTGTCTTGGATCATTATAATGCTGAGAATAGTTAAATCATTCGGAGTTGATCATCATACAATATTGCTGTTACTATATACATTGCTCTCCTGGTTCTGCTCACTTCACTTATCAGTTCTTATAAGTCGTCCCAGGTTTTTCTAAAACCATCCTGCTCACTTCACTTATCAGTTCTTATAAGTCGTCCCAGGTTTTTCTAAAACCATCCTGCTCATCATTTTTTAAAAATTAATTAATTTATTTTTAGTTTACAATATTCAGTTCCACAAGCTTTTGAGTTCCAAATTCCCCTCCCCCTCCCACCTTTCCCTCCCCCCCCCCATCGTTTCTTATAGTACAAAAGCACTACATCACAACTATATGCTACAACTTGTTCAGCTATTCCCCAATTGATGGGCATCACCTCGATTTCTAATTCTTTGCCACCACAAAAAGAGCTACTATAAATATTTGTGTACAGGTAGGTCCTTTACCCTTTTCTTTTTTCTTTTTGGGATCTCTTTGGTTTACATATCTAGTAGTGCTGTACAGTTTGATAGCCCTTTGGGCCTAGGTCCAGATTGCTCTCCAGAATGGTTTGGCCACTTCAAACAGAGTGCAAGTTCTGTCACTTCTGTCATTCTGGAGAAACTTTGAATAGGATCTTAATGATAGATTGCTAGCTATCCCAGAACAGATAAGAGCTAAAAGTAGGCTCACCAGTAGGTGATGAGTTCTTAGCCTATGGTAACTTAAAAACAAAGCAGGCCAGGTGGCTGTCCAACACAGTGGATAGAGTGCTGGGCCTAGAGGCAGGAAGACCTGAATTCAAATCCAGTCTCATACACTTCCTAGCTGTGTGACTCTGGGCAAATCACTTAACTTCCATTCCTTAGTTTCCTTATTTGTAAATGAGGATAGCAATAGCAGCTACCTCATAGGGTTTTGCAGTGATCAAATGAGATAACATGTACAGTGAATGGTAATGGAAAAAGAAGACTGATATAAGAAAAATCTTAAAGCAATGTTTGATAGGCTGCAGTGAGTGATTAAGATAATCAAAATTTCGATCATGGGTATCTTAGAGTTGATATGACTAGATTTATCCGTTATTAAGTGAATCAATCAACAAGCATTTGTTATGTACTGACTGTAGCATTGTGCTAGGTGCTGGGGATGCAAAGAAAAATGAAGTATTTCCTGTATATAAAGGTATTTGCAGAATAAATACAAAGTAATTATGGGAAATATAAAGCTGACAGAATCATAGAAAGACTTGTAGAAGGTGATTAGTGAGCTGACAAGTAAAGGAGACTAGGAATTCTAAAAGGTGGCATTGAGGAGAGAGTGCATTCTGTTTATGGGGGACAGGAGATGGACTGTTGTGTATTGGAAACAGTTGGAAGGTCAGTTTGGCCAGACTGTAGAGTTCATAAAAGCGAGCAGTATGTAACAAGGCAGGAATGATAGGGCAAGGGTGTGAAGGGATTTAAGTGCCAAGCACAAGTTTATATTTGATGCTTGAAGTAATAGGGAACCACTGGTGTTAATTCAGTAGAGGAGTAACATGGTCAGACTGGCACTTTAGGAAAATCACTTTAGCAACTGAGTTTAAGATGGATTGGAGTGGGGAGAGAGTTGAGGCAAGGAGACCAACTAGAAAACCACTGCAATAGTCCAGGAAATATGGGATGAGTGCCTGAACTATCAAGGTGGTGGCTGTGTGTGGCTGTAGTTCATCCAGTTAGAAGTGGCCGGTTGGCAGTTGGTGATACAGGACTGGAGCTCAGGAGACATTAGGACTAAAGCTGGGTGTCATCTGCATAGCTATTATAACTAAGTGAATGAGATCTGGTGAGGTCACCAAGTGAGAGTGTAGAGAGAGGAGAAGCTGGCTAAGGGCTGTTTACTTTGGAGAGAGCAATTTCAGTTTTGAGTGATGAGAAATTGTGAAGTGAATGAATGGAGAGGAAGTAGAAGTATGTATCAACTATAGACAGTTTTTTTCTAGTTTGGCTGGGAAAGGGAGGAGTGATATAGAATAATAGTAATAATGATAGCATTTATTTAGTGCCTACTATCTTCCAGGAACTGGGCTAAAATATTATCTCACTTGATCCTCACAACAACCCTGTGAAGTTGGGGTTATTATCCCCATTTTACATTTGAAGAAACTGAAGCAAACAATGACTTGCCCAAGGTTACATCACTAGTAATTGTGTGAGGCTAGATTTGAACTCAGGTCTTTGTGACTCCAGGCCTAGTGGCTGTCCATGGGGTTAAGTGATGGTTTTTTTAAGGACCAGAGACACCTGTCTCTGTTTGTAGGCAGTGGGGAAAGAACCACTGGATATGAAGAGATTGAAAGTTAAAGAATGAAGGGATGATTTGTGTGGGATCAGTTTACTTCAGAAGATGGGAAGGGATAAGGTCACAAATTTAGAGGGATTGTCTTTGGCAAGGTGAAGGGCCTACCTCTTCAGAGACTGTAGTGGAGGAGAAGAGAAGGGAAGATAATGTCAGGGGTTTTTGAGATGTAGCAAATGGTCTTGTCTTTTCTCCTATGATTTTGCTGAGATAAGAAGTAAGGTCTTTAGCTGAGAGGACTAGAGAGGCTGATGCTGGTGTGGGAGGTTCAAGCAGAGAAGAGAAGGTTTAGAAGAGCCATTGTGGAATGTGGAATAGAGATGCAGTTAGGGAAGATTTAAAGGATTGCCTCACTGTAATGAGGACCCAGATGAGATTAAATAACATAAATTTGTAGTGGACCCAGTCTATGAGATTGGGTAAATTTCTCCAGCTCCATTTGGACATTTTGAGGAAGTAAATGGTAGCAGGAAAAAAAGGGAAACAGTGCATTGAGGAGGGGCATAGTGATGAGTTGAACTAGTTAACTGTAAGAGCCAAGAGGATAAATTACTTATTTGAGAAGTTTGGGAGTAGAAAAATAGTGTGGTAACTAGAAGGGATACCACCATTAAGTAAAGGTTATTTACTTGAGAGAGACCTGTGGCTTTTTGAAGGGAGAGCAGAAAGAGCCAATGAAGAGAGGTGGTGATTGTATCAATAAGGTCCTTCAAGAGTTGGAAAGACATGGGATCAGGGTACAGATGTAGGGGTTAGACCCATAGAGTTAGGGTTAGCTGTTTCTGAGATTGAAGGGAAGAATAAGCAAATGGATGTAGAGGCCAGAAAGTTTAGATGGAGTGGAAGAGGTTAGGTAAATGAGCTCATGCTGAGTAGAACTGATTTTTCCAGTAAAAAAGGATAAAGATCATCTGCCAAGAAAAAAGAATTGGGACTGGAATTTTAAGAAACTGTTAAAACTGTAGCAAGGGACCACTTGAAATTGGAGAGGATTTGTAGTGGATCAAGTCAGCTCAGTTCACTCTGCTTTTAGCATTCAGTTTATGGCTTGACATACATTGTATGGATGATCTAGGGTTGAGGGTTAGTATGGTAGGCATGACAGATAGTGAGTAGAGGTGAAAACAGTATTGAAATGTCCTGAGGGAGTCCCGTGAGAGAAGGATGCATGCTGGGTGAAAAAGAGGATTTAAATGAAGGAATTTCTGGTGAGGGCAGAGAGCAGGTTCAGTAGTACAGTGTCCTAGGAGGGTCCCAAACTGTGCACTTGGACCTCAGAGAAATCGGATCTGTGGTAATGTAGTGGAGAATGTTAAAGTGAAGGTTTGGTATATAATGTAAATTTAATGAAGAACAGACGTGACCTTTACAAAGCAGCTTTTACCAATCTGTTTTGTGAACATTGTGCAGAACAATGATTGGCTTGCTGGTGGAATTGCATAGAAACTATTGACTATTCAGCAGTAGCTTTCTTTTGTGTCCAGAATGATATCATTGAGAGGGATTGTACATAGTAGGTGTTTAATAAAGATTTGTTGAATTATAATGATCTCTTCTAGTAATGTAAATTAGATTTAGAAGAGATGATTTGTTTATTTCCCAAGAGCAGGTTTATGCAATTTTTTTTATATTTGCATTTAAAATTTCTGTATTTTCAGGTTTGTGAAGATAAAATGCTTTAGTTTAACAATCTTCATTCTGAGATTCTTTGAACTTATGACAGCTAGTAATGTGAATTCTTCGGATGTGTCATAATACCTCACTTACTATATTTATTCTAATTAATATATTCAGAGTAATTGTTGGGGAAGGGCTAGAACTGTTCTTCATATTAGGCCTTCCCCAGAAAGCAGAGGTTCCAGAGGGCACAAGGGAAGGGTCAGACAGGGACTTGGGAAGGCGGAGAGCTTGTCGTGGATGGGTATGAGGGAGCAGGGAGTGGTGGACAGGGAGGAGAACTTTGGCTTAGGTAGTCTACAACTCAGAATTACATAGATACTTTTTTTTTTGTATTTTGTATTTAAAGGCATGTTAAATTATGTCCTTTATTATTCTGTCTCATTGACATATGTTATCAACTTAGTCAAAGGCTGAAGACTCCCTTGAATGTCCATGAAGAAAATAAAGTCAAAGGTCTTTGCAAATTATTTGTTTTGATTGAGTCTCACAGACCCACTGGAAGAAAACTAAAGTTATATGAAAACTTATTGGCTTCTAATCTCATAACTTTTAAAGTGATAAAACTTGAGAACCAGATTTTGCTTACATAAACATTGTAACTTTCCAAGAAGCTTAGAAGTGATTTAGCAAATAATTTAGCAATAGTCTCTCTTTCCTCCATGCATCTCATCTGGTGTTTAGGGCCATATACTCAGGTTCAGCCACAAAATGTCCCAGTTGCATCCTGGAAAAGTTGTTGCCTGCATTCCTTCTTCTTCTTTTTTTAATTAATTCATTAATTTTTTTAGTTTACAACTCTCAGTTCCACAAGTTTTTGAGTTCCAAATTTTCTCCCCCTTCCTCTCCTCCCCCCCTTGCCTCCCCAAGAGGGCATGTAATCTGATATAGGTTCTATATATACCTTCACATTAAACTTATTTTCTCAATCATCAAGTAATTACATAGATTCTAAGTGGAGCCATAGGGCAGTATATTGCCACATCTTTTACACTAGCAAAGTTAATGTTGATTTGGTTATCAGTTTCTGAAAAAAGGAATCTAGAGGCAGGCTAGATGTACCTGGTCAAGACAGGGGTCTGTAGAATCCTAGGGAGAGGTCGAACAAGTTAATTCTATAATAAAATCAAATTAGGTATTCATTTCAAAGTTACACTCATAAAACTATTTCTTTATGGACCCGGTGCCGCCTCCATATACTTGTTGATAGTTCATATTTAAATGCTTCCCTTAGTTCCTTGTGGAGGGGTGAGAGGCATATTTGAAATACTCAATCTCAGCCAAGTGATCTCTGTCTCAGGTTTCTAATGTTGAGTGGTAGTGGTAGTGGGCTTTGGCCTCATAGCTCAGTTTAGCAGAGCAGTTTAGGTAAAAATTGTAACTAAACATATATGGAAATCATATTAGCAATCACAGAAGAATAAATTAGAAGAGCCAGCTTCTACTCTGTGCAGCTTTCTTTTTTTTTCCAGCTTTTTTCTTCTTAACTATGTCATGCTAAATTGAAGAATATAGTTGACTCTGCTAGTATTTTCCTGTCTTCATTCATTGGTATTTATAGGCAAAGCAAAGGTTCTGTCTGTAATAGCACATTATTCATTCTTTAATTCATCCATTGATTTGTTTGTTAGGCAGCATGCAGGGATTCCCAGCTTTTTAAAATAAGGGGCTTTTTTTAACATCAGAAAATTTCATGGAGCCCCATATGATAAGAGTTACACTATACTAATATCCATTGATTGAGAGAACTTCTGAAATATTCTACTGGATGTCCAGATTGACTTACTGTTCCCTCTGCTTTTGAATAGGAATTCTCTATCCTCACTTCTGTCTCATAGAATCCCTGGCTTCATTTCAAAGCTTAGTTTAGGTATCATATTTTACCTGAAGATTTCCTGATTCTCCCAGTTATTGGTACTTCTTTCTCCTCCAAATTATTTATCTGTACATATTTTGTATATTCTTGTAAGTATATGTTTGCCCCCAAGTAGAGTGCAATATCCTTGTGGGTATGCAACAAGCGCTTGTTGGATTGAATTGAAGGATAGTAAAACAATCATACTTGGTGTTCATTTCTGCACATTTTGCTTCATTTAAGAGACTTCCTGCTTCTTTAGGGAAGAATGCTAGGTTTGTAGTCAAGAGACTTGACATATTTTGGTCATATGACCATGGGTAAATATCACTTAACCCATTCCTCATCTTAAAAATGAGAAGAATAATACTTACGCCACCTACCTCGGGGATTTTGTGAGGTGTTTCATTCACCCGGCTCCAATCCCTCCAGACTGATTTTACATTATTTCACCTCACACGCTCCAAGTTCTAGCCAAATTTGACCTACTTGAAATAACCCCTACTAGAAATTCCGTCTTCTGCTTCCGTGCCTTTTCATAGGCTGTTTCCACTGTGAGAATGCTGTCCTACCTCACCATTTAAGGCCTTATACAAAAGACCTATTCTGATTGCCTGGCTCAAACTCCCCAATCCACCACAGTTGCTAGTGCTCTCCCCTGCTACTCAAAATGCTTTATGTTTATTTCATATGTGTTTTGTACTTGCTTATCTATGTACATTTGCCCCTCCACTTTACCTGGAGAAGGTATGATTGTCACATAAGCTCTTTGAAGGGTAGGAATGTTTTTGTTGTATTTGTATGCCAAGGGCCTAGCTCAGTGCTTTGCTTATAGTAGGCAATTAGTAAGTGATTGTTTAAGTGAATTTAAGTTCCCCATCATCTTTATGTAACCAGATTTATGTAACTAGCTCAAATTTTTCTCCTGTATTTCAGTACTACATCACCAATTACCTATTGGATATTTCAAACTAGATGTCCTGGAGACATCTTAAACTCAGTGTCTCTAAAACTGAACTCATCTTTCCTGAAAAATCTCCTTTCCCAAATTTTCTTATTTTTGTTGAAGGTACCACTATCCTTTTAGTGTCTCAGGCTGGTAATCTTCGACTCCTCATTCTTCCTCACCCCACATATCCAGTCCACTGCTAAATCTTGGCATATTTACCTTAACAATGACTTGTATCTGGCCACTTTGTGCCTAGATTATTACAACAGCTTCCCAATTGGTCTCCCTGCCTCGAGTCTCCAAGTTAGTTCATCCCATACATTGCTGCCAAAGTCATCTCCTGCAAACATAGGACTGACCAACTCCAAGATGTCCTGTTGCCTCTAGGACAGGGCCATCCAAAATAAGGCCCGAGGGCCCCAGTGTGATTTTATGTGGCCTGCCTGTGGGTTTTAATTTTCATGAGCAGAAAAAATAAAATAGTAATTTGCATGGAATGCGATTTTTAAATTCCATCCCTAATAAATAATCTCGTTGATGTTAATTTTCTTTGTTTTTTTTAAGCAGTATTACAGACAGAACATATCGCATGGAATTTCCAGTCGATCTGTGGGATGTGTTCTGTCTGTATCATGCAGACTAGTCAGTATGTACCTACTTTCATACTGTTGTGTTGTCTCTTTGTTTTGTGTTTGCTTTGGCACTTCACACCTTTGCCTGTCCTATTGATGACCCACATTCTCCCACTTTCCTTTTTAGCTTTTAAAACCCTTCACAAACTGGCCCCAGCCAACTTTTCCAGCCTCATCACACTTAATTCCATCCCTTCCTTATTCTGTAACTCTGCCAAATTGGCCTTTTCTAGGTTCCTCACACTGGATGCTCCTTACAGCTCCCAAGCCCCATGCCTGGAATGTCCTTTCTCCTTACCACAGCTTCTTAAGAGTTCCTGTCCGTCTTCCCGAGAGTCTGGTGCTCTTCCAGGAGCACCATCTTTTGCAAGAAGCCCTTCCTGATCCCTTCCAATTACTAGTACCCTCCCTCTCAGACAACTTTATATTTAACTACTTTGTATATATTTGTATTTATTCATTTTATGTTGATGCTGTATACATTTTTATATGTCCCCTATTACAATGTAAGCTTCTTGAGATCAAGGATTGTTTCATTCTTTGTATTTGCATTCTTAGCATCTAGCATAGTGCCTGGCACATTAGCCTTAGTAAGTTCTCATTTTTGGTATTATTCCATGCTAGTTGCATTCAGAAACTAGCATAGAGGTGTTTTTCAGTTTTTAGTCTCATAGTTACCAAGGTGTGATACCATTGTCCAGAACA
This sequence comes from Trichosurus vulpecula, assembly GCF_011100635.1. Classification (NCBI taxonomy): domain Eukaryota; kingdom Metazoa; phylum Chordata; class Mammalia; order Diprotodontia; family Phalangeridae; genus Trichosurus; species Trichosurus vulpecula. The sequence continues at coordinate 217,442,285 of NC_050576.1, read as the reverse complement.
TAGATCAACTATGCTATGAATAATTGTCCTCAATTAATTTATCCAATTATATTTAAATCCAAATTTTACTCAATTCTAAATATTGGTGTATGGTTTCAGCTATTTTTTCTAAATCCAAAAGTATGCCAACACCTGCGAATTCATATTAAGCTTGAAAATCATTAGAAATCTCAAATCCAACCCCTGTTCCTGGGGGGTGGAGAGAGGAGGATTTCACTTCAGAGACATTCTTTTGTCCCAGTCAGTTTCTAAAAGATAGAGTTCCTGTGGCAAATTCCTTTTTTTGCTGAACTGTTCCATTCTGATCTGTCCTAGATTTTCTTCATGCCCCTTTGGCTCTAAAATTCTCTATGAATTCCTTAGGAGTGAGCTTTTTGATAGTTAGTGGTCATTGTTTTCCCATTGTGATCCGATATCCCACATTTTTAACAGCCATTTCTCCAAATAGAGTTCTCTCTATTGGCATTGTAATCTCTTTATCCTGTCATTTTCATCTCAATGCGGTCTAACAACTTTATTAAACTTATATATTACAGGTTGCAACCTGTCTCGTCCTTTTTTTTTTTTTCTCCTGGTTGCTTTTCAATTGGCTTCTGCCTGAGACTCCCATAACTGGCACAAAAAAAAAAAATGAGGACCTTGTGTTGGTCCCTGTTCAAGTGAGTCACTGGTTTTATCTTCCTGTGATTGAAGGAAAAAATTGAAGCCACTGGCTTGGGCTCTAAATCAGTTAATTCCTGTTGTATGCATAATGGCAGTTTTGTATTTTCTGCTTTTAAGGACATCTCTATCCATTTCTCATTGTATTCCAATTCAGCTTCAAGATTATTCTGTGCCAATTTAAACAACCTTTAATTTCTTTATATTTTTTTTCCAGTTTCTGATTATAATTAACCCAGACTGATTCTTTTGAGAGCCATAGAATTGCATTTTTGTTTGTATTGATTTAGTATTTGCTTTTCTTTGGTATACAATTTATTAACTTCTTTCAAATCATGATATGTTCTAATTGTGTTTTTAGATCTTTCTTTTTTTTTTTCTTTACTGAATCTGTCTTGCAAATTAGAATAATTTCCTTAGGGATCTCAAATTCATTGTATAATTTTGCTATTGGGAAATTACAGATGAAATTTCCAGGTTTTTAGGGAATTATTTTTTTGCCACATTTTCTGCTTTGGTTTCTTAAGAACATTTAACTAACTTCATGATGTATTCTAATCTTTCTGTCTTACTCTTTTTAGGTGACTTTGTTTCTATCTTATTAGACAGTTAAATTTTGCCAGTCATTCAGAGAGGCCCACTGACTACCTCACCCACCTAAGGGATGTTGGATGGGGCTTCTTCCTGGTAGATTTATGGGAGGATAAGGATGAAAGTTATGTAGGATTGGATATTAACCTTCCTGGTTGAAAGAGTATAGCTCTATAGATGAGATCATGGATCTATTGAAGAAGGTGCTTTCTACCACAACCCTGGGCTGCTCCTCATTTGACTTGAGACTCCTGGCTTTCATTTGTTGACTTCTTGACATTTTTCCAGTCTGTCCCTGTTCCTGTCCTCTTTGCTTCTCTAAGCTTCCTTCCTTTTGACTCTTTTGGACCCAGGAAGGAACCTGTTCTGCCTCTGCCCTCCTTGCTGGAGGAGGGCACTCTTTCTGTTGGCTTAGTAACTCTTTTTGAATAGTTAATAAATTTTACAAAGAATATTGTGAAAGCATTCTTTGATCTTTCATGGTTGGGCAATGATTCTCAGGAAACCTTGAAGTTAGGAAGATCTGGGTTTCAAGGCCTTCATCTGATATACAGAGAAGATTTGACATAACAGTATCAAAGCACTCCTAGTACTCCAGAGAACTCTCAGAATTTTAAGTTATAGATGAATTGCTGCTCTGCTTTGGTGGAAGGACTTCCCATACCAGACATTCCTCATTCTAATGGTGGTCTATAGAGTGATTTTTTCTAAAAAGTGAGTTTTCTCCTACCAGAAGTCTTTCAACAAAGGTAGAGTAAATATTTGCCAAGGATATTGCAAACAGCATTCTTACTTCAGGTGGAAGATGAACTAACCTCTTGCAGTCTCTTCAGACTCAGTCTATGATTCTCCATGTGTTAGTGTTTATATAATTTCAGATACACTGTAGTCTATAGAAATTTGGTTGTCAGCCTTGTTCAAATAGAGACCAACACCAAGAGCTATTGAAAGCCAGCTGGAATGCAAATATATTTGAAAGCATTAGTGATGTAAGTGTAGAATATACAACCTTTGTAGTGTTACACTCTAGAAAAATCTGAACTGGATAGTTAGAGCCAAGAGTATCTATTAGGGCTCTATGCTGTTGCTATTTGTATAAGTTCTGTTCATATGTAAGTTCTGTTTCTCATTTTGGAGGGTATAAATTGGAACTGTGGAAAAGAAGATTATTTCTGGATGATCTTTTACCAGGAATGATATAGATGGGATTCCTGCATTGGTGGGAGGTTTGATTAGATAACCTTTTAAGTTTCCTTCTCAGTCTTGGATTGTGATTCTAAACCTTTGCGATTTTAAGATATGATAATTCTAAGGATGGAAAACTAGGTACAGCTAACTCTGTTGCTCCTTTTATATTTTAGAAGTGTAGAGGAAATTACTAAACAAATGATTCGCAAATCTTTAGAAAGCCATATTCATCACAAGGATCCAGTATAGGTTTACTAAGAATGAATCATGTCAGACTAATCTTGTTTCTAGTGTGGTAGATCTAGGAAGTGCTACTGCTGATCTGTAGTGTATCTTCTATAGAATCATAGCTTTAGACCCAGGTGGGGGTGGGTTAGGGGGGAGTGGTCCTTGAAGGGAGAGGGATGTTATCCTATATAACTTTATAAGTAATGAACAAAGCATTTGCTAATGGAATCACTTAAATTTGGCTTATGTAAGGAAGAACCATCTGTTAAATAACATCCTTTGAACAATACAACTGCCAGTCTTCAAAGTAGCGAGCTCTTAATCATTGGAATTGAATTCAAGTAGCAGCTGGATGATCATTTATCAGGGATGCCATAGAGAGGATTCCTGTCTACATGGAAGAGGACATCTAAGTTTCCTTCTAACTCCAAGATTATTGAGTCTAGACATCTGTTTAATGGTGAAAAGCAATGTTCTCTGTGAAACTGAAGGATGTTGCTGATTAAATTGAAAGTTAAAAAATTAGAACTGGAAGTTCTTAGTCACTTTGCTCTGAAGTGTATCATACTCTGGGCCACTAGTGTTCTAGTTTGGGGTGTTTAACTGAGAGGGAATCTGGTGTTTTCTTCTGGACTTCACCTTTTGTGACTTTATGCAAACTGATTAACCTCTTTTTGCTTTTGAGTCCTCATCTATAAAATGGCAACCATAATACTTACCTCTTGTCAAGATGTGGTAGGGAATAATTGGGCATTATCTGTAAAGTGCTTGGAGTTCATTGGGGAAAAGATGCTATGTAAAAGCTTGATAATATTATTATATGCTTCTCTAATGATACTCATGACACCTCAGATATATAATTAGGAGATAATGGATAGAGGAATCAAAAGACCTCTTGTTAAGAAGAAGGAGATTAGATCTTAGGTTAAGTTTCTACTTTCCCAAATGGAAAAGCCACAGAAAGTTCTTTCCTAGTCCCTTAGAACTTGTTAGCCTTTACTGTTCCACACTCATACGAACTCATTGACCATATTTACTCTGACACACATTCCCAATTGATTTTAATAAGACTGGACAGAGGCCTTAAGCATTCATTTTTTCCTTTCTCTTAATGTGAGAGAGAAGTTATGTATTACTTTCATCACAGAATATTTTATTTAATGCATATATACAGCAGGAGAGTGAGGGTTAATATAGCAGCTGGAGGAATGTAATGTGGCTGTTCCTTGTAAATCATTGGAGAGAATGTTTATAACTATGGAACTGGAATAAAGACAATATTATCAGATCCTCCATAAATGAGAAAATCTCATATTTTTTCATGCTTAATTTTTTTCTGAAATGTGATGTTCCTTTAAGTTATTTTTGTAAGGGAGGGAATAAATAATAACAGCTAGCATATATATATATATATATATATACATATATACATATATATATATATATATATCACTTAAAGATTTGTAAAGAACTTCACATGTGTTCTCTCAACTGATCCTTACAACAATCCTGTGAAATAGGTGCTATTATTATCCCTGTTTTACAGAGAAGAAACTGAGTTTGAAAGATATTAAGTGACTTGCCCATGGTCCCACAACTAACAAGTGAGGCTACATTTGAACTCAAGTCTTCTTGACTCCGAGTCCAACACAATCAAATATGCCACTGTGCTCTCTTAAATTAGAAACCAGACAGATCTGTAACTCAATGAAATTTATTTTCCATTTATTTGAGCTGCTACTTAGAAGACAGAAAAACTACCAAACCCATGGGGTTTGGAAAGGAGAGCAGCGAGGTGCCAGATTTTTCTTTGAGCTTTTAAATCTGAGCTCTCAGGACCTAGAAATGTAACTAAATGAAAATTTGAACTTAAATGAGAATTTGAACTTTATTCCTTGGTAAAGGAAATACTGTGGAAGTTTTACTACCTCTGGAGAGGGCAGAATGATATAATATACTGCATGATACAAATTTGGGGTTTCTTCAAAGGGAAAAATAATTTTGTGTGAAGAATATGGAAACCTTCTTTCCAAGTCCAGTTCAGCCCAGACACTGTGAATGTGCTTTTGTCCTTGTGTTGTTAGTAGTTTTTATTGTGTCAAGATCAAGACAATGATGAAAAGCCCTCTTCAGACTCCCAATTTTTCTAAGTCTTTTTCTTTCCTTATTTCTTTGTAATTTCCTCTTTGCCCAAAAGACTGAATGTCTATGGCATTCATATTCCTGCTTCATTGACTGTACAGGATATGTGCACCATAAGTGTGTCATTACTTTGATCTATTATTTATTTAGAGAAATTTTTTATCATGAAAAAGTAGGAATTGTGCTTTGAATATTGAATGAACTCATAGCTTTGGTAGTTAGTGAGTCATGAAACTTGATTGAAATAAAAAGACCTTAGATGTGTGGAATTTTTACTTACAAGTTGCTACCAAAATTGGAACATTTAAATTGAGCAGCATTTTATATTGATTTATTAAATATAGGAAGAGCAAAAGAGAGGCTTATAGCCAGATTTTGTTTTTTTATTGTTTCTGCCTTATTTATAACTTCGAACTTTTGATTCCTCACTTTTATTCACTCCCTACTTGTCAGTGCCATATCTTGACATTGCTGCTCTTTTCCAACCTTTTCCTTTTCTCCACTCACTCTTACCACTTCTAAACTATTTCAATAGTTTCTTAATTGGTTTCTCTTCCTCAGTCTTTTCCCTCTTCAATTTCTTCATACTGCTGTCAAACTGATTTTCTCTTGTTTCATTTCTTCTAGGTATTCATATAGCTCCTGAAGAAAATCCAGTTTTACCTTTGAGCCTTTGCTTGCATTTGTTATAGAGTTATTCTGTCCTTTTTGAGAATCTCTAGATTTGCAAACTTTCTTATACTGGTTATTTTTCTTTCTTTGATTTATTTATTTCTCTGGCTTTAGTTTCTGAATTGGGGCTTTATACCAGGGCCAAGCTCTACCTCCTGCTTTACTTTTGGGTGGGGTGGTCTGCCCTGTTATCCCAGGTTTGCTGGGTTTCTGTGCTGACCTTGGCCTCCTGGGGTTATGCTTCCCAGGATCTTTAAGTTTCAGGCCCTTCTCTGGCATCTCAGGACAGAGCGTTAGGGACACCAGAGCCCCTGGGCCTGGGGTGTCCTCATCTGAGTGCAGTGCTCCCCAGGGTCTCCAAAGGCCTCATCCTGTTGCTTTGTACTCTCTTTTCTTCCCCCACTCCACCAAACCTCTAGTGGTTTCTCTGGGGTAGGCTTCTGCTTTCATTGACTCTAGCCACAGAGCCTTGCAGGTTACCTATGTTCCTGCCCCACCTCGGGTCTGCTGTTTGGATGATCTAATCTGCTGATCATGCTACCCTGTCTGCTTTGCTTGCAGACCCTCTTTCTTTTTGTCCTTTAATCTCTTGTGTTGTTCTAGGGTAGAAGAGGTAACTTACTGTAGTTTTCCACTTGAATCGTTATTTGTTTGGTGTGAACTTTAGGATTTTGCTGGAGTAGAAGTATGTGGGAGCCATGCAGTCCACCTCCCTTTCAGGTAATCATCTTGGCTTAAAGTCAGCTAAAATGATTTTCCTAAAATGTAAATCTGACCCTAAAGTGTAAATCTGTCACTCCCCTACTCAGTAAACACCACTACTCATCACATCACCTCCAGCATAACAGATAAATTCTATTTGCCTTTTAAAGCCCATTTCAACCTGGTCCTAACCTACCATTCAAGTAGTAGTATGTTGCTACCTTCCATATACAGTGTGACCTAGCCAAACTAATCTTCATGTTGGGCCTTACATGTGACACTTCATCTTTGGTTTCCATATTTTTATACTGGAGATCCACTGTACTCTGGAATCCATTCCTTTTTCACCTCAATCTCTCAGAATCCCTAGTTTCTTTCAAAGACTTCCCAGCTGCTTTCCCACTAAAATGACTCTGTGTGTGTGTGTGTGTGTGTGTGTGTGTGTGTGTGTGTGTATGTTGGTGTGTTGGATCTTACCTCTTCTGGCTATACTGTAAGCTCTTGCAGGGCAGGAAATGTTTTCACTTTTGTCTTTGTATCCCCGTTATCTAGTTCAGTGTCTGGCTTATGCTTATTAACTAATTGATTTATATTGGTAGTTGTAGGCGGGTATGATTAGATATATCAATTGACTGTTGAATTCACATGGTCTTATATGTAGAGTTGGAAGCAACCTTAGAAATTATCTGGTCTAACTTCCTTGTTTTACAGATAAGGAAACTGAGGCCTAGAGAAGTGAAGTGACTTGCCCAACATCATAAAGATGACAGTGGCAGAGCCAGGATTCAAATCCATTACTCTATTTACTGTGCCTTGCATTGAAGCCAAGCTGTATGGGATGTTCTTAGTCCTAGTGAATCTTAAACTTTCCAGTGGTTTAGATTTTATTTTGTGCAGTGCTTTGAGGACTGTGCACTGATATTGGCCCACATATATTGTATGTCTGTCTTCTTGTTGTTTTCATAGAGGACCAGTGATATCACAGGTGATGTCTTGACTTGTGCATGATTTGGATTTAAGTGAGGCAAAGGATGCGCAAAGTCATCAGCCTCACTTTCTCTTCCTGAGTCACTGAAGTCCAGTGGCAGGACAGAATTCAAGAAAACTGGCTATGGCTAAGGATGAAATGGATGACCTTGACATTTTTGATGCCTGACCCAGCTCTAAGTGCTTAGCAAGCAGTCCATAGCACCTCTCCCTCACTAGTGCTTTGATCCATGCTAAGTTAACTTTATCTGCTGAGCTTCAGCCTCCTCATCTGTGAAATGAGAATAATGATGAGGAAAGGACTTTCAGAGCATTAAGACGCGGTGATGATGTGAGTTGTTGATAGTGTTATAACCTCACACCATCATGCTCTGCAAGAGGGAACTTAAGTTAGAACTTTCATCATGTGGATTAGGTTTTCATGTATCTGTATACTCCTTAAATCACATTAATATTAATATAGAGAGAGAGCAAAGTCTTTATAGAGAGCAACATTAATGGGAAATGCTTAAGTATTCTGTATTCGAAATTCTTTTCATATTAAGTGCATCTCACTCTACTCAGCATTCATCAATTTAGAGTTGTAAAATGTAGTACATGCCATTTTGAGAAAGTCACCTAATTTCTCAGATCCTCAGTTTTCACACATTTTAAAAAGGGCAGTTGGACTTAGAGGCTTCTCAAGTTTTTTCCAACTCTAAATCTCTGATCCTATGACCATAACTCTCCATTTTTCATTTGTATATTTGAAACAACATTTTCACTAAATATCATAGTGCGTGTCAGAAGCAGCTGGACAGATGGAGGGGTGGAGAAGCTGTAATTTAAGAATTTGTGTGAGGACATCAGTCTTTGCTTTCTGGCGTAGATTTCATTGTCTGGTTCAGCTGCAAAGTCCTATGATAATTCCTCCTTCAATGCATCATGGTCTTTCTACAGGAAAGTAGTTTTAAGCAGGTTTATTTTTCTTGCCAAAATCAGGACTTTAATTGTTATTGAGTCTCAGAGAACCAATTGAATGAATTCTTTCTGCCCAGGTAATTTCTTAACTAGTAGCTGAATTATTTGAAGGAGAATGAGTGACTTTTTATATAGTTCAGTTCAGTGAACCTATATGAAGTGCCTCTCGTATACAAAGCACCAAATCAAGATACTTAGATAGGCTGGGGAATCTCACCCTCTATTGGTGCAAAGCACAAACCACCAGCATCTGCATATGTACACATATGTCTTTCTGTTATCCTTCAGTCAGAATGCATGGCTTGCCTATCTCCTTTCTAGTGATACATTTCCTTCACTCCTTCTTGCCCCCATTATGGCACTAATCTAAAACCCTGATTTAGAAATCTAGGGATGAGATTAAGTCTAGTCATCTCAAGGTATTACAGGATTTTTAAAATCATAAGATTTTGAGCTAGGAGAGGCCTAGGAAAGTGACATGCAAGTAGTTAGATGAAGAATTGGGAATTGAGAATTGACTTCAGGTCCCGTTCCAAATTTTGATGGACGGATATATAGAAGATGTCTCAGAGGTAAACAAAACTGATTCCTTTTCTTGGGAAAGGAGGGAAGAGTTCTAAAGATCCTGTCCAGCTGTACTTTATGAACTGTCATCATTTATACAGAGACATAATGGCAGAGGTGTTTTAGTCAGTAATACTTCTCCTTTTTCTCTTACTAGTTTTCTCATTTGGAGGCTTCATAGACTTAAGAATATACTAGGAAAATTGTTGAGTAGTTGGAGATAAAGTATCTAAATTATTGATATTAATTTTAATTTTAGATTTTTTTTTAACCTTTTAAATATGTTGATGTTCAGAGCCTCTATGGTAATTATAAGAAATGGGAGGAGGAGTTTTGTTTCCACAGAACTAAAGGTATACTTCCCCCCCCTCCCCACCCCAGCTTTAGCAGAAACCAGGCCTCAAGGTCGGTCAGGTGAGAGGTCAGAGGCTTACATGCATGTTCATGCTTTTTGAAAAGGCAGTCAGGGGAATTAGAGGCCAAACAGCTTGAACCAGTTCAAGCTTATCTCCGGTCTGGTCTTGGTCAAGAATCCAGACCTACTGATTTGCATAATTTGCATATGTTAAAGAGGGAAAGTAGGGGAAGTAAAAGAATGTAGTTTAATCCTAAACTAAGACAAGGAAAATGTAATTAACTTCACTTTTGCTTCTGTATCCTTATTATCCTACCTATATAAACTGTATAACCTAGGAAAACTATGTAAAAAATAAAGATTGTAAACTAACCACAACTCTAGTAGGAGTAGAGGGAATGGCTACCCCTGCTCCTGCAGCTGTATCAGTGTGAGTGTTCCAGTGAGCACTACACCTGTTCTCTTGAGGAGCATAATAAATCCCTTCCTCTGCCCGCTCTAGTCCTGAGTTCTTTGGGTGAGAATGGGCAAATCACATGGATTTTCCTAAGGTTAAGGAAAGGAAAGCAATTAGCAGCGGGAAGCTCATCTGGGGCTTACTTCCTGATTCTGCCTTGGGGAGTCCTGTGATTCCCCACTGCGGTATTAAGAGGGCTACCACTCCGGATTCCCTTGGGGAACCCTGTGGTCTGCACAGCCTTCTTAAGGGGACATCACTTGGGACTTCTGGCCCTGTCTTGGGAGCCTTGTGATCTTACCGCTGTCCTAAGGGGTTATCACTTGGGTTCTCCTTAGGGTCTGACCCCCTAGGAGGCCCTGTGATCCCCACAGATTAAGGGGGGCTACCACTTGGTCTTCCTCTGGGAGTCCTGTGGTCTGCACAACCTTCCTTAAGGGTCATCATGTGGCTCTTTCCTGGGGTCCAACCCTAGGAGGTCCTGTGATTTCCCCACAGCTGTTCTAAGGGGCCATCTCTCAGGTCGTCCTTAGCATCTGACTCCTAGGGGGCCCTGTGATCCCCACAGATTAAGGGGGGTAGCTATCACTTGGTCTTCCTCTGGAATTCCTGTGGTCTGTAGCCTTCCCTAGGGATTATCACAGGGTTCTTCCTCAGGACTTTGGCCTTGCCTAGGAAGTCCAGTGATCCCCAAAACTGCATTTCTCACAATTTGGGGAAGTCCAGTGATCCCCAAAACCATGTTTCTCACATAATGTTCTCCTAGCGTGTTTGAACTATGGCATAGCCTTGAACTTGTAAGAAAAATTATAAGCCAGCGACTCATTGAGCAAGGAAGGTGAGTGACCTGAGGGTTCATTGACAACAGCTACCAAGATTTTGATTGAGTGGTTGATATGAATAGTGTGAATCTCAGAGGAAGAGAGATTACTGAGTGAAGGGGGAAGGAGGAGAACCTGAAAGTGGCAATGGGGAGCAAGGAGTATTGCAATTCCCTGGCCTCAATTAATGAGCTGAGGAGAGTGAGTGAAGGTACAGACAGTACTGGAGAGAGTGGATAGGAAAGCTGTGTCATCAAGGAGAAGCCTGTTTTCATTAAGAGCCAATAGAAGGAAGGAGTGGGATAGGAATACATTTAAGATAAAAGGCAGTTTGTTGCCTATGGGACAGACAATCCAGAGGGCACCAGGGAAGCACTAGGTGGAGTTTGGATTAAACTTTGGAGTAGGATGATAAAAGGGGATGAGAACGAGGAATTGGGTGGTAGGGAGTGAGGAATGGGGTTTGGATGATGATCTGTAGGAATTCAGTCACTGAATCACACTGATCAGTGTGAGAATGTTCCTCTTTGAGTGGGAAGTACCATTCCTCTACCCTCAAAGGACAGGCACAGCAGGAGATGGGAGGCCTAAAGTCAAAGAAGGTCCAGAATGGGAAACTAAGGAATAGTTAGAAAGGCCAAAAGACAAACAAGGAAAACAAATATCATAAATACTCAAAGAGGAGGGTGGTCAGAAATGTCACATGCTAAAGAGAATTCAGGAATGTAATGGAGGGTGATCATATGTAAAGAGAGGTCTAGAATATAATCTCCTAGATAGCAGTGATATGCAGAGATAAAGATATTTGTCTTTGCATTTCCAGTGCCTAGCATGGTGCCTGACTGGTTGATTGAATAAGAATGAACTGATTAAAAAGACATCAGATTTGGCAGTTGAGTGATCTTGGATAACTATGGAGAGAACAGGTTTAGTGGTGGTGGAGTAGGTCAGAAGCCAGATTGTAAGGAGTCTAGAAGTGAGTGGGAGGTGAGGAAGTAGAGGCAGAGAGTGTAGACATTTTCAAGGAGTTTGGCTGTCAAAGGACAGTGATTGGAGGGAGTAGAAGGGTCAAGTGGGAGTTTTTCAAGCTTGAGTTTAAACTAAGTATGTTCCTAGACTAAGACTATGAGACACAAATAAAGAGATGTTTGAAGATTTGTTTAGTAGGGTTAAGTAAATCAAAAGGATAAGGGATGGTATTTCCTCTAGCTTGTGGAGAAGTTGGCCTTCACTAGAAGTCACATATAGTAAATGAAATGAATTTAAAACAATAAAAGTCACTAGATCTCAGTTGCCTTTTCACCCTGGAAGATCCCTCCACCTCTATGGCCCTCTCTTATTGGTGAGTTCCTCCTGGAACTTCAATTTTGAGAAAGTACCTAGGCCAACCATCCTTCAGTTCTGTCTCCCACCTTTTTTCAACTCCTTTTCATGCATTGTCTTCCCTCAACAGAGTGTCAGCTCCTTGAGGGTGGGAACTGCCTGTGTTTTGGCTTGTATTTTTTTTTTTGCTTGTATTTCTATTTCCAGCATAATTTCAACTCCCTGCTACAAAGGCACCAAAGGCAATCTTTTTATACCTCGCTTTCTCACTCACCACAACTACTTTTCCAAATCTTTTCATCCCTTCTTAAACCTTCTGTGATTCTTCTTCCCTATATCTTCTTAGTTGATAACCTTGTTTTATATGTCACTGAAAAAGATGAGGCCATTTGCTGAGAGCTCTTTCATCTCTCCTCTTCCTTACCTCACATCACGCGTAGCCTTCTGCTACTCCCTCCCTTAAAAAGCAAGTGTTCTTGGGAGCTTTCTGTACATAAGATTTTTTGGTCCTGTTAATACACTAAATTATCATGATGGTAAATTTAAAATCACAAAACAACATTTTGCTAAAATCTATGTGGCAAGACAAGTGGCAATGATGAGTTTAAGATGTCTATAAAATATTCTGTTGGCCCTTCTCCTTGCCAAGTTTAGCTCCCTGATCCCATTATATCCTGTCTTGTCCAGTAAATTGCCCCTTCTATTATTTTCCACTCTCTCACTTTATCGCCCTGCCTATTGATAGTCTGCTTCCTTACTGCCTACACATGTACCCGCGTCTCCCTCTTCCTCAGAAAGGACTCCCTTGATTCATCAGTCCCTGCTAGTTATTGTCCCATATCTTTCCTCTACAATCAGTGCTTCTACTTCTTTTCCTCTCACTCCTTGGATTTTGACCTCATCATTCAAATGAATCTGCTCTCTCCAGAAGTTACCACAGATCTCTTGATCGCCTCATCTAATTGCCTTCACTTAGTCTTCATCCTTTTTGGCCTCTCTGCAGCTTTCGACACTGCTGATCACCTTCTTTTATTTTTTATAGGACATAATATTCATTTGAAAATTTTCAGTTCTAGATTCTCTCCCTCTCACCACTCACTCACTTATTGAGAATGCAGGCACCATGATGCCCATTATATATGTAAAGTCATGCAAAACGTATTTCCGTATTAACCGTGTCACCCGCCAAAAGGCAAGAAAATAAAAAAAATGAAAAAAAGTGCTTCAATTTGCACTCAGAGTACATCAGTTCTCTTTTTCTGGAGATGGATAGCGTTTTTCATCATGGAATTTGGAATTGCTTTGGATCACTATTGATAAGAGTAAGTCTTTCACCGTTAATTATTGTAACAATATTGCTATTACGATGATCACCCCCTTTTTAATAGTCTCTTCTCTCTTACTTTGATGACATAACTCTTTCCTGATTCTCCTCCTTTCTAACTGTTGGATCTTCAACCAAGTTATGCCCACTTATCTTGGTTGTTTCGTGGTGCTCCATCCTGGGCCTTCTCTTCTCTGTCTGCTTGTTGATCTCATCAGCTTCTGTAGATTCAGTTATAGTCTACACGCTGATGATTCTCAGATCTACATGTCTAGCCTTAACCTCTCTCCTGACTACCAATCTCACATTTTACCTGTTGGATATATTGGGCTGGATATTTTATAGACATCTTAAACTCATCATTGCCACTTGTCTTGCCACACAGATTTTAGCAAAATGTTGTTTTGTGATTTTAAATTTATCATCATGATAATTTAGTGTATTAACAGGACCAAAAAATCTTATGTATAGAAAGCTCCCAAGAATACTTGCTTTTTAAGTGTTCTTGTAATGTGAATAATAAATGGAGAAAATTCAGTATAATATCAAGAATGGAAAATCACATCCTTTACATTCAGGGAATATAGTGGAAATCACTGAACATTTTAGCTTTTGTTCCTAACTTGGACCAAGGAAGAAGGCAGAGGCATTATTTCTTGGCCCCCAAGACTACCTCCTTTCCATGTTAATGTAGAAAATTATGTGTTAAGAGAAGCTGCTTCCCTTTGGGTAGAAATTAGTCACCTTGGCCAAATAAAACCAGCATGAGAACCACCCACTGTTGCAGTACTTGCCTATTGCTACTTAAATCAATGCTGTCTTGTGAAAAAAGCTCCTGATGCCCCCTCTGTGTATGACAGTAGAATGCTTTGCTGAAGCTTTCAAGTACTGAGTAAGAATAAAGCTTCTTGAAATTGAAAGAGATAAGTTACCCATTACTGGAAATTGAATGTTTTAATTAAAAATATCCATCACGGTGTGACTCTTCTTTCCCTTGATTTCTCAAGTGTTGCAAACGTTAATAAACAGTGGTTGCACTCTAGTGCAGTGGTAAATAGCCAGATGGTAGTGGGCTGCTTCACATAAAGCTCTTGGAGAGAAAACAGCAACATCTGTTCCTTTGACAACTATCACTGCTTTATTTTGGCATCATGTATATTTCAGAAGTTGGAGACAGGAGGTTATGTGAACCTTTAAAAAGTACTCAGTAAATACCTCACTTGGCATAGACAAATATAGGCATGCAAAGGAGTGGCTTGGGAGGCACAGTTGTTAATCTTTTATTTTTTACTATTGTTTTTAAGCTGGAGTTTTTGGAGAACCACTCAGGTTGAGTGAAACTATAGACCCCCAAAACAGATCCTTTGTATCTTTACTATTAGTTCATTTAATTTGTATTTTCCTTAATTTAAATAAATTATGTACACAGAAGTTGATTATGGGTCTCTTCTGTTTTATATTTTGGGCAACTGTATATTTGAACTGAGTGGGGAGCTTAGACTGGTTCTTTCCTCTGACCCTATCTGGTGCAGATCCTGATCAATTCACACCTGGGCTATTACAAGAGCCTGCTGGTTGGCCTCCCTGCTACAAATTGCTGTCTACTTCAGGCCATCATCCACTCAGCTATCATTCTAAAAGCTTACCATACCATCCCCCTATTCAGTCAACTCCATTGACTCCCTAATAGATCTAAGATCAAAGATAAGATCAAATAGAAAACTTTCTGTTTAGCATTCAAAATTGTTGATAGCCTGGTCCCCTATTTCCTCCTCCTGCCCCACTTCTCTAGTTTTCTTACAGCTTAAACCTCTCCCCCTTCTCCCCATGTAGTTTTTGATTTATTAACAATAGCCTCCTTGCACAAGATACTTCATCTTGACTCTGGTCTGACTAGTGGTCACCCATGCCTTGAATGCTTTACTTCCTCACCTCTACTTCCTGGCTTCTTTCAAGTCCCAGCAAAAATCCCACCTTCTACAGGAAGCCTTTCCCAATCCTCTTTAACTTTAGTGTCTCCCCTCAATTGATTATTCTGTATATGGCTTGTTTGTACGTAATTGTTTGAATACTGTTTTCCCTTTTTAGATTTTGAGGTCCTCTAGAGCAGGGACTATCTTTTGCCTTTCTTTGTATACTCAGCACTTAGCACAGTGCCTGATGCATATTAGGTTCTTAATAAAAGCTTATAGATTGTTTAATAGGTTTTGTGTGTTAACTCTTCAAAGCATAGGAGCCAGAAGGGAGATACTAGAAAAATTCTTGGCTTTTTAAAATTTAAACATTTTAATGATTTTTTAAAATTGTTGTTTTGTTGTTTAGTCATTTTTCAGTAGTGTCGGACTCTTCATGACACCATTTGAGGTTATCTTTGGATACTGGAATGGTTTGCCATTTCCTTCTCCACCTCGTTTGACACATGAAGAACCTGAGGCAAAGAGGGTTAAAGGACTTGCCCAGGGTCACACAGCTAGTAAGTGTCTGAGGCCAGATTTGAACTCAGAAAGATGAGTCTTCCTGACTCTAGGTCCGGCACTATCCACTGTGCCACCTGGCTCCCCCAGCTTTGTTGTTGTGTTTTTTTTAGCTGTTTCTGACTCTTCGTAATTCCATTTGGGGTTTTATTGGCAAAGATACTGGAGTAGTTTGCCATTTCCTTCTCTAGCTCATTTTACAGATCAGGGACTGAGGCAAACAGGGTTAAGGGAGTTGCCCAAGGTCACGCAGCTAGTAGGTGTCTGAGGCCAGATTTGAACTTAGAAGGGGGAGTCTTCCCAATTCCAAGCC
The DNA here is from genome assembly GCF_011100635.1 of Trichosurus vulpecula. Classification (NCBI taxonomy): domain Eukaryota; kingdom Metazoa; phylum Chordata; class Mammalia; order Diprotodontia; family Phalangeridae; genus Trichosurus; species Trichosurus vulpecula. The sequence continues at coordinate 217,426,524 of NC_050576.1, read as the reverse complement.
CACGTGGGTGCCTATTTTTACACATACCTTTTTTATTTCTGAATACATCTTCTCCTACCCTACCTAGCATGACATCATCTGTAGCAAGAGTAAAAGAAGGGGAAGATGAAAAATAAAGGAGTTCCGCAGTATTAGCCAACAGGTCAGCCCAGGCTAATAGTACATGCAGTGTTTCATACCCTTGATTTCTTACCTTTGCAAAGAAGGGAAGGAGAGAATGTATTTCTTCTTTGGAGACAAGCTGTGTTGTTACATAGTGCTCAGTTTGTTTTTGTTATTCCATCTTCATTGTTGTAGCCCCTGAGTATGTTGTTTTGCTTGTTAACTTCACTGCACTCCGCATGGTAAGTCTTATCATGCTTCTCTGAATTCTTTGTATTTATTGTTTCTTACAGGGTTCTCAGTTTTTAAAGCTAGATTGGTTAGCTGCCTTGCTTCCTGGTGGATACTCTTGCCTTTTCTCTTCCCCTTAGTTGTTGTTTTGCCCCAAGAGAGACCACCTTATTTGCTTGTATTTCTATTGTGCCTGGCCCTTGGCATATATCAGGTATTTAGTGAATGCATGAGATCTCTCTCTCTCTCTCTTTCTCTCTTTTCTTTCTTTTTCCCCTCCCTCCCTCTAAGGCAGATCAACAGCAACTCTTTATTTCTAGGTAGTTGCCTGGGGAACATTCACAGCATGAGTATTAGAGGCACAATTTGTATTTCTTTTAATTTTAAAGGGTCTGTGTTTGTATCATGTTGTTTTTGCCAATAATCTCAATGTGTTTGGATTTTAGTTCATTGTCTTCTGGGCACCAACAAAAAATATCCATGCATTGGGGTAAGTTGGCCTTACTTTTTATCTCTTGTTATTGGTGAAGTTTATAGGCTTCCAGGGTGGCACAGTGGATAAAGTACCACCTGGAGTCAGGAAGACTCATCTTCCTGAGTTCAAATCTGGCTTCAGACACTTATTAGCAGTGTGACCCTGGGCAAATCATTTAACTGTTTACCTCAGTTTCCTCATCTGTCAGATGAGCTGGAGAAAGAAATGGCAAGCCACTCCAATATCCTTGCCAAGAAAACCCCAAATGGGGTCATAAAGAGTCAGACATGACTGAAAAAACTGACAGAACTGAACTCCAGGGGTAACTGGGGCTCTATAGAAATACTAGTTGAAATGTTTTTTGGATGGACTCTAGTAGTTATAGTAAGTTTTATCAACTCTAACTGTTTCCGAGTATTCATAACTCCACAAATTTAGAGTTAGAGGGGACCTTAAAGGCCATCTAACTCAACCTCCTCATTTTACAGATGAGAAGCCTAGAGCCCAGTAAGGTTAAATGACTTACCTAAAGTAATATAGATATAGTAAATGACAGAACTGAGTTTTGACTGTTTCTCCGAATCAAAAGCCAGCTTTCCTTCTACTGTACCATACCACTTTATATATTTCTTAAAACTAAAAACTGAGAATGCTATTTTGAATATTAGTCTTTGCATGTGAAGTTGAAAGAGCTTTCTAATATAGAAGTGTAACTGAAGGAGAACAAATTTGAAATAAAAAAATATTTATCCTAGAAGCAATTTACTTAGTAATTTTTCTTGCATTTTCTTTCATTATTAGAGACATTGTATTTTAAGGAAATAACTTTCTGCTTCATACTTGAGAGTAGAGTAGCCTTCTTTCCCACATCACAAATCCTTTAGAAACCAAAAGATAGAAGGACCTATGGTCTGCTGTGTAGTTTAACCTCCCGTTCAGTACAAAATAGCTTCTCTGACAATCTTCGATTGATACATGTACTCTGTTTGAATATTTCCAGTCAATTCATCACCTCAAAAATTAGACCATTCCTATTTTTGAACGGCTCTGTTTATTAGAAAATTCTTTTTTATATCGAGCCAAAATCTGTCTTGTAATTTCTACACGTGAACTTAGTTCTATCCTATGAAACTATATAGCGTAAGTCTATTTCCTCATTTATGTAATCAGCCATCACATGTTTGGAGATAGATATCATGTCTCCCTTTAATTTACTAGTCTCCTGGTTAAATATTCCCAGTTGCTATGAACATTTCTTGTGTGAGCTAATTTCCCCATCTAATTTGCCATTCTGTGGATGTTCTTTGGTTTGTTGATTTTTTTTAAACTCTTGTAACTGCAGTGCCCAGAATTGAACACAGTATTTGAAATATGACCTGATCAGCATAGAATAATTATTTCCTGTTGAAATCAGATCTAAAAGGTAGAAAAATGATCAATTCATCTGGGGAAATTCCTTGAGAATTTTTTTTTTCTAAAGAAAAGCACCTAAGTATCTATTTTAAACACTTGTCTGTTTTCTTTTCTTTTTTGTAAGAAACAGATGCCTTTTGTTTTAATATCACATTTGTTTCATAATATATTCCTCTTTAATTCCACATTCAGCCAACCTTCCCTTCCAAATTCAATACAACAATGATTTTTAAAGCAATTTTAAAGCATTATGTGCCTGTCACTATGTGACTTGCTTAGGATACAAAGGCAAAAACAAAAGAGTTCATGCCTTCAAGGAATGTACATTCTTTTGAGAGAAATAACAGATACATATAAATAGATACAAAATATATACAAATATAATATATACAACTATATCAAAATATATACATATGTTCCTAGAGAGGAGGGTACTAGCAGTTCAGGGAATCAGGATAGGCTTCCTGTAGGAGGTAGCACTTGAGTTAAACTTTGAAGGAAGCTAGTGATCCTATGAAGCTCAGGTAAATAGGAGGAGATGGGAATGAATTTGAGATATATTATGGAGATAGAATGAAAAGATAAGACATGATTGAATGTGAGGGTTGAGGGACAAGGGAGGATTGAGGATAACTTTGAGTTTATGAATCTGGGTGACTAGATGGATGGTGGGTATGAGATGCCTAAGGGACATCTAGTTGGAGTTATTCAGTTAGTCAAGTAGGACTGGAATTTAGACAAAAGACTGAGGCTGGACATATAGATCTTGGAACCACCTGAATAGAGAGAATTTTGGATCCATGGGAACTGATGAGATCCAGAGAGGATGTAGAGAGACAAGAGGGCCCAAATGTCCAAATAGGGTATGGGACAAGGCAGATGATCTTGCAAAGAATACCTAGAAAGAATGACCAGACAAGTAGGAAAAGAACCAGGAGAGAACAGTATAATGAAAACCCTGAGAAGAGGATTTCTAGTAAGAGAGAATGGTGATCAACAGGGTGATAAATCTTCAGAAAGGTCAGGATGAGAAAAGACCAATTGGATTCGGCAATTAATAGATCACTGGAAATCTTGGAGAGAGCAATTTAAGTTGAATAATGAGATCAGATTGCAAAGAGTTGAGAAGTGAGGGTGAGGTGTGAAAATGGAGATTTTTCTAGGAGTTTGGCTAGGAAAAGGATGAAAGAGAGAATGGTAGTTTGAGGGGATGGTAAAATCTTCTGAAGATTTTTCAAGGATTGGGGAAATATTGATAAGCAATAAGGAAGGAGCCAGGGAACAAAGAGAGACTGATAATTAGTCAGAAGGAAGGGATAATACAGGGACAAGATACTGGAGAAGGAGCCAGGGAATAAAGAAAGATTGATAATTAGGCAGAAAGAAGGGATGATACAGGGACAGGATGCTGGAGAAGGTCAAGGATACAAATAAAACAGTTGGTATTTAAAAGAAGAGCCATTTTTTTTAGGTTAAGAGTAAAGGAGGGAAAAGTTTCCCCTTCAGTTTTTAAAATAATATTTTATCATTTTTCTCCATTTATATGTAAAAATAATTTTTAACATGCTTAAAATATTCTTTTGAGTTCCAAATTCTCTCTCTCTCTCCTTTCCTCTCCTCCCTATTCCCCTGACACAGTAAGCAATTTGAGATGGGTTATACATGCCCAATCATGCAAAACACATTTGCATGATTAGTCATGTTGTAAAAGAAAGCACACACACAAAAAACTCATAAAAAACATGAAAAATAATATGCTTTGATTTGCATTCATACTCCTTCTGGATATGGATAGCATTTTTCATTGAGTCCTTTGGAATTATCTTGGATCATTGTGTTGCTGAGAAAAGCCAAGTCATTCACAGTTGATCATCAAACAGTATTGCTTTTAATGTGTACAGTGTTCTGGTTCTGCTCACTTCATTTTGTATCAGTTCATGTAAGGCTTTCCAGGTTTTTCTAAAATCATCCTGCTCATCATTTCTTATAGCACAATAGTATTCCATTACAATCATCCTCTTCCTCCTCCTCCTTTTTCTTCTTTTCTCCTCCCTTCCCCCCCCCCCCACCTTTGGGATACAGACTTAGTACTTGTATTGCTGAATCAAAGGGGATGCACAATTTGATTGCCCTTCGGTCATAATTCTAGATTGCTTTCCAGAATGGTTGGATCAGTTTGCAACTCTATGAATGGTAAATTAGTGTTCCAGTTTTCCTACATCCCCTCCAATATTTACCATTTTCCTTTTCTGTCATATTAGCCAATATGATAGGTGTGAAATAGAAGAATGGTGTGTATATGTGTGTGTTTATGTATATATACATAGATATTTATGCATATGTACATACACATACATATGCGTGCGTGTATGTGTGTGTATATATATATGTACATATATACGTATATATATGTTTGTGTATACACACACACACACACATATATATATACACACACACACATGAAAATGAACTGCTCAGCCAGGAGAGTTTTGACTTTTTTTTTACTGCAGCATTAAAGTTGCTTATTCCATAAAATATTTACCCCATCATTTTATTTACATTGTTCTAAGGTCTCTTAACAGTCTATAGAGTATATCCATTTAAATATGCCTCTCATTTGTATGGCTGTGAGAGTGTATATAAGTTTAAAGTGTTCTATTTATATATATATATATATATATATAAAAGAACAAGTCCTTACACTAACATCCCAAGCTACCCAAGCTATACCAGTACCTCTTTGGAAGATCATTTTGGTGCTAAAAATGGATATAGCCAAGGAGGAAACCTTCACTTAATATAAAAATCATATAGGAATAGTTACAATTAGTGTGGCTTTACAGTTTGCTACTCTGGGGTTTTCTTTTTTTCTTAAAAAAAAGGCACAAAGAGTTTGAATTTGCAGTAGTGAACATTGGTTATATGTTGGGTTTTTTTTCCCCAAATAGATCTAATGAGATCATTAAAAAAATCATTTTTCCTTAATAAAAAAAAAGGTTTAATTTGCATTTCTCTAATGAATAATGATTTAGAACATTTTTTAGAACTTGACTATAGATAACTTTTATTTCTTCATTTGAAAACTGCCTATTCATGTCCTTTGACTGTTTATCAATTGGGGAATGACTTGTATTATAAATTTGACCCAGTTCTCTATATATTTAAGAAATGAGGCCTTTATCAGAGGCACTTGAGGTAAAACTTATTTCCTAGCTCTCTGCTTTCCTTCTAATCTTGGTTGCATTGGTTTTGTTTGTGCAAAACCTTTTTAATTTGATATAATCAAAATGATCTATTTTACATCTTATGATGCTCTCTGTCTCTTGTTTGGTCATAAATTCTTCCCTTATCCATAGATCTGACAGGCAAATTATTCCATGCTCCCCTAATTTGCTTATTGTATCACACTTTATGTCTAAATCATGTACCCATTTTGATCTTATCTTGGCATATGGTATAAGATTTTAGGCTCTACCTAGTTTTTGCCATACAGTTTTCCTAGCAGTTTTTGTTAAATAGTGGGTTTTTGTCCAAAAAGCTTGGATCTTTGGATTTATCAATCACTAGAGTACTATGGTATTTTATTTTTAATTTGTTCTTTTTGTAGTTTTTTTTTTAGTTGCATGCTCTTTCTCTATTTTATTGATGTAAGAATTGAGAGAAATAAATTTTCCACTAAGTACTGCTTTGGCTGCATCCCATAAATTTTGGTTTATTGTCTCATTGTTTTCATTCTCTTTAATGAAATCATTGATTGTTTCTATGATTTGTTCTCTAAGCCACTCATTTTTTTTTTTTGGAGGGGGGAAGGCAGGGCAATTGGCATTAAGTGACTTGCCCAAGGTCACACAGCTAGTACATGTTTCAAGTGTTTGAGGCCGGATTTGAACTCAGGTCCTCCTGACTCAAAGGGCCAGTGCTCTACTCACTGCACCACCTAGCTGCTCCACCACTCATTCTTTATGATTAGATTATTTAGTTTCCAGTTAATTTTTAATCTATCTTTGCCCTTTATTGAACATGATTTTTATTGCATTATGATCTGGCAAAGGATGCGTTTAATATTCCTGCATTTGATTGTGAAATTTTTGTGCCATAATACATGGTCAATCTTTGTCATAGTCAGTGCCCTTGTCTATGTATATTATTTCTAACTGCCCTAATGGTAATAAAGTTTTTAAGATTTACAAGTATCATCTTCCCATGTAGGAATGTAAACATTTTCATCTTATTGAATCCCTTATGTTTTCTCTTTCCTCTTTATCTTTTTATGTTCCTCTTGAGTCTTGTATTGAAAATCAGATTTTCTCTTCAGCTCTGGTCTTTTTATCAGGAATGCTTCAAAATCCTCTATTTCATTAAAGATCCATTTTTTCCCCTGAAGGATTATACTCATTTTCACTGGGTAAGTGATTCTTGGTTGTAATCTTAGCTTCTTTGCCTTCCAGAATATCATATTCCAGGATACTTGATTCTTGAATGTAGAAGCTGCTACATCCTGTGTAATCCTGACTGTGGCTTCCCAGTTTTTGAATTGTTTCTATCTGCTTGCCAAAAATCCTTATTGCTCACTTCCTTGAGTTCTTTTGGGGCCTTGCTGCTAGAATGTACTGTGGGCCAAGGGGTCTTGGAAGTGGTTAGAGCCAGAGGCTGCTGGGGTTTGAAGCTAGGCTGTGCACAGGCTGCAGTACCTCATTGCTGGCCTGACCCAGGGCTGGGGACCTGGCTGCTGGCTTGCCCAAATGCTGCCTGTAATGAACTGAGCTCCCCCTCTACCCCAGTGAGACAGACCTTTCCTGCTAAACTTGTAAGTTGTTTTGGGCTGGAAAATTGTTTTATTCTGTCCTTTTGTTGGTTTTGCTGCTCCAGAATTCATTTTGAGGTGTTACTATACGTTGTTTGGAGGCAAATTTGGGAGCGTTCAGGTGAGTTCCTGCCTTACTCCCCCATCTTGGCCCATTTTCCTTCATTTTGAATATTTATTCATAGGTGTCTCAACTTGCTTACTAGTTCTGAAGGCTATCTTTCCTTGTTACTGTTTTTTCTTGTTGATCCATTAGTTTGTATTCAGTCTTTGAGATTTCTTCTTCCTGAAGTCTTCCACACTTTTCAGACCTCTCCCTCATTTCTCCTCTCTTATGTTTTTCTTATTAATCATGTCTTGATTCCTTCCCCTCTGATTGTGATTTTCTTGAGGGTTGAATCTCAAAGTGTCTCAGCCTCCTCCCACACTAGAAGATTCATGGTTTACTAGTCTCAAACTGTATTCTTATTGACATATGGGTGGTCAGAATTGGCCCCAGCTGAATGCTGTGTTTTTTCACTCAGGTTTGGTAGAATGCTGCATAGCACCCCACACATTCTGTTTTGTCCGACTTCCTCTGTTCTTGAGTTCTCTGGTTGGGTATTGGCAGTTCATAGCTTGCTTTTCCTGGCATTGGCAGAGCCTGCTTTCCCTCGTAGTGGCAGTTCAGAGCTTTGCAGTTCTGATGCTTCTGTGTTGCAGTCCCAGCAGGCTTTTGCTCCTTAAGGACTGGCCAAGTTGGCCCTCCCTGAGTAAACTTCCAAAGCCTAAAGCTGTGGAAGAGGAGGGGGGAATAGGGTAGAAGAGTGGGTTTTCATGCAAGCCTGCATTGTGCTCATAGATCTACTTAGTGGTGTTTTACTGCTGGTAGCATGGAGGTGAGGGAAAGGTGCTGAGTGAGCTCAGTTCCTGGTTTGTTTGTTTTTTTTAATCCTCTTTTGAAATCTGGGTGTCTTAGATCATGGAAGCAGCTGAGGTTGCTTTATTTTTATTGTGTAATGTGGGGACTGGAGGGAATGCTAATCCACCATCTTGTTGGCCCATGTGACCTAGAAGTGTTTTGCCTTTTTTTTTGTTCCCAGACCTTAGCACAGTATCTGGTATATAGTAGGCCCTTAATAAATGTTTATTGAATAACTTATGAGATGTGGAAGTCAGGAATGAGAAAAGGACTGTGTGTATATACATACTGAATACACACACATCCTTCTGAGATATCTGCATAGACATCAGCTGATAAGCAGGAAGTAATTAATGTAGAGAGTGAAGAGAAGGGGGCCTAGGGAAGAACTGAAGATTGGGTGATCTCTATAGAAATAATAGATTGAGAGTTTCAGGGTATATCCATACATAGGGAATGGTACACAGGTCATCAAGCAAAAAGAGATTGAGGAGTGACCACGTGGGTAGGAAGATAAAGCAGTGTTATGAAAACTGAGAGAGGACAGGATATTCCAGAGAATAGTGTTTAAGAATGTTAAATGCTACAGAGAAATAAAAAAAGGAGGAATGAAGATTGAGAAAAGTCCATTGAATTTGTCAACAAATCATCAGTAAAATTGGAGAGAGCAGTTTTAGTTGATTGATGAGGTTTTAGATGTCAGATTGTAAAGATTTGAAAATTGAGAGGAGAGGAGAGGGAGTGTGTAATGTTTTTACTCTGAAAGGGAGAATGTCACCATGATCCTTCATTCAATAGGGTGTTTACTTGAGGATATTATAGGATCAAGTCAAGGTTTTTTTCAGGGTTGGGAAGACCTGGACATGTTTGTAGGAAGCAGAGAAAAAGCCAGCAGACGGCAAGAGACTGAGGTTCAGAGAATAAAGGAGTAACAGTGGGTGCAATCAGCTGGAGAGGGATGATATCAAAGATATGTATGTGTAGAGGAGCTGGCCTTGTCAAGGAGATGGGCTACTTCATCAGTTGAGTAAAGAAAGACTATAGTGGGTCACCTCAAGGAGTTCTGAAATGCTGAATGAGGTAGAAGAGAATATTGCTAATGGGAAATGTACTTTTATTTGTGGGATGGGGGAGAGGTGGTATAGAATGCTTGAGGAGAGAATTGGGGATAATATTTGTAACCTCTACTTCCCAGGGTTGTTACAAAGTTGAAATAGGGTGATGTATGCAAAACATTATGTCAATGTCAGTTGTTATTAATGTAATCTCTTGTTAAAGGTGGTTCTGCCAATAAGTCCAGATTTCTGGAAGTCTTTTCTTATATTTGAGTTCAGTGATCCATTTCATGCCTACTGCTAAAACTGTCCTTTTATTACATTTGGAGTAGGTGCTTCTACTTAGAGAAGTAAATGAAGATTGTGTTTGTATGTTAAAGCAATTGATTGATGTACCTAATGTAGTCATAAGAGAAATCCACAGTAGTTATTAAGTAAAAATGGAAGCCATCCATTAAAAATCCATTAATTAGAAGGAGCTATGCTTGCATTGCTGATTGTCCTTGAACTTTGCTCAGTAGCTGCTTTCATTAAGTAAAACCTTAGAAATAGGAAGGATCTTGGACACAATGTACTTTTATGATATTTTCTGCTGGAAGCGCAAAACACAAAGGTTAAGAAAAAAAGAAAAAAAAGGAGCACCTGAAATGCAGTCTCCATAGTCATAGAAAGCATCTCTATTGTATTATGGAAAAATGCTAAGACCTTGTAGAATTATGTATTTTTTTTAAACATTAAGTTTCTTAACAATAAGAAGCTTCCATTTATGGATCATAGTATTTGAAATTTCCTGGAAGGGACCTTAAAAATAATTTCTAGGGGTTCTTAATATAATTGTCCATGATTTTGGCTTTTATTTTTTCTATTTTGATCATTGTATTTCAACACTATTGGTTTCCTTTGTAATTTTATATATATATATATATATATATATATATATATATATATACATATACACACATATATTATTTTATGTGTTAAAAATATTATTCTGAGGAGTCCATAGAAATGCTTATTGAAGTGTCTGGGAACTTTCCATATCAAGAAGCTGTCTATTCTATATATTCTGGTGGATCCCCTAATTATTTTCTGCTCCATAGTAAAAAGTAGATACTGCTACTGCAGATCTATTTGTTTCTTACTTCTTGAATGCTTTAGAAAAATGTTTTTATAATAATGATCAATTTTTCCTCCACATATCCCAATAACATAATCTTTATGGGACTCAAAAAATGACTCTAAAATTAACATCATCATCTTTGACCCAGAGAAATCTATTGACACCATGAATGTAATGGGCAGAAATATAGTAGAAAGGATGTACCATAACATAGCTTTTTTGAGGGATAAGATACAATAATAGAATAGAATAATGGGTCTATTTGCATTTCTTATTTACAATAAACTTAAATTTTTCAACTCAGATGAGGCTGAGGAAAAAGGTCACATTCCCCATTCAGCTCTGGTTTCCTTGAAAGCTTGTATCTTAGTCTCCCTGTCACCCAAGAAGTTATAATGTGGATTATTGTCTCCTTTGAAAGATTGAAAAGACAAAAGGGGAAAACTTTATTACTATCTAATTGCCTTTTCTTCCTTACCAATTTAGTGCTGCTGCTGCCCTCTCCCCCCTCCCTTTCCCCTTGGGATTAAAAACAAGTGGAATGGAACAATAGAAATAATAAGCATTGGTACGAATATCACTAAATTAAATGGGGCACTTTTAATAGAATGTTGGGAAATAAGATAGTGGTAGGTGAAGTAGTATATAAGTATAGAGAAAAGCTTATTTGCTCTCTTATCAAGCTTTTGGTTTTGTTCTAGTATTTCTTGCTGTCTTAGCCATTTATTTCCATTTGTTCTGTTCTAGTTTTCAGAGTCTATTCTTGAGTAAGTTGGTACTACTTTCTCTTTTTCTACTTATTCTCCTTCCATTTCTTTCTTTATGAGATTTTATTTATTTTTTTTATTTCTTCATTTCTTCTAGGCATTCATGAAGTCCTTGTGGAAAAATCCCTTTTTTTTCCCCTTCAGATCTCTGCTTATAGTTGTTAGGGAGTTACACCTATAATAATTTGACTAATACTAGTTGACATTTTCTTTGATGTACTCATCTCTTCAGCTTTAATGCCTAAATGGATTCCTTCTCCTGCTGTGTTTTTGGATACGATGGTCTGTTCTCTTAGGCTCCTGGCTTCTTGTACTAACCTCTACTTCTGGGGTTAAGCTTTTTCATCTTTAAAGTTTAGAATGCTGTATTTTCAGGATTTTCTCTGTTGTCTCAGAACAGTGTTAGGGACCTCAGAGCTGCTGGCCCTAGGCTGTTCAGGTCTGAGCGCTATATGGCTCATCACATACCTGCTATCCTCAAGAGTTGGAAGGTCCCCACCTTGGGGGTTTCTCATGGAAGCTCTCTGCCCTTGCTATCTCTGACTCAGGGCCTTGCAAGCTATGCACAGGCTAGTCTGTCCCATTTCTGGTCCTGATGGTGCAGATTTGCTCCAGCGACCTCTATTTCCTATTGTTGGTTGGCTTCTGGTTGACTTCTTAATAATAGAGCTTTAAGGTTTGTCAAGTGCTTTACAAATATCTCACTTTATACTCCCAACAACTTTGGGAGATGGGTGCTTTTTTTAGGACCAGGAGAGAGTAGTGTCATGATAATCTGGAGAGAAGAGAATGTCGAGGAGAAGACAGTGATTGACAATGTCAAAGGCTTTAGAGAGGTCGAGGATAAGACTTAATAACAAGCCCTTTGATTTGGCAATTAAGAGATTGTTAGTAATTTTGGAGAGAGTAGTTTCTGTTGAATGATGGGGTCCATAGAAAATTAAGATGATAATTAGAGAAAGGAAATCGAGGCACCTATTGTAGGGGGCTTTCTCAAGGAGCTTGGCCAGGAAAGGGAGGCTAGATATGGGACTTCCACATTGCATGAGAAGCAATGTATTTGGAGATCTTAGTCACTTGGCCTTTGGCAAAAGCAATTTAGAAATCACTTCTAAAGATCACATCTTACACTAATAGTTTTATCCCCTTCTCTACCCAGCTTGCATTTCCATCACAATCTTTGAATTTTAGTATTTTCATCTTTAAAATCAGGATAATGATATCTGACTTCACAGATTGTTTTAAGGTTCAAATTATATGATGTATAGTATTGTTGTAAGGATGTCAGTGAAGTTGCTCTACATAGGAGGGAACAAATATCCCCTGCCCCCAAAGGATGTCAATTATGTGATGTATAATTAAAAATAAAACATTAGGAATAAAATGGCTGTCTTCCACTCCCACTCCACAGCATGTCCCTTAGAGTTTCAAATATATGGAAAATTCTGGGCATTTTTATTTCAACAGAAGTTTTGTAGGTTACTTAATGATTACTAAAAATGGAACTTAGAGGGTCTCAACATGTCAGAAATGTGGTAGATTTTCTTCCTAGGTGGAGCTAGCTCTGTATTTGATTTGTCATCTTCCAAATTGGGAAAACCTTTTGGAATTTATGATATGGTAGATGTTTGACACTCTCAAACACTTAAATACTCAAGAGATCTGTGATCCCATTGAAGTAGATATTTTCTTCAGTGATACAAATCACAGTTACTCCTGCCCATCTTGTGTAGTTTTGGTCCATGTCCTCTTATGAAGTTTACTTGGGGTTCACCTGCATAGTGGAAACTTGCCTGTCCTTTTTTTTTTTAAAGGATGTCATTGAAGTATATGAATTGCCAGTTGTTTATCTCTTGTTCTCACTGTGTGTTCAGCTCCTCTTTTTTGCTCATGCATTTTTTCCTAAGTTTTCTGAATGATGTTTGTTTTATATCATTGGCATTTCTCGATCTCTTCTTCCCTCCTCCCTCCAATAACCCCTGTCTTGTAACAAAGAAAAACAGTATTGTACAATTGACCATGTAAAAACTTCATATGACAGCACATGAAACATTCTAAGCCCATTTGTTTATGCATTCCTTAAATGACTTGCTTTAGTCTCATCTTTTTAATAAACCTTTGTGATTTGTTACTATGTATACCCCTGACCATATACCTTTTGATTGTCCTCTAGGTGATAATTATTTTCAGTTTTTCAGAAACTAGTGTTCCATGGGCTCATGGTCGTAAAAGCAATATCAGAAGAGTACTGGTATTAAAGAAGATTGGCCTGTTCAACTATGGTTCCAACTCATTGTTTTCATAGTCTTTCCAAGACATTGATATGCAAGCTCTATAGTAGTTCACTCAACTGCATATCATAGTCTGGAAATAGGTGTTCTTCATCCACTAGGTTTTTCTTCTGTTTTGCTTCTTGATATACTCAGCATAATATCATACGGTAACTGGAGCATCCAGAAGTAACACTTCTTTTACTTGAACTTGGGTGCAAATTTCCTCCATGACAGTAGTGAACTCCTTTGTATCCCTGTTTTTTATCTTGAGAATCTGATATCACTTGTTAGAGTGTCGTTAATGTTTTCTGTTATATTTTTCTAGAAATCTTGTGCAATTTTAGCCTGCATTAGAAATTCCTTGTTGGAGCAATTTAAGGTGGTAGTTTGGTCAAATGAATCATATACTTTTTTTTTTAAATAGCCAATGTAACCACAGTGGGCTATTACATTCTTTGAATCTTTCAGTCAGTTGCATGATGGGTAGTCTGTCTAATATACTCCAATGACAAAAATCATTTCTGTTTCTCCCTCTGTTGACCTTTATCTTAATCCATTCTACTTCTCTTCTTCCACCCCAGTTCTGAATTTCCTTATGCAAGTATAACTTCCTAATATACAATGTTTCTCTGCATTCCCTGCTCCCCAGCCCTTCTTGCCAGTTGTATTTCTTTTGAATAGTGTGTTCCCATGGTACCACAGAGCTCTGACAGAGGTCTTTTTTTTTTTTTGTAATTTAAAAACAATTTTAAACTTAAATACTAAATAAGAAAAGAAAAAAAAACAAATTTAAATACTAAAGCTAAAATAATGCAAAATAAGAAAAAAAGGCATTGCCACGTACACAGCAGAATGTGATAGAATGTTCAAAATATACAGCAATAAATTTCCATTTGAAGAAAGCATATATAATAAATACCATTGTGTTGAGAGCTGTCCATCTTTTCTTTGCTTCCTTGTAAGTGTTCTTTTGTTTTCTGCTGTGCACCAGAGGTTTTATCTTAAGACTCATCAATGCTATAAGATCAGATATCTTTTTGTGTTAGGACTTCAAGTTCCTTGTTTGTCCTCTAAACTTTTAAGAATGTGTAACTGCCTCCTTTTATAGATTTTTTTTTCCTCCTGTGAACTTTTGGGTATCTCTGTATCTAATTTCTATGCCATTTACTGGGACAAGAAGAGATAGAGGGAAGGGGAGATAGATAGATAGATAGATGGATAGATAGATGGTCTGTCTTCTCCATTCCTACCTTTTTTAGTTTAAAACTTTTGGGATTTTCTATTTCTACAAATCTTTAGTTCCTAAATTGGGGCTTTGTGCCAGGATCCAGCTCTGCCCCTTGTTGTGTTTTGGGTGAGGTAATTAGCTTTCTTAGTCTTGCTGTGAATCACCTGGATACTGGTATGTTCTGAAGCCTACTCTTACTGGCAATTGTTAAATTTTTAGTGTGAGCATTTATACCTCAAAAAGTAATACAGTTAATAATGCAGATTAATCTTAGAAGTGTATTGTGTGTACCCTATCCCTGTACATTTTGCTAACACAGCACTGTCTGAATTCCTGCACTGATTGCTTTCTTTTGAAGTTAGATAACCCTTACATCTTTTAAATTCAGAGCTTTGGGTTTTCTGGATCCTCTATTGTATCTTGGGGCTATGCTTAGGACCTCAAAGACCTTGAGGCCTGGGCTGTCTCCATCTCTTCAGGGCCTCTAATGTCCCTACCCTGGAGCTTTATGATCTCCTTGGACTTAAAGGGGGGAATGGGGTAAAGGGTCTTGATGCCCCAGACACAGAGCCCTGCTATGAAACTGAGTGCCTCTGGCCCTTTACTGCTGTCCTGCCAGCTTGTTTGCCGCAACCATGGCTTTGCTGGCAGTCCCCTTTCTGTTATTGCCTTTGGGCTTCTGTAAACCACTGGTATTTCATGATAAAGTTGGTTATCAATGTGTTCTGCTTTGAGGAACCTTGTAACTTGCTATTTGTACTTATTTTAGATTTCAGTGTGTTGTTTCGTCTTGACACCCAAGGAAAGAATATTTGAGATCTTTCTGCAGGAAAAGAATTACTGTGCTGTCCTTGATCAAAATTTTCTGAAATGCCTTCTGCCTTCATGTTGATTCTGAAACTACACAGTAATATCCAGCATTACCTAAGACAGGCTGCCTGATTTGTAGACAGGAGATTGGGACCCTCTTGTGCGGTTTTCCACATGCTTTTTGAACTCAGAAAAAAGTCATCCTCTACCTTCCTTCTTTCCCTCCTTTTAGCCTATCTGTGAAATGTCTGACCTAGTTCTCAACTTATAGTTCAGTATAGATATTCTCTTCACTGGTAAAAATTGTAACCCAAACCACACTTTCTCATCCTTTGTGATTCTTGTCCATGTCTTCCATCCAAGGCCTTGTAGACCATCTTTTAGAATCTCTTAAGATTAAATGCTAGCGAAGCCCTTGGGCTATCTGTTTGTTACTGCTCATTCTTAGTAAATGATTCACCTAGATACTTTGCCAGTCATGTTTTCTGGACAATATCTTTTATATTATTTGTGTACAAGTCATCATTGGTAATATGCTACAGGCACCATTGCACTTTGGGACATCTGTAGTTTTGAGTCTTTGGAGATTGTTCTATAATCCATAGCATGAAGCATCCCTTCATAAAAATTGGCAATCTCAAGATACTGATTTTTTTAACTGGTGGCTCTTCTCTTTTTAGGGGTGGTTTATATAGCAAGAGTGTTCACTGAATCTAAAGAAAGTTATATGAATTTTTCCCTTTAATGCTTTTTAAAAAATTTATTTAATATATTTAGTTTTCAGCATTGATTTTTCACAAGAGTTTGAATTACAGATTTTCTCCCCATTTCTACCCTCCCCCCCCCTCCAAGATGGCATATATTCTGGTTGTCCCATTCCCCAGTCAGTCCTCCCTTCTGTCGCCCCACTCCGCTCAAATCCCCTTTTCCCTTCCTTTCTTGTAGGGCAAGATAAATTTCTACACCCCATTGCCTGTGTATCTTATTTCCTAGTTGCATGCAAAAACTTTTTTTTGTTGTTTGTTTTTGAACATCTGTTTTTAAAACTTTGAGTTCCAGATTCTCTCCTTCCCTCCTCACCCACTCTCCCTAAGAAGGCAAGCAATTCAGCCTAGGCCACATGTCTATCATTATGTAAAACCCTTCCACAATACTCATGTTGTGAAAGACTAACTATATATTGCTCCTTCCTAACCTATCCCCCTTTATTGAATTTTCTCCCTTGACCCTGTCCCTTTTCGAAAGGGTTTGTTTTTGATTACCTCCTCCCTTCTATCATCCCCCTTTTTTTATCTTCTTCCTCCTTCTTTCCTGTGGGGTAACATACCCAATTGAGTGTGTATGGTATTCCCTCCTCAGGTCAAATCCAATGATAGCAAGATTCATTCATTCCCCCTCACCTGTCCCATCTTCCCTTCCTACAGAACTGCTTTTTCTTGCCACTTTTATGAGAGATAATTTACCCCATTCTATCTTTCCCTTTCTCCCTCTCTGAGTATATTCCTCTCTCATCCCTTAATTTGATTTTATTTTTTAGATATCATCCCTTCATATTCAAACTCACGCTGTGCCCTCTCTCTCTCTATATATACATATATATACACATAATATACATATATACATGCATACACACACATATACATACCCATATATATACACACCACACACACATACACACACACACATATATATATATACAGATATATATATATATATATAGATATATATATATAGATATAGATATATGCATATTCCCTTCAGCTACCGTAATACTGAGGTCTCATGAATCATACACATCATTTCTCCAAGTAGGAATGTAAACAAAACAGTTGAATTTCAGTAAGTCCCTTGGGATTTCTCTTTCTTGTTTACCTTTTCATGCTTTTCTTGATTCTTGTGTTTGAAAGTCAAATTTTCTCTTTAGCTCTGGTCTTTTCACTGTGAAAGCTTGAAAATCCTTTATTTTGTTGAAAGTCCATATTTTGCCTTGGAGCATGATACTCAGCTTTGCTGGGTAGGTGATTCTTGGTTTTAATCCTAGCTCCATTGACCTCCAGAATATTGTATTCCAAGCCCTTTGATCCCTTAAGGTAGAAGCTGCTAGATCCTGTGTTATTCTGATCGTGTTTCCACAATACTCAAATTGTTTCTTTCTGGCTGCTTGCAGTATTTTCTCCTTGATCTGGGAGCTCTGGAATTTGGCAACAATATTCCTAGGAGTTTTCTTTTTGGGATCTTTTTCAGGAGGTGATCTGTGGATTCTTTCAATTTCTATTTTACCCTCTGGCTCTAGAATGTCAGGGCAGTTCTCCTTCATAATTTCTTGAAAGATGATATCTAGGCTCTCTTTTTGATCATGGCTTTCAGGTAGTCCAATAATTTTTAAAATATCTCTCCTGGATCTATTTTCCAGGTCAGTCCTTTAATGGTTTTGAAACCATTTCTTTTGCTTGTTAAAATTCCTAAATAAAACTGGTTAAGGCAATACATCGTTAGCTTGAATATGGAAATGTTGAGGGTTGAGGGAGATGAGGTCCAGGAACCCCAAGACTGGAGTTCTCAGAAGAGGTCATTGAGGGGGAGTGCCCCTCAAGGACCCGAGCACTGGAGAGGGTTGGGGCTGTCTGGAATGAATTCATGATCTCAAGCATTCTTTAAGTCAAGGTGGCAAAGATTTATTATGCTTTACAGCAGGCAAGAGTTCTTAGGGAACCTACAACCTTACAGGGGTGCAGGAAGGTTTTTATACAAGATTTGGGGGTGAAACGTCAATTAGGTGTTTTGGGATGGGATTAGGGAGTGGTTAAGGGGTGTCAGTTCTTAAAAGAACATGCACTTTTTATATCTACTGCACAGGTACCTTACCCAGGGTTCACTGGGAAATAGCCCAAGGGGGGTGACCTGGAGGTGTGTTTTTGACTGTGAAACATCACTAAGTCAACTATTGGTCAGGGCTGACTGGAAATATCCAGGTGGCTTCCATCAAATGTCTTGTTAGACAAGATGAATGTAAGGCAGTATATACATTTGACTATGTCTAGGATACATATCAGGAAGATCAGTAAGTAGTAAATATTGTTATGTCCCAGTGCACAGCCAATTAGCAATACACTGGGAGTTAGACCAGTAAATTCTATAGGTGCAGCTGGCTGCAGTATCAGGAGGAGAGATAAGTGTTTTGCTAAAGCATGCTGTCCTTGAACTAGAGAGAAACTGCTAGGGCCAGTGCTTTGAAGCTAGGGAGAGATGTGATTTTTAGAAATGGATGTGATTTTGGAATTGGGGTCCAGGCACAGGCCCCCAAGCAGAGGCTAAGGACAAATGTTAGAATTAGGGTCCAAGCATAAGCACCCAAGCACCCCATCAGAAATACAAAATCCATTAATTTGCTGACCTAAATGAACATTGGTTTGTTGGATTATTTGTGATACAGATATATTATGATTTACTACTTTTCTTTTTCACTGGTATGTTGGGAGATTTTTCTAAAAGGACCTGAAAGTTCTTTGAGAAAAGTTCCCTGGAAATATGGAATACCTTTACATTGTTGTTATTATTAATATAATGGCAATAAAAATATTTACATATTGATGTCTGAAGTGGATGCCTCTTTTGTCCAGGTTAGCATAAGATGCCAAGTATATCCTGGCTTCCAGTTGTGAACATTTCCAAAACTTCCATGGAGTCCTTGGCATTTTGAGGGATCAAATTTTGATTAATTTTTTTGGGGCCTTACACATTATTAAACACATTTGGCCACTCCATAATACTTCCTTCTGGTGAAAGTAACCAGATTAAATTAGCTTTTTTGGACGTTTTTAGTATTAGTGTTTTTAAATACATAATTTTGTAATGTGAATAGAACAGATGATTTTTCAGAGATTGTGGTATTCTCAATTTGAATGCTGTTGAGCAGTTACTCAGAGGGGAAATTCTATCCTAGAAGTATAGTAATTGGTTTAATGTCACAATTCTTCCTTCTGGAGAAGAATGAGCTTCACATTAGTATGTTACCTTACTTAGAACTGGAACCATTTGGAACTTTTCTGTAAGAAGAGCCAGTTATATTGGGAAATATTGTGTATGTGTATTTTAAGGAACATTGTGTAGAAAGTATTAGTTTAAAAAGTAACTTATTGTGAGGCAATGTGACTTTATAATTATTGTAATAATGGACTTTTAAAATAAAAATAGTGATTAGTGCCATAAAATACAACTAATTTAACAGCATTGAAAGATACATATAATGCGGGGCGGAGCCAAGATGGTGGCTAGAAAGCAGGGACTTGCATGAGCTCTCCCCAGGTTCCTCCAAAAACTTATAAAAAATGGCTCTGAACAAATTCTAGAACTGCAGAACCCACGAAATAACAGAGGGAAGTAGGGCTCCAGCCCAGGAAAGCCTGGATGGTCACGGGGAAGGGTCTATTGCACAGAGCTGGGAGCAGAGTGGAGCAGAGCCCAGCGTGGGGCATGCCAGGACCAACCAGACTGAGAGCTGGGTGGAACAGGCCACAGGGCCCTGAATCATTGAGCTGTAGCAGTTACCAGACTTCTTAACCAACAAACAGCAGAGACAACAGAAAAGGTTAGTGGGAAAAGCTGCTGGGGACAGGGTGGTAGAGTTCATGGTTCAGCCACTGCCCCAGGGGCAGCGGAGGTGGGGCACCTACAGAACTACAGCTGCAGTTGCTTCCAGCCCCAGACCCACCTGGTGGGAGGAATTAAGTGGCTGATCAGAGTGGGAGTGCAGAGTCTGCTTGGATCTGAGTCGTGGTCTGGATTGGCGGTTCTTGGGGGAGGGGGAGCACTGGTGTGGAAGAGCTTGCTGTGTAGAAGTAGCTCTGAAGACAGCAGCACAAGGCCGCTAAAGCTTGGGACAAAGTACTCTATACTCTACAAGCAGTCATACCTTCACAAAAGCTCAAGGGTCAAGTAGTTGGCTGGGAACATGAACAGGCAGTGAAAATAGACCCAGATGCAGAATCAGACTTTGGAGTCTTTCTTTAGGTGACAAAGAAGACCAAAACATACAGCTAGAAAAAGTCAACAAAGTCAAAGAGCCTACATCAAAAGCCTCCAAGAAAAATGTGAATTGGGCTCAGGCCATGGAAGAGCTCAAAAAGGATTTGGAAAAGCAAGTAACAGAAGTAGAGGAAAAATTGGGAAGAGAAATGAGAGTGATGCAAGAAAATCATGAAAAACAAGTCAATGACTTGCTAAAGGAGACCCCAAAAAATACTGAGGAAAATAACACCTTAAAAAATAGGCTAACTCAAATGGCAAAAGAGCTCCAAAAAGCCAATGAGGAGAAGAATGCCTTGAAAGGCAGAATTAGACAAATGGAAAAGGAGGTCCAAAAGACCACTGAAGAAAATACTACCTTAAAAATTAGATTGGAGCAAATGGAAGCTAGTGACTTTATGAGAAATCAAGATATTATAAAACAGAACCAAAAGAATGAAAAAAATGGAAGACAACATGAAATATCTCATTGGAAAAACCACCGACCTGGAAAATAGATCCAGGAGAGATAATTTAAAAATTATTGGACTATCTGAAAGTCATGATCAAAAAAAGAGCCTAGATATCATCTTTCAAGAAATTATGAAGGAGAACTGCCCTGATATTCTAGAGCCAGAGGTTAAAATAGAAATTGAAAGAATCCACAGATCACCTCCTGAAAAAGATCCCAAAAAGAAAGCTCCTAGGGATATTGTCACCAAATTCCAGAGCTCCCAGGTCAAGCAGAAAATATTGCAAGCAGCCAGAAAGAAACAATTTGAGTATTGTGGAAACACAATCAGGATAACACAAGATCTAGAAGCTTCTACATTGAGGGATCGAAGGGCTTGGAATATGATATTCTGGAGGTCAATGGAGCTAGGATTAAAACCAAGAATCACCTACCCAGCAAAACTGAATATCATGCTCCAAGGCAAAATATGGATTTTCAATAAAATAGAGGACTTTCAAGCTTTCTCAGTGAAAAGACCAGAGCTGAATAGAAAATTTGACTTTCAAACACAAGAATCAAGAAAAACATGAAAAGGTAAACAAGAAAGATAAATCACAAGGGACTTAATAAAGTTGACTTGTTTTGTTTACATTCCTACATGGAAAGATGATGTGTATGATTCATGAGACCTCAGTATTAGGGTAGCTGAAGGGAATACACACACACACACACACACACACACACACACACACACACAGAGACAGAGGGCATAGGGTGAGTTGAATATGAAGGGATGATATATAAAAAAAATAAAATTAAGGGATGAGAGAGGAATATATTGAGAGAGGGAGAAAGGGAGAGATAGAATGGGAAAATTACATCACATAAAAGTGGAAAGAAAAAGCAGTTCTATCGGAAGGGAAGAGGGGGCAGGTGAGGGGGAATGAGTGAATCTTGCTCTCATTGGATTTGACTTGAGGAGGGAATAACATACACACTCAGTTGGGTATCTTACCCCACAGGATAGTAGGGGGAAGGGTATAAAAAAGGGGGATGATAGAAGGGAGGGCAGATGGGGAGGAGGTAATCAAAGGCAAACACTTTTGACAAGTTACAGGGTCAAGGGAGAAAATTGAATAAAGGGGGACAGGATAGGATGGAGGGAAATATAGTTAGTCTTTCACAACATGACTATTTATGGGAGTGTTTTGCATAATGATACATGTGTGGCCTGTGTTGAATTGCTTGCCTTCTTAGGGAGAGTGGGTGGGGAGAGAGGAGGGGAGAGAATTTGGAACTCAAAGTTTTAAAACTAGATTCTCAAAAAAAAAGGAAAAAAGGTTGTTTTTGCATGCAATGGGAAAATAAGATATACAGGCAATGGGGTATAGAAATCTTTCTTGTCCTACAAGAAAGTAAAGGGGAAAGGGATGTGGGGGAGAGGAAGGGGGGTGATAGAGGGGAGAGTTGACTGGGGAATGGGAAAATCAGAATATATGCCATCTTGGAGTGGGGGGAGGGTAGAATTGGGGAGAAAATTTGTAACCCAAAATCTTGTGGAAATCAATGCTGAAAACTAAAAAATATCAAGTAAAAAATCTAAAAAAATAAAGTACATATAATACACACTTGTGTGTGATTCTACACCATTTCACTTTTGACTTGTGTTATTTCCTGGAGGGAGCCAGCTTTCCAACAGGGGAATTCATTGAATTGAGTGAAAATATAAGTTGAGAATGGATACATTAAACAAATGTGTACTTTTGGAAGCATAGATACTAGGACAGCATTGCATTTTTTTCATGTTTATATTTTTGAAGTAGCCCTAACAAGGTTGTTTACTTTTATCTGCTTTCTTTACTTTTTTAAAAACTATATGTTTGATGTGTACATGCTAGAATTTCATTAGTAAATATTACAACCAATCAATTTAACAATTATTAATGATTTCTGGGTATATTAAAAAATCCATACTGGCAAGAAGCTTCCATTCTAATTTATAAAACAACAAACAAACATAAATGTACAAACATAAACATACATATAAAACCAGATATGTATACAAAATATTTTAGTACAAGATAATTTGAGAAGGAGGGCACTAGTAATTGGGGGGCTTAGGAAAGCCTTAAGTAACTAATGATGCCTCAGCTACTCTTAAAGGAAGAGACTGTTATATGGAAGTAAGGATGGGGGCACTGTCAGGCAGGAGGGGGTGGGTGGGGTGACCCATACAAGGGCATGGAGACAGGAAATGGGAGTGTCAGGTATCAGAAACTGAAAGGATGCCAGTTTGGCTGGATATGAGCATGCTGTGGATTGTCTGGAGAGTTTGGGAAGATAAATTGGGGCCAGGTTGGTAAGGGCTTTAAAAACTAAATAGACACTAATACTTTATTCTGGGGATAGTAAGGAGACTCTGGAGTTGATTGAATAGTAGAGTTACATGGTTATATTTGCAGTTAAGGAAAATCATTTTGCTAGCAGTATGGAGGATAGATTGGAGTAGGGAGAGACCTGTAGCAAGGGAGGCCAGTTAGGAGGCTGTTGCAAAAATCTATGTGAGAGGTAAGAGCCTGAACTAAAGTGGTGTCCGTGTAAGTGGAGGAAATAGGTTGGATGCAAGAAATGTGAATGTAGAAATGGCATGATTTGTCAAATGGCTGGTTATATGGTGTAAGGGGAAGTGAGGAGTTGAAGATAATGCTGTGGTTATTGACTTGGGGGACTTGAAGGATGGCAACACCTTTGACAGAAAGAGAGAAGTTTGGAAGAGAGGAGAGCTTGGGGGAAAGATGAGTTCAATTGTGGACACATTGAGCTTTAAGCTCTCTAGAATTTGA
Organism: Trichosurus vulpecula; assembly: GCF_011100635.1. NCBI lineage: Eukaryota > Metazoa > Chordata > Mammalia > Diprotodontia > Phalangeridae > Trichosurus > Trichosurus vulpecula. Next base: position 217,403,044 of record NC_050576.1, on the reverse strand, counting down.
AATGTTTGAAATGTCTAATATGCCATTGGTAATGTAGAACTAATTACTTGGACTGAATATATAGATCTGGAAGTCATCTGCTTATAGATGATAGTTAAACCCATGAACTAATGAAGTTACCAAGAGGAAAAGAGAAGGCCTATAAAAGAACCTGTATATCTTTATCTCCATTTATTTCTCTTTTTCTGAGTAAGTTCTCTTTGTAGAGGTGATGGTGAAACCTTTGGAAGCTGATGAGCTTGCTGCAGAGGAGTTTAGAGAGAAAAGAGAATAGGGTCTATGGCAAAACCTTCAGACTTGGGGATCTTGGTATGGAACCAGCAAAGGAGACAGAAGTGGTCAGGCAAGTCAGAGGACAACCAGAAGAAAGTAAGCGTAAAAAACCAGAAAGTATAGAGTATGCAAGGGGAGAGGACACCAAATAGTGTCAAATGCAGCAGATAGGTGGAGACGAATGAGGACTGAGAAAAGGCTCTGAGATTTGACAATTAAGGGACCATTGGTGACTTTGGAGAGAGCAATTTCAGCTGAGTGCTGGGATCAAAAGCCAAACTTCAAAGAGTTGAGGAGTGAATGAGTGGGGAGAGGAGAAGGAGAAAGTAAAGGTGTATGAGGTATTCAAGGACTAGCACCTCTGGTGTGAGGGCTTGTCTTTTTCAGGGTTGCTCATCCACCTTTGGTTTTCACCTGGTACTCAACTCCCACCCATGGCTGCAAGAAACTGTAGCATGTGCTGTGGCCACACCATCTTGGCAGATGGGCTAAACCAGGTTGAGGGTAACTAACAGGCCCCAAATCTGTTGGTGAATTGGGTGGGGGGCTTATCTGCCTCAAGCACTTCTGATAGAATAAGTGGATGAGAACCAAAGGTCATGAAGGTGGCTGAAGCAGGCACTGTCGAGCACTTAGAGAGGTAGGGAGAGTAGATAACTTTTTGAGTTTATTTGAGAAAAGGAGGACAGATAGAGATATAGGATGATAAGTCTAAGTGACGGTTTGTTAAGGATGGAGGAACCTTTGGCATATTTGAAGGCAGTAAGGAAGGAGTCATTAGATAGGGAGAAATTTAAGTTTAGGGAGGGGAGGAGGGGATGATTGAGGCTTTGGTCTACTGGATAGGATGGGAGGGAATTGAGTCAAATGCACCAATAGAAGGGCCTCTTCTTTATTAGAGGCTGGGAACAGAGGAGAGGAAGGGGATATATATCAAGGTGTTTTGTGATGAAGAGAATAGAAGAGAGAGCTCAAGTTTAATGGCCTCAATTTTTTAGGAGACTAAGACAAAATCCTCAGTTTTCTCAAATGGGGAGAGAGAAGTGTGGGAAGATTAAGGAAGAAAGAGAACGCCTTGGTGTAGGATGAAATAGGAAATGAATTAGGGGATAAAAGGATTGCCTTGCTTCAGTGAGAGCCCAGTTGGATAACATTTCATTCCCTACAGCTGATCAGAGTTGCTTTCAGGAGAATTGCTGTTTTATAACATAAAGAAAGCATTGCTGAATTTTGCTCATGTAATTGCATGTTAATGCCATCATAGTAAATTATTAAAGTTCATTAATACAAGAAAGCCTGAATTAGTTAGAACTGTTAGACTTTCTATTAGTAAGCAGGAACCAGTGAGTTGTAATTTACTTGCATGGTAATTTAAAAATAATTAGGTTGTAAATGCTACTTGCCATCTCATTGGCATGGTAAAACAGGTTCAGGGTGATAATTTATTAATTGGCTTGGCTTTAATGTGGCAAACATTAAGTCTTTTCTCTTGGAAGGGTGGAATGGCTTATGGTCTGTTGGAAACATTCCAGAATAGCTCCTTTCTTGGTTATCAAGTAAAAATAGTTAAGCTTTTTTTTTTCCACTGTGAGAATTTACTACAATACCAGTCATTTTCTCAACAAGCATTTGTCAAGGGTTTGCTATGCCTGTGCTAAGCTCTGAGGATACAAAGAAAGCAAAAACATGGTTCTTACCTTTTAGGAGTTCATATTCTAATGAGAGATAATGATAAATAACTATGTATATTATATACTTATACATACACACACACACACACACACACACACACATGTACATGAGATGTAATTTCAGAGAGAAGGCACTAGCAGTGCCAGGGACCAGAAAAGTCCTCTTGCAGAAGGTAAAATTTGAGCTGAGTATGGAAGGAAGCCAGGAGGTGGAGGTGGGTTGGGAGGAGACAGAAAGGAAAGAGAATAAGCATTTATTAAACACCCACTATGTACCACATACCATGCTAAACACTTCACAAATATTATCTCACTTGATAGGTGCTATTATCCTTATTTTACAGTTGGGGAAACTGAGTCAGACACAAGTTAATTGCCTTGCTCAGTTTTACCCAGCTAGGAAATGTCTAAGGTTGGATTTGAACTCAGATTTTCCTGACTCCAGGCCCAGAGCTCTACCCCCTGTGCCACCCAGCTGAGGGAGAACATTCCAGTTATGGAGGATAGCCAGTAGAAAAAACACAGAGTTGTTTGCAAGGAAGAGCAAGAATGCCAGTGCTGATAGATCAGAGAGTACATAGAAGGGAATAAAGTATAAGAAGAGTGGAAAAAACAGGAAGGAACAGATTGTAAAGAGCTTTAAAACCAAGCATGGAATTTTATATTTGGTCATGGAGGTAATAAGGATCTACTGGAGTTTATTGAGTAGAGGACTGACATGGTCAGACGTTTGCTTTAGGAAGATCAGCAATATGTGAGCGTACTTTGTATTATAATAAACTCAAAGAGGTATAATAATCAAAAGGCCAGAGCTAACAATAATTGTCCTATCACTTAGAATGTGGTCATCCCTTTGACCTCTCCTCCCCCTTTCTCCCTCCCCATGCTGAACAGAGCTCTTTGCCTATAATAGACAGTGAGTGAATAAAAGAATGAAACAATGTCGTATTGAAGGCGCCATCATATCACTTACTGAGCTGGTGGTCATTGTGGAAATGGTATTAATATTTGGACATTGCTGCACACTGGTGTTTCTTGTCCTGCTTGCTTTAGATAGGTGCTAATGTTCTGTTAAATGACTTGGAAGTCTTCCTTTTCAGAAAGCTAAATAACATTTTATTACCCAGAAAACAATTTCAGGTAATAAAAAAATAGAATTTTCCCTCCTGATTTGATTCTTGCTGTTACTAGTTTTGAACCTAGAAAAGAGAAGTTCTCCATCAGTGAACAGCCAAAGTAGTTTTTTTAATGAGTTTTTTTTTTATCTAACTCTTAGATGACAAATGACTTGATAGCTGAATGTAACATATGTGTATATATATGTATATATATACACACATAACATATGTGGAGTATTCATTTCACTTTTAGTTTCTCAGTATGCGCTCATTTAAAAATTAGGGTCATTGCCATAACCCTGAAACTATAAAGGAAACTAAAATGTAGATGTTATTTATAACAAGCAAGAAAACCCCCATCTCACCCCAAATCCAAAACCCTCATGCTGCAACCCACAGTCTGAAATGAGAGTTGATATTATTTTCGTATTCATTTATATTTTATAGTTATGCATTATAACTATTTACATGCAGTCATTTTAAGGTAAAATGAAATAGATACAGTTGATACTCTGTCGCTTAACAAATGGGGCTTTTTGAGAAGTATTTTGAGCTAGTATTAAAATTGGAGCCAAGGTACATGTTCTGGATGGGTTGTGGTGTAAAGGTTACAAAATTTCCATCAGAGCTTTCATTTCTCTACCAGGTATTGTTGAGTCCTAGCGGCTACATTAAGTGGATTTTCTGACACTGCACCAGGGGAGAATATTGAATTTCTTATTATTGTATTTGGAGAGGGCCGTTATTGAAGATACTGCTGTGGTGTGGAGTGAGTTCCTTCATTACCACTGAGGGTTTTTTTTTTTTAAAGCCTGTACCTGCTTAGAAAGGGGCTTGTCACTAAGGGATTTAGAAGATCACATGTGGGATTTTTCTTGGAAATTATTAGCAGATCAAGACAGTTCTGCCATAAACATTATGTATAGATTAGTGCTTTTTCTTTGTAAAAACCTACCAACTACTGGATGAAAACATTAGCTGCTATTGTAGATCCAATAGAAACTCACTAGGTCTTACAATTTCTTAACTGTCTGCAAAAGCATAGGAAATTTCCAGGGCTATGATGATAATATTGCTGTTTAGTTCTGTTGAGGACAGAACACAACATTGTTCCTTTCAATTTACATTCATCTATGTTTTATGTAGTCTTGAGACTACCAAAAAGAAGACAGAGTATATGGTACAGGGTGACAAGAATATTTTTAAGAACCCAACTTGCAAAAATGTTGAGGAGAAATGGCCACAGTAATAGCCTAGCGCACACACACACACACACACACACACACACACACACACACACACAGGCTTGATTCTAGCTGTTGCAAGGCTTTGAAATCAATGATGAAATTCCTTTTTATAATGTATTTTGTTAATGCTAGTAATGCCTTTGTGCTTTCTCCGTTATGTACTATATTTTGCTGTCAAATTTGATAAGTAGTCTACTGTTGCCCAAAGGGAATGTTGTATGTACTATCACTTTCATCATGCCAGCTTCGGAAGGAATTGGAATTCCCCCATTCTTTGTTTCTTTGCCTCATTCTTCCTTTCTTATTGCCCCTGCCTTGCAGCCATTCTTCATTGAAAGTTCATTTGAACAAGTTAGGAATACATTTTGAATGACTTTATTTAGGTTAAACAAACAAACTCACTTTTGCCCAAGGAAATAATTTAAAACAGAGGGTAGATCACCTCTAACATTGCTTCCCTTGAGGTGATAGTTGGTGGCATTCTACAACCTCCCACTGTATATGTTTCTCATATTTCTTCCTCTCCTTTTCTGTTTTCCTGTTTGTTTTACTTTGCTGCCTCCCCCACCCCCATTTTTTTTCTTCTCATCTGTTCTTTAGATGTTACCCATACCCAGCTGCTGATTAAGTCAACAAGCATTTATTAAGTGCCCACTATGTGCCATGCACTGTGCTAAGCATTGGGGATACAAAGAAAATCAAAAACCTCCTTTGCCTTCAAGGAACTCACAGACAAACAACTATGTAAAGACAAGGTATATACAGGATAAATTGAATAAATACAGGATATACAGGATAAATTTCAGAAGGAAGGTACAAGCTCTAATACAGCCCTGGAAAAACTTCTTGCAGAAGGTGGGATTTCAGCTGAGACTTGAAGGAGGCTAGGGAAGCTAGGGAAGCCAGAAGATGAGGAGGGAGATGTTTCAAAACAGCAATGAAGGGTTAGTAAGATTTGGGACATTAGAATTCCAGGCTTGGTGGATAGTCAGTGAAAATGCATGGAGGTGGGAAATGTAGTGTCTTGGATCTTAGATTATGTGTAGGGGAGTAAGGTATAAAAAAGACTGGACAAGTAGGAAGAGGCCAATTTAAGAAACTTGAACCTAAATCTGAATTTATTGAATGGGAAGAGAGGGTGATATGATCAGACCTGCACTTCAGGCAGCTCACTTGGGCAGCTGATGGGAAGATGGAGTGGGAAAAGACTTGAGGCAGAGGAGGAGTAGGTCCGAAAATTCCTGGCTCTCAAGATTTTCCCCCACGAAAGAGTTATAGCACCTTAGGGCTAACAAAGTGTGGGTGGAGACAAAGAAGAATTGGGGCACAACTGAGGCCTTCCTGGGACAACTTAGAAGATCTGAAGAAAAATCCCAGAAGTAGCTTTAGTCCCTGAGAAGAGTAAACACCCCCAGGCCAGGTTCCATTTTAACCTGGAGTGTCAAGTCCTGGGGTTAGTTGGTTTGAGTGGCTGACTCAGCCTCAGCCTCAGCAACTTTTCACTCTGGGATGGTGAGGGGAGTCCAGTATTTGAGCCCAGGAAGATTGAGAGAACCTCTGCTGATGAGGAATGCCAGACCCAGCTGTGCTTCAAAGAGGAGTGGGGATGAGAAGGAACCAGCACACTCCCTGTGAATGCAGAAGCCGTGGGACAGAAAGTCTCCGGCTTCGGGCGCTTACAGGAGGCTGGAGGTTTAGCTTTGGTTTCAGGCCAGAGGGGAGAACTGAAGATCTGTGGCTAGAGGCACCATTTCCCATACCCCAGGGCTAGAGGTGATTATAGAAATCAAGCTATTATTACAAAAAAAACACACTGGCAAAGAAGAAAGAGTCCAATCATAGAAAGCTATTACTTTAATAGAGATGACCAGGGTTCATCTTCAGAGGAGGATATTGAAGTAAAGAAACCCCCAAAGAGTAATGTCAAGTTACTCTTGCCCCAAAAAGAATTTATAGGAGATCTTAAAAAAGGCTTTACAAATCAAATGACAGAGATGGAGGGAAAACTAAAAAAAAATAATTCAAGAAAAACAAGGTTATGAAAAGAAAGTCAATCAATTAGAGAAGGAGATCCAGAATCTTAAGGAGGAAAATGACACCTTGAAAATTAGAATTGAGCAAAATGAAGCCAGCAAAATTATAAGAGATCATGGAATAATTAATGAAAAAACAGAAAGTGAAACACTTATGAGAAAAACAACAGATTTGGAGAATACATCAGGAAGAGAAAATATAAAAATAATCGGGCCAACTGAAAGTTATGATCAAGAAAAGAATCTTGATACAATAATACAAGAAACAATTAAAGAAAACTGTCCTGAACCATTAGAACAAGGCAGGGAAGTAGAAATAGAAAAAATCCGTCACATACCACTTAAAAGAGATCCTATGAGGAAAACTCATAGGAATATCATAGTCAAATTCCAAACCCCCAGCTCAAGGATAAAATAGTAAAAGAATCAAGATTAAAACACTTTAGATATGATGGTGCCACAATTGGAGTTACACAAGATCTAGCAGCAGAGATATTAAAGGACTGAAGAGGTTTAGTCAAAATGAATATGGTAGGGAACATTAGGTTTCTAGGGGTGCTCGTGACCCCAAAATACTGACACGCTGGGTCCTGCCGAAAGAATTCGACTCAAGCCTTCTCAGCCAAGGGAAAAGACAGAGTTTATTAGGGATTCACCATAATGGGTTGTCTTAAGAAATCCCACCCTTTGTGATGCCTGTTTTCACAAACGGGGCAGATTCAATCTACTGAGCTAGATTGAATCTGAGCACCTTCATGGAGGCGAGATGAGACTTATATACAGAAAGATTGTGGGAGGGATTGAGGGGTGGTCTGGGGTGACTAGAGAAGGGGGTTTAGGGAGGGACTTGAGGAGGAGTCTAAGGAGGAGCTTGATGGGACTGAGATGAGGTCAGGCTCCAAGGCAGGAAATAGCTGAAGGCTACTTGGAGACATACAGACAATAGAGGGCTGGGGTAACCGAGCTAGGGTATAGATATTTTGATCAGGATTAAGTGTGGGGAAACAGCTAGATAATACAGGGCTAGGCTAGGCAGAGACTTGGGCCTAATGATAATGCAAGGCCCATGGCCTTAGGGGAAGGCCAGATCTAGTTGGAAGACTCAAAGAGAGTTCAAGAGGGCTCCCAGAGACTGTACTCCAGGTTCAAGGGGGTTCCCAGAGACTGTGCCCTCATCAGGACCACAGGTATTAGAACACAGTATATTGAAGAGCAAAAGAACTGGGACTCCGGCCAAAAATACCCTGCAAAGTTAAGTCTTATCCTGTGTGAAAAAAAAAATGGACATTTGATAAGCTCTCAGACTTTCAAGATTTTGTTAAAAAAAATACTGAACTTACTAGAAGATTCAACATACAAGAACTAAGAGAAACACACGGTACATACCAAAGACTGATTGTAAGGGATTCCTAAGGACAGACTATTTACCTTTTATCTATGTAAAATGTATGTCTAAGATTCTTATTAATAATTGGTGAGCTCATAAGAGATTGGGGTAAACCTGACTATGATATGAATTTAAAAGGTAAAACCATTTAGGAACAACTAAAAAGAATAATTATTTTATGCAAATGAGATGCAAAAGGAAGAATGGATACGGAGGAATTAGATGGGGGAGGAGGGCTGGTAGTTCTGTGGATTTAAGAGGGAATAATAAATGTATTTAGAAGAGTATAAAAGTCTTTTAAATTTAGAAGAAATAAAATGGTAGGGGAATAGGGAGGGGAGAGAGAATAAGGGAAGGATTTTTAGAGGGGAGAACAAGGGAATAGGTAAAAGGGGGGTATAGAAGGTTGTTTATATTTATGGGAGTGGGAGGATAGGGGAGAGACCCTTGGAGGGGGGTAGGATAAGGTAGCAGGTATAAGTAAAGTAGAGGAGTCAGGAGGGATAGGAAATAAGAGATATGCTCAAACGTAAAATCAAAGATCTGGAGTAGAGTATGTTTGGGAAAATATATGTCTGTATACGTATGTGTATATGTATATGTGTATGTATATATCTATAGCTGTGGAGAAACATACTTAAATCTTATTGTAGCCTTCTGGGTATGTGGAGAGAGAGAGAAAAAAAAAAGAACAAAGTAAAAATGCACAGCAGAGAACAAAAGAAAACTCAAAATGAAGCAAAGAAAAGATGGATAATTTTCAATACAATGTGTATTATTTATTATACAGGCTTTCTTGAAATGCAAATTTATTGTTACATATTTTAAATCATCTCTTCCGTTATGCTATGCACATGACATGCTTTTTTTCTTTCTTACTTTGTATTTAAGTTTCGGTATTTAAGTTTATGATGTGTTTTCTTTCTTTTCTCTATTCTGTGTTTGTGTTCTGGCCGTTGAGTCTAAAATAAAATTAAAAAAAAAAAAGAGTTGAGGCAGAGAGACTACCCAGCAGCCTGTTGTAGTGGTCCAGGTATGAGGTGATGAGGGCCTGCACCTGGCTCCTGACAGTCAGAGAAGCACATAGGAAAGCACATTTTTTTTTATTTTCAGAGGCTCACCTTTTTTTTTTTAATGAAAAATGCTGATTTTTTTTTTTACTCTTTATATTCCTACCTCCAGATTCTCCTTTTCTTTGAAACATTTCGAAAAGTAAATTTTATTGATCCCTTTTGTTTATGCATAATGGATGAGTCCTAGAAATCCCTTTTAGCCTCCACTTTTATTCCCATTGAAACATCTCTTGTAAAAAAGAAAAACAAACAAAAACAACCAATACAGTATTATCCTTGCCAACATATAAAATAATTTTGTCTTAGTGTTTTCCAGTCTGTGTTCTTTAGGGAGGGCTCTTGGTTACTCCCTCTAGAGCATTCTGTGTTGAGATTATCTCTAATTTATCCTGGAAATATCTTATTTCATTATAGTTGTTTGCGTGTCTCTCCCATTAGAATGTGAGGTCCCTGAGAGGAGGGGCTGTTTTATGCCCCTTTTTTGTATCTTCAGTGCTTGGTACAGTGCCTGGCCCATAGGAGATGCTTAAATGCTTGCTGACTAGAGACTGCAGAGATTGGAGGAGTCTGTGGTAGAGAATTTAGATATTTTATGTAACCAAAGTATAGTTTGGGCTGGAAAATATTGGTTTAGATCTATAATAGGGGCCCAGTGACATTGCTTAGCCCTTCTGTCGGTATTCAGGACTAAAGAGATTGTTTATTAGGGAAAAAGCCTCTTGAAAATAGGGTCTTTGCTTTTGGAACATGATAACCATAAGTTAGTTCAACACATTTTGTGTGTTGGAGTCTAGGAAATATTCATGAAGGTCAATGTAAAACCACTCGTTTTCTTTATTTGATTTTGGAGATTAAGTGACTTGTTCAGGGTCACACAGCTACTAAGTGTCCAAGGCCAGATTTGAATTCAAGTCTTCCTAACTCCAGGGTTGGTGCTCTATCCCTTGTGTCAATTAGCTGCCCTAAAACCACTAGTTTTGGAATTAAAAGACTTGCATTCATGTTAGCTCTGTGCTGGTGCATAGGTCTTTTAACCTTTCTGAGCCTATTTCTTCATCTGTAGGAAAGTAGGAAAAAGTACTTGGACTCTATATACCTGTGAGAATCAGATGAGGTGATATATATTTTATATCCATAAAACTGTTTTTATTACATGAGAAGTGGTAAAATTTTGTTACATGAGAAGAAATCTGTCTTCCTTTGATTTTCTTTTTCCCCTTCACGCACATTCCACTAAAGCAAGTTTTTCAGTGGGATGCTAGCAGTTTGGAATAATCTGAAGTACTTTTAGGTCCTTGGCCTGCTTTAATAGTGACTAATAGGATGTGTTGTTTAGTCTAAATTTGTAGCTGATTGAAATTTACACTACTGGTTTTTCAATGTTTTCTTACTAATATCTTTTAAGTTTTGGAGGAAAATCATTGAATTTTTCTAGAAAACTAGGCTTATAACTTTTGAGTCATTTTTGGCTAATACTTTTCCATCATCCCTTTCAAACTGCCCAAGTACTCTTGATTCTTTCTTTTATGAGAATATCCTTTTCTCCTTTTCCTCCTCATTCCCACAACCATGAATTATTTTTTAAATAAATACAATTATGTTAGTGTATTATTTTTCTCGTTGGTTTGTTTCCATTATCTACCATCTCTAATCATTCTTATTTCCTTCCCCAAGATTAGTCTTTCTAAAACATAACTTTGATTATGTTTCTTTCATAGGAGCTTTCATTGGGTCCCATTTGTCTGTTGGATCATTCTTTCATACATTATCTGTCTCTATTCCATCTATTTTTGATTATAGGGTCCTGAAGAACTCCATGAAGCCTGGAAGGGATCCCTAATGGTGTTGTGACTTATGCAAGGAAATTTTGACAGACATACAGAAATGCAGTTGTGCAAGAGAAATTGCTGTAATTTTGTAACAATTCTGCTTCTCATTTTACCAGTATTTCAGAGTTCATAATTGTCTCATTAAGGGAGTCCTCAAAAGGACCAGGCAAACTACAAGTAAAAAAAAAATCCCTGAAACATTTTTTTGGGGGTAGCTGTTTTGTTAGTGTGTGAAGATTCCTAGGTCTTTAATGTACTTGGCTTTCTTCTGACAGCAGTTTTGTCTTGAATGAAAAAATGAATTTCATCTTAAAAATGCCCTTTTCCCATTTTTCATTTCAGGCTTTGTATTGTCTTGCTCATGATAAGCTTCCTCTCCTGGGAAGGACTTCCCTTTGTAGCAAGTTAGCACCTGTTTTTTTTTTTTTTTTTGCCCCTGGTCATCTTCATGTTCTTTTAACTTCAAGAAGCATATGCCTTACTGTTCATTCTTCCTTTTTGAAGAGGACCAGTGACATCACAGGGTGATGTCTTGACTTGCCTGTGAATTGGATTTAGGTGATGCAGAGTTGTCCAGAGTTATCAGTCTCACTGTCTCTTCCAGAGTCATCAAAATTCAGTGGCAAGATAAAATGGCAATGGCTTGGAATGCAGTGAATGACTTTGGTGTCTTTGATGTCTGACCAAGTTCTAAGCAATCCAAAGCAAGCCTGCTTCAGCTGCCTTCAAGGCTGGTAAACAAATTGTTCTCATTTGCGCATTCCACCAGGTGATGTCTTTACATGCTTGGGGTACATCCTGAAACTCACCAACAAGTTTGAGGCCTGTCTGTTACCCTCAACTTGGTTTAGTCCATCTACCTAGACAGTTTTACTAGGGTATGGCTGCTGTGCATGCTACAGCTTCTTGGAGCCACAGGTGAGAATTGGGTATCAGGTGGACACCAAAGGTAGACAAGCAGCCTTGAAAAGGGCTCAGCAAGCCCCCACACCAGAGGTGCTAGTCTTCTCTAAACAACTCACACACCCCATATGCCATACTACAGAAGGGTCAACAGCTGTCCTCCCTCAGAAATTCTTTGCTTGTTTTCTGAGGATTGATTCAGCTGGGTTTTTTTGGCAATAGTTCGTCAGTTCCTGACTACAATTTTTATTTTCCTTTGTTCTTCGTTGTAACTGATCCTATTTCTCTTCTAAAATTTTGTTTAATGTTTTTCAATCAGTAAAATCTACTTTCTTATCCTCTTGTCTCACCCATATCCCCTAACTGAAAACTAAAGAAAAACAAAACTTGTTGCAAAGATATACAGACAATGAAAACAATTTCTACTTTGGCCACATCAGAAAAAAATATCCCCTCTACTCCTTCATCTCCTTTTAAGGAGGTAGGTGGCTTGTTTCATCATCAGTCCTTTAGAATCATAGTTAGTCATTATGCTAATGAGAGTTCCTAATTCTTTCAAAGTTGTTTACCTTTATCATGTTGTTGTCATTGTATAAATTATTCTGGTTTTATTCACTTTACTCTGCATCAGTTCATAGAAGTCTTCCCAGTCTTCTGGTCTTCTTCCTACTCCTCCATTCTGTCTGGTTGTGTTGGAAAGAGTTGATGTTCCCATTACAGAAGCTGAACTTTGTCCAATAAGTAATGTTCTAAGAAGGGTGGAATGATTAGAAAAAAATCACAAGCTAGGGTCTTTTTATATTTCTTTCTCAAGGCTAATCATTTATTTTGGATGAGATCTACTTGGAGGAAATTGAAGTTAATTGGAGTTAATGAAAATGTATTTGAATTACTAGGTATACCTGTGTATCATTTAAAAATTTCTCTAGCTCCCTCAGACTCAAAATCCTTACATGTGTTGTCTCATTTAAAAAAAGAAAAGATTATCCTTCATGTTTCTAAAAAGAACTTTTGATTTAATCACTTTTCAGTTGCTCTGCCATGGACACCAGCACATCCAAGTTTAACTCTGACTGTCTTAAACTATAAGCAAAGAGGGTGGTCATTTATATACATTGACCTTAAAGTAAGATTTATTCACAATGACTAGAAACCTTTATATCAATTTAAAGACATCTCAAATTAACCAATAAGAAACTCTTTGATCATTTTTGTTAGAAATATGTAAGCAGAGGAATATAAAAGAATAATTAGTTTGTACTTTAATATAGGCTAGTCTTTATATGACATAATACATAATATATTTTGGTTAGACTTAGGATTTCACCATTATAAGGAGTTCTGTTTGAGGAAACTCCCTCTACCAATATAGACTACTAGCTGTTTTGCAACTTGAGGGTCTTTGAGCATGGGTTCTTAACCTTTTTTGTGTCTTGGACACAGCATTTTTTCTCTCCCTTCTAGGGGAAAAGAAAAAGAAAGAAAAATACAACTAGGAATTTCATTCCCCTTCTCCCCTCCCCCATGACTTCTATAAGTGATTTCTTAGCTTCTTTTGATTCTATTCTTTGTCCCCAAATAAATCATGGAGAATGAGTTGTGGTGCTCTTTATCTTGTTCTGAATGCGTGGAAGAACCTACCCTCAGAGTGTTCTAGTCGAAGATTGGAACACCTCTGAACTCCTCTGCAGGGCATTTCTTTGTGTCTTCTTTGTGTGTCCACAAAGATGATGTTTTCATTCCTGGTTGCCTGTGTTCTCGAATTCCATGGAGTTTAGTTACAGCCTCTTTAGAGACTTCTGCTCTACTCTGCATGGGAAGAGCCTTGCACTTTTTTCATAATATCAGTGGTTCAGTAGTCCTTTGCATTCCTTTTCTTTTGTGCATGATATTCTTCCCTTTCCCTCCTAGATTCTTCATATTTGAGATTCTTTTGAAGTATTTCTTCTGTTCTTTTAAAGAATACTTTATTCTACCTTATAATTTGTGAGTTCCTCTGGTTCTTTCACCTTTTCTAGCTAGGAAATCAACTTGCTTTTTGAATACTTTAAAAAAAATCTCCAATTTTATAAAAAATTCTTAAATAGATGTTGCATTAAAATATAGTTGCAAAAGAAACTACAAATAAGTATCGTTACGTTTGTGTTCTTAAAACAGTGTTAGAAAATACAGGCATTCGCTATGTTCAGATTTGAATAGAACATGTAACTCAAACATTTAATTTACGTAGACAAATTTAAAAATAAATCAGTATTTAGACACAAGAAATTTTTATATTGTTATTTATCACATTAAAATGAGATTAATTTTTAATCAAGAAAAAAATTGTATTATTCCCTGCTTGATTGGCTCTTTGAGAAGTATGTAAATCAGTCTGTTTCTTTAACTGGGTTTTTCCACATGTATTAAGATTTGATTTGTAATAGAAACTTTTCCCATAGTCAACACATTTTTATCCAGTGTGGGTTTTCTGATGATTCATGAGTTTCAAATGAAGCTTTTGTCATATTAGGGGATTTCTTCTTCATACAGTGTATCAGGAAGCCAGTAATAACAATGTAGAAGGTAATTGTCAAAATGCCAAAGGGGTTCTGTATCGCAAAAAATACGAGACTCTCTACATAGAAGGTAGAAGCAGTAAACCATTTATTCTGACACCAGAGAACCATATCCCATAATCCATCTATCCAGTTCATCACAGCAGTAAAGCAGTCGATAAATAATATCACAACATGGAGCCTCACCATCCCAAAATCCAAGACCCTGCTGGGGTCTTCCCAAAAACAGAGAATAGTATAGGTGTCACAGTCTGTTCACCTGTCAGAGGTTGACTTGCTTTACCTCAGCTCTAACAGTCACAACAGCCATTAACAGCCATAACATGCTCGTGCTCGCTCTCTCTCTCTCTCTCTCTCTCTCTCTCTCTCTCTCCCTCCCTCTCCCTCCCCCCCTCTCTCCCCCCCTTTCCGTTTCCTGTGACATAGCTTCCTTTTCCTCTCAGGAACCTCCTCCCACCACATGTGACTTAGGCTTTCTGTGACATAAGCAGGTCACATGGCCTAAATTGCTATTACATAGGGGTACTTCTGTGAGCTAGAAATTAGTGGAAGTTCTTTCCGTGCTCAAAACAGATATAAGATTTCTTACCAATATGGAGTCATTTCTGTACCCTTAGGTTTGTTGAAATTTTTCCCACAGTTAGCACATTCACACTGCTTTACTCCAGCATGAATTCTCTCTGACCCAGCTGTGTTTAGTGTAGACATCATCTCTAAGTAAAAAAACAAAAAACTAAAGGTATAGAAAATATTGGATGAGGCAAAAAGAAGCAAAATAACATATAGTTTTTAATTGCCTCTTAAAGAAAAACAGATATAACACAATTTTGGTAAGTCACTGGTTAAATTTGGGGTTGGAAGAGAGCTCCTAAGGTAGGTTAAAGAAAAATAAGCCTTTTTACCTTTTCTTTTTTCTAGGCTTCTTGACTATTGCCCTTTCTCCCATTATTTGGTGTTGATTTCTTAGATTTCTTTGACTCTTATTTAGCCAGTTTGAGCCCTTCACTGCAGCTATAATTGCCTGACCTTGTATAGGTTACAGTCCCTCTGACCTTCAGTTCCCTTATCTATAAAACAGGAGTCACAATACTTCTATTCTTCATCCACAGGATTGCTGAAAAAAGAGTTGCTATTAATGATTGTACCTGAACATGCTTATATGCACATTTTATGTGGCTATAATCAAGGAATACTCTTATTTCCAAATTTTGTGGTTTTTTTTTTCCACTTTGCATTACCTGAATTTTATTTTCTATTACTTTCCTTATTAGTAAACATTTTGCACATTTGTCATGGATATCTTCCACAAGGGTATTAAATAGAGAACACTCGGGCTTTTAAAAACACTAAATCAAAAATGAATCATGACTTTGCTATTTCATAATTGACTGGAATATATGGAGACTATAAAAAATCTATTGTGCTTGTAGTTTGTTGATTATGAAAAAATTTGATCTTATAGAAAAAAAATGGTGCCTTTTAGTATCTTTTTCCAACCTCACATCAAATATCACTTGTGGTACCTTGAAAGATAAAACAATAGAAATAATTCTTCAGTTATTCTCTGATCATATATATTAGGTTGATGGGGATGGGATTTGAAACCCCAGAAGAAAAATACCATGTCTTTGGAATCTGGAGCCCCCCACCCCAAACAAAACAAAACTTTCCCATGTGGCTCTGGACCCTGGCATTCACCTGGGGCAATCAGCCCTTCCCAACTGCCCTTTTATTGCCAGCACCTGGCCCTACCCTAGACCTCCACTCCCTTAGTTCCATCTAGACCCCTTCTCTGTTCCCACAGTCTTCTGTATAAAAGATCCATCTTACCTCCATGAAACCGGACTTTTAGAATTGTGCCCACCTTCTGTTGGTATTCTAATAAATCTTGTCTTTGGCTGAAAGAAAGCTTGGGTTGAATTCATTTGGGCAAGACCTTCATGTTGCTATTTCAGGGTCCCAGCCTCCCTAAACCTCAACAAAGTCAGGCATAAAACATAGAGATATGTACTTACCAAAGGAGTTTGTTCCTGATGGAGGAAATTCAGCACAATAGCCAACTTGAAGAATTGTTGTTGGCTGGCTACGTGTGGATGATATTATGCAGATTTCATTAAACCTCAGAATATTGCAGAGCCTCTTTAAAGGCTCGGAGGAGTATGGCCTCATCATCACATTAGAAAGACCAATTGGATGATGAATGTCTGTTGCTCACATATAATGTTTTAATATCTTACAATGTGTATTCAGATGGACAACCTATAGCACTTGTCCAGCTGTATATCTATTGAGGATAAACAGTACAGGTAAACAGTGAATTAGCCTCAGAGTACTAGAGTGTGTACTAGATTGCTTTTAGGCAATGTTGTACTGAATATCACAGAGGACAAATGGAGGAGAGTATGGTGTGTTTAGGTAGTTGTGTTTGATTTTCCAGTGGGGAACATCAGGGAAGAACAGGAGTAAAATTGCCATGATGGAATCATATGATAGGAAGGGAAGGCATGCCAGATAATTGAAAGTGTGCCGCTATTGCCCTTTTCAGATGAGAAAGGCCGCCGTATTCATCCTTGTGGTGAAGTCATGGAGGACATAAACAAGAGTTACACAGGATGGGCGGGGATGAGTGGGGCATGATTTTCATAAACTCCAAATTGATGAGATTACAGATCCTTTTGAACATTTGACAGAGTGTATAGCTCTTCTTGTTTATGTGTATGAAATGAAACCAGGGAGATATTGAGAAAATCTGACATTTGTGTTTGCTTTAGGTCCTAGGAAGCTGACTTAATAGAATAGAGCTCCTGATGGTGGTGACTGAGTTGTACAACATCCCTGACTGTAAGCTTTCAAGAGCAAAAATGTAGTTTGATATGCAGTCTGTTTAGATTTTTAGTAATTTTTGCCTTTCTAACAATATTCAAGATTGGTATTATCGAGCAAACTGAATTTTTATCCCCTTCAACAACTGGGATTTTTCTTTCTTCCTTTACTCTAAGGTGTGCTGTATGTTCTAGTTACTGGCTTACTTAATAAATTATACATTTGTGTGGTTTTTGTGCTACTGAAAGTTTTTGCCTGCTGCTCTGAATCTTAATGAATACTCTCGGGGATGTTGAGAAATGGGGTGGCTTTGCCTCAGACAAGCAAGGGAATACTGAATACTTTGGACATAAATAAGGTGAACCACAATATTGTTTTTGGTTTCCTTTTTAGAGCTCAGCTGTTAGCTGGAGAAGAATTCAGAGTAAGATGGGAGGAAAAAATTACAAAATATCATTTAATTATCAAGTTCTGAGTAAAGAAATCAGTCAATTACAAGGGTAATTGATGTTATTTCTTTGGGTTGAGTCATTTGTTCATCCATTAAAGAAACATTTATTAAGCACTTTCTGTATGCAAAGGTGAGATCTTAGACAATGTCATGATAATAAAAATTTGGATTTGATTTTCATGCTTTCCATGTGTATTTTTATTGTGAGGTTTTATTGTGCCAAATGTTTACTTTTAAAACAATTTATTGTTTTGGTCAAATAAGGTGTAAAATATTGATAAAGAAATCTGGGATGAATTTACTTAGCTTCATTTAGATAGAGATAACCTTATTGCAGCTGATTAGGTATAAATAGGCATTAATAATCTTTTAGCTAGTCATTTGCCTCTTTTCTACCCCTTCCCTCTTTACCTTTTATTGTGTAAACCAGGTTGAGTGCTGGCTTACCAAAGCCATGCAATCCTAGGTCTTGCCTTCAAGGGGCTTACCATCCAGTTTGAGAATAGCAAGTTTTGAATCATAGATTGACAGAATATAGAAGTTAGAAGGGATCTTAGAAGTTTTTCACTCTCTCATTTTACAAATAGAAATTGAGGTCCATAGTTATGAAGCAACTTGGAAAATCCACACATCAATTTATCTATTTTTCCTTATAATAATGACCTTTTTTGTAATGGACTAGTTTGGTTTAAAGTATTTACTGTTTGTTTTCCTTGCTTAACTTCTGGAATTTACTTGGAGTCTAGGTTTTAGGTCTCATTCATCTTATTTTATCTTCCCCTCCACTCTTCTATTTATTTAACATTCATTTTAAAAAATTTGGAATTCCAAATTCTCTTCCTTCCTTCAGCCCTTCCCCTACTCACTGAGAAGGGAAGCAATATGATGGCCATTATACATGTGCAATGAGGTAAAATATATTTTGATATTAGCACTGTTGGGGAAAAAAGCAAGAAAATTAACAAAAGTGAAGAAGGTATGCTTCAGTTTGTACTCAGAATTCATCAGTTCTCCTCTGGAGGTAGATTGCATTTTTCATCATGGATCCTTTAGTCCTTTCGATCATTGTCTTGATTCTAGTAGCTAAATCTTTCATAGTTGATCATTGTTGTAATATTGTTGTTACTGTGTATAGTGTCCTCCTGTTTTAGCTCATTTCACCTTGTATTAGTTCATATAAGTCTTCCCAGTTTTTTCTGAAACCATCCTGCTTGCCATCTTATAGCGCAGTAGTATTCCATCACAATCATATACAACAACTTGTTTAGCCATTCCCCAATTGATGGATGTCCCCTCAATTTCCAATTCTTTGCCACCAGAAGAGCTACTATCAATATTTTTGTACATATATGTCCTTTTCCTTTTTATTTGTTCTCTTTGGGATATAGAACTAGTAGTTGTATCACTGGGTCAAAGAGTATGTGTAGTTTTTAGCCTTTTGGACATAGTTCCAGATTGTTCTCCAGAAAGGTTGGAGCAGTTCACAACTCTACCAACAATGCATTGTTGTCTCTATTTTTCTATAACTATAGAGGGCTTTGATTTCTTCTGAAAACTTCATATCCTTTGACTGTTTATCAATTAAGGAATGGCTGTTATTTTTATTAATTTAGCTTGGTTGGTCACATTCATTTTAGCATGTAAGACAGGCCTGCACAAACTGTGCCTGCCAAAGGATGTTGGGCAGCCCATGAAAAATGTAGAGGATGTTGCAGGCCAGCTTTAAGATGATAATATCATATTTATATAATACTTTCCTGTGTCTTTTTAGCATAAAGCAGGATGTACATTTGTTGTCCCAACTTGGACTGAACTGCTTTCATTGGCTTTTATGTTACCTTGAAAGTTATGTATCTTTAAACAATTGAGAAGGGCCAAATTTTGAAGTCTTAACATTCTAAAAAGGGGAGAAGAAACAAGCGTTTCTTTGAAATCACACTATCCTAAAAGGTCATATAGGGTCATAGTTAGTAACACAAACAGAGACTCTAGCTTTTATGTTGTTGTTGCTGTTTGGGGGCAGGGCACAGTATTTTAAGAGGAAAAAAAGGCAGATAAAAAGAAATATACTAGGGAAGAGTTAGGAACTTCCCTTTCTGCATAACTGGGGTACAGTTGTTGAGGAATACGTGAGGGCAGTGGACATATCACATACCTCACTCTTATCGCAGTTGGACAAAGGAAAGTTGAATATACACACATCTAGTTTGGTGTAGAAATACATTAAATTTAACAGAGAAACAGTTTAAGACAGGGAGCGGGAAGAGGGGTGTAAGAAACGTGGTTTTGGGGTTCACTGGACTTCCCCAAATTTGGGGATCATTGGACTTCCTAGGCAGGGCCAAAGTCCTGAGGAAGAACCCTATGATAATCCCTAGGGAAGGCTGTACAGACCACAGGACTCCCAGAGGAAGACCAAGTGGTAGCCACCCCTTAATCTGTGGGGATCACAGGGCCTTCTAGGGGTCAGACCCTAAGGAAGACCCCAGTTATGGCCCCTTAGGGCGGTGGTAAGATCACAAGGCTCCTGAGGCAGGGCTGGAAGTCTCAAGTGATATCCCCTTAAGAAAGCTGTGCAGACCACAGGGATCCCCAAGGGAGTCCAGAGTGGTAGTCTTCTTATACCGCAGTGGGGATCACAAGACACCCCAAGACAAGATCCAGGAATAAGCCAGGCGAGCTTCCGCTGCCTGTTATTTCCCTTCACTTGACCTTAGGAAAATCCATGTGATTTGCCTATTCTCACCCAAAGAACTCAACACCAGCATGGGCAGAGAAAAGCATTTTGTTATGCTCCGTGAGCAGGTGTAGTGCTCACGGGAACACTCACACTGATACAGCTGCAGGAGCAAGGGTAACCATTCCCTCCACTCCTGCTAGAGTCATGGTTAGTTTACAATCTTTGTTTTTTAGGTAGTTTTCCTAGGTTATACAGTTTATATAGATAGGATAATAAGCATACAGAAGCAAAAGTGAAGTTAATTAGATTTTCCTTGTCTTGGTTTAGGATTAAACTGTATTCTTTTACTTCCCCTACTTTCCCTCTTTAACATATGCAAATTATGCAAATCAGTAGGCCTGGATTCTTGACCAAGACCAAACCCTAGATAAGCTTGAACTGGTTCAAGTGGGTTTGGCCTCTCTAATTCCCTAGACTGCCTTCTCAAAAAATATGCACATGTGTACAAGCCTCTGACCTCTCACCTGACCTTGAGGCCTGGTTTCTGCTAAAGCTGGGGTGCGGGAGGGCGGGGAAGCACACCTTTAGTTCTGTGGAAACAAAACTCCTCCTCCCATTTCTTACAGGGGCATAGGGACCAAGACAACATTTTGGAGATTATAGGAAAAAAAAACAACAAATGTTAGCTTCAGAAGTTTGATCTTAAAAGGGGACAATAAACAGAGAAATAACAATAAACAGAGAAAGAAAGTGTAAGGATCAGAGACCACTTTAGTCAAAGATTAGTTGTGCTGATTATGTTCTTTCTCTTGGCCTCCATTGTAGAAAAGTGGTGTCTAGGAGGAAAACAGAGCCAGAACAGTGAATGTGAACCGGTTGTGTATTCTGATAAGGAGGAGGAGGTTAGCAAAGTGGATTAGAAAGCAGAATTTATCAATATTTACAAGAAGCACACTGAAAATATAAAGATTGTGGAAAATATTATACTATTTTATATCATTTTTCATTTCAAGTAGACCCAGAGCCTGAATTAATGAGTAACTGGATGAAGATCCAGGGCCTGGGCTTCTTTGTTCTCTCTAAAAGTTTGCTCAGGGAATACCGTTATCTCTGTCAACAAAGCCAGACTAGGCTGACCCTTGTTAGTCATTAAGGGATGAGACCCTAATCCCAAGAGAGATCACCTTGCTTAATATTCTACAGGTATATACTATGTTATGGAATGTAATGAGACACAGAGATGCTAGGTTGTAGTTTTAACTGACTTTTGTCAACATCATTTACAACTCTATTCAATTAAGGGAAATCCTTGTCTTTATGGTCAAACACACCTGAGAATCATAAATTTAAGTAACATGCTGAATTGTGATTGTTCTAAAGAATATAAAACCTGTTCATGTTTCTGTACAAGTCAGTCAGACATTCTCTGGCTCAATCTCATACATGTATGTCTGTTGGCTATGCTTATGGGAATTAATATATATAAATAATACAATCTTTTTATTATCTAGTCTGTTGTTTCCTTTAACCAACATCCAGGTTCACAAGATTTACACAGAATTGATATTAGCAGATGGAACAGAATTTATTATGCTTCAGGTAAATTTTTTAAAAAAAGCAGGGAGTAACAGTCATGGTCTCAAAGCAAGAATAAAAACACATGATGAAGGGAAATAAGCATCAGGGTAGCTACTGTAAGAAACAAGTGTCTTACCAAGAACTCCACAGGGCCATTAGTGAATTCAGGAAGAACTTATTATTTAACATTCTTGGTATGGGTGACCCACAAGTAGGTACACCCATTTAAGACAAATACATAGCTTTTTATCCCTGTCCCCCATTTGAATTCCCCATTGGCTGGGTACTGCAGGGGTTACTGCCTATCCGGAATGCCTAAACCATTACCCATGCAAGTCTCTGCCCCTGCTTATATCTCCCATTCCCTACATTACATCTCTCCCTTCCCCTTATTTTCTTTAAACCTTATTTGATAGAAGAATGACAAGCCTTTTTAGCATTCGAAAATACAACCCTGGATATCTGTGTTTCCTTTCCATTAACATAAGAAAAGTCCCATTATTCAAGATTGTGTCTTGGGTTAAGGCATCTCTTCCTTAATGGAGCTTCACATGGCCTTGCATTTGTTGACCCTGGAAGAGGCATTCTCTGGGTTTACTGCCGGAACAAAGAAGGGCATGGCTTCTCTTTCATGATTATCATTCTCAAGTGTG
The DNA here is from genome assembly GCF_011100635.1 of Trichosurus vulpecula. NCBI lineage: Eukaryota > Metazoa > Chordata > Mammalia > Diprotodontia > Phalangeridae > Trichosurus > Trichosurus vulpecula. The sequence goes on along the minus strand of NC_050576.1, from coordinate 217,380,747 downwards.
CAGCTAGGTTGGTGTCCACATTCTGAGGAGTGATATGCAGAAGTGATACCCCCAACAATATGCTTGAAGGCACCATAGGTAATGGAATAATCTAATAACAGTAATTACTTGCATATACATTACCTGAAGGAGAAGTTAATTAACAAGAGAGTTAGCAAAAATTATAATAGTTAGCAGTTAGGTGGTGCAGTGGATAAAGTTCCTGGACTAGAGCGAGGAAGACTCATCTTCCTGAATTCAAATCTGGCCGTAGACACTGTGTGACCCTGGATAAATCAATTAACCCAGTTTGCCTCAGTTTCTTCCTCTGTCAAATGAGCTGGAGAAAGAAACGGCAAACCACTCTAGTATTTTGCCAAGAAAACCCCAAATAGGGTCACTAAGAATCAGACACGACTGAAATGACTGAACAACAGCAAAGTAATAGTTGAGGGTTTCAATGTGTTCTTCAGGTCTAGTAGATTCTTATCTAAAGAAAAATAAGAAAAGTTAAGGATGCGAATAGAATTTTAGAAGTTAAATTTGCTAGATCATTGACCATTACTAGATAAGAATGGAAAGCAAAATAGATATTTCTCAGTTGTGTATGGCACCTTTATGAAAATTAACCATGTACTAGGAACCTCACAAACAAATGCAAAAAAGTAGAAGAGTTAAACACACTCTTTGCTGACCACAGTGCAATAAAATTATCTTTCATAAAGGGCAGTTGAAGAAAGGATTCAGACTTTTAAACTATTTTTTTTTTTTCACTTAGCAAGAATCTCTTTTCTCTCTGTCTCACCACTTCCATTGCGGGAGGAAAAAAGGAAGAAAACCAAAACTCTTATAACAAATATCCATAGAAATGCAAACCAAATTCCCACTTTGGTCATGTCCCAAAAATGTCTCCTTCATTACTCTTAGTCTTTCTCCCTTCCTTGTCAGAATGTGGACAGTACATTTCATCATTAGTCCTTTGGAATTGGGCTGGTCATTTTGTTGATCAGAGTTCCTGAGTCTTTCAGTATCTCTTGTGTTTTAAATGTTAATGTATATAAATTGTTCTTCTGGTTCTGCTCATTTCTGTCTGCATCAGTTTTTATATAAACTTCCCCAGCTTTGTCTTAAATAACTGGATAGTTATTTAGAACTTCTGGCTAGGCCATGCTAATATAAATAAAAATGACAACACTTCAAACCCAGCTCAGCCTCTGCCCTTCAACTACTTTTCCACCTCTGCCCCAGCAACCCTCCCACAATGGCAATGCCTCTGTTCCTTTGTCCTCGTATTCAACGCCTCTACTCCTTTGGTTTCCTCTTCAACACCTCTACTCCTTTGGCCTCCTATTCAAAACCTCTACTCCCTTGGCTTCCTAATTTCAATTAATGAGATCCTGTCTGAACCTCCATTTGAAGGAGTTATGCCCAACATACCGAATTCTAAGCTGGTTGATCCCTTAACTCTCTCATTTAATTCTGTGAGCTTGTTTATCATTGAGCTTCAGAAGATCCTTTAAATACTACCCAGTTTAGTTATATAAAGCCTGCAAAGAATTGAAGGTGGTAGGCAAGCTATTTGCTACTGTCTACACTTTGGGGAAATGGAAGCGTTACTTTGACATCCCCTTTTGAGTCTCCTTTTCTCTTTCTTTATTTTTCTGTCTCTTGCCTCTCTGGGCAATTGGTGCAGTTATTGAGCACACATACTACTTATCTTCAATCCTGTGAGGCAAGAGCATCAAGTTAATTTTTATTTTGACATCAAAAGTATTTAATCTTGAGACCTGAAACTTGAAAGAAAGTAACAAATGTAAATATTATCTTTGTATTTCTGAGGGACAGTTATGCTCTCTGTAAGCTGCCTACCTGTGTGGCTGTCTGGTACCTCAAAATACTTCCACCAAGGGGTATTTGTGTTTGAAGGAAATAAAGAAAAACTGAAATCTTCTTCCTTCTCAACACAATCCTCACCTCTACCTACGCCCACTTTGTTGGTGCCCTTTTCCCTGAAAAGGTAAAGTACTCTGATAGGTTACAAAATTACTGAATCACTTTAGCATTGGAACACAGAACACCGGAATGATTTGAGGCATCTAGATGTAATGCTGGATCTGTAGTCAGAAGACCAGAGTTCAAAGTGCCTCAGACAGTTTTTAGCTGGATAGCCTGGGCAAGTTATTTGACCTCTCTAAATTTCAGGTTCCTCACGTAAAAAATGGGGATAATAATAGCATCTGCATCACAGAGCTATTGTGAAGATTAAATATGATAATATATGTAAAGTTCCTGGCTAACTTGTAAGTTTTATGTAAATGTTAGTTACTACGATGGTGATTATGATTTTGGTGACAGCGGTAGTAGCTGTGGTGCTAGTGAGAATTCCATAGAGCTTGGAAAATGTGGTGCACAAGAGTCAAAGAAACTCTTAGACATTAAACAGGCCTGCATATATGCTTCCATGCTAAAAAGAGGAGCAAGCAACATCTCTCTTTTCTCAGACCTCATTCAGAAGAGATCCCTCTGGAAAACCAATGTGGGTTCTCATAGGGGTTCTGTGTGTACTTTAGGTACTATCAGCTCTACTAATGAAAAGAAAAGGGCTTTGGAGGCCATGGCTTAAAAGCAACAGGTGGCCTTATCTCAAAAAATTGGTGAAGAAACTTCTCTTATTACTGACCTTAATCCTAGCTGAAATGCAAATAATTGCAAACAAATACGCTTTGTCCAGTTTGGACTAGAAATGACTACCCCCAATCCCTTCTGATTCTTTTCCACCTACCATGTTCCAATTTACTGGGCAGTCCAGTTGTTGAGAGGGTGCTACTTGAGGTAGCACAGAATAACAGGAGATATATCAGTTAAATGATTGAGCAAAAGAGAGTGAGCCTCAAATATAATAATACTATTTTAGTGAATTTTCACTGATACATTCTCATTATTTCCAGAAGTTGCAGGACTGAAAGATTATATTATGTGTTTCTAACAATATTGTTTTCTACTATTTTCGAATGTACATTTATATAGTATTTTTGTGTTATGGTTTAAATAAATTTTTATGGACCAGCCTGGGAACCTAATTATCATTTCAGGAAAAAAATTGTCTTACATGTGAATTTTTGGAACAAGATTGGTCTATATTTTATATGTTTTAGGGATTTCCTGCATTTCCTTATGGAATGACTTTAATTAAAAACAGCAACAACAATCTAACAAAGCTCTGATCCTTTCTTGTTAGAAGTATTTTATTTCAGGTTGCCAGTGTGCTTTGTCTTGTACTTTTCTTTGCCTGTATCACACTCTACCTTGTGTTATACTTACCTGAATTCAAGTTATGTTCCATGTAGTAGATTATAAGCTCTTAGATGTCATTTATCATCTTTGTAACCCCCCAATACCTAGCATGGTAAATATGGTAGTCACTTAATAAAGATTTTTTGAGATGAATAGAAGAGTTTTGCTAAAATGTGAAGGCAGAGCTGTGTCCTCTGATTTTAGAAAACAGATGATCTCAGTGTCCACATGAAAACATTTTTCTTTTTGGTTTCTCTGTTGTGTTCCCAGATGAAGACGGTTAGCGTTGCCTTAGTTTTGTGCCTAAATGTAGGTGTGGATCCTCCGGATGTGGTGAAGACAACTCCCTGTGCCCGTTTAGAGTGCTGGATTGGTAAGTATGAATTTTCTTATGACCTGTCATGGAGAGGCAGTCTGGAAGACTTCAAGGATGAACATACCTTGGTTGTAAGTTCCTTGGCCCCTACCCTTAAGATGACCATGAGATTGTCCTGTTTATGTTTTATAAAAGTATAAAAAAATTATTGTACTTATGTGTGTGTGTGTATATATATATATATATATATATATATATATATATATATGTATATATATATACATGTATGTATAGTTGCTTTACCTTCTTTTAGTCATTTATAGTAAGAAAAAACTTTCCTTTGGGAATATTAATATGTGTGCATGTATATGTGTATATATATGTATATATATACATATGATATAGATATAGACTTATACAGTACACATTCATGCACATATATGCTAAGTAATTGTTAGTTTGTATTGATATATGAATGTATTGGTATGTATTGATTATATAGGTTTGTGTGCATACGTATATACACATATGAACAAACATTTCAGTTTTTTTGTGCAGTTTTCTTTGCACAGTACTAGAGACATTAGGCAAACAGGGACAGAAATGGAGCAACCCCTGCTTTCTTTCATCTATGTGTCTGTGTGTGTTTTTAGAATATAGACAGCAAATTACTGATTGATAGAATTGCTGCTAGAAAAAACTTCCCAGACCTCAAATTCCAAGACTAAATGACACCATTTCACTAATAAGTGACAGATTTTTCAAGTTGCCAGGAGGAAGGCTTTTGATATGAAGGAAAGACATTGGAAAAACCTAGACTTATTCCTCATCTGCAAGAAATCAAGAAAGGGAATTGCATACTACATTTTAAAAAACAGAGATTCTCCAGCTTCCACCAGAAATAACATATCCTGCCTAATCGTCACTGAAGGAAGATGAACCTCATACAAAAGAGACATTTGAAACATTCTCGCCATTAAAAAGTCCCTTGTCTGCAGAGATTATTTCATTTTTGTCTTTGTATCCTCAAATCATAGCCTAGTACACTGCTATGTATACTAACTGGTGCATCAACTGGTGCACATAATTGGCCCTAAATAAATACATGTTGATCATCAATTTGGGCTCTAGCTCCAGCCAAGGGATGTAATAGATAGCATCTTTTACCTGTACCTAATATAAATCTCATTTAGATCAATAGAATAAGGTCTGGGCTGGAACAATAATCTGTTATTCCAATTTGCATGTATGCCAGCCACATTAAGGAAGATGTTACTATTTTCATATTTGTCAGAGTCATATATATGTATGTGTGTATACATATGCATATGTACATATATATATATATATAATATATGTAAAAAAAATTTACTGATTTGTTTTTATAAACACCATTTTCCCAGTACGTTCCGTATCCCTCTTCCCCCAAAGTTCCATCACATATAACAAAGAAGACAAAAGACAAGAAAAGTTCACCTAAGTAAACCAGCACATCAGTTCAGCATGACATCATATGCAGTATTCCATATTCACAGTTGGTCCCCATCTCTTCAAAGATGAGAGAGAGGTACATCCTCATAGTTCTTCTTTGGATCCAAGCCTGGTCATTGCAGTCTCACAACATTCAGTTTCAATTATTTGTTGTTGTTCTTTCCATTTATATTGTTATGTATGTTTTCCTGGTTTTGCTTACTTCATTTTGCATTGGTTATGAGTTTTTCCATGCTTCTCCGTATTCATTATATTTGTCTTTTTTTCCTCTTTCTTTTTGATATTTGTATCCAGTATCAATGCTTAGTACAGTGCCTGGCACATAGCAGGCACTTAATAAATGCTTGTTGACTGACTAATATTTTGAACTTCACAAACACCAACACACACAAGAATTTCCATATACAAAGAACAGAAAAAAAGAGGATTGCATATGATATGGTAGCTCTCCACTCTGCCCCCCTGCCCACCCAACTTTTTTCCTTTAGATTATAGAATAAATTCAACAAATTTGTTCCAAAGTTAGCCTACTTGTTGGTGTTTCCTTCTGAACTTCTTTTTTTCCTCTCCTGTGCTTTTAAAAATTTTACTAGTTCATTAATACTTTTGTCCTTTTCTTTTTTCTTTCATTACTATCATCATATTGCTTCTCCACTTCCATTTCCTCCTCTCCCCACCCGGCAAATTAAACTATGCACGCACACAAACAAAACAAACCTCCCTTGTAGTCAGCATGCATAGTCATGCAAAACAAATCCTCAACATTGCCCATGAAAGATAATATCTCAATGTACAAGCTTCTAGTCCATCATCTGTCTCTTAATAGGTGGGAAGCATATTTTATCATGGATATGTTCATTGTTTCTTCTTATGACAGAGTGGTATTGTATTAAATTCTGGTACCATGATTTATTGAGACATTCCACTGTTGGGCACCTGCTGGTCCTTTACTGTTATGGAAAGTGTTGTAAAAATATTTTAGTGTATATGGAGCCTTTTTTTATTATTGACCAACTTGCTTAATAATTGAATCTCTGATTCAAAGGATTTGAAAGGGACAGTTTTAGAAAAACTTTGACAGATTTGTAATGACTTACCCAGAGTGAAGTGAGCACAGCCTGGAGAAAAAAAAATTGTACAGCAATATTGTAAAAATGGTTAACTTTGAAAGACTTAAGAACTCTAATCAATGTAGTGACCAACCATAATTCTCAAGAATTGCTAATGAAGGATGCCCTCTCCCTCCTGACAGAGCAGTGCTGGGATCAAGACATACAATGAGACGTACTGGTTGGTCATAGCTAGTTTGTTTTGCTTGGCAATGTAAATAGTTACAAACATAACCTCTGTCTCTTGTTTAAGAATTCTCCTCCTCCCATTGCTGTGAAAGATAATTTTGTTCTAACTGTTCTAGTTCTTTTCTGATTTTTAAAAAAATAATATGAGTATTAGTATTCATCATATCCCTGTATTTTTGACCAGAAAGCAACATTTCTTGGGCTCATCAGCAAATTTTACTTACTTAATGGAAAACTGATAGTTAAGATTCTAAATTGGTTCTGAGGTTGGTTTAGGTCAGCAATTTGTTACTCTATTGAATAAGTTAGAGTGTGTTTCATACCTGTTGTCCTGTTAGCAGTAAGTGGTAAAATAAACACGCCTTTTTAAACCAAAGTTATTAAGTGTGCCAGAGGCAGTTGTTAAATTAGAGTTGGATATGTACAAGAAACAGCTGACCAGTTGAATGACATTTTCTTCAAACTTCATTTTGCAAGAGGATTCTGGGAAGATGGCCGAGTAGGTCAGAAAATTCCAATCATGCAAGATTTTCCTCTCCAAAAGAAATAAAACAGCACCTCAGGGCAAACAGTAAGAGATGGGGCTGAATGGGAGTCCCCCGGGACAACCTGAGAAGATCTAAAGATGAGGTTTGGCCCCTGTGAAGAGTAAACACCTCCAGGCTAGGTACCACTTAAACAGCAAGAGGCAAGGATTGGGGTTAGCTGAGTTGGGAGGCTACAGGAACTAAGACCTTTACTGACAAGGAACACCAGACCCAGCTGTGCTGTGGTGATGCCAGGATGAGAAGGAACCATTTGCTGACTGTGGGCACTTACAGGAGGCTAGAGGTTTTGGTTTGGGTTCAAAGAGAGGAGAACTGAAGGAGGATCTGAGGCCAGAGGCACCATCTCCCATCACCAGGACTAGAGCTGATTATAAAAACTAAGTTGTTAAAAAAAAATGCACAGGCAAAGCAGAAAGAATCCAACCGTAGAAAATTACTGTGGGAATAGAGAAGACCAGGGTTCATCTTCAGAGGAGGATAGTGAAGCAAAGAAACCCTCTTCTACCCCAAAGAGTAATGTCAAATGGTCACCTGCCCAAAAAGAATTCATAGAAGAACTTAAAAAAGACTTTAAAAATCAAAGAGAGAGATTGAAGAAAAACTAAGAAAAAAAAACAATCCAAGAAAAACAAGATTATGAAAAGAAAGTCATCCAATTAGAAAAGGAGATCCAGAATCTTAAGGAAGAAAATGACTCCTCGAAAATCAGAATTGGACAAGGGGAAGCCAATGAAATTATGAGATCAAGAAATAATGAAACAAAATATAAAGAATAGAAAAATAGAAGAGAATGTGAAACACCTCAGAAAAGCATCTGATCTGGAGAACACATCAGGAAGAGAAAACATGAGAATAATTGGACTACCTGAAAGCTATGGTCAAAAAAAGAATTTTGATACAATAGTACAAGAAATAATTAAAGAAAATTCTCCTCAAGCATTAGAACAAGGGGGAAAAGTAGAAATAGAAAAAATCCACTGACCGTCTGAATGAGGTCCTATGAGGAAAACCTACAGGAATATTATAGTCGAATTCTGAAACCCCTAGCTCAAGGATAAAATATTATGAGCAACAAGAAAAAAAAAACAATTTATATATGGTGGTGCCAACAGTTAGAATTATACAAGACCCAGAAGTGGCAGCACTAAAAGTTATGCTGTATATTACTATATATGCTATATGTCATATATTAATATATGATTATATATAATATGCATATTATATATACTCATATATTAACATGTGATATAATAATATTATATATGTAAATGCTATGTATTGAAGAGCAAAAGAATTGGGCTTCTGTCTGAAAATATCATACCCGGCAAAACTAAGCATAATGCTGAATGAAAAAAAGGCATATTTAATGAATTGTCAGACTTTCAGAACTTTGTTTAAAAAAAAAAAACAACCTGAACTTAATAGAATATTTGACATACGAGAGCCAACAGAAATGTAAGGTACATACCAAAGACCAATTACTAGAGACTCAATAAAGACAGACACTTTACCTTTTATGTATGAAAAATATAAAACATATGCCCAAGATTGTTATTAGTAATTTGGTAGTTCAAAAGAAAGATTGGAATTGGCCTGAGCATGATATGACTTCAAAAAGTAAAACCATTCAGGAACGGCCCAAAAGAGTAATTATCTTATACAAATGAGGTGTAAGAGGAAGAACTAATACAGAGGAATTTGATGGGGAAGGAGGGCTGTTAGTTCTGGAAAGCTACTTTCATGGTGAATAGATTTAAGAGGAGAAGAATACATATGCAACTAGAAGAGTATAAAAATCTTCTAAATTTAGAAAGAAATAAAATACTAAGGGTTAAGGAGTGGGGGGAGAGAGTAAGGAAGGGATCTTTAGAGGGGAGGGTGAGGGTATAGGTTAAAGGGGCTTATAAAAGGGTGTTTATATTTGTAGGAGTGGGAGGATATGGAAGGGATCCTTGGAGGTGGGATAAGTTAAGTAATAGGAGGGCAAGGTACTGAGTGGAAGTAAAGTAGAGGAATCAGGAGGGATAGGAAATGAGAGGTACACAAACATAAAGACAAAGGTTAGGAGTAGAACCTGTTAGGGAAAGCATTTGTTATATATGTGTGTATGTGTATATATGTATATATGTATGTATACACATATATAACCATGCTTAATTGTAGCATGGTGGGGGGAGGAGGGAGGGAGGGGGAAAAAGAACAAAGTAAAAAGTGTACAGCAGAGAACAAAAGAAAACCTACAAAGAAGCAAAGAAAAGATGGACAGCTCTGAACACAGCACATAGTACTTAATGTATAAGCTTTCTTGAAATGGAAATTTATTGCTATATATTTTGAATCCTCTCTTATGTTCTGCTGTGCATGGTTTTTTTTTTCTTTTCTTATTTTATATTTAAGTTTTAATATGTAAGTTTTTTTTTCTTATGCATTTAAGTTTTAATTTAAAAAACTTTATTTTACAAGTGAAATATTTTCTGCTAGGTAGCAGTTTGAGAGATTCACTTGTGGTTTCTTCAGAATCAAGGTGAAGAGGGAAGATAGAAGGTACTGTCTTAATCAGTAGTATTCATATATCATTTTTACATGACACAGTCTGTAAACGTTTATTAAGTATCTGCTGCATTCCAGACACTGTGCTAAGTGTTGGGGAGACAAAAAGAAGCAGTATTTGCTCTCTAGGAACACTTCTAATAGGGGAGACAGCAAGCAAACAAATATGTACAAATAAGCTATATGAAGGATACAGAGAAAATAATGAACAAAGGGAAGAGACTAGAATTAAGAGGGATTGGAAAAAGTTTCCTGTGGAAGGTAAGATTTTAGTTGGGAATTGAAGGAAATAGGCAGAGATGAGGAGGGAAAGCATTCTAGGCATGGGGACAGCCAGAGAAAATGCTGAGAGCCTAGAGATGGATTGTCTTCTTTGAGGAGCAACAAAGTGGCAAACATTGCAAAGAAAAAGAAGAGCCAGAAAGCAAAATGGCTATCTGATGAGCTGGAGAACTCCAGGGGCCACAACTCCATGTGCTTCAGTGTAGCCCCAGAAAAATGCAGAAAAACCCCACCTGGTCTTAGCACATACTAGACACCACCACTAGGACCCCAGCTCAGTATCAGGTAAACTGCCAGACCCCTACAGCCTGCAGCTGCCAGCACCTTAGGCCCCAGCACACAAAGTCAGGGACCAGGCCCCTGGCCCCCAGCACAACATGCTTGGGACAGTGCTCCCTGGGCTCCAGCTGGATAGCTCAACTTTAAAAGCCAGGAAATAGGCAAAAAAGATGAGCAGAAGGTGAAAATGAACATTGACCATAGAGAGTTACTATGGTGACAGGGAAGATCAAACACAAACTCAGAAGAAGACAACATTGTCAACATACCTACATTTGAAGCCTCAACGTTGAATATGAAGTGGTCTCAAGCCCAAAAAGCCTTCTTGGAAGAGCTCAAGAAGGATTTTAAAAAGTCAAATCAGAGAGGTAGAAGAAAAATTGGGAAAAGAAATGAGAGGTAAGCAAGAAAGAATCAACAGCTTGGAAAAGAAAGGAGAAAAATTGACAGAAGAAAATAATTCCTTAAAAAATTCAATTGGCCGAATGGGAAAAGAACATCCACTGAAGAAAACAACTCCTTAAAAAGTAGAATTGGCCAAATGGAAAAAGAGGTACAAAAGCTAACTGAAGAAAATAATTCCTTAAAAATTAGAATTGGGCAAGTGGAAGCTAATGACTCTATAAGACATCAAAAATCAAAAAAATCAAAAGAATTTTTTGCAAATGAAAAATGCTCTAAATCACTATTGATTAGAGAAATGCAAATCAAAACAACTCTTAGGTACGACATCTCTACTATCAGATTGGCTAACATGACAAAACAGGAAATTCTAAATGCTGGAGATGTGGGAAATTTTGAACACTATTGCATTGTTGGTGGAATTGTGAACTGATCCAACTATTCTGGAGAGCAATTTGGAACTATGCTGAAAGGGCTATAAAAATGTGCATATCCTTTGACTCAGCAATACCACTTCTAGGGCTGTATCCCACAAGTGGGAAAAGGACCTGTATGTACAAAAATATTTATAGCAGCTTTTTTTGTGGTGACAAAGAATTGGAAATCAAGGGGATGCCCATCAATTGGGGAGTGGCTGAACAAGTTGTGGTATATGAAGGTAATGGAATACTATGGTGCTGTAAGAAATGAGGAGCAGATAGACTTCATGATAACCTGGAAAGACTTACATGATCTGATGCTGAGTGAGGGGAGCAGAACTAGGAGAACATTATACATGATTATAGACACACCATCTGTGATGACTAACTTTGATAGACTTGGCTCTTCTCAGCAATGCAAGCTTCTAAGGCAAATCCAAAGGACTCATGATGGAAAGAGCTATCCACATCCAGAGAAAGAATTACAGAGTCTGAATGTAGATTAAGGCAAACTACTTGCTCTATTTTAAAAAAAAATTATTTAATTTTATTTGATTTTTGGTTTTGTTTCTTCTTTCTCATGGTTCATTCCATTCATTATAATTCTTCTTTACCACTTGACTATTGTGAAAATAAATTTAATGTGAAAGTATATGTAGAACCTATATCAAATTGCATGCCCTTTTGGGGGGGAGGGGGGAAAATTTGGAATTCAAAAGCTTGTGGAACTGAATGTTGTAAACTAAAAATAAATAAAAAAATAAATTACCCCCCCCCCCCAGAATAAAAAACAAAAAAGAAAATGTAAACTACCTCATTGGAAAAATAAATGACCCAGAAAATAGATCCAGGAGAGATAATTTAAGAATTATTGGACTACTTGAAAGCCATGATAAAAAAAAGAGCCTGGACAGAATCTTTCAAGAAATTATTAAGGAAAACTACCCTGATATCCTAGAACAAGAGGGGAGAATAGTCACTGAGAGAACTCACCGATCTCCTGAAAGAGATCCCTAAATGAAAACTCCAAGGAATATTGTAGCCAAATTCCAGAATTATCAGGTCAAGGAGAAAATCTTGCAAGCAGAGAGAAAGAAACAATTGAAATATTGTGAAACCACAATGAGCATTATGCAGGGCTAAGCAGCTTGTACATTAATGGATCGGGGGACTTAGAATATGATCTTCTGGAAGGCAAAGGACCTTGGATTACAACCAAGAATCAGCTACTCAGCAAAACTGAGCATAATCTTTCAGGGGAAAAGTTGGACATTCAGTAAAATAGGGGACTTTCAGTCATTCCTGATGAAAAAACCAGAGCCGAACAGAAAAGTCAGTCTTCCAATAGAAGACTCAAGAGAAGCATAAAAAGTTAAACAGGAAAGAAAAAAACAAAACATGTTATTTAAAAAGATTAAACTGTTTACATGCCTACACAGGAAGGTGATACTTGTAACTGTTGAGAACTGTATCTTTATTACAACATTTAGAAGGGCTACACATAGATAGAAGGTGTGGGTGTAAGTTGACTTTGATGTGATGTTAAAAATAATTAAGGAATGCAAAAAGGATTGTACTGAGAGAAGAGGAAAGGAGGAGGCAGAAGAGGGTAAATTACATCACACGATGAAGCACAAAGACCTATTACAGTAGAGGGAAGGAAGGGAGGGGGCAAGCTGAACCTTGCTCTCATTGGATTTGGCTTAAAGAGGGAATAACATACACATTCAGTTGATTATATAAATTTATCTTACTCTATAGGGCAGTAGAAGGAGAAAGAAAAGGGAGGGTAGAAAGGAGAGGAAAAGTAATAACGGAAAGGGGAAAGAAAAGGAAAGGGAGCTGATAGAAGGGAGGACAGATTGAGAGAAGCAGTGGTCAGAAACAAAACACTGATGAGAAAGAGGGTGAAAAGAGAAACATATAAATGGGAGGGGGGAGCACAAAATACGATGGAGAGAAAGACACATTCATAACTGTGAATGTGAATGGGATGAACTCTATCATAAAACAGAAGCTGATGGCAGAGTGGATTAAAAACTATAATCCTACAATATGTTCTTTACAAGAAACACATTTGAAGCAGAGAGATATACACAGAGTAAAGGTGAAAGGCCAGAGCAGAAGATACCATGATTTAGCTGAAGTAAAAAAGCAGGAATAATAATCCTGATCTCAGACAAAGCAAAAGCAAAAATAGATCTAATTAAAAGAGATAAGGAAGGAAACTACATCTTGCTAAAGAGTACCATAGACAATGAAGTAATATCAATATTAAACATATATCCTCCAAGTGGTATAGCATCCAGATTCTTAGAGGAGAGGTTAAGTGAGTTACAGGAAGAAATAGATAGCAACTATATTAGTGGGGCACCTCAATCTCTCTCTCTCTCAAAACTAGATGAATCTAACCATACCATAAACAAGAAGTTAAAGAGATGAATAGAACTTTAGAAAAGTTAGATATGGTAGACCTCTGGAGAAAATTGAATGGGGATAGAAAAGAATATATCTTTTTCTCAGTGATATGTGGCACCTACACAAAAATTGACCATGTACTAGGGCATAAAAACCTCATAATCCAGCACAGGAAGGCAGAAATATTAAATACATTCTTTTCAGATCATGATGTAATAAAAATTACCTGGAGTAAAGGACCATGAAAAGATAGACGAAAAATTAATCAGGAACCAAATAATCTAACCCTAAAGAATGATTGAGTCAAATAACAAATCATGGAAACAATAACTTCAATAAATAGAATGACACTAATGAGATAATATACCAAAACTTATGGGATGTAGCCAAAGCAGTTCCTAGGTGAAATTGTATGTCTCTAAATGCTTACATAAATAAAATAGAGAAAGAGGAGATTGATAAATTGGGCATGCTACTAAAAGAGCTAGAAAAAGGACAAATTAAAAATCCCCAGTTAAATACCAAATTAGAAATTCTGAAATTCAAAGGAGAAATTAATAAAATTGAAATTAAGAAAACCATTTTACTAATAAATAAAACTAAGGTGGTTTTATATTAGAAAACCACAGTAAAATAGATAAGCCTGGGTTAATTTGATTAAAAAAAAAAGAAGAAAACCAAATTACCAGTATCAAAAGTGAAAAGAGTGAACTTACCACCATTGAAGAGGAAATTAAAACAACAATTAGGAGCTATTTTGCCCAGCTATGTGCTAATAAATTTGACAATCTTAATGAAATGGATGAGTGTTTACAAAAAATATAAATTACCTAGATTAACAGAAGAGGAAATAAAATACTTAACCCCATTTCAGAAAAAAAAAATTGAACAAGCCATCAATGAACTCCCTAAAAAAAAAATCTCCAGGGCCAGGTGGATTTACAAGTGAATTCTATCAGACATTTAAAGAACAATCAATCCCAATACTACAAATTATTTGGAAAAATATGCAAAGAAGAGGTCCTACTAAATTCTTTTTATGATACAAATATGGTGCTGATAACCTAAACCAGGAAGAGCCAAAACAGAGAAAGAAAAGCATAGACCTTTTCTTCTAATGAATATTGATGCAGAAATTTAAAATAAAATATTAGCAAAGAAATTATAGCAACTTATCATGAGGATAATACACTATGTCCAGGTGAGATTTATGCCAGGGATGCAGGGCTAGTTCACTATTAGGAAACTTATCAGCATAATTGACCATGTCAATAACAAAATCAAGAAGTCATATGATTTTCTCAGTAGATGCAGAAAAGGCTTTTGACGAAATAGAGCACCCATTCCTATTAAAAACACTAGAGAACATAGGAATAAATGAGTTTTCCTTACAATGATAAGTAGTATATACCTAAAACCATCGCCAAGCATTGTATGTAATGGGGATCAGCTAGAAGCATCTCAGTAAGATCAGGGGTGAAAAAAGATGTCCATTGTCACCACTGTTATTCACTATTATACTAGAAATGTTAGTTTTAGCAATAAGAAAAGAAAAAGAAATTAAAGGAATTAGAGTTGGCAATGAAACAAAGTTATCATGCTTTGCAGATGATATTACTTAGAGAATTACTTAGAGAATCCTACAGAATCAAGTAAAAACTACTTGAAATAATTAGCAACTTTAGCAAAGTTGAAGTATATAATATAAACCCACATAAATCATCGGCATTTCTATATATTACTAACAAAGCCCAGCAGCAAGAGAGAATGATAAATTCTATTTAGAATAACTGTAAACAATATAAAATATTTGGGAGTCTACCTACCAAGAAAAACCAAGGAACTATATGAACACAGTAACTATAACAAAACACTTTTCACAGAAGTAAGGTCAGATTTAAATAACTGTAAAAATATCAGTTGCTCATCAGTAGGTTGAGGTAATAAAAATGACAGTTCCATCCAAATTTATTTACTTATTCAATGGCATGCCAATCAAACTACCAAAAACTTATTTTATAGAGCTAGAAAAAAATCATAACAAAATTCATGTGGAAGAACAAAAGGTCAAGAATATCAAAGGAATTAATGAAAAGAAATGCAAGGGAAGGTAGTCTAGCCATACCAGATCTTAAAAATTGCTCTAAATCACTGTTGATTAAAGAAATGCAAATTAAAACATCTCTAAGGTAGCACCTCATACCTATTACATTGGGTAATATGACAAAAAAGGAAAATGATTGATGTTGGAGAAGAGGTGGGAAAATTGGAATGCTAATGGATTGTTGGTAGAGTTGTGAACTGATCCACCCATTCTGGAGAGCGATTTGGAATTGTGCCCTAAGAGCTATAAAACTGCCTACCCTTTTGATCCAGCAATACTACCGCTAAGTCTGTATCCCAAAGAGACCATAAAAAAGGGAAAAGGACCCATATGTGCCAAAATATTTATAGCAGTTTTTTTTTTTTGGACAGGGCAGCTGGGGTTAAATGACTTGCCCAAGGTCACACAGCTAGTAAATGTGTCAGGTGTCTGAGGCCAGATTTGAACTCAGGTCCTCCTGTCTCTGGGGCTGGTGCTCTACCTCACTGTGCCACCTAGCTGCCCCCCATATAGCAGCTCTTTTTGTGGTGGCAAAGAATTGGAAACTGAGGGGATACTCATCAATTGGGGAATGGCTGAACAAGCTGTGGTATATGAATGTAATGGAATACTATATTTCTATTAGACATGATGAGCAGGAGGATTTCAGAAAAACCTGGAAAGACTTACATGAACTGATGCAAAGTGAAGTGAGCAGAACCTGGAGAACATTGTACATAGTAACAGCAACATTGGGTGATGACCAGCTTTGATAGACTTAGCTCTTCTCAGCAATGCATTCTAAGAGACTTATGCTGGAAAATGCTGTCCACATCCAGAGAAAGAACTATGGAATATGAATACAGTTGAAGCATACTATTTTCCCTCTCCCTCCTTCCCTCCCTTTCTCCCCCCCCTTTCTCTTTTCTTTCTCATGGTTTTCCCCTTTTGTTCTGATTCTTTTTCCACAACATGACTAATGTGGAAATATGTTTCATATGATTGTACATGTATACTCTATATCAGATTGCATGCTATCTTAGGAAAGGGGAGTGGAGGGAGGGAGAAAAAATTTGGAACTCAAAATCTTGTAAAAGTGAATGTTGAAAATTATCTTTGCATGTAATTGGAAAAAGTAAAATACTATTAAATGGGGAAAAAACAAATAGCCGGGGAAAGAAGGAAAGTGAAAGGTAAAGGAGAAGGAAAGATATGTTCAACTGAATGCAGAATTCCAGAGAATAGCAAGGAAAGATATGAAGGTTTTCTTAAGTGAGCAATGCAATGGGACACATGAGAGATTTCTTCAAAAAAAATTAGAGGTATAAAAGGAATGTTTCATGCAAAGATGGGCATGATAAAAGACAAAAATTGTAAGGATTTAACCTAAGCAGAAGAGATTGAGAAGAGGTGGCAAAAATACACAAAGAAAGGTCTTTAAATCACATATAACTACTATGGTGTGGTTACTGATCTAAAGCCAGGTATCCTAGAGAATGAAGTAAAGTGGGCCTTAGGAAGCATTGCTAACAATAGTTAGTGGAGGTGGTGGAATTTCAGCTGAGCTATTTAAAATCCTAAAAGGTGATGTTGTTAAAGTGTTGGACCTAGTATGTCAGCCAATTTGGAAAACTGAACGGTAGCTGTTTGGAAAAAATCAGTTTACATCTCAATCCTAAAGAAGGGCAATTCCAGGAAATGTTCAAATTACCAAACAATTGTTCTCAGTTCACGTGCCAGCAAGGTGATGTGTAAATTTCTGCAAGCTAGGCTTTGGCAATATGTAAACTGAGAATTACTAGAAGAACAGGGTGATTTTCAAAGAGGCAGAGAAACTAGAGACCAAATTCCCAGAATTTGCTGTATTATAGAAAAAGCAGGCGAGTTAAAGAAAAAACATCTACTTCTGCTTCATTGATTACCCTAAAAGTCTTTGAGTGGATCACAACAAAATTTGGTATGTCTTCAAAGAAATGGTAGTAGCAGATTATCTTATTTGTTGGGCCAAGAAGCAACAGTTAGAAGTGAACATGGAATAACTGATTGGTTTAAGATTGGAAAAGGAGTACAACAAAGCTATATATTGTCAACTTATTTATTTAACTTAGATGCAAAGTATATCATGTGAAATGCCAGGCTGGATGAATCAAAAGCCAAAATTAAGGTTGCCAGGAAGAATATCAACCGTCTCAGATATGCGGATGATACCATTTTGATGGCAGAAATTGAAGAGTAATTAAGAAGCCTCTTGATGTGGGTGAAAGAGAAGAATGTAAAAGCTGGCCTGAAGCTTACTACCACAAAAACAAAGATCTTGGCAATTTGTCCCATCATTTCTTGGCAACTAGAGGGAGAAGAAATGGAAGCAGTGTCACAGATTGCTGCAGATGGTGACTGCAGCCAGGATATTAAAAAATGCTTGCTCCTTGCAAGGAAAGCCATGGCAAATCCAGAGAGCATACTAAAAAGCAAGCATCACTTGCCAACAAAGGTCCTTACAGTCAAAGCTATGATTTTTCCCATAGCAATATGTAGTTGTGACAGTTGGACTATAAGAAAAGGTGAGCACTGCAGAATTATGGTGCTGGAGAAGACTTTTGAGAGTCTCTAGGACAGTAAGGAAACCAAATCAATTAATACTTAAATCAATTCAGGCTGTTCACTGGAAGCTCAAATACGGAAGCTGAAGCTTAAATTCTTTTAACTACATAATGAGAAGATAGGACTCACTGGAAAAGATCCTGATGTTGGGAAGGATTGAAGGCAAAAAAGAAAAGGGGATGGCAGAAGATGAGATGGATAGATAGTGTCATGGAAACAACGAACATGAACCTGGGCAAACTTTAAGACAGCAGAGGATAGAAGGGCCTGGCCTGGTATGATCTATAGGGTAACGAAGAGTTGGACACAAGTGAATGACTGAACAACAATGAAGAGGCCAATGTCATTGGATTGAAGAGTAGGTTGCAGGGAGTAAGAAGACTGGAAAAGTTGGAGGTGGCTGTTATGAAGGGCTTGGAATGCCAAATAGAACCTTTTCTGTTGTATTCTGGAGTTTGTTGAGGGTGGTGGTGACTTGGTCAGCCCTGGGAAAATCAGCAGGCTATTATGCTAATCCAGACATGACGTGATGGTGGCTTCCACTGGAGTGATGGCAGTGTCAGAGAAGAGAAGGGTGTGTATTTGAAGAGTTTGCAAAGGTGAGATCTTCAGGCCTTGGAAATAGATTGGATGGGGCCGGGAATGAGAGATAGTAAGGAAACAAGGGTTCTAGGTTTTGAGCCTGAGGGCCTGGGAAGATGACAGTAATATGGAAGTTAGCAAGTGGGAAGGGTTTAGGGTAAAAGATAATGAGTTCAGTTTTGGATGTAGCTTTGCTGAGGTGAACAGGTGTGTATTTTCTACAATGGTGCCAAATAAGGGCAAGGGATATTCCTAAAAACAGTTGGAAACTGCTGCTTTGAGAAACACAGCCCTGAGTATCTGTGTAAATCAGGTTATAAAAATAACTCTTCAGGCTTTTCACTTTTTGATCTGTTCTTTTGGTAGCAGCTTAATCAGTAGTAGAAATATTATATTTCATGGCTTTACCTGCAACAGCTACTCCTGTTTTTCATTCATACACAGCATTGTAAAATTAGGGTTGAAACAGATGTATAGATAGGTATTATAGCAAAGTGAGCAGTTGGCTTATAGAGCTCACGAAACTTACCTAGATTGAACAGTGATGCCTTTTTCCCTTTTGCATTTTCTAGAACCATAAAAAATCGTTCAATAAGTTAAGTTTTCTGCTTGTTGAATTTGAAATGTCAGTGTAAAAGTGGCAACTAAAAATGTAGGTCAGGAACTATTATTACATATCTGTCTTCAACCTAGGTAATAAGGCATTTTCTGTTTTCTCTTGCCTTCCCCCTCCCCCTCTTCCTCCTTCCCCTCCTCTCTCTATTTCTCTTGACACTTGTCTATTTTTGGAGGAGGATATGGAATGATTGTTTTTGTTTTATGGCTAGGTATTAAATGATGCAGCAATGATATTGAAAAATTCCATTGGAAAAAGTATGTCCCATGACTTGCTTGTGAATTATCTGTATTTTAAACTGGTATAAATGAGCTGAATGTGAGCATAGGTAATGTAATTTTGCTGAAATTTCTTTTATGAAGCACTTAATGGGTACTGTGTATCATAAAAGGTAAGAGTGCTAAAAGTTGGTGAGGACCTTTGGAAGTTCTTTTATACCAAAGTAATGTTTCGTTGGTTTGTTGTTTTCTGTTGCCTTCTTCAGAATGACTAATCTTTGTAGATTCTCTCTTCTTTCTTCCCTTCAGGCTCATTAAGGATATATTTATGAGATAATAGACAAATGACTTTATTGAGAATCTACTTATTTGTCAAGTACAGTGGGGAATATAAAATAAACCTAATTTATGGCACCTTCTTTTGTGAAACTTTTAATGTAAGCTTCCATATTTCTTTCCTCTTTCCCATACCTTTAATCTTTTTATGTCTATTAGCCACTTTCTTTCTGTCAACGTGAGCAATGTGTGTGTGTGGACACACAGACCATTCCATCTAGCTACCATCCCATTTCTTCTTTGATTATTACCACAATTCCTGAAAAAGTTGTTTGTAGCTTCTTCTTCCTTGCCACATGCTCATTCTTCAAAGCCCTCATAGTAGTGTGATTCCTACCCCAGTTTTTCTACTGAGTTTGATTTCTTTCAAGGTACGAGTGATTTGTAATTTGTTATAAATGGTACTAGCCTTTTCTTGTTCCTCAACACTTTTGTTTTCAGCAGCATTTGATGACATTTGATCAGGACAGCAAGGAGACAGACCTTGACTTGTATGAAATAAATTTAAGTAGGATAGATCTAGAAGATCTCTATAATGAAGATATCTATAATGTATTCATAGAATTAGAAGGTACCTTGGGGAGCAGCTAGGTGGTGCAGTGAGTAGAGCACCGGCCCTGGAGTCGGGAGTACCTGAGTTCAAATCTGGCCTCAGACATTTGACACATTTCCTCGCCGTGTGACCTTACGCAAGTCACTTAACACCAATTGCCCTGCCTTCTCCCCTGCAAAAACAAATACAAAAAAAAAAAGAAGGTACCTTGGAGATCATTTTAAAGTTAAATCCTTTGATTGTGGTACTGTCATGTGGAAACTGAGGCCTAGACAGGTTAAATTACTTGTTCAGGGTCACATTATTGTTTAGCAAAGCAGCTCTTCAAAAGCAGGCAATGGAATTAAGATAGGGAATAGTCAGTTGTTGAAGAAATCAGGTACCATGGATAGTGTGTCAACCTAAGTTCATTGAGAATAGAGAGAACTGTAAGGCAGAGAACAGCTAATTTTAGTTTTTGGAACAGTCATACAACCATGGAAGTGTAGTTTTAGAAATAGGAATCTGGCATTAAGATGCAGGGTTGATTGAAGGAGGAAATATCTAGAAGGGAGTATCAGAGAGGACAAGTAGGAGATTGCTACAGTAATTCTGATGTAAGGAGGTGCATAGCCAGTTGGGAACTACTGAGACTAAACTGATTTTTCTATTCCCCTTTTACCTCAAAACATGTGGGAAAAAAGTTGGGGGAAGATTATAGATTATATAATAGTATAGAGGTAGCTGGGTGGCTCAGTGGATGGAGCACTGGGTTTAGAGTCAGGAAAACCTGAGTTTAAAATTGCCTTTAGCACTTACTAGCTGTATGACCTTGGATAAGTAACTTAATTGCTGTCTGCCTTAGTTTCATCCACTGGAAAATGCAGATAATAATAGCACCTATCTTCCAGGGTTGTTATGAGCATCAAATGAAATCGTATTTGTAGTATGCATAGTATAGTGCCTAGAACATAGTTGGTACTTAAAATCATATTCCCTTCTCCCCACTGGAATCCTTTAAAACATTTTAAAAATGTAATTCCTAAGTGATTCTTGGTAACAAAGATATTGAATTAATTGGAGGTAAGGAGAGTATAAAAGTTGTTTAGTATTCATAAACAAAAACACACTCCTTTTAAAAGTCTTCTTGAGCTCCTTCTTGTGCTTTGGCCCTTGGAAAAGAACTTATACAGTCTGACCAAAATTGAAAAGCCTTACATTTATTTATATTCCCCCTAATGAATTCATTTTGTTTCTTAGTCATAATGTTTACAAAACAGTGTGACATGACAAAACCAACATTTATTCAGTACCTATAAAAAGCAGTCTAAATTCACTGCCTCCACTCCACCTCCTCTCATTCTTCTCATCCAGGGGTGGGGAAGTTTGGATTCAGTCAAAGGGCTGCACTTGAAGACCTAGAGGGCTACGTGTGGCCTTGAGGCTGAAGGTTCCCCACCCCTGTTTGAAACCCTCTGCATCTGACCTATGACCCATCATTCAACTAAAATTGATCTCTTAATTGCTAAATCTGATGATCCTTTTTCTGGCATCATCTTTCTTGACCTATCTAAAGCATTTGACACCATTGGCCTTATTGGATGGATATTCTTTCTTTCTCCTCGAAGATTTCACCACATGGTTCTTAGTTTTCCTTGTGGCTTAGTTGATTGTGAGCTACTTGGTACAATTAGGTTCCTTCTCTCTTTGGTAAGCAAAAGCTTCCTAGCAATTAGAGTTATCACAAGAGGAATGGGTTGCTTTGGAAGGTATTGCATTACTTCTTAACAGAAGTCTTCAGCCATATTCTTGTTGGGTATGTTATAGAAATGATTCTAGCTGCCCAAGAAGTCCTCTTCAACACTAAATGTGAATTCTGTGACTGGATAAATATGGGTGCTATGAAAACCCATCACCACTATAGAGAAGATCTGGACTTGAATTAGGTAAGACCTGGCTTCAAATACTGCTTCTGACAATTACTAGTTGTAGGATATTGAGGAAGTCATCTGGCCTTTGAGTGTCATATTCCTTAAATAAATAAAATGGGAATATATAATGATTATTTTGAGTTATTGAAAAGATCAAATGAGATATAAAAACATTTTGCAAACCCATAATGCTTTGTAATTGTCAGCTATGATGTTATTTATGGACAGCATTAACTTCATTTTGGAATGATGGCAAATTCATTGATCGATTCATGTTTTAAAAATTGGATCACTCACTTAATGTTCATGTACTTTAATGGACCTTTATTCTTATCTTTCCAAATCCAGTCTCTTCTCATAACTTTTTGAGTCTTAATGTCCTCAATTGGTTCATCACATAACAGAAAGCTTTTAGTTATTAAAATTTTTTTGAGGCTTTGACAGGACTCTTTTGAAGCTGATAATTTGTCTGAGAAATTCCAGTCTTACCAATACAGTTTTTCTGTTAAAGAAAAAATAAAGAATGCTTTTGAATTTCTTCAGTTTTAGATTTTAACAAATTTATTTACCCTTGAATTGGGAAAATATGATTTTTTCCAGCTTTTCCCTTGTTCTTTCCCTCCACAAGACATTGGACATAAGAGGCTCTAGTATAGCAAAAAGAGTACTGGGTTTAATGTCGATCCTAGACAATTGTCTGTCTTGCTTCTTGTGGACAAGACTAGAGCCTAGTACCAGAGATAGTTTGTGAACTATCTCTTTTAGCCTATTAAGAGCCCTTATCCGACTCTATCCACAATAAATCATCCAAACTAACTTCATGTTGTCATACTTCAAAAAATGCTCATTGACTGACAATACCTGAAGAACAATTTCCTGTACAACATACATGAAAAATGCTTATCTAGCCTTTGCCTAAAGACCCTCAGAGTTACAGGGAGCCCACTTGTTCCTGAGTTGGACCATTCCACTTTTGGATACTCCAAATATTTTTTTCTTATATCTAGCCTAAATTTGCCATTTTGCTACTTCCACCAGTTACTCCTAGTTCTGTCATCTAAGTCAAGAAGAACAATTCTTCTACATGAGAGCTTTTCTAGTACTTGGAGAAAGCTGTTATTTTCCCCCTAAGTCCAGGCTAAGTATTTACAGTTTTTTCAGCTGGGATCATCATGGCATAGACATCCCTTAGGCTCTTCACTGTTCTTTTTGACCTTCCCTGGATGTTCATTAGCTTATAAACATTCTTCCAAACTTTAGTTTTCAGAGTTGACCACAGTATTTTAAATATAGTCTGACCAAGGCCGAACACAGTAGGACTTATTTCCAGATGCAAATAGCATCCCTCTGCCTTCCCAATCCTCTTTCCACATTCCCACCTTTGGTAGGGTCCATAAAGCATAAACTTGAGGCCCTTCACTGTCTTAAATGACTACTCTCTAGTTTCTTAAAGATCTTCCTAACCTTAATGTCTGCTTTGAACCCCAGTCTTGAATCTCTGTTTAAAACCTCTAGCACGTCACATTCCACTTATCTAAACTAAATTATTACCTTGTTCCTTGAACTAGCTCCTTTTTCTTTTTTCTTTTTTTTTTTTTTTGGCAGGGCAATCGGGGTTAAGTGACTTGCCCAAGGTCACACAGCTAGTACATGTGTCAAGTGTCTGAGGCCGGATTTGAATTCAGGTCCGCCTGACTCCAGGGCCAGTGCTCTACTCACTGTGCCACCTAGCTGCCCCAACTAGCTCCTTTTTCTAACCTCTTTCTTGTTGGTACTAGCACCATCCTCCTAGTCACCTAAGTTTGAAATCTCAAAGTTCTCTTGGACTTTTTTCTTGCTCTCATCACTCCCCATCCTCTACCTCTCCAGCCCTCATACAGTCAGGTACCAGGTCTCTCAACTCTCCACTTCTTCATTATCACTGATACCACCTCAATTCAGGTCCTCATTTCTGATATGAACTGCTATAAAACCTTTCTTAGTGACTTTTGCTTTTTATTTTAATTTTTCATATAGCAACTCAAAATAATTTTCCTAAATCATGGGTTTGACCATGTTCTTCCCCTACTCAGGAAATTCAGTGTTCAGAGAAGGCTCTTTGGGGAAAAATATAATCTCTTTAGTCAGTCTGTCAGTAAATATTTATTAAGTACCTAGTATGTGCCAGGTACTATGCTAAATTCTGGGGATACAAATAAAAGCCAAGGCAGTCAAAGAGCTTACAATTTAATGGGGGAAAACAACAAACAAAGGAAGCTGAAAAGGTGAGGGTAAAGTAGTAGAAAATGCCTGACACAGGGACATGATGTCCCTACAGAGGTGTAGCTGGTGGGAAAGGGGGAGAAAACTGCGTTGAGCTCTCTTCTAAAATAGAGATTCTGGAGCCTGTGGCCAGAGGGTGCTGGTGAGATGTCAGACTCAGTCTTGCAGCATAATGAGATTTCTTAATGATGAGTTTCCTGGGGAAAATTGGCATGCTGGAGAGGGCCAAAGAAGTCTAAAAACAGTATAGCTGGTGGGAAATGCGGAAAGCACCTTTAGCCTGGCAAATAAGTATCTGTGGACCCTTCCATATAGGAACTATTGAAGGAATTGGGGATATAGAACCCAGAGAAGACAAGGCCTAAAGGAAATGATTGCTCAATAACCTGGCTTGGAATATTGCCTTTGACACTTAATAATTATATGACCAGAGGAAAATCTTTTAAACTCTCTTCAAGCCTCAGTTTCTGCATCTGTAGAATGAGAATGAGAACCATTGTAGTGTATTCAGTAATTGTTTTTAACAATAGTAGTATCACTGGTCCTCCCAGTGTGAGGACTTTTAAAGAAAAATAGTCATTTGGATATACAAGTTCTGGTATGTTTCCTTGAAAAAGTGTCATTTATTCTGTTACACATCATATGCATGTGTTAGAGCCACAACCTTTATTTTATCTCCCAATCAAAAAACACCAACAAGAACAGTGTAGACACTGTTGGAGGTTCTAGGGATAAAAGTACAATGAATGAAATTCTCTGCTGTCAAGGGGTTCACATCTTAACAGGTGAGGCAAGTAGAAATATAAATATATATGAATAACTATAAAGAGAATAAATACAAGTAAATACAAAGTATTTAATGACAAGATAATATAGGATGGAGGGCACTAGCAGTTGGAAGGATTAGTGAACTGTGTCTTGAAAGGGAGAGAGGGATTTTTTGTTTGGAAGTGAGGGGGGAGTGCTTTGCAGGCATGGAGGATGGCCAGTATGAAATGGAGTCTTGTGTATGAGGAACAGAGAAAAGGGAAGTTTAGCCTAGGTTGCATTGTGTGGGAGAGGGAGTAGGTTGGGGCCAGTTTGTGAAGGGCTTTGAAAGCTAAATAGAAGTTTGTATTTGGTCCTAGAGACAAGAGAGTCACTAGAATTTATGAAGTAGGGAGTGTCATGGTCGGACCATGACACTTTGGCAGGAGTGTGGAGAATGTACTAGAGTGGAGAGTCTTGAAAAGCAATTGCAATAACCAAGTAAGAGATAAAATTGAAATAAATTGGCAGCCCTGTGAATAGAGAGAAGTACTTAGATTGTGGAGGTAGACATAGCAAGATTTAGCCACTGATTGGCTACTTGAGTGAGAGGAAGAATGTTTTTACCTTCACCAGTGAGAGGAAAGTTTGGAAGAGTTGTAAGTTGGGGGAAGGGAGAGAGACAATGAGTTCAGTTTTGGAAATATTGGGTTTGAGATGTCTCCAGAACATCCAGTTTGAAATGTCATTTTGTGATGTGAGTTTGAGGTATTAGGTCTTAGAAAAGTTACAGTGCTTACTATAATGCCTGGCAAATAAGAGGTGTTTTTACAATAAATACAGATCTTTGAGTCACTGGTGCAATTAATAATTAAACCTATAGAATCTGATGAGGTTACCAAGAGAGAGTACAGAGGGAAAGCAAAAGTCCTTGGACAGAGCCTTGGGGAGCACTCAAAGTTGGGAGACACGGTGTTAATGTTAAGCCAGCAAAAGAACCCAAGAAGGAGTTTGACAGGTAGGGGAATCAGAGAGAGTGTTACAAAGACTCAGGGAGAAGAGAGAACGTTAGAGGAGAGGGTGGTCAATAGTGTCATATAAATGCAGCATCTTTTGGTAAAGAAGAATAAGATCTGAGAAAAGACCACCAAATTAGGCAATTAAGGGATCATATTTAACTGTGGAGAGAAGAGTTTCATTAATGATGAAACTGAAAATCAGATTGCAAAATGCTGAGAATTGAAAGAAGTGAAGGCAATGAGCTTTTTTTTTTTTAGGAGTTTGGCTGAATAAGGGGAGTGATAGAGTATGACAGTTTGAGGTAATAGCAGGATCATATGGAGGATTTTCTTTTAAGGATGGGAGACAGTTGAGTATATTGATGGCAGTATTGAACATTGGAGATAGAGAAGTGATGATTAAGGTTGCAGCCTGTTGATAAAGGTGTGGGGGATGTACAATGGTTGGCCCTGACAAGGAGAAGGACCACCTCATTGTCAGAGCCTGGGGCAAAGAGTGGGGAAAAATGTCAAGGGGTTTTTAGGTATATATTCTGTATGTGAAGAGGGGTTTAGCAGGATTCTGGTCAATAGCTTTTTTTTTGTTTTGACCTGATGAAATAATTCTTGGTTTATTCAGTAAAAAGGGGTGAGAAAGGCCAAATGGCATCCTTTTTTTTTTTTTTTTTTTAAAGAAAAAATGGAATGGCCAGTTTTGGTTCACCTCTAATTGAATTGTTTAGTGTAAGAAATATATCTTTTATGAAGACATTTAATGAAGTTCTGTACATCAACATCTTGGTAGAATATTTGTTTAAAAACCCTTTAAGGAATATATGACTAAATGAGTTTTACTGACTGCTTTTTTTCTTAAATCAGGAATAGCTCATGTTAGGCTGACTGTTTTGGGAAGACTGGGAGACAGAATGACAACCAGTTATGAAAACATGTCTTGTTGGGACTTTATACAGGCATAGATACTTTTGATAATATCTTCTATTTTAAATATTGATAGTCTTGTATCCTACATCCTCTGTTACATCAGAGCCCCCTTTCAGTGTTCTTTCTAGATGGAATTTAATTGAAGGACATTATAATTGTGGGCATGAACTTATTTTTAATGTAAAATTTTTTGGTCAGAATAAATAAAATGGAGATTTAATGCTTACAGTTAAGAAGTTAAAAATGCAGGTACCCCTTTTTTAAAGAAAAAATTACATTTGAGTTTAAATGTTCTTTTTTTTAGCTTTCATCATTTTCTTAGAGTTTGAGGTTTTTTTCTGTTAAAAAGCCATTCTTGAAGGAATTGAGCAATATTTGTATGTACTTCTATGAAATGTCCTTTTAAGAAAGAACTGCATAAGTCTTTGAGACAATGTAACTTTAAAAAAAATCCTCTCCCCCTTTCCACATCATTCATTCTCTCTCTCTCTCTCTCTCTCTTTCTCTCTCTCTCTCTCTCTGTAACACATGAGTAATAAGGTGAAAATGTGCATTTTTGTGTGCAGACTTTTCTACTACCAAGACAACGTGATTTTTAAAAATAAAACTATTGCAAAGTAAATTTTAGGGAGGAGACTAATTTTCAGATATTTGAACCTCATTTGAGCTAATTAACAGCTCTAAAAATCTGGCTAGCTATAATGAAAACTTGGGCTATGTTAGTGCAAAAGTAGACAACTCGCTTAGAAATGAATTATGTAATTAGAAAGCTGCCCTTGAGGAAGACAATTCATGTGATGACTTCTTTTTTTCCCATTTTTTTCTTAGATCCTTTGTCAATGGGCCCTCAAAAAGCTTTGGAAACTATTGGTGCAAATTTACAGAAACAATATGAAAATTGGCAGCCAAGGGTAAGGTTTGATTTTTTTTTTTTTGTTCTTCCATTTTTCCATAATGTGGATTTTAGTACCCTAGCTAATAATCTAAATGAGAATATTATAGACCTCCTCTACCTGTTGCAAACTATTCATGGGAGAACTAGATTCTCAGTGGGTCTCTTTTCTTGTCTGTCTCGATAATCAGAAACCATGCCAGTGATTTAACTTGCTTTTGACCCAGGATATGTTGGTTGTTGAACTGATGCATTTTCTTCTTAAGCTTTTAAAATTTTTCAGAAAGAAACTTTGCTATAGTGGTCTGTGTTGCCCCTAAATCATTATTGCATCTTCCCACAGGGGAAGTAATTTTGGTATTTTTTTGTAGTCTCAGCCAGCTGGATTACTCCTGATTATCATTTGCAGTTTTTTTTTTCCAAACAATTTTGTGGGGGGAGGTGAAGAAATGCCTAACACTGTGTAGTTGACATCTCTTAGATGCTTTCTCTTTGGTTCAAAGGGAAAGTTTTTTGAGGGGTTCATTTACCAATTACCATGTTTTCTATGGTTTATTGTGTTTGTGTTCTTTTAGATCAATGTTATGAAATATGATACTTCTGTCATGTTATCTTTAAGATCTTAAATTCTTTGCAAGAAACTGGAAGCCTTTCCCCCTCATCTAACCTTTCTCATTAGCTGGTTTAAAGATTTAATGGAAGATTTCAAAGCTTTAAAAGGCTTTATGGATGTACTATTATATTTAGCAATATCTTCACATACTTATCATCAAGAGCACCATAGCTCTTTAGAAGGAACCTTAGCAGTTCTCATTTTGAAGTGGAGAAGTTGAGATTTGGAGGAATGACTAGACTAGTCGAGCAACTCCAACCAGAAGCCCATTTTCCTGAACCCAATTTCAATGGTTTTCCCACTACACTTGGTGTTGTAACTCTTTCCAGTGAGAGTTTATGAAGTGAGCAATTTAAGCAACCATTAAGTGTATGCCTTTTGTGACATTTGCTGCTTTTTACATGTCACTGGTAAAGGTTCTCTGCATTTTCTTGTCCTGTGAGTCTATAGGGAAATTATATTTTACAAAACAGTTTACAAATCTGCCTGCTTCAGATTTCAAGTAGTTTATGAGTGTGTCCTAGATTTTAGGAAATCCCATTTGTATTTTATTTACTGCTAAGGAAAGTAATGTCAGCGATGAATTTGGCCTTTTCTCTCCTCACATTACCCTTAACTCCTTTCTGCTGTTGCTCAAAGGTGATAATGAACTAATTGGTTAGTAAGTATCCCCATATCTCTTCTGTTTTGCATTTGTGTCATTTGTTAAGTCTATGATAATGGATTTTAGCTTTGCTGAAAGCAGTTTGCATGCCCCTTTTTAGTACTAATTTTTTTATGTGAAATGTATGCCTTGTATAGAAACCCAGGATCATGTATAATGTACTTGTCTAGACTATGGTATTCTTTAACAGTTGATGTGAACAATGTGGGGGTGTATAGAGAGAAGTGAATAGAAGTATTTTAATGAATTATTTCTCTAGGAATAGTAGGAAAACCTATTATCAATGGAAAGAAATTTCTTTGAGAACTTTTAAGGTACAATGAAATTTCAACTGAGGCTAATGAGTCATAAACATGAGTGGGGCTAGGCAAACATTTTAATCTAAAAGTACTAGTCTATATGCAGGTGAAGTAATAATAATAATAAAGACTTCAAATTATTGACGTTTTAGTGTATTTTAACATTTACAGTTATACTTAAAGAAGTACCTCAAGAGACACTTTTTATTCTTCTCTTGCAATCTGATTTTGTAATTTAAATATGCCTCTATACTGTAGGTTTTAGCCCTGAAAAAAAAACTTTTAAAAACCTTTTCAAACAATGAATTTAGATCTCCTGATCATGTCCCCTAGACAATGATTCTCAGTGGTTTTGCTATCTGGCTTTTTAATTAGTTTTTATAGGAAAATAAAATCAGTTGGTATATGTTTGTTTAACACTCCAAAATTCTTTCTTTTGTTCTTTAGGATGTTCTTTGTTCATGGGGTGCTAAAATTTGACGTAGTGCCATAGATTTAATATTAATTTAATCAGAGAAGTAAGCAAGTGTGTTTATGTTGGTGCATAGTCAGTGTAGCTGACTGCATAAGGCCGTGCATTAACCCTTCCTCTGAATGTTATTTGGGGAGTTGATTTGTTTCATAGCAACAAGGAAAGCTCTTCTAAGAAAAACAATTTGAAATCGGTGACTATTTAGAGATCATAAAGACAGAAGAATACAGAAATAGTAGTAAGAATTTATAGTATGTACAGTAAAATGGGTATTTTAGGATAGTGAACCAAAATGTTAGTTATTAAATTTTCACATCGACATTGGAGATTTCAGAAGCTGATTAAATGGTTGTTAGCTGGAAAAAAAAAAGGCAAACAAGCCAAACTATCTTTGTGCAAAAAAGCCCGTTTTGTTCTCTGGTGTGGTGGATGCCATTTCAATTGTAGGGTACAATATGGAAAAAGGTATTAATACAAAAGTGGGATTAAATGGTCAACTAATAATGGGTACTCTGAGATCTATTTTGTGGGAGAATCATGTAAAGAATTTAGAAACAGGTGCTTATGCACCAGAGTACAGTCTTTTATCTTCATTATAAAACTACGGCAGTGAAAATATTACATTTTCTCCTTGATGATCATTTCCATTAGACTTGTTTTTAGTTGTAAAAATATTTTAAATGTTACTGCTTCAAATCATGCTAGATATCTTTCATTTAAAAAGACACACTGAAGATAATTAATACTGTATGATTCCTCTGGCTGTCTAATGATGAAAACTGTATCTCCCCTGTATTAATAGCCAAACACCTTGGTGCGCAAGAAAAAACATCTTTGCTGCTTAATAATTGAGTTTAGTTACAGTAGGGCGGAGTGAGAGGACTGGCTTCTAGTAGCAGCCGGTACTCAGCGTGTGGGCAGACCTCCTGCTGCCTTGTAGAGTTTGCACTAAATATGAGACAGTGACCAAGCTCAGATGTTTGTGTGCAAGGTGCCTGGTTCCAAACAGTAAATCACTGCCCTTGGAATCATTGCAAAACTAAACACGTACCACTTTATTGCACTCGACAGAGCTCTTGAGTTTTCTGCAGTAATAAAAGTTGATGTGCCATCTGCAATAAAACAATGGGGGCATTATTGAATTTCCTTTTGAATTTATCTCTCTCAAGAATTTTCTTAATGAATTAGGAGTTCTGGTGGTTTAGTATAGAAGTAATTTAGGTGCGAGAGGTGGTAGGGAAAAAAAATCTCTTTCTCAGCTGTACCTCACCTCCCCCGCCCCACAGTATACTTCAAATCTAGAAGCCAAAATCATGAGACATTTACTTGGATTTAATTTTAGATCTTCTTTACTTAAAAATACATTTAGATTAAAATAGATGAAGATAATTAATCAAATGTAAAGTGTCTGCCTATGTCTGATACTTCACCTGAATTAGTACACTTTCATGTAAGTATTGATAGAGCTAGTTTTGTCTTTATGTATTATTTATTTTAAAAAATCACCAAGGGTTACTCCATCTGAAATAAGATCATTCTAGTCATGTTGCTTGCTTTCAAGTTTATAGTAGGTGTATTTGAATTAGGAAATACCTATACTTTATAGATGAGCAGAAAACTGACCAGTACCGTTGACTGTCCACAAAGAGAAGCTTGAAGGTTTATTACTGTACAGGTGCCAGAGATCTAATCTCGTGTTCTTGTTTTTAGGCCTTAACTAATGTCTTTTAATAAATTTTGATTATAGGGTAATTTTGATTTATAAAGAAAATTAAAGAAACCAAGTAGATCATATTCCTTTCTGAATGTTCTCAAACTCTGAATCTGGCATGTATTTCCTTTCCCAACCTCATTGAACTACTTTGTAAATAATTTATCAGTTTGCCACTGCTTGAAGTACTTATGATTAAATTTAAGATTTTGTTTTATTGCCTTGTAGGTATATAAATTTGTATACTGCAAGAGGAAGAAGGGGAAAAAATATGCCCAGTGTTGTTTCAGCTGCAAAATACTGCAGTTAAATAAAACTCACTCGTTTCACTGCAAGTCTCAAATGAAAGTTTTATTGAGAGATGGGAGCAAGAGATTACAAAACTAGGGCACAGAGTAAAGAATTTATCTCTCAAGAATTTTCCTAATGAATTAGGAGTTCTGTCAGTTCAGTGTGGAGATAATTTAGGTACTGGAGCTAGTGGGGGGAAAATTTTTCCTTCTCTCCTCCCTTCCCCCCCGCCCCCCCACTTCGACCTGGCTCCCAAAAAATATGTTCCAAATCATGTAGCCAAAATCATGACACATTTACTTGGATTTAATTTTAGTTCTCCCTGGTGACTTAAATAGATTTAGATTAGAATATTTATAGTATACTAAAATAGATGAAGGAAATTGATCAAAAGTAAGGTGTCAGCATATGTAATGTTTCTCCCAAATGAGTACACTTTGAGGGACTTTGACATTTAGATCTTGTGTATAATGTAGGGAATATTCCATTATCATCTTAACCAAAGTATGCGTGTAAAGAAGAAGGCAAATTATTACTGGTTTTGATGTGTCTGGGGCTTTTGTTATTAGCCATGGACTTTAGGGAAATGATGAACAGACATCTCATCTTTTTCAGTTTTTTATGGAGGCTCTCGAGCACAAAGATTTCTGAGCTTTGACAGCCCATCCTCTCAGCGTGGTGATTCACTGTCCTGAAAGGTTCCAGATGATTTACTAGTTGACCCCTCTTTCAGGCTACGGAGTCATACTCATACTATATTATAGGGCACATGGTCAATTTTTGATTATCCGCTTGTGAATTTTATACTTTGTGAATTATTCTTGGCAGATTTAAAATTCCAGGTTGTCATCCTTTCCACCTTATTCCTTAGGTCTCATTTTGTGGGTTAGCGGTAGGAACTACACAAAATATGATTAGGAAGAGAAGTCAGTCATTCAAAACCTGAAACAAAAACAAAACTACATTTCAGAACTACATTAGAAATACTTTTTAAATTACCTGCTTGATGGGCTTTTCCCTTGCCTTATGATCCTCACCATTATCAAGTATTTATTAATTGAGAGTTGATGCATACCTTGTTCAAGAAGATGATTCAGGTGGCATTCACTCTCAGTATGGAGTAGATGAGAAGACTTTTTCTTGGATTTCAGCCATAAGTACTGTTTGTAGGACTGATGTTTGTGTAGAGAACACACTCTTAAGATTCATGATTTGCTCTGCTAGAAGCCATAGTGAAATGACAGGTAACCTGTTTTTCATTGCTAGGCTTATCTATCTTTTAATGTGGTTTCTGCATGACTCACATAGTTTTGTTATTTTGCTTCATGTTGCATTATGGATGTATCATATTGGATTGATAGTAGAATAAGTAAAGATTTTATTTATTCTCTGGACTGACCAAAAATTTGCATTGACAAGTAAATGGGAACAGGTAAGTGGCACAATGGATAGACGGGCCAAGCCTGGCGTCAGAAAGACCCGAGTTCAAATTTGACTTCAGACACTTATTAGCTGTGTGATCCTGGGCAAGTCACTTACCCTGCTTGCTTCATTTGTAAAATGGGGATAATAATAACACCAACCTGCCAGTGTTGTTGTGATCTGCTGAGATAATAATTGTAAAGTGCTTAGCTTAGTGACTTGCCCATCAAACAGGTAATTTAAAAAGTATTTCTAATGTAGTTCTGAAATGTAGTTTTGTTTTTGTTTCATTTTTTTGAATGACTGACTTCTCTTCACATATAGTAAGGCACCCCACATATAGTAAACACTATATAAATATCAGTTGTTTTTATATTATTTCCTAGATCTATAGGGAACCTGTTTCTTGGAAAGGTCCGTGCCAGTGTTTACCTCAGGGTTTTACCAGAATGTACCACAACTTTATATAGGTTGATTTAATGGTCCGTCAGATTTGTATAGGTTACTTGTTGCTAAAGTCAGTTGTAATAATATGAGGAGGCATTTTATTTATCCATAGTTCATGTTTTCTAACTAGACTTGTTATTTTGATGTTTTAGATCAAGATCCTTCAAATCACATTAATAATGGGTGACTTCAATGCAGTGATGGTTAAAAGCAAAGATAGGGAGAAATATATGGGGAAGTAGGTTCAGGAGAAAGAAATAGGAGAGGAAAAATATTTGAAAATTATATAGAAGCTTCTCAGTTTTGCAACAAAGAACAGAATTGACTGCATTTTTACAGAGGGAAAGAATTATCTGTGTGGTAGTTGTCTTTGAATTAGTTCTTTGTGCATAGTAAAACCATTTGCTTTTGAAAGATAAGAATTTGTAAAAAAGTTTTTAAAGTAACAGTGAAAAAAACAAAATACTACAATTATTTAATCAAGTATTTTAAGTAAGTTAGTAATTTTTAAAAATGGGAAATGGACAACAAAAATGACACATCAACCATAATAGTTTTATCCAGAAGTTAAAGCAATGGAAATTAATTTTCAAAAGGAGACCAAAAGAGTTCAGAAAGTATCTTCATTAATGAGTGCTTGCCTTGTTAAACAGAAAGAGATGTCTGCAAAAGGCAACACAGGTTTACTTACCATCTAAATTTGCAGTATCTTAAGAAGAAAAGTGATGGTTGATTATAAGTAGAATCATCTTATAAAAAAAAGAGAAGCACTAGAGGGTAAAAACAGTTTACAGAAATCTCAGAACTATATCACAACCATGAAAAATTACCCTGAAGGGCATTCAAAGATGAAAACGGACAAGACACTAAAAACAGAAGAAAAATGAAGAAGATTTACCAAAAAAATGTCAAACTTTTTTTCCATCAAGAATAGTGGAAATACCACACTTAGGCCTTAATATCTCAATCATTATCTCCGATGAGCTTATAAAGTGGATAAAAAGGCATTAAGTAAAGCAAACCAATTATATTGAATCAATTTATTTCCATGTTGGAGGTGACATAATTGTGAAGACAGTGAGGGACCAATATATAATTCTATGTAACATTCAAAGAATAATTAATTCCAACATTACATAAACTTTCTACAAAAGTAGGAAAATTAAAGAATATTACCAAACTCCTTCCAATAATACAGTTAGAGCTTTTATACCTTAGCCAGGGAACAACAAATCAGAGAAAGAAAGCAATAAACCAGCACTCCTATTGAATATTGATGCAAAAATATTAAATAGTAAGCACTGAGGCTACCAAAAATATTAAAAAGAGTATATACTTTGACCAGTTTGGATATATACCAGGAATTCAGGATTGGTTCAATATTAGGGAAACTATAAGCATAATATGCCGCATTCATATTGATAACAATAAAAGTAGTGATTATATCAAAAGATCCTGAAAAAGAAACTTTTTCCAAAGCACTAAATACCCACTCCTATTAAAATCACTAAAAAACATTTGAATCAACTTGCCTTAATATGGTAAATACTTTCTATCTAAAATGAAGGGCCAGTATTATGCATAGTGGATAACGGCTAGAGACCTTTCTAATAAGAATAAGCATAAAGCAAGGATGTTCATTATCACCACTTATTTAATGTAATTCCAGATATTTGATGACCTACTGCTATTTGATATATAAAGCAACATGAGAAGGAAAAAAACTAAGGAATAAACACAGGCAAAGAGGAAACAAAACTTGTTTTGTTTTTTTTTTTTGTCAGATGTTCTATGTAGAAAATCCTAAAGAATCAACTAAAAATTAATTGAAACAATGAAGTATCTTCATATGCTATAAACCCACACAAATGATCTGCTTTTCTGTATACTCTCACCAAAATGCAGCAAACAGTGATAGAGAAATTCCGTTTAAAATAATTAAATAACATGTATAATAAATACATCTGGGAGACCATTTATCAAGACACATAGAGGGACTATGTGAATATTGTAAAATACTTTTTCCAGAAATACAGATTCAAATAATTGAAGAAATAGTAATGCTCATGGTTAGGCTATGCCAATATAATAAAAATGACATTACATAAATTAATTTATTTAGTGCTATATCAAAGTACGAGTAAAGTTACTTTAGACTGTTATTAAAAAATAACAATGAAATTCATCTGGAGAAACAAAATATACAGAATCTCTATTGATTAGAGAAATGGCAAATCAAAACAACTCTGAGGTACCACATAACACCTACCAGATTGGCTAACATGACAAAACAAGAAAATGATACATGTTGGAGAAGATGTAGGAAAGTTGGAACAATAATTCATTATTGGTGGAATTGTGAGCTGACCCAACCATTCAGGAGAGCAATTTGGAACTATGGCCAAAGAGCTATAAAAATGCAATACCACTTCTAGGGCTGTATCTCAAAGACATCATAAAAATGGGAAAAGGACCCACATGTACAAAAATATTTATAGCAACTCTTTCTGTGGTGGCTAAGAACTGGAAATTGAAGGGATGCCCATCAATCGGGGAATGGCTGAACAAGTTATGGTATATGAATATAATGGAATACTATTATGCTATAAGAAATGATTAATAGGCAGACTTCAGAAAAATTCTGGAAAGACGTATATGAACATATACTGAGTGAAGTGAGCAGAACCGGGAGAACATTGTACAGAGTAACAGCCACATTGTGCGATTACTGACTTTGACAGCCCTTCTCAGCAACGCAAGGATGTAAATCAATTCCAAAAGACTCATGATGGAAATTGCCATCCACATCCAGAGAAAGAACTATGGAGTCTGAATGCAGATCAAAGTAGACTATTTTCTTTTTTTTGTTTGTTTTGTTTTTCTTTCTCATGGTTCCTCCCATTTGTTCTAATTCTTATATATAACAGGACTAGTGTGAAAATATTTTTAATAGGAATGTATATGTAGAGCCTATATCAGATTGCATGCCGTCTTGGGGAGGGAGAGGAGAAAATTTCAAACTTATGGAAGTGAATGTTGAAAACCAAAAATAAATTAATTCACTTTTAAAAATATTCAGAATCTTAAGGAAAAATCATAAAAAGTGGGGAAGCATGAGATCTAGCTGTATCAGGTCATCAAAATTATTTGGTTTTGATTAAAAAAAGAATAGTCCGTCAGTGGAACACAAGGCCCAGCAGCAATCACCTACAATAGAATAGTTTCCAATAATGTCAAATACCCCAACTACTGAGGAAACAGCTCACTATTTGACCAAAACTAGAAAGTGGTTTGGAAGAAATTAGGTCTCTTTTATTTGTCTGTCAATCTATCTATCTCTCTATCCCTCTAATTTCAAATTAGGTGTACATAAATGCTTTATGCCTTGTGCCAAAATAAGCTACAGTTGCATATATTACTTAGATATATACAATCATGATGTAAATTCTAGAAGCAGAGAAGGAAATACTTTTTTACAACTTGGGGAAGAATTCATGACCAAACAAGGAATAGAAAAGATCAGAGAAGAAGAAATAGACAGTTTTGATTACATGAAATAAAAAAAAAAAAGTTTTTGTAGTAACAAAACCAAGTGATTTAAAATTAAAAGAGAAATAGTTAATTTAAGGGAAAAGAGTTTTGCAGCAAGACCCTCTGACAAAAGTCTCATTTCCAAGATATTTAAAGAACTATTTCAAATTTATAAGAACAATAGCTATTCCTCCATGTATAAATGGTTAGAGATATATAAACAGGCAGTTCTTTTAGACAAAATTTTGTTTAGTATTTTGTTTTTCATCAGTTACATTTTTAGCATTCATTTTTAGCATTCGTTTTTAAAATTTTGAGTTCCAAATTCTTTCCCTTCCTCTCTCCCAACCCCTCCCCCCCCCCGCCCCGCCTCATTGAGAAGGTAAGCAATTTGGTATAGGTTTATACATGTGTAGTCATGTAAGACATTTCCATAATAGTCATGTTGTGAAAGAAAACAGATCAAAACAAAAAACATCTCAAGAAAAATAAAGAAAGCAAATGAAGTATGCTTCAGTCTGTATTCAGACTTTCAGAGTTGTCTTGAATCATTGTATTTATTACTGAGAATAGCTAAGCTATTTACAGCTGATCATCTCACAATATTGCTGTTACTTTGTACACAGTACATTTCACTTTATATTAACTCATGTAAGTCTTTCCAGGTTTTTCTGAGAGCATCCTGCTCATCATTTCTTTTTTTTTATTAATTAATTGATTAATTTTTAGTTTTCAACATTCACTTTTATAAGACTCTGAGTTCTACATTTTTCCCTCTCCTTCTTCTTTCCCCTCCCTAAGACAGCATGCAATATGATATTGACTATACTTGTACAATCATATTAAGCATATTTCCACATTAGTCATGTTGTAAAGAAGAATCAGAACCTAAGGGAAAAACTATGAGAAGGAAAAAAACAAGAACAAAAAAGAGAAAATAGTATGCTTTGATCTGCATTCAGACTCCATAGTTCTTTCTCTGGATGTGGATAGCATTTTCCATCTTTAGTCTTTTGGAATTGTCTTAGATTATTGCATTGCTGAGAAGAGCTGAGTCTATCAAAGTTAGTCATTGCACATGGTTGCTGTTACTGCGTACAGTATTCTCATTCTGCTCATTTTACTCAGCATCAGTTCATGGAAGTTTTTCCAGGTTTTCTTGAAGTCTGCTAGCTCGTCATTTCTTATGGAATACTTTTTTTCCATCAAGAATAGTGGAAATACCATACTTAGGCCCTAATATCTCAGTCATTAACCTTGAGGAGTTTATAAAGTGGATAAAAAGGCATTAAGTAAAGCAAAGCAACTATTGAATCAGTTTATTTCTGTAGTCCATTACATTCATATAAAAATCGTCATCCCTTCAATTTCCAATTTTTTTTGCCATAAACAAGCAATTCTTAAAGAAATTTAAACTCTTATCAAGCCATAAGAAAAATCCCCCAAATCACTAATAATTAAGTACAAATTAAATTGGCTGTGATACTATCTCATATCTATTAGATTGACAAATATAACCAAAAATGAAATCACAAATAAAAGCTTTTTTGTTGTTATAATAAAGAACTGGCAATTAAGTGGGGAGGATGAGGGGGGCTATCTGTCAATTGGGGAATATCTGAACAAATTATGTTATATACATACAATGGAATATTATTGCATAACAAGAAATAACTGAAAGGATGGTCCCAAGTTAATTGGACTGCTTCAGGATGAAGTGAGCAGAACCAGGAAAATTCTTTATACAAATAAAGGCATTTTTTTTTAAAAGACCTTTATAAAAGTCTGAAAGACAAATTCTGGTCAGCACAGAGACCAAGCATGATTCTAGAAGCATTATGAGAAAACACTTTCTTTTTCCGTTGGAGGGATAGTGGTAGGAGTGATAAGGTTGCAAAAAATGAAATAAAGAAAAGTGAGGTCATTGAAGTGTTTTTTAAAGAGTGTTCAAAAGAAAGAACAGAAAAAGAAGAAAGCCAGAAGGAAACAGGCAGTTAGTAAAATGTTTAAAGTTACATATCCAGGTTATTTTATATTTGTTGTTGTTTGAGTTGTGTCCAACTCTTCATGACACCATTTAGGATTTTCTTGGCAAAGTTACTGGAGTGCTTTGCCATTTCCTTCTCCATCTCATTTTAAAAAAGAAGAAACTGAGGCAAGTAGGGTTAAGTGACTTGCCCAAGGTCACACAGCTAGTAAGTATCTGAGGCCAGTTTTGATCTCAGGAAGATGAGTCTTCCTGACTCCAGGCCCAGCACTCTATGCACTATGGCTCCTATATAGCTGCCACTATTTTATTTTATATACTATATTTAAAAGCTAGCTATACATAAGCCCCCTGCAGTTTCATGTACAATCTGTTTTTTCTGTTTCACATTATAGTACAGGGAAATGCTCATTTTTCTTGATGATCATATAGCCCCCTATTAAAATAATTAGCTAGTTATAAACTTAGGCCTCTAAAGTCCATGAAATTTCCTTTTCTTAAAGCTTAAACTTTACGGAGTTTATTTTAGATGAAGTGTTAGGGGTATAGTCACAATTGCTCAGGGCTCCTAGTTACCTAAAATCCATACATTTTTGGCAGAGATTTGGCTCCTTGCCTTGATTTACTTTTGCCAGTTAATCTTGAGCCTCTTTCTGGTTAAGCCAGATTTAGGTGGCCCGAAATTTGAGTAGAGAAGTAGTTAATTATATTACAGTGCCTATGAATAGATAGATACCAGCCAGAGTAGTTGGAGCTTCTTTCTTGGAACTTCTCTTAGTCCTTAAGTAGGTAGGTACAATTGGTGACATCTTTCAGTTCTGACATTTTAGTGGTGTTCACCATATGGCAGTGAGATGTGGAATACCACTACTATCTCTGAGCAACCAAACACGCATATTGTACAGAAATCAGTGGAGATGCATGTGTCAGGCATGAGGGGGAATAGCAAATGACCAACAAGGAACTACAAAGAAAAAGTAGAGTAAAGGAAGGCATCAAAGGTTTGTATTTTACGACGAGAAGATGGGCTTGTTAAGTGGCAAGGATGTGAGGTGGACAGCTGGAGTGCTCCACTAGAACTATTCTTATGATGTTGAGAGAAAGCAGAGAGGCCTGTAAGATGAACACAGCCTTTGCAACTGGAAAATTGATGAAATCATGGATCCTCAAACTTTTTAGTGCCTTTGGAAAAGTAAACTTATTTTCCAAGCAGTCTCAGAGCCTTACCAAAACCTTTTATTTTGGGTAACTCTGTTCTGGACTTAATCCTCAAACTCCCAATTCAGCTCGTTAAATGGGCCCTCATCATCTGCCATCTCATCTTGTGTTATCATCACCACATAGAAGCCACTTGTGTCACCATGATATAGTGGAAAAAGTACTGAATTTGGAGTGAGAAATATCAGCATTCAGATCTCAGCCACGTCACTGTGTTCCTGCATGATCTTTAATTTCTTTGGACCTCAGTTTCCTACATTGCTAAAAGAGAGCTAAAGTCTCTTCTAGCTCTAAATTTATAATCCTGTTGTCTTCCTTGCCTTATTTCCTCTCATTTATTATCTTCTCTTTTCTTTTTCACCTGCTCTGTTTTCCTTTCCAAAGGTCAATCAGACACGAAACATTTATTAAGTGCCTGCTATGTGCCAGGCAGTGTGCTAAGTGCTGAGAATACAAATACAAATAAAAACGTAGTACTTGCCCTCAAGTAGCTTGTAATCTAATGGGGGAAGACAACACAAAAAAGGAAGCTGAAAAGGTCGAGGGAAGATTGAGAACGTAGGGGAGTGTGCTTCATGTGATGGCATGATAGTCCAAATGTAAGATAAGTTCAAATGATTTTAAAAAGCAGTGTAGCTGGTAGGAAACGAGAGGGACTGCTGAGCCATTTCCTTAGAGCCCTTGTCCCTACCCTCCAGTCAGAGGCTGGAGGCTACTAGATGTGAGCAGGTAGATTCAGTCTTGCAGCATAATGAGATTCCTTAGTGATGAGTTTCTTGGGGGAGCGAGGGCATGATAGATCCGAAGAAATCCAAAAGCAGTGTAGATGTTTTGAAATTGGGAGAAATACTGTGCCAGAAAAGGGTCCCAAGGTTGAGCTTAGTTCACTTTGTTTATGTGTTTGTGACAAACTGCAGAAGAGGATGCATAGCTAAAGGCAAAACTATATGCTGGATGGCACACAATTTACATAATTTGGTATCTGGTGTGAAGTGCCTGTAGCATATGCTCATTAAATTTGTATAAAATTACAAAAACTATTGTACTGTCATTTGAGAGTTAACGGTTATATTTGTAAGAGTAATTTTAACTCCTCATTGCCCAGACTATCTAGTGCATTGATGCCCAACCTAATTGTCTTTACACTTCATCTGACTGAGCCCTCCTGTGTATTTTTTGTTTGCCAGCATGACAATTGTATAGTACATTGTGTTCAGAGAAAATTTTGATTTGTGCTCCTTAGCCTGGAATGGACAAATGAGAACAATTTGTCCAACAGCCTTGAAGGCAGCTAAAGCAGGTGCTGTGGAGTGCTTAGAGCTTGGTCAGATATTGAAGATGCTCTGAATCCCAGGCCATCGCCAATGGTCTTGACTTTTATCTTGCCACTGGACTTCATTGGCTCTGGAAGAGAGAGTGAGACTGACAACTGTGTTCAGTTCTGTCTCACTTAAATCCAATTCACCTGCAAGTTAAGACATCGCCTTACAATGTTATTGGTCCTCTTAGAAAATGAAGGACGAATAGCAATAGCCTGAAGTTCTTGTTTCATCCATGTTTTGGCTTTCACTTGTCTTTATCTGCCCCCAAACATCAAGTGTTCATGATGACA
Organism: Trichosurus vulpecula; assembly: GCF_011100635.1. Classification (NCBI taxonomy): domain Eukaryota; kingdom Metazoa; phylum Chordata; class Mammalia; order Diprotodontia; family Phalangeridae; genus Trichosurus; species Trichosurus vulpecula. The sequence goes on along the minus strand of NC_050576.1, from coordinate 217,338,464 downwards.
TCCTTGAGAGTGCTTGAATGACAGCTGGTTTTTAATAATCCTCCTGGTCTATTGCACTCTCCGTTGTGTATTACCTGTGTAAGGTGGGAAAGGTTGTCTTGTCATCTTATTGCAATCACTTAGAATAATTTAGTGCTGTGGGCTGTCCAAACTTTGTTTTTAGATAAAACACCATTCAGCATTTTCATTAGCTGTATAGCTGCTTTAAACCGAATTGATTTAAACTTGGTCCAGAAGATTGGATTTAATTATGTATGTTTCTCCTGTTTTAAAGGTACGTTCTTCTTGGTATTATTGCCCTAGAGTGTATTCCTCTTTACTCAGAGATACATATATTTGATGTTGTTTTTTTTAATTAGTTATTTTGTTTAGTAATGATAGCTAGCATTAATAAAGTGCTTTAAGGTTTGCAAAACACTGTACTATGTCATCTTCATTGAATTCTTATAACAACCCTGTGAGGTCAGTATTATTATTTTTTCATAATTTTAGTTTTCAACATTGACTTCCACAAGATTTTGAGTTACAAATTTTCTCCCCATCTCTACCCTTTCCTCCACTCCAAGATGGCATATATTGATTGCCCGTTCCCCAGTCTGCCCTCCCTTCTGTCACCCCACTCTCCTCACCTCCCCATCTGCTTTCCCCTTGCTTTCTTGTAGGGCAAGATAGATTTTTATACCCCATTGCCTGTATATCTTACTTCCCAGTTGCATGTAAAAAAAATTTTTAACATTTGTTTTTAGAACTTTGAGTTCCAAATTCTCTCCCTTCTTCCCTCCCTATCTAACCTCCTTGAGAAGGCAAGTAATTCAACATAGGCCACACATGTATCATTATGCAAAACACTTCCATAACAGTCATGTTGTGAAAGACTAACTACATTTCTCTCCATCCTATCCTGTCCCCCTTTATTCAGTTTTGTCCCTTGACCTTGTGCCTTTTCAAAAGTGTTTGCTTTTGATTGCCTCCTCCCCTGATCTGCCCTCTTATCAATGGCCTCCTTGGGGTATATGCCTAGTAATGGAATCTCTTGGTCCAAAGATATGGGCATTTTAGTCACTTTATTTGCACAATTTCAAATTGCTTTCCCAAATGGTCATACTTATTCACAACTTCACTAACAATGTTCTAGTGTGCCTATCTTCTCATAAACCCCCGAACATTAACCATTCCCATCTTTTGTCATCCATGCTAATTTCAAGGTAAGGGATGAAACCTCAGAGTTGTTTTAGTTTACAGTTTTCTTCTTATTAGTGATTTGAAGCATTCTTTTATATGGTTGTTAATACTTTACCGTTCTTTTGAGAACAATTTGTTCCATTGTTTGACCACTTACACATTGGGAAATCGCTTATATTATCTTATAATATATCATATATCCTGCCATATCATGTATTGTCTCTATCTATCCTTACATATCTTAGATACCAAACTACTATTTGAAAAATTTGATACAATGATTTTTTTTCTCATCTGACCTCTTCCTTTCTTATTATTTTGGTTTGTGCAGAAGTTTTTCAAGTTCATGTCATCCCAATTATCTATTTTGCTATTTAATTGCCTTATTCCCTTGCTTGGTTAAGAATACATCATTTATTCATAGCTGTGAGGGGGTCTATCATCTGCCTCTCTTCTAATTTATTAAAGTATGATCTTTAGTCTTGAGGTTATGTATCCATTTAGAATCTATTTTGAAGTATGGCATGTCAGAAGCACGACTCAACGTCAGCACTCTCTTAGTTCAGGTTTGATATTGGGACGTGATGAGGCCCTTATAAATCATTGGACATTAAACATAAGGAGGTTTACTTTGCTCTAGCACAGCAAAGATATGCAGCAAGGATACAGTGGCTTTTCATTTCTCTAGGTGAAGCTTCCCTCTTCTTCATATAGAAATGTGTCTAGTTTGCATGGCAGGGTAACATTACCAATATGTGCTTCAGACATCCATTGAGTCCTAGGAGGCCTAGATTCTAGGTGGTTGGGACTTTTTATGTCTTTAAATGTCAGGGAAGCCCATGTGAATCAAATCTTTGGAACAGCTTTGTCCTAGGTTTGCCTCATGTTGGTTAAGGGCAGGGGTGTAGGGTGTAGGCTTGGGGGAAGAAGCTGGGACATAGGCCATTTAGGTCTGGGGGACAGCTTTTAGGTTCCCTCTACCCCCTTTGTTATGGGTGGGAGTGAAGAAGCTGCTTTGGGGACATATGGGTCTTATCACATGATGTAAAGTATTGATCTGAGCCTAATTTCTTCCAGACAGCTTTCTAGTTTTCTCAGTCATTTCCATCAAATAGGGAGTTCTTTCTTAAGTAATTTGTTTTCCAATTTTCTCAATAGCCACAGAGGTACTAAGTTCCATTGTTTCTGATTATTCTCCTGTGTTTAGTCTGTTTCATTGATCTATCTCTCTTATTTTCTTTTTTAACAAAAATACCAGATGGTTTTGGTGCTAATTTACTAACTTATATTTAATAATTTGAGTTTTGGAAGTGCTTTTCCCCTCTTCTGGTAGGTGCTATTATTATTATTTCCATTTTACAGACGAGAAATTTGAGGCGCATGATTTGCCCAGAATTAGTTAGCTCACGTCTGTATCTTGCACATAGGCCTGATTTGCGGATAGAGGAAATTCTTAATCTCACTTGACCTGGAAGCACTGCCAAATGGCTAAGAATACCAGACTTTGAACCAGGGAGACCTGGGTTTGAATATGATGTACATTGGTTATATAACCAAGAGCAAGTGATAGGATAACAGATGTAGGGCTGTGTGACACTTTAGAGGTGATCCAGTTGAACACGCTCTTTAGGCAGCTGCAGAAACAGACTCAGAGATGTTCAGTGACTTGTCCAGAGTTGTTGTTGTTCGAGGAGGACCAATAACATCATGACCTGATTCCTGTGTGAATTGGATCTAAGTGAGATAGAGCTGCACAAAGTTGTCATCCTCACTCTGTCTTCCAGAGTCATTGAAGTCCAGTGGCAAGATAAAAGTCAAGATTACTGGTGATGGCCCAGGATACAGTGGATGACTTTGGCATTTTCGATGCTCCATAGTGCCTGCTTCATCTGCCTTCATGGTTGTTGGAACAAGTTGTTCTCATCTGCCCATTCTGCTGGGGGAAGTCTTCACATGCTTGGGGTAGACATTGCCCTAACTCACTGATGGGTTTGAGGCCTGTCAGTTGCCCTCACTCAACCTAGCCCATCTGCTGACATGGTTTACCAGGTTGTGGCTGCTGCACATGCCACAGTTTCCTGGAGCCACAGGTGAGAGTTGTGCCAGGTGGACATCAAAGATGGTTGGGCAACCCTCACACCAGAGGTGCTAGTCTTCCCTGAACACCCCCACACTGCTGTCTAGGATTATATAAGTGTTAAATGTCAGAAGGGCTGACTAATCAACTCAAAACTGCCTCTCTAAAATAATCTCCCCCTGCCCCGAGGTAACCAAGACAAGTTACAGAGGTGCTATGCTGTACCTGTGGAGAGAGTGCTCAATCATCATCATCATCATCATCATTTTTAACATTTTTTAGTACTATAAGGTTTGCAGAACACAATCATATGGTCACAAAGGAGAAAACTGAGGATATAATGAAATCATAGGCCCAGGCTTCCCTGTCCTTCCTACCCCCACCCCAAACATTAAAAACCCCCACTGTTTATTATAATTAAAACATTCCCAAATGGAGTCTGTCTTACATAAGACCTGCTGACATAGACTAGGTTTCTCTTTTTAATTCAGTTCAATTGAACAAATATCTATTAAGCACATACTTTGAACCAAAGCAATGTGGTAGGTGCTGGGAATACAAAGGCAAAAATGAAAAATAGATTCTGTCCTCAAGAAATGTAGATCTTAAGTTTGTAGATCTCCCGGGCTATGATGGAATACTGCTGAGAAATTTCTCTTTTCTTTCTGCTTTTCCCCTTTTCTTATTTATTTTCCTTTCCTAGATCTATTACATCCCTAACTATCCTGTTCATTTACCTTCTTGAAAATTTACAATTTTAGGGAGTAGTCATAAGGGTGTAACACTGAGGAAACAGACTTGGTGAGAAGCAAAATTACTGTCTAGATGCATAATCTCTAGTCTTCATGTATTCTAGAGTCATTCTTAGTTTGGAAACTGACCCTAAGCATTTCTTTGTTGTTCTGAGGAGCCTACTAATACTTAAGTCCTGAGTGCAATTGGATGGAGTAGTCTCCTTTTCAAATAATTTGTAGAAAACTGTGAAAATACAAAAGAGAGGACCAAAGTTATATAAACATTTTGTCTCAAAAATATTTAATAATTACAAGTTATAATTCCTTAATGACAACTTTGAACTTTAGCTTTTTTATTAAAATTAAAAATATTTTAATTGAGAAAATTCTTAATGTTAAATCTATTATGTTCATTATGCACTTGTAATTTAAAAAAAAAATCCATTCACTGTATGATGAATGGATTGATGAATGAATGGAGTATGGAAGGAATCAGACTTGTTCTCCCTGGCCTGCGAAATCGGAACTAGGTGGAAGTTAGGCAGGATTGGATGAGCGCATCACATAATGTGAAAACTGGTAACAGAGCTCTATAGAAGAGGGGAATGGATTGCTTTGGAAGGGATCAAGTTATTCATCTATGACAGTCTTTCATCACAGGCTGGATCATGGCTTGTCAGGGATATTGGAGAAGATTCCTGCCCAGGTATGGGCTGGGTAACTTCTGACCTTCCCTCCATTTCTAAAATGCTGTAACTATAGCATTATGAAAAAAGATTTTTACATTTTTCTTGGTAAAGGTTATGAGTCATATCTCTTGTTTTAAACAGTTGAAACTTAAAGCCAGTTTTGTAGTATTGCAACTTATCCTTTAATTCTTGTCTGTAAATTTTCTGCCACTCTCTGTTCATTTTGTGTGATTTCCTTATGTAGTCAGATTTCTCTTACTTCTCTGTAGCCTTTTCTTAATTCTAATGCAGATTTCAGTTTTCCCCCAAATCCAGGCCCCTCATTATGAGATACCTTTTTGAGTTGTTTCACTGGCTACCTGTGTCTTCTATAAGGTCCACTTGATTAACTTGAGCTATCTCATATTCAGTACTAGTAGTACAGGGGGGCACACCAGAGCCCAGTCTAACTGCTGTTTCTTTTATTTGACTTTTGACTTTTATTGTAAGCATAAATGGCTCAGACACGGAATAGCTGTTCGATCCTGGACAAATCACTTCATCCTGCTTGCCTCACATTCCTCATCTGTAAAATCTGGAGAACAAAATGGCAAACCACTCCAGTATCTTTGCCAAGAAAATCCCAAATGGGGTCATGAAGAGTTGGACACAACCAAAACAACTGAACAACAGACATCTATGATACTCTGAGTGTTGTAGGGATTTTTATGGAATGAGGATGTAGTCTGGCATCAAGAAGTTTGCAATCTCAGGAAGGGATAAGACTGATTAATAGGCAGTATCTTTTCATTTTAAAATTTGTTGGCACTGTATAATGTAAATAGTATTATTTTACCCATAACCTGGGCCTACCATCTCACTTCAACTCAACAAAGCTTTAAGTACCTACTATCTGTTAGATACTGTGTTAAGCTCTAGGGATACTAAAAAAGCAAATGGTTCCTGTTCTCAAGGAACTCACAGTCTAATAGGGGAGAAACCATGTCAATGACTATTTTTACAACAAGATATGTACAGGATAATTTAGAGATAATCTCAGAAAGGAGGCACTAAGATTAAGAAGGAACTAGAATGCCTTCTTGTAGAAGGTGGGAATTGCTTTATGTGTATCATTTTTTATGCTTCTTTTGACTCGTGTTTTAATGTAATATTTCTATATAGCTCTGTTTTTTAAATCAGGAATGCTTGAAAGTCTTCTATTTCATTAAATATTCATTTCATTTTTACCATTTTGCAGGATGGGTTATTCTTGGCTGTAATCCTAGCTCCTGTGTCTTCCAGAAAATTGTATTCCAAACCCTCTCTTCCTTTATAGTGGTGTCTTCTAAATCTTCTGTGGTCCTGATTGTGGCTCCTCAGGATTTGAATTCTTTCTTTCTGGTTGCTTGAAGTATTTTTTCATTAATCAAGGAGTACAAGATTTTGGCTACAACATTTTTAGAAATTTTTTTTTTTTGAGGAAGTTTCTGGTGAATTCTTTCAGTTTTCTCTTCTCAAGGCTAAACATGCCCAATTCCTTCAAAACCATCCTCTGTGATTCCTAGAAAAGTACCAGAAGGCTGTCATCGGGGAAATGGAACCTTACTGTTTGGACTTCACACATGCACATATGTTTTATGATATCTTGATTTATTTCTTTTTTTATCCTTGTTTTATATTCATTTTTATATCCTTATCCAATTCTCATTTCTCCTACGTGAACTCACCTTTGTATCAAAGGATAATAGTTAAGCAAAACAAATAGTTACAGTGACTTACATTTATGTTTGCAATATGCCACCCCCACCTCCCTACTAAAATGAGAGGTAGATTTCATTGTAGCACATATTTAATAATTTTTTTGATTGAGTTCAGTATTTTTTTTTCTTTTGTAATTACTGTTATCTTGAATATCTTTCTTCAAGTCCAATTGACACTAGTCAATCAATGAATATGTACCTATTAGGGGCCTACTATGTGCAAGCACTGTACTTAGCACTGAGAATGCAAATTCAAAAATAAGACTATCTTACAATTAAGGCTTTTATGTTGGACATGAGGAATTGTTGGGGAATACAATATGTTCACTGATGAGTAGATATAGGATATATACAAAATAAATACACAGGGATTTGTTTCAATTAATATTTACTAAATAATTGACTTTCTTTGTAATCTGATGAATTTTATTTTATATATTTAAAAATAATTTTAAGAAGAGGTCTGTAGTATTTAGCTGTCTTCCGAAAGAATACTCGACAGAAGAAAGCCATGCTGTAGAGGATTCTTGGTCTAGATCTAGAGATTTTTGATTGTTGTTTCATCTGAATATTCCTTAAAAGACATAGAATGTTACTTTTGTCCTAAGTAATATATGTTATCAAAATGGTAAGGGGTGAGGGATGACTAGAACTTTTTGCATGAAGTTTGACCACTTCAAAATCCAAAGTTCCTGGACTACGCAATATTTATCTAGTTTTTGGTTGTGTAAAATAGAAACTTGGAGGATTATTATTCTTTCTTCCTTATAATAAAGAACAGCAAATTCTAATCAATTTGACAAAAATCATTTTGCTTTTTCTTTTAAGAAGCCAAAGTTGGGAAAAGTCGTTGTCAGGCAATAGGTTGACTTTGTACTCCAGGTACTACATGTGGGATTTCCTCCCCAACCTCCTTCTCTTCAAGAGGATAGTAATTATAAAGCTTGATGATTTTGGTGGGTCTCAGTAGTAATTTCAGAAAAGATATGTTCAAGAATACATTTATAGCCGGTGTCAATTGTGACTGCTTATAATGTGGCTTTTTTTTTTTTTTTTTTGGAAGGGTGGTGGGGCTTAGAAACTTTACTGAATGCAATAAACTTGGGAGGAAAAAAAACCCTGAGAATAATTAGGATTAATAAGTCCTTCAGGTCAAGATGAGTACAGTATCTATTTGTCTTCAGATGGACCAGATACTTTCCAAATAAGATGGCATTTTCGTAGCATAGATGTAATGTTCAGAATACTGATTTGATATGTATGTTTCTTTGCCAGGCTTCAGAGGGATCAAAAGTGCTCCTCTTTTGTCTCTTAGCTCCCTCCCTCCCTTCATGAAAATGTTTTATCCTCATTTAAAGTTAAATCAGTCCAGAAGCTTGAGGCAACTACTTTGAATGGTCACCTCTTGCCCATTTTTACATTCATTCCTTGTTGATGCTGTGTCCTCTCTCATTTATATGTCTTTGATTTGTTTTCTGAAGTTTCACTCTTTAGTAATGCCTGTCATCCTAATTAAAAGGTATGCTGGCTTTCCACTTCAAAGTCTCAAAGGCACCTAAAAAGTAACAAGTTAGACCTGAAAGCTAATTGAACACACAACCTAATTACTAGGTTACATTCAAATCACTGCTCTAATTTATTTCTGAAAAGCTTTTTTTCTTTTAGAATGATACCAAATAATAGGAACTTTTGCTTGCCTATTAACCCTAAAGCCATTGTCCTCTTTCTTTTTTACATACCTTATGTGGTGTTTTTTTTTTAATCCCATTTTAGGTATCCAACATTGGAGAACCCAATCATTTTTTGTGGGGAAATGATTATTTTTAGTAAGCCTTTTAGGTTCTGTTTGAAATACAAATTTAATGTAAAGCTTGTCTTCTTCAGTTATATAGAACATGGGCATGCCTCTAAAGCCTTCTCCAAATTTGATTTACCCCAGTTGATCATTTTGGTATAAAAGCTGGCAAATTATAGTTTGTTGTTAAAAGCTCTTCTTCCACTCTATGTACTATGGACCCTGATGTCTTTAAGAAGACTTGAGATGAGGAAGAATGCAGGATTATGTCTTAAAACTTAATTTTTCTTGGCCAAGAACAGAAGTAGTCACATAGAGAAGCATGAGGTGAGCTTGTAGATTGTGTCAATAGAACCCATGAAGATCTCTGATCATAGAAGATAAAAGACAAGTAAAGATTAAGAAGAGGCTTTTGGAAGAGGTAGTTCTGCTGATAGGCTAGACGAACATTCTAATAAGGGAAGGGATTCTATACCAAGAAGGAGCCTGTCAGAGATCTTATAGGGGTTATAGAATATAAATGATCCTTATATATTGTGCGTCTGTATATTGAGTGTTTTACTATCATATGATGGAAGCTATTTTTTAATTCTTGTTGTAATTGGAAGAAGAAGAGATTAGGTAGAGCTTTGCCTATAGACTAATAATAGTAATAGCTAATATTTATGTAGCACGTCCTATGTGCCAGGTACTATGCTAAACACTTGATGATTATTATCTCATTTGATTCTCACAACAACTTTGAGAGGTCAGTGTTATTATCTTCATTTTACAGATGAGGAAATTAAGGCAAATGAAGGTTAAATGACTTGCTTAGAGTCACACTGCTAATAAATGTTAGAGACTAGACTCAGGACTTCCTGACTCCAGGCCTGGTAATCCATCTATTGTTTTCCTTCCATATTTTAAGTGTAACTGTACTGAATTGCATTTTTCAGAACTGAGATTCAGAATTGATTAGCTCTATTACCCTATTCTTTTATCAAAATAAAGGCATTTGGTTTATTTCCAGTTTTTTGCTAATTAGAAAATGTAAAGTTTCCATAAAACCTTACCACAGATGTTTATTTTAAAAGTATTTCTATAAATATTTTGGTATATATGGAGTCTTTTTATTATTGACCTCTTCAGTGTGTATGCCTAGACAAGGGATATCTGAATCAAAGTATATGGATATTTTAATTATTTTCCTACTATACTTACAGTTGCTTTCTAGAATGTTTGGACTATTTCAAAGGTATACCTATATTGGTTTACCTATCTTTCCACTGCCTCTCTTAATTTCTATAGCTTCTTCATTTGGAAACTTCAGTCTTCATACAGGTTTTAGGAATTTTAGCGTTTAACTGTTTGAGGATTTTTGAGTAAACCTTATATTTTCAGTATTTTGAGAAATGACTTGGAAAATTTGAGTGAGCTGAAGTTTATGACTATAGCCATAAAACTTATCAGTTTGTAATATAGTTTCATTATGCACTTATCAGGGACCTATCATCCCAAAGTCAAGTCAAGAAACTTTTATGAAATCATCTTATTAAGAAAAGCCTTTTGATTTGGCTATCCTGCTCACAGCTCTAATCAGTCACTGTGAGCAAAGTAACCTTCAGACAGAAGAATTTGGGGCGCATTGGATAAGTCAGTGCATATGATGTAAGATCCTAGAAATTTTATAGAAACCAGAGCTGAAAGTACCACTAATTTTCCAAACTGGCAGCAGGTTTAGGTGTTTTTAGTGTCAAATGAAAATGTCATTTTGAGTTAGCATGTATATCTAACAGTATTCGTGTTTAGGATATGCTGGGATGGTACTAGAAAGATCTTAAAGTTCTTTTAAAATCCTTAGGGTTTAACTAATAGATTTAAACTGTTTCTGTGATTGTAATGTTCTCCTTGAAATTAGAGCAATGTTTTTTTAAATTTAAATTTATTTATTTAACATATTTAGTTTTCAGCCTTGATTTTCACAAGAGTTTGAATTACAAATTTTCTCCCCATTTCTACCCTCCCCCCCACTCCAAGATGGCGTATATTCTGGTTGCCCTGTTCCCCAGTCAGCCCTCCCCTCTATCACCGCCCCCCCTCTCATCCCCTTTTCCCTTCCTTTCTTGTAGGGCAAGATAAATTTCTACGCACCATTGCCTGCATATCTTATATCTTATTTTCTAGTTGCATGCAAAAACTTTTTTTTTGTTGTTTTTGAACATCTGTTTTTAAAACTTTTGAGTTCCAAATTCTCTCTCCTCTTGCCTTCTCACCCACCCTCCCTAAGAAGTCAAGCAATTCAACATAGGCCACATGTGTATCATTATGTATAATAACCCTTCCACAATACTCATGTTGTGAAAGACTAACTCTATGCTCCTTCCCAACCCATCCCGCTTTATTGAATTTTCTCCCTTGACCCTGTCCCCTTTCGAAAGTGTTTGTTTTTGATTACCTCCACCCCCATCTGCCCTGCCCTTCATCATCCCCCCCTTTTTATTTTTTTATCTTCCTCCCTCTTCTTTCCTGTGGGGTAAGATACCCAATTGAGTATGTATGGTATTCCCTCCTCAGGCCAAATCTGATGAGAGCAAGGTTCACTCATTCCCCCCTCACCTGCCCTCTCCCCTTCTCCCACAGAACTGCTTCCTCTTGCCATCTTCATGTGAGATAATCCACCCCATTCTATGTCTTCCTATCTCCCTCTCTCAGTATGTTGCTCTCTCATCCCTTAATTTGATTTTATTTCTTTTAGATATCTTCCCTTCATCTTCAACTCACCCTGTGTCTGCTCTCTCTCTTTCATATATGTGTATATATATATATATATATATATATATATATATATATATATATATATGCATATTCCCTTCAGCTACCCTAATCCTGAGGTCTCATGAATCATACATGTCATCTTTCCATGTAGGAATGTAAACAAAACAGTTCAACTTTAGTAAGTCCCCTGCAATTTCTGTTTCTTGATTACCTTTTCATGCTTCTCTTGAATCTTGTGTTGGAAAGTCATATTTTCTATTCATTTCTGGTCTTTTTACTGAGAAAGCTTGAAAGTCCTCTATTTTATTGAAAATCCATATTTTGCCTTGGAGCATGATGCTGGGTAGGTGATTCTAGGTTTTAATCCTAGCTCCATTGACCTCCGGAATATCGCATTCCAAGCCCTTCGATCTCTTAATGTAGAAGCTGCCAGATCTTGGGTTATCCTGATTGGGTTTCCACAATACTCAAATTGTTTCTTTCTGGCTGCTTGCAGTATTTTCTCCTTGATCTGGGAGCTCTGGAATTTGGCAACAGTATTCCTAGGAGATTTCTTTTTGGGATCTATTTGAGGAGGCGATCGATGGATTCTTTCAATTTCTATTTTGCCCTGTGGCTCTAGAATATCAGGGCAGTTCTCCTTGATAATTTCTTGAAAGATGATATCTAGGCTCTTTTTTTGATCATGGCTTTCAGGTAGTCCAATAATTTTTAACTTATCTCTCCTGGATCTATTTTCCAGGTCAGTGGTTTTTCCAATGAGATATTTCACATTGTCTTCCATTTTTTCATTCCTTTGGTTCTGTTTTATAATATCTTGATTTCTCATCAAGTCACTAGCTTCCACTTGCTCCAATCTAATTTTTAAGGTAGTATTTTCTTCAGTGGTCTTTTGGACCTCCTTTTCCATTTGGCTAATTCTGCCTCTCAAGGCATTCTTCTCTTCATTGGCTTTTTGGATCTCTTTTGCCATTTGAGTTAATCTATTTTTTAAGGTGTTGTTTTCTTCAGTGTATTTTTCAGTACTTTTTTGGGTCTCCTTTAGCAAGTCATTGACTTGTTTTTCATGGTTTTCTCGCATGCTTCTCATTTCTCTTCCCAATTTTTCCTCTACTTCTCTAACTTGCTTTTCCAAATCCTTTTTGAGCTCTTCCATGGCCTGGGACCAGTTCATGTTTTTCTTGGAGGCTTTTGTTGTAGGCTCTATGACTGTTGTCTTCTTCTAGCTGTATGTTTTGGTCTTTCTTTGTCACCAAAAAAAGAATCCAAAGTCTGAGACTGAATCTGGGTGTGTTTTCGCTGCCTGGCCATATTCCCAACCAAATAACTTGACCCTTGAGTTTTTCAGTGGGGTATGACTGCTTGTAGACTAACGAATTCTATGTTCCACGTTTGGAGGGGAAGTGCCAGCTCTGTCACACCACCACTCCTCCTTCCCCAAGAACCCCCAACCCAGACTGGGCTTAGATCTTCATCAGGCTGTGCACTCCTGCTCTGATCCGCCACTTAATTCCTCCCACCAGGTGGGCCTGGGGCCAGAAGTGGCAGCAGCTGTAGCTGCCCCACCTCTGCTGCCCACGGGGCTGGAAGCCGAACCGTGAACTCCTTCCACTCCCGCAACTTTTTCCACTAACCTTCTCTGCTGTCTTTGGTGTTTGTGGGTTCAGGAGTCTGGTAACTGCTGCAGCTCACTGATTCAGGGTGCTAGGGCCCACTCTGCCTGGCTTCTGGTCTGGATGGTCCACACCACTCAGGCTGGGTTCTGCTCCACTCCATTCCCAGCTCCCAGCTCCGTGTTGGATAGACCTCACCCAGAGACCATCCAGGCTGTCCTGGGCTGGAGCCCTGCTTCCCTCTGCTGTTTTGTGGGTTCTGCAGTTCTAGAATTGCTTCAGAGCCATTTTTTATAGGTTTTTGGAGGGACTTGGTATGGAGCTCACGCTAGTCCCTGCTTTCCAGCTGCCATCTTGTCTCTGCCCCCCTAGACCAATGTTTTTACCATTTTGGAAGGGACTCGTGGATTTGGGACCATATAAATTTATTTTACTTTTAGCTGTTTCTTACTTCTAAGCAGAAAGAAGGCTTACTCTTAATTTTTATTTTGATACAAAGTATCTATCTTTCTTTTTTATTTTTTATATTAACAATTATATTATTATTTAAAATTTTACTTTTCAGCATTGATTTCCACAAGATTTTGAGTCGCAAATTTTCTCCCCATTTCTACTGTCCCTCCTCACTCAAAGATGGCATATGTTCTGATTGCCCCGTTCCCCAGTCAGCCCTCCTTTCTGTCACCCCACTCCTGCCCCACCCATTCTCCTTTCCCCTTACTTTCTTAGGACAGGATAGATTTCTTTTCTTTTTCTTTTTCTGGTTTTTTTTTTTAAACTATCTCGTTAATGTACATTTTTTTCTCTTAACAATTATTTTATTATTTAATATTTTAGTTTTCAACATTGATTTCCATAAGATTTTGAGTTACAGATTTTTCTCCCCATTTCTACCCTCTTCCCCCACTCCAAGATGGCATATATTCTGTTTGCCCTGTTCCCCAGTCAGGCCTCCCTTCTGTCACCCTACTCTCCACCCCCCCGTCCCCCCAATCCCCTTTCCCCTTACTTGTAGGATAGATTTCTATACCCCATTCCCTATATATCTTATTTCTCAGTTGCATGCAAAAACACCTTTTTTTTTTTTTTGAGCATCTGCTTTTAAAACTTTGAGTTCCAAATTCTCTCCCCTCTTCCCTTCTCACCCACCCTCCTTAAGAAGGCAAACAATTCGACATAGGCCACACATGTATTATTATGTAACACATTTCCACAATACTCATGTTGTGAAAGACGAACTATATTTCTCTCTATCCTGTCCTATTCCCTTTTATTCAGTTTTATCCCTTGACCCTGTCCCTTTTCAAAAGTGTTTGCTTTTGATTACCTTCTCCCTCTTTCTGCCCTCCCTTCTATCATCCTCCCTTCTATCATCCACCCTTTTTTATCCCCTTCCCCCTACTTTCCTGTGGGGTAAGATGCCCAATTGAGTGTGTATGTTATTCTCTCCTTAAGTCAGATATGATGAGAGCAAGATTCACTCATTCCCCTTCTTCCCTTCCAACAGAACTGCTTTTTCTTGCCACTTTTATGTGAGATAATTCACCCTATTCTATCTCTTCTTTCTCCCTCTCTCAATATATTCCTCCCTCATCCCTTAATTTTTTTTTAGGTTTTTAGATATCATCCCTTCATATTCAACTCACCCTGTGCTCTCTGTCTATATATATGTATATTCCCTTCACCTACCCTAATACTGAGAAAGGTCTCATGAGTTACAAACATCATATTTCCATGTAGGAATGTAAACAAAACAGTTCCACTTTAGTAAGTCCCTTATGATTTCTCTTTCATGTTTACCTTTTCATGCTTCTCTTTATTCTTCTATTGGAAAGTCATATTTTCTCTTCATCTTTGGTCTTTTCATTGAGAAAGCTTGAAAGTCCTCTGTTTTATTGAAAATCCATATTTTGCCTTGGAACATCCTACACAATTTTGCTGGTAGGTGATTCTTGGTTTTATCCTCCAGAATATCATATTCCAAGTCCTTCAGTCTGTTAATGTAGAAGCTGCTAGATGTTGTGTTATCCTGATTGTGTTTCCGCAATACTTAAATTGTTTCTTTCTGGCTGCTTGCAGTATTTTCTCCTTGGCTTGGGAACTCTGCAATTTGGTGACAATATTTCTAGGAGTTTTCTTTTTGGGATATTTGTCAGGAGGTGATCATTGGATTCTTTCAATTTCTATTTTACCCTCTGGTTCTAGAATATCAGGGCAGTTTTCCTTGATAATTTCTTGAAAGATGATATCTGGGCTCTTTTTTTGATCATGGCTTTCAGGTAGTCCAATAATTTTTAAATGATCTCTCCTGGATCTATTTTCCAGGTCAGTGGTTTTTCCAATGAGATATTTCACATTGTCTTCCATTTTTTCATTCCTTTGGTTCTGTTTTATAATATCTTGATTTCTCATCAAGTCACTAGCTTCCACTTGCTTCAGTCTAATTTTTAAGGTGGTATTTTCTTCAGTGGTCTTTTGGACCTCCTTTTCCATTTGGTTAATTCTGCCTTTCAAGGCATTCTTCTCTTCATTGACTTTTTGGAGCTCTTTTGCCATTTGAGTTAGTCTATTTTTTAAGGTGTTATTTTCTTCATTATTATTTTGGATCTCCTTTAGCAAGTCATTGACTTGTTTTTCATGGTTTTCTTGCATCATTCTCATTTCTCTTCCCAGTTTTTCGTCTACTTCTCTTACTTGCTTTTTCAAATCCTTTTCGAGCTCTTCCATGGCCTGAGGCCAATTCATATTTTTCTTGAAGGCTTTTAATATAGGCTTTTTGAGTTTGTTGACTTCTTTTGGCTGTACGTTTTGATCTTTGTCACCAAAAAAAGATACCGTCTGAGTCTAAGTTTGCATCCTTTTTCACTGCCTGGCCATGTTTCCAGCTAACTACTTGACCTTTGAGCTTTTTGTCAGGTTATGACTGCTTGTAGAGTAGAGAGTACTTTGTGCCAAGCTTTAGGGGCTGAATTGCTGTTCTCAGAGCTACTTCTGCTCCACTGTCACTGCAAGCTCTACCACAGCAGTGCTTCTCCTTGCCCAAGAACAGCCAACCAGGATTGCCACCCAGATCCAAGCAGAGCAGAGCTGCCTCTGGGACAGCAAAGTGCTCCTTGCACTCTGCTCTGCTGCTTGATTTCTCCCACTGTGTGAGCCAGGGACTCAGGAAGTAGCTGATGCTGGAACTCTAGAAGCAGCCACAGGAGCTTCCTGCTGCCGCCACCGCCACCACCACACCACCTCCCCCACCCCCAGGGCTGGGGCCGGACCCCTCTCTAACCCCATCCTGCATTTTTCCCAGTAACTTGCTTCGTGGTCTTTGGCATTTGTGGGTTGAGAAGTCTGATTACTGCGCCAGCTCAACGATTCTAGTGTGTCCTGGCACGGCCCATGTTGGGCTGCACTCTGCTCCCAGCATAGTGCAATAGACCCTTCCCAGCAACCATCCAAGCTCTCTTGGCGTGGAGACCTGCTTCTCTCTGCTAGTTTGTGGGTTCTGCAGCTCTAGAATTTGTTCAGAGCCATTTTTTACAGGTGCTTGGAGGGATTTGGGGGAAAGCTTAAGCAAGTCCCTGCTGTCTAGCCGCCATCTTGGCTCCTCCCCGCAAAGTGTCTGTCTTTCAAAGGAACTAATTGCTATGCTTGCTAGATAAATCCAGCTCTACCTGTTCTATCTGAATAGTAATCATAGATTTAACAGCAGAAGAGAAAGACCTTAGAGGGCATCTAGTCTGATGATAATCTTAAAATGTTAAAAAAAAAAAGTTTTTTCCTTTTTATTTTTATGACTTTGACCAACATCAATAAACACCAAATATTTCCCTATATGAAACAGAAGAAGAAAATTGTATGCAAAACTAAATCTATATGACATAAAACTTGGACTTATTTTTTTTCTTTGGTACATTTCAAATTTAGTAATTTTAACATTGCTGTGTTTATCTGTGTTCCATTCTGAAGTCCTGCTCTTTTGGTGCTAAATAGAAGTATGAGTAGAATAGTTTTACGCACAAACACACACACACACACATACACATACATGTGCACACGCACACATGAACACAAACATGCACACATACACACACATTTGTGTGTGATGGTAGCCACCTCTAGGGAGGGGTGTTTTATTTCTTTTTTTTTTAATTTAAATTTATTTATTTAACATATTTGGTTTTCAGCATTGATTTTCACAACAGTTTGAATTACAAATTTTCTCCCCATTTCTACCCTCCCCCCCACTCCAAGATGGCTTATATTCTGGTTGCCCTGTTCCCCAGTCAGCCCTCCCCTCTATCACCCCCCTCCCCTCTCATCCCCTTTTCCCTTCCTTTCTTGTAGGGCAAGATAATTTTCTACGCACCATTGCCTGCGTATTTTTTTAGTTGCATGCAAAAACTTTTTTTGTTTTTGAACATCTGATTTTAAAACTTTGAGTTCCAAATTCTCTCCCCTCTTCCCTTCCCACCCACCCTCCCTAAGAAGTCGAGCAATTCAACCTAGGCCACACATGTATCATTATGTATAACCCTTCCACAATACTCATGTTGTGAAAGGCTAACTACATTTTGCTCCTTCCCAACCCATCCCGCTTTATTGAATTTTCTCCCTTGACCCTGTCCCCTTTCCAAAGTGTTTGTTTTGATTACCTCCACCCCCATCTGCCCTCCCCTCCATCATCCCCACCCCCCCTTTTATTTTTTTTTATTTATCTTCCTCCCTCTTCTTTCCTGTGGGGTAAGATAGCCAACTGAGTATGTGTGGTATTCCCCCTCAGGCCAAATCTGATGAGAGCAAGGTTCACTCATTCCCCCCTCACCTGCCCTCTCCCCTCCTCCCACAGAACTGCTTCCTCTTGCCACCTTTATGCGAGATAATCCACCCCATTCTATCTTTCCCTATCTCCCTCTCTCAGTATGTTGCTCTCTCATCCCTTAATTTGATTTTATTTCTTTTAGATATCTTCCCTTCATCTTCAACTCACCCTGTGTGTGCTCTCTCTCTTTTACATATATATGTACATACATATACAGACACACACACACATATATATACACACATACATACACATAGACACATACATACATACACATTCACTTATATATATACATAAACATACACATACACATATATACACACACATATATACACACATACATACACATAGACACATACATACATACACATTCACTTATATATATACATAAACATACACATATACATATACACACACACACACATATATATATATACATATACATGCATATTCCCTTCACCCACCCTAATACTGAGGTCTCATGAATCACACACATCATCTTTCCATGTAGGAATGTCAACAAAAGGTGTTTTATTTCTTCAGTTCAGAAGAAGACAGATTTAAAAATTCATTGATGCTTTTGCTCGCTTCTGTTATCCTGAGTACCTCATCTGTTCAGCTAATTGAGGTAACTTTTAAAGCAGTAACAATCATTATTTCCCCTGAGATTCTTGACTCTTATCCTCCAGATGAATTTTGTTAGGATATTTTTTTCTATTTCTTTAAAATAACTCCCTTGACAATTCAATTGATTTGTCACAGTAAATTAATTTAGGAAGTACTGACATTGTGTTAAATAGGCTCGGCTTGACCATGAGTGTTAAGGCTATTTTTTTGTATTTATTTTATATACTTTTGCTACTTTATACTAAAGTTATTCAAAAAAGATTCTTTTTTTGGGTAACTCTTGTCTAAACAAACCATCTTGTTCATTAGTGATTCCTCCTTATTTACACCGTGGGAAACCTCTGCACTTGGGTCCTCTTCTCGCATATTGAATTACCCCCAATTGCATGCCATCCCTCTTTCCCCAGATCCTCCCTGGCTCTCTAGCACTCCCATCATATATATGTTGTCTTCTCTCATTCGATTGTAAGCTTCTTAAACATAGATTCTGTCTTGCTTGCTTTTATTTGTATTCCTATAGTGTTACAGTGCCTGAGTGTTTAATAAATGCTCATTCTTGGTATGTTTGTATATATGTACAAATGTATCTTTATCTCTCACTACCCATCAACTCAACTAATCTAATCTAATCTAATCTTGTATCTGCTTGTGTGTGTGCGTGTACCCAAAATAGATTAAGGGCTGCTAGATCCATTCTCCATGAGTGACATTTTCCATCAGACCTGAGAGATGTAAAAACATCACCAGTTTGACAGGGTGGCAGACAGTATGTCCAGTGGCTTACTGCCTTTGAGTGCACATGGGAATATCATTTTTAGAGGTGTTATCTCTGATTCCCTACTGGATATCTTTTGCATTCCTTCTAAAGCTAAGACTTGAGGTCTCAGGCCATTAGAACTGATTAAGAGTGTAGGACTGGTGCAACCACTTTGCAATTTTGATCATATATTATGTAGAGATGGAGGTATGCTTCACCTTGTAGGTACCTGTTATCCACAGCAAGGTCTTATATATCTGCATATAAAAGAAACATTGTGGTATAGTGAGCAGTAGCAGCCACATCTCTGAATATCAGTTTCATCAATGAAAAATGAGGAATTTTCACTACTGAGGTTCCTTCTAGTTTGACAACCATGACTTATAATCTTCCTTAAAACTGCCTTTACTGAGGTGTACTCTTATCTTAGATATACACACAACTGCATCCATAGATGTATACAGACATTCAGAAGTCACAGTTGACTTAAGATTGAGGATATAGTTTTAGCATTGAGGATAAAGTTTTGCTCTCATTTTAGAAATTTATTGTCTATAGTTCAGTTAATATATGATAACCCCACTTTTGCAACTGGCTTTGCTTGGCTTTGAAGGTTATCCATACTCTGACTCCACCTGGTCTTGTAGAAGTTACTTTAGATTTCAGGGCCTTATTTTCCTTACCCCTAAAATATGGTAGAGGGACTAGGTGAGATTTATTTTATTCAGTAGTCATTTACTAAGGACACTGCTAATTGCTGGGCATACAATCCTTTTGTCTTCAAGGAATTTATAATCTGCTGGGTAACTATAATACGAATACAGAAAAACACAATAAAATTGAAATGTCCTCATTATTTAAGTTGATGGACCTTTGATTTCATTGGGGAAAGCCAGTGGTTTCAAATGTTTTTTGTTACTTGAACACCCCCAGGGTAACAATGTACATAATATTTTTATATTTATTCATTAAATGCTTAAGTAACTACAATGATTAAATTTTATATAATCATAATTATAAAATATAAAATTTATTCTAGCCATAATTATGAAAACTATAAAACTATTATAAATATTTTTTGTGGGACATTCTGTAAGAATTAAAAGAAGTAATCCAGCAAGACATCATATACTTACTATTATTTACATGATTTCATGTTAAATTGCTTTGTTTTACAAATTTTTGAATATAAATAACATTTTTTTTAGTAAAATAAGTTACAACTTGGAAGATGTTTAACAACATAATAATCGTATAAATTTAATTTTGATGTTGGAGTTTTTTTTAAACAAAAATTTGCAATATTTGACTCTATCATATTCTTAAATCTAGTTTTGCATTGAGTTTAGTTCTGTATTTTGATTTAAAACAAGAATAAAGAATTTGTGGTGGAAAATGGTAAGAAAATTTTACAAGCTCTCTTGTTGAGAGATGGAAATTTATCTTTTACTTTTAGCCACAAATGAGTAGTTATGATATAAAATAATAACAAATATTTGTACGGTACTGTATGCTAGTCACTGTGCTAAATACTTTATAATAATTATCCCATTTGGTCCTCATAATTACCTTGGAAGGTAGATACCATTATTATTCCTATTTTACAGATGAGGAAACTGAGACACACAGATTGACTTATCCAGGGTCACTGGCACTCATATATACTGTGCCACCTATAAAATATTTACTTTTCTACTAGGTAATGAAAAGCACTGCATTAAATGATAAATGAAATAAATCCAAGTGCAATTTTATATAACACTTCATTTTAAACAATGTTTATATATAAAACTTTGTAAGGAAAGAATCTCTTCTGATATGACTTCCTCTACCACTAGCACACTGACTGCACCCTCAAAGCAATGCTACAGAATGACTGACTAGTTTTACCAGTCAATTAATTTGCAAATCTAATCTAATTAGGTAGAAGTATAGTAAGCTAAGCAGAGGGTAGATTTAAAACAGAAAGCAGCCTTAATACTGCAATGAGAGATAATGGCTGTAGAATATTTGTGATGATTCATAATTGTGTCAGTATGGTTTGAAAAGTACATGGCCAAGGATCATGGATTTCAAGAAGTCTGACAATTGCATAGCAAGAATACAAATGTTCATAGCATCTTGATCACGTAATGACACATTCCAAGGTATGGAATGCATACTGAGGGTATGTGCATGTGCCTGACCATCCCTTAATAATCAGTTTGCACTCAGATGTTAAAGCATTTTGGTGATTTGGAAACAATTTGATAGCAGACTGAGAAACTGCAAGAACATATGCTTAGTCAGAAGTAGTCAGAGTTTGATGTAATCACTGCACTAATATTAAAATTGTGCACATGTTCATTATGGTTTTTAATAGCTCATGAAACATACCTATAATGCTTCAAACATGTACATGCTTATTGTCACAGAAGAAAAATATACTTTAAAAGAACACTTCATTATATTATAATTAAGTGAGTAATTCATACAGTAATCTTTTGGATAGTTCCATTCTCCAGTTTCACAGTGTACATGTTAGGTCCATTTGAACCAGCCTAGGAGTGGAAGAATTCACTATTTCACCAAAACTGTTGGGAAAATTGGAAAATGGTAGGGCAGAAACTGGGCATAGACTAATATCTTACACAATATACCAAAATAAAGTCAAAATGGGTTCATGATTTAGGAGTAAAGGCTGATACTATAACTAATTTGGGAGAGCAAGGAATAGTTTACTTATCAGATTTATGGAAAAGAAAAGAATTCATGACCCAAAAAGAGATAGAGAGCATTACAAAATGCAAAATGGATAATTTTGATTATGTTAAATCGAAATGTTTTTGTACAAAAAAAGCCAATGCAACAAAAATTAGGAGGGAAGCAGAAAATTGGGAGAAACCTTTACAACTAGTATCTCTGATAAAGGCCTCATTTCTAAAATATACAGGGAACTGAGCCAAATATATAGGAATACAAGCCATTCCTCAATTGAGAAATGGTCAAAGGATATGAACAGGCAGTTTTCAGAGGAAGAAATTAAAGCTATCTATAGGCATATGAAAAAATGCTCTGGATCACTACTGATTAGAGAAATGCAAATCAAAACAACTCTTAGATACCACATCTCTCCTGTCAGATTGGCTAATTAGGTTCTTTATAAGTAAGCTTTTTCTGGTACCAATCATTAAGGACTTCTGGTTATACCTGAGGTATATACCAACAAATTCATGAGGGAGAGCTTTCACAATTGAGTAGGTGGTAGAAGGTCAGTTGTATTTTGAAGGAAGCTAGAGATTCCCAGAGGCAGGGGGTGTGAAATTCTGGATGTGGCCACTTAAAGTATTGAGATGTAAAAAGAAGTGGAAACTCCTGGAATGGGACCTCCACTTTTTCATTCAAATATTAGAGGAGATCTGCTGTGGAGGATTGATCAGGTGAAGGGGGAGGGAATGGTGTGATACTTAAGGAGAAAAAGTAGGGAGACATGCGTATAGTTCATACATAAATATAGTTCTCCAAAAACAGAAGAATTTTCTGAGATATATTACCTCTGGTGTCTCCTGGAATCTCAGAAGTGTTTTTTTGGGAGGAATAAAAAGTATAAGTAGGTGGCCAATTCTTCGCCTAAAAAAGAGATTAATAGTATCGTGGTATAGGATATTTCTTAGGGTAGTTAATTGGGAGGTTAGGTAGAATGATAGATACAGCCTACCCGAAGCTTCTTGGGGGTTATTCAAAATTTAGGTGATTGTGAAAGGCCCCTGGAGATTTGTCAAGAATAATTTGAAAGTACATGACAAGTGTTACGTAATGCATATGGCATGGAACCACTTAAATTACTTGTTTTCCTGGATGAGTTCTGAAATTGATTGTAACTACTCACGAGAAAAGATCTAACAAGCTCATCAGAAGTCTTCTGTTTGCTGCCTTTGGAAATAGAAAGTTCAATTATGAAAGTGCTTTTTAAAAATGTTGTTTACTCATTTGGCTAGTAGCTATCACGAGCACTTTTTACCTCTGCATTAAGTACATTTCTGCCTATTTGCCATTTTAATATTGCTTAAAACTAATCTGCTTGAACTAGAAGAATAATTTATATAATAAAAATAGTATTGTAAAAGACAAACTACTTTGAAAGCCTTAAAAACTGTGATCAAT
This sequence comes from Trichosurus vulpecula, assembly GCF_011100635.1. Lineage (NCBI taxonomy): Eukaryota > Metazoa > Chordata > Mammalia > Diprotodontia > Phalangeridae > Trichosurus > Trichosurus vulpecula. Next base: position 217,315,538 of record NC_050576.1, on the reverse strand, counting down.
GCAATGAGCAACCAAGATTCCAGAGAACTAAGGATGCAGCTTGCTACCTGTGGCCTGACAGAGAGTGATGGACTCAAGCTGGGTATTTTTTTTTTTGTTTTTTTTTTTTTGCATAACCAGATACAATATTTATCAGGGGTTTGTTTTTCTTTTTCTTCCCCCCCCCCAATTCAATTCAATAAACATTTATTAAGTACCTATTATGTGCCAGACGTTGTGCTTTTTTTTTTCTTTTTCTTTTCCTTTGGGCTTTGAGTTGGAAGGAGAGGGAATAGACTTATTAATTAAAAAAATGAATTAAAAATTAAGAAATTTACTTCTGAAAAGAAATTATTTTCCATTAACAATGACTGACTAACTTCTATGTTTTACAAATGTTTGTGATGAAGTATATGTCAATAGTATACTATCAAAATTTTGCATTTATTTTTGAGTACATTGTCTTTCAGTATCTAATGCATTTTTAACAAAGCTAGATTCATAGAGTTTTAGAGCTGCTATGTACAGTTGAGATAATTTGGCTCCACCCTATATTTTATGGATGAGGAAACTGAGGGAAGGGAGGAGAAATGACCCATCCACAGTAACACAGCAAGCAATGTTTCTACCAGAAAAATGAAGGTTTGGTATTGTCATTAAATTTCTCCTTTTCAGTAATTAAACTCCTGATATAGAAAATCCCACAATAGCTTATGGAAAATAGGGAATTTAGGAGTAAAGAATTGGTCAATATTGATTCCTCTCCAATTAAACTGGTAATAACTTTCCCCCACACCTCGCATAGTAGTTTTTTCATAATTCTTCTTAAAAATCATTATTTATTTATTTAATATTTTTAGTTTTCAGCATTAATTTTCACAAGAGTTTGAATTACAAATTTTCTCCCCATTTCTACTCTCCCCCCCAATCCAAGATGGCATATATTCTGATTGCCATGTTCCCCAGTCAGCCCTCCCTTCTGTCACCCCACTCCCCCCTGCCTTTTCCCTTAATTTCTTGTAGGGGAAGATAGATTTCTTTACTGCATTGCTTGTATATCTTATTTCCTACTTAAATGCAAGAACTTTTTTTTTGAACATCTGCTTTTAAAACTTTGAGTTCCAAATTCTCTCCCCTCTTCCCTCCCCACCCACCCTCCCTAAGAAGGCAAGCAATTCAACATAGGCGACATGTGTATCATTATGCAAGACCCTTCCACAATACTCACGTTGTAAAAGACTAACTGTATTTCCTCCTTCCTGTCCTATCCCCCTTTAAACATTTTTGTCCCTTGACCCTGTCCCTTTTCAAAAGTGTTTGCTTTTGATTACCTCCTCCCCCTATCTTCCCTCCCTTCTATCATCCCCCACCTTTTTTATGTCCTTCCTCCTTTCCTGAGGGGTAAGATACCCAATTGAGTGTGTACGGTATTCCCTCCTCAGGTCAAATCCAATGAGAGCAAGATTCACTCATTCCCCCTCACCTGCCCCCTCTTCCCTCCCAACAGACCTGCTTTTTCTTGACACTTTTATGTGAGATAACTTACCCCATTCTATCTCTCCCTTTCTCCCTCTCTCAATATATTCCCTCTGTCATCCCTTAATTTGATTTTATTTTTTTTAGATATCATCCCTTCATATTCAACTCACCCTGTGCCCTCTGTCTACGTGTGTGTGTGTGTGTGTGTGTGTGTGTGTGTGTGTGTGTGTGTGTGTCTGTTCCCTTCAGCTACCCTAATACTGAGGTCTCATGAATTATACACATCATCTTTCCATGTAGGAATATAAACAAAACAGTTCAACTTTAGTAAGTCCCTTGCAATTTCTTTTTCTTGTTTTTCTTGATTACCTTTTCATGCTTCTCTTGATTCTTGTGTTTGAAAGTCAAATTTTCTATTCATCTCTGGTCTTTTCACTGAGAAAGCTTGAAAGTTCTCTATTTTATTGAAAGTCCATATTTTGCCTTGGAGCATGATATTCAGTTTTGCTGGGTAGGTGATTCTTGGTTTTAATTCTAGCTCCATTGACCTCCAGAATATTGTATTCCAAGCCCTTCAATCTCTTAATGTAGAAGCTTCCAGATCCTGTGTTATCCTGATTGTTTTTCCACAATATTCAAATTGTTTCTTTCTCGTTGCCTGCAGTATTTTCTCCTTGACCTGGGAGCTCTGGAATTTGGCAACAATATTCCTAGGAGATTTCTTTTTGGGATCTATTTGTGGAGGCGATCTGTGGATTCTTTCAATTTCTATTTTGCCCTGTGGCTCTAGAATATCAGGGCAATTCTCCTTGATAATTTCTTGAAAGATGATATCTAGGCACTTTTTTTGATCATGGCTTTCAGGTAGTCCAACAATTTTTAAATGATCTCTCCTGGATCTATTTTCCAGGTCAGTGGTTTTTCCAATGAGATATTTCACATTGTCTTCCATTTTTTCATTCCTTTGGTTCTGTTTTATCATATCTTGATTTCTCATCAAGTCACTAGCTTTCACTCGCTCCAATCTAATATTTAAGGTGGTATTTTCTTCAGTGGTCTTTTGGACCTCCTTTTCCATTTGTCTAATTCTGCCTTTCAAGGCATTCTTCTCCTCATTGGCTTTTTGGATCTCTTTTGCCATTTGAATTAGTCTATTTTTTAAGGTGTTATTTTCTTCAGTATTTTTTGGGTCTCCTTTAGCAAGTCATTGACTTGTTTTTCATGGTTTTCTTGCATCATTCTCATTTCTCCTCCCAGTTTTTCTTCTACTTCTGTAATTTGCTTTTCCAAATCCTTTTTGAGGTCTTCCATGGCCTGAGACCAGTTCATGTTTTTCTTGGAGGCTTTTGATGTAGGCTGTTTGAGTTTGTTGACTTCTTCTGTCTGTATGTTTTGGTCTTCTTTGTCACCAAAGAAAGATTCCAAAGTCTGAATCTGAATCTGAGTCCATTTTTGCTTACTGGCCATGTTCCCAGCCAACTTACTTGACCCTTGAGTTTTTCGTTGGGGTATGACTATGTGTAGAGTAGAGAGTACTTTGTTCCAAGCTTGAGGGGATGTGCTGTTGTTTTCAGAGCTATTTCTCACAGCAAGCTGTGCCACACCCGAGCTCCTCCTCCCCCAGGAACTGCCAATCTGGACCTGACTCAGATCTTCTGCAGGCTCTGCCCTTCTGCTCTGATCAGCCACTTAATTCCTCCCACCCGGTGGGCTTGGGGTGGAAGCAAGTGCAGCTGTAGTTCTGTAGCTGCACCACCTCCTCTGTCCCCGGGGCAGTGGCTGACCCAGGAACTCCTTTCACTCTGTCCCTGCAGGTTTTCCCACTGTTTTAACAATCCGGCTAGCAGCTTTTGTGGGGGCGTAAGATCCACCCACAGCCAGCACCCAGGAGGCTGCTGGCATGCCAGGAAAGCACAGGTTCTTTTTATCTGCTTAACCAAGGAAAGCATGGTGAAGGGATTGACAAGCTTACTTTAATCCAGCATACAGACTACATTCAGTTAGTTCAGGGGAGCATAGAGACAGCATTCAGTTAGTTGTCATTTTCTTGAATGAAGTTATTGATTGCTTCTATGATTTGTTGTTTGACCTACTCATTCTTTAGGATTAGATTATTGATTTTCCAATGAATTCTCAGTCCATCTTCCCATGGTCCTTCATTACAAATAATTTTTATTGCTTCATGATCTGAAAAGGATGCATTGACTATATCTGCCTTTCTGCACTGGATTGTGAGGTTTTTATGCCCTAGTACATGACCATTTTTTTGTTTATGTGCCATGTACTGCTGAGAAAAAGGTATATTCCATTCTGTCCCCATTCAATTTTCTCCAGTGGTCTACCATTTCTACCCTTTCTAAAATTCTGTTCACCTCCTTAACTTCTTTCTTGTTTATTTCAAGGTTATATTCATCAAGTTCAGAGAGTAGGAGGTTGAGGTCCCCCACTAGTATAGCTTTTCTGTCTATTTCATCCTGTAACTCCCTTCTCTGTAATTTCTCCTCTAAGAATTTGAATGCTATACCACTTGGTGCATATATGTTCAGTAATGATATTACTTCATTGTATGTGTTGCCTTTTAGCAGGATATAGTTTCCTTCCTTATCTCTTTTAATTAGATTTGTTTTTGCTTTTGCTTTGTCTGAGATTAGGATTGCTAACCCTGCTTTTATTTACTTCAGCTGATGCAGAATATGTTCTACTCTAGCCTTTGACATTTACCCTGTGTATTCCCGTTTCAGTTGTGTTTCTTGTAAACATCTGTATCAGGAGGGCAGAGTTTATAATCTCAAAGAGGATCATAAACATGTCTGAAAGGTTCGGAATCGCCGGATAGAAGAAACTCTCAAGGTAGAAGGCAGAAGAATCAAAACATTTATTTAGGCTCAACAGTAACCAACCCATGAACCAGCAACCCCATTTTGATATGTTGGTCATAATCTTCCAGGCCCAATAGGTACGCCTTGAAAGAGTAACCAGGAGGCTACAGAGAAACATGATTGCGTAAAGCAAAATCATGTTTCCCCCTTGATGGTAATAAGATTACCCACTGGACTGAAGTCTTTGTTCAGCTTCCTCCCGTAGATCAGCTCTGCTGCTGGCAGCTCCTGCCTCAGCTGTGTCTGTTTCTGAAACTGAAGCTGCAACTGAAACTGACGATGTAACGGTCGTAACTGCCTCTGTAACGGTCGTTGTAACTGCCTCTGGCTCCAACCGGAAAAGGAAAGAGAGGAGGAATCTTCAAGCTGTCCTCTCCCCTCTTATAGGGTTTCTGACATCATCAAGCTCCGCCCAAATGACCAGGGCCGATTGGTTCCTGAGTTGGCTCCTCCCCCTAGGGTAGACCAGGTTCTGGAGCTAACACCTCCCCTCAGCCAGCCCCATGACTCCCCACACAGGAAGCCGTCTGCCTCCCGGCATGCTCCCCGGGCCTCCTGCCCCGGAAGAGCAAGCCACAGTGTCCAGAGGCTCAATGAGGCAAGCTGAGCCATTCAAAGAAAACAAAAGCCATTATGGCTACATTCCACCCCTTGTTATAGGATACATAATCTAATCAGCCATGTATCCTAGAACATACATTGTGATTCAATTACAAAGGAAACTAAAACATATCATTCATTATAAAGCAAAACATATCATTCAGTAACATTCCCAAACATTGGTTAACGATTCAAATGCGATCCACCCCTAGGTCCCAGCAAGATAATCTCTTCAATCAATCATCCCCAAAATAATTATTAATAATTCAAATGTCCACCCCTAAATCCTTGTATCCATTACATAGGATCAATAATATCATAACAATAAAACAACACAGCAAGGATAACACAAAATAAGTAAACAGAACACTATCATCATTTCCACCCCCCTTGAACGATTGGGGCTCAAAATCTTGGGGTGAGGGGTGAAGGTCTCATTTTCCATAGCTTCTTCATGCTGAAATTGGATGTAGAGATGGCCCTGCCCCAAAAAGTCCCATTCCAGAGGTCATTTCTTTAACGAGCTGGCAGGAATTCCAAGAATGCTACATGCTTAGGCAGTCACCGGAAAGTGCAGGGTGCTTAAGCCTGAAGGAAACAAAACTAGCAACAAGGTTAGCCAAAACAAAGGACAAAAAGAATAGACAAGTATGGACTATAATTCTTCAAATAAAATCATCTCAAGTTTGGTTGAGATTTCAGTTATGCAAAGATTCAACATCAGAGCCAAACTCAGGTGGGAAATGTTTCTTTTCAAAAGGAACATAATGAGGAAGCCAAGAGGATCCCACCCTAGATATAGACTAAGATTGTCCTCCCAGCCTTTCCCCAAATGTACAAGTTTTCATCCGTTGATCACACAAGGTCACCTTCACTCTGAGTGGCTTGTGGGCTTGCAGGAGCAGTTCTTATTTCCCTATTTCTCGTGTTATCAAGTCCTCTATACATTCTGTATAATTCATTGGTTGGAATTCCATCTATCATTTCAAAACCTACCCCTGCTCTCAATAAAGTAGTAAACATTTCTTTCCTTGTTACTCTCCTTTGGCGCCAAGTTTGCTGGTTATACACTCTTCTCTCTCGAGGAGATCTATCCCTTCCCCAGTCACCTAAGTCATATAACTGTAAAATCTTATTTATCACTGTTGTAAGACGGCTCCCTACTTCTCCAAGTAATAAATTCAAAATTAGTTGTTTATAAGCAGGGGGAGCTGTCCTAATTATTAAATTCCTATGAGACAGTCCCATTGGATCATTGTAATATTTGTCTGCAGTTCCTATCATAATGGCAGTCTTCATTACCTCCTCCTTTAGTCTCATGATACAATCTCTAAGTGAATACCAGGGTCTGTGCTCAGTGGGCCACATAGAATCAGTATCATATCTCTTATTGCATCCCACAGCGGCTAATGCCAACAGAGTAGTCTTGCTATCACCATCTCCTTGCTGATGATGTTCCCTAAAAGCTTGTTGAACTAGAGGATCATGGCTGATACCTATGAATCTCATGCAGTCTGTCCCATCTACTGATATTCCACCGGCCCCTTGATCACTGAGTCTTACCATCCAAGATATCAATGGTTCTCCTATTCTTTGGCTGAATCTACTCAAAATATCTGTGACCTCTTGCGGTGAGAAATCTTCCTGAATTTCCCTTGTAACTGAATCTTCACCTCGGGTTTCTGTCTTCCTCCTTTGTATGGGTCGAGCCCTTGTCTGATCATTTAACCATCTCCTATTCTCTGTGTGAGGCACATCCTGAACCCCAGTAGTGTTTTGTGCCTCAGCCGGCTCTTTCTGGGCTGGGTTGAAATGCACTCTGGGCTTTTTTGGTCTCCTGTTGCTCTTAGCCACATTAATAGAAAAGTTCTCATTTGAGTCAGTTTGGTCTCCTGCTATCTGAGATTCCTCTTCTTCCTGTGGGGTAGGAGTGCCCCTATGTCTTTCACTTAATCTCAATCTTTCGTATACTAGCCGGTAGGCTGATAACACTATCCAGCTTTGCCTAGATAGTGATGCCCCTGACTGAATCCCAACTTCTCGTAAACACTTTTCCAAATCCCTAGGATCTCCTCTCCGTAGCCTTGGTTCCCAGTTTTCACAGGGTCCAGCTTTTTTAGCCAATTCTTTTGCTAGGGAGGAATAAAATGGATCCTCCCATCCTGGGATATTTATCTCTTCCTCTGGAATTGTTCTGCTTCTAAATAGAGATCTTATACCTAGCGATCCTGTTCGTGACGCCAAATGTATCAGGAGGGCAGAGTTTATAATCTCAAAGAGGATCATAAACATGTCTGAAAGGTTCGGAATCGCCGGATAGAAGAAACTCTCAAGGTAGAAGGCAGAAGAATCAAAACATTTATTTAGGCTCAACAGTAACCAACCCATGAACCAGCAACCCCATTTTGATATGTTGGTCATAATCTTCCAGGCCCAATAGGTACGCCTTGAAAGAGTAACCAGGAGGCTACAGAGAAACATGATTGCGTAAAGCAAAATCATGTTTCCCCCTTGATGGTAATAAGATTACCCACTGGACTGAAGTCTTTGTTCAGCTTCCTCCCGTAGATCAGCTCTGCTGCTGGCAGCTCCTGCCTCAGCTGTGTCTGTTTCTGAAACTGAAGCTGCAACTGAAACTGACGATGTAACGGTCGTAACTGCCTCTGTAACGGTCGTTGTAACTGCCTCTGGCTCCAACCGGAAAAGGAAAGAGAGGAGGAATCTTCAAGCTGTCCTCTCCCCTCTTATAGGGTTTCTGACATCATCAAGCTCCGCCCAAATGACCAGGGCCGATTGGTTCCTGAGTTGGCTCCTCCCCCTAGGGTAGACCAGGTTCTGGAGCTAACACCTCCCCTCAGCCAGCCCCATGACTCCCCACACAGGAAGCCGTCTGCCTCCCGGCATGCTCCCCGGGCCTCCTGCCCCGGAAGAGCAAGCCACAGTGTCCAGAGGCTCAATGAGGCAAGCTGAGCCATTCAAAGAAAACAAAAGCCATTATGGCTACATTATCTTATTTTAGGATTGTGGTTTTTAATCCATTCTGCTCTTTCCTCCATTTTATGGGAGAGTTCATCCCATTCACATTCATAGTTATGATTGTGACCTCTGTCTTTTTTCTCTATCCTATTTCTCCCCCCCCCCTTTTATGCTTTTATTTCTCCCTTCTTCCTTCCCCTCCTCAAAATAGTTTTATTTTTGATCACTGCCTCCCTTAATATTCCCTCTCTATCAGCCCCCCTCCCTTATCTTACCCTTTTCACTTACTACTTCTTCCCTCCCTGCTAACCTCCCCTTCCCCCCACCCACCCCCCCAACCCCCCACCCTGTCACCTTTTCTTTCCTCTTTCCCCTCCTACTGCCTGTAGGGCAAGTTTGATTTTGTACTTAACAGAGTACATTATTCCTTCCTTGAACCAAATCTGATGAGAGTAAAGCTCAAACACTGCTCTTCTCCCTTCTTTCTCTCTACTATAATATGTTTTGTGTGTGATGTAATTTACCCTTTCATACCTCCTCCTTATGTCCTCTCCCAATACAATCCCTTTGCACCCCTTAATTAGGTTTTTTTTATCATCGCTTCTGTTAATTTATACCCACACCCTCTATGTATGCCCCCTTTAAATGTTGTAATAAGTATACCATTCTCAAGATTAACAAGTATCATCCTCCCATATAAAGATGTAAACAATTTGCTCTTATTGAATAACGAGGCTTTTTTTCTTTTTCTTTTTTTTTCCCCTGTTTACTTTTTTATGCTTCTCTTGAGTCTTGTTTTTGAAGATTGAATTTTCCATTGAGGTTCGGCCTTTTCATCAGGAAGGTCTGGAATTCCTTTATTTCATTGAATGCTCATCTCTTTGCCTGAAAGACTATGCCCTTGTTTGTAGTCCAAGCTCCTTTGCCTTACGGAATATCATATTCCAGTTGCTCCAATCTTTTAACGTAGAAGCTGCAAGGCCCTGTGTGATCCTGAACTGTAGTTCCACGATATTTGAGTTGTTTCTTTCTGGCTGCTTCCAGTGTTTTCTCTTCGACCTGATAATTCTGGAATTTGGCTACAATATTCCTTGGAGTTTTCAATTTGGGATCTCTTTCGGGGGGGTGATTGGTGGATTCGTTCAATGACTATTTTACCCTCTGGTTCTAGGACCTCATGGCTGTTTTCCTTGATGATTTCTTGGAAGATACTGTCCAGGCTTTTTTTTTTTTTTTTTTTTTTTTTTTTTTTTTTTTTTTTTTATCATGCCTTTCAGGTAGAGGAATACTTCTTAGGTTATCTCTCCTGGATCTATTTTCCAGGTCAGTTATTTTCTCAATCAGGTATTTTATGTTTTCTTCTAATTTTTCATTGTTTAGATTTTGCTTGACTGATTCTTGATGCCGCATAGAGTCATTAGCTTCTACTTGCCCAATTCTAATTTTTAACAAATTGTTGTCTTCATATGGCTTCTGTACCTCTGTTTCCATTTGGCCAATTTTACTTTTCAAGGACTTACTGTTAGGCACCTGTTAGGTTCCATACCTCCTTATCCATTTTACTTTTTAAAGATTTGTACTCTTCAGTGAATTTTTTTTCCATTTTTTCTTTTACCTCTCTAATTTGGTTTTTAATATTTTCCTTGAACTCTTCCAGTTATGCTTTTGGGGCTTTAGACCAGTTCATATTCCCTTTTGAGGTTTCAGATGTGGGTATAGTGTCAATGCTGTCTTCCTCTGAATTTGCATTTTGATCTTCCTCATCTCCATTTTAAGATTTTATAGTCTTTTTTACTTTTCTTGTTTGCTTCTTCATAGTAGTTGCCTCTCTACTGGCTTTTAAAGTGGGTCTCTGCTTCTGGGGCCCAGAGGGCTCTTTCCCAAGCTTTTTGTGCTGGGAACTAGGGGCATGGTTACTGGTTTTGTGTGCTGAGGCCTCTGGTTTTGTCAACTAGAAGCTTTATAATGCTGTAGCTAACCTGATGCTAAGCTGAAGCTGGCTGGTATCTGCCAAGGATTAAAGCCTGGTGAGATCTTTCTGAGTTTTCCTGGGGTTACACTGAAGCTTGCAGCATGAGGTGTGGGGAGGGGTGGTTTGGCTACTGGAAGTCTCTCCTTCCCCTGGTTCCCCTGGGGCTACACTATAGCAGCTATGGCCTCAGATGTTGTCTGTGCTGGTGTCTGCTAATTCCCCTGGCTGTGTCTCTTCTTAAGCAGCTTACATTTAGAGATGGGTGTGGGGCATGATAATTCTAAATTACCTGAAAATGTGAAACAATTAAATGTTTCACCCATTAAAATTATTTGACATCCCTTTTAATATTTGATAAAATGTCTTTAAAGTAGACAAACATTGAAGTGTTAAAATTTTTAAGTTTGTGAATTGGGTGTACCAAATCGCAGTGGACTTTAATAGATGCAGTCACTTTTATTTTTCCCATGGCAAGATTCATCACAGAGAGATTGCAGCTATATCTGCAAATCAGTATCCCTAGATGGATGTTGTATTTACTGAGAGAAATTAGGGAAATCAGTCTTTGGAAGACTCATAATAAAAGTAACAGAACATTAAAATGTTGTCATTAACTCATCTTCCTTTGAAAATGGAACAGTTCTATTGGAGCAAATTTAATAATAACCCCATTAGCCATTAGCATGTGTAGTTTTAAAGGGGAGAATCTATAGTCCTTTTGAAGGTGTGCACCTGATATGTTCATCGTTTGAACTTTAGTTAGCCTCTACTTTTCCTAAAGAACGTGTTGTATAAACATACAGAATATTAGTACTAAATAAAATATCAAATAGTATAGATCAAAAATCACTTTTGCAAGTTCATTACTTAGTAAATATTCTAGTATTTCTGCCTGGTCTATATGGCAAGATTAAAACATAGAGAGAGAGAGAGAGAGAGAGAGAAAGAGAGAGAGAGAGAGAGAGAGAGAGAGAGAGAGAGAGTGTAGAGGAAACAGTACATTCAGATTGTTTGACAATGTGTTTTTTTTACACAAAAACAGAATTCTCTTATCTGTTTAGATATCTTCTTAAGATGAAAACATAACTTACTCTAAGCCTAAAAGAACAATAATCCCAAGTGTTACAAGTTTTGCCTGAATAAATACAGACACAAGCCCATCCCTGAGAATTCATTGTTACTATGGGAAACACTTTCAGGTACTGTTTTTTTGGTGGGGAGGCTGAGGAGGGGAGAAGCTGCTTATGTAAGAAACATTTATAATATGGTTTGATGTAAACAATACTTTTGAGTAGTTTGTATTCAGCACAAATGACCTGGTCAGAAATTCTCAGTGTATAACTACATTTATAAAGAGAAATCCAGTATATGTGTATCTATAACACATATGCCTTGTACTTGGTTGGCACTTCTTTGCATTGAGTAGTATAAGCAGATTAGGTCTTCTAGGTAAAGAAGAAAGACTGAATGTATAAATGTTCTTCTTTTATGTGGTAAGGAAATAAACTGTCTAAAATAAAAAAAAATTATACACCTCACTGCATATTGTTGATTACACATCTTGTGTATTGAAACCTCTCATCCATTTTTTTTTCATAATGTTTCTTTTGACTGTATAGGAAGGCTCATGCCCATGAAAACATGTCCACTGACATGATTTCAATCTCCTGATAAAGAAAGTGAGCAACATGAACCACAAAACTAACCACCATTTTTTTTTAAAGTCTGTTGTTTATACCATTACCTTTCCTTATAACATGAAGAAAGATTTCTTAGAAAATGAGATGGTACGTTTGCAGATTTAATGCTTATCACTGCACTCATTTGGAAGAGATATATTGCAGAACCTTAGATATTTTGTCCTTGTAAAATGTTAAACTAAATAGGATGCCAACAATATTGACATTAGTATTTTTCAACTCATATATGGGTGCACATCAGCCAGGACTTTGACAACTCTGAAACTTCCATGGTAGAAATCACAGATACAGCTGGCTTTCATCTGCTTAGGGATGGAAGTCCAGATTATTCAGTTAGATAATGGCAGAAAGATTCAAGGGCATTTTGCCAAAAGCCAACACAAGTATTGAGACAAATGTCATGGAAGATGTCAAATGAACTAGATGAACATGATCCCATGAATATGGATTTATATATTCCTATGATCAGGTAGTTAATTCAGCATTTTGAAAGTTTAAGTGAAATCTTTTAATATCACTTTTTGAGCCAGTAGTTAGTAGCAGCTCATGATTACCAAAAGATGTGTAATGATACTTTCAGAGTTGTGATTTAGAAAGATGATAATTAGGATTGTTAAACATACCTGGAATAGAAATTAGACTATACCTCTACTAGCTTAATAAGACTGGGCTGAGAGAAAGGTAAAAAATATCGTTTTGCCTTCCTGAGTTTAATAATTTAGACATGAGATTTTGTCTTGTCTTTTATTCATTGCTGGTGTAATCTCAGAGAATAAAATCCTGTGTTTTGTTTAGTCTAGTTTTGATCCCATGGTATCTGTGTAATTATATATCTATATCTACATCCACATCCACATCCACATCCACATCCATATCCACATCTATCTATACTCTCCTTTGGGGCTAAACTTTTGTATATTCTTGGTGCTTCTATTTCCTCTTCTCTCATTGCCTTTTAAACTCTGCTTGTTAGCTCATCATTAAACTGAAAATGTTCTTTCCAAAGTCACCAGTGATCTCTTAATTGCCAGATCTCATGGCTTCTTCTCAATCCTCATTGTTCTTACCTACCTGGAGCATTTACCATTGTTGATCACCCCCTCCTGGTTTGTCTCTCCCACTTCTCCTTCTAGATCTCCTACTACTCTTTCCCTGTCTTTTTTCCTGGTCTGTTGCTTTATGTTACATCCCTGTCATGTCCATATCAACTATGGCTGTCCCACAAGGCTATGTCCTAGGCCCTCTGCTCTTTTTGTCCTATATCTTATTTGGTGATTTTATTATTCTCCATAGGTTTGATTATCATCCCTGTGCTGATAATTCACCAGAGCTATATATCTGGACACTGTCTCTCCTGGGCTACCATTATGTATCACCAACTCTAAGCCTAGATACCTCAGACTGTATATCCAGTAGCATCTCAAACTCAACATGTCCAAAACCAGAACTCTTTATCTTTCCCTAAATCTTGCCATCTCACAAACTTCCTTGTTATTTTTGAGGGTCTCACCATTCTTCCAGTCACCCAGGCTCACAACCTTTCCATCATTCTCACTCTTACTCACCAGTCCATTGCCAAACCTTGCTATGATATCTCCTTTATGCAATCTTCTCTCCACTCAAACAACCCACACCTGGATGCACGCTCTCAAAACCTCTCACCTGGAATATTATTTCAATAGCCTCCTAACTAACCTCCTACCTTTTCTCTCCCTACTCTACCCCTTCTGTCACTTGACTAGAAGGGTGATTTTCTTAAGAGGAGTCAGACCATCCGAACCCTGTGCAGTCAGCTCCCTATTACCTCTAGGATTAAATATAAAGCCCTTTGTTTGGCATTTAAAATTCTTTATAAGCTGTCCCAGTCATACCTTTCCAGTCTTCTCACATTTGTTTTCATGTCCATGAACTCTGTGGTCAGAAAATAGCAAATTAACAACTGGATGCATCCAGGATTACCAAAATAGGAACAAAACAAAAAAGTGGACTACAGTGAGTTCTTACATGACTCCCTTCCATGTACTGTAGGATCCTGCTACATTGACCTATTAGACCCTTCATTCTTTCACTTGTATCTATGCCTTTGCACTGTCTGTCCTCTCCTGCCTGGAATTCTTTCCTTCTTTGCTCCCTAATCTTGTTTTTGCTTGCTTCCTTCAAGACTCTACTTTTGATCCACCTGCAGCAGGAGTTGTTTTCCTATGTCCCATTTCCTCTGACTCTCCTAGCTGCCTTCCCCTTTCAGCTTATCTTTCATATATTCTCTGTATCTATTGTTTATCTACCTAGTTATTCATATATTGATTTCCCATTAAAATGTAGTTGAGTTCTGGGAGTATTTCTAACTTTCTTTATATCTCCCTAGTTTAACATAGGTCCTGTGTTAATTTATTAGGCATGTGCTTTAATAAATGTTTGTTAGTTGATTAACTGATGATGATAAAGGATGGCAGGACACTGGCTTTTATTGGACATTCACTGTATTTTAATTTCTCTTGTGTTTAATTTCACACTGAGAAGATATTTTTCCTATTGAAATTTTTCTGTGTGAGGTAGCAATACTTTCCCCATGTTGTTAAATCTTATAATTTTTTCAGATATAACACATTTCTTAGTCATTTATGAGAGAAGAAACTTCATATTCAGATGGGAATTTTGAGATGGTCTGGCACGAATTATTTATTATTTGAAGATGAGAAAGATGAGACCCAGGTCGATTAAGGGCTTTGCCAAATACCATGCATCTGTAAAAGCAGAGCTGGTTCTTTTGTTCCTTCTAGTGCCTTTAAACAACAACAACAACAACAACAATACTATATCATGCTATATCACTTAAATTAGTTTGTCCCTCTTGGGTTTTGGAGATTTCTTTAATGCTTTATGTGAATTGAGTGGAAGTACATGTTCTCCATGGCACTCCCTCTTTGGCTTCCCCACCTTTCCAGTTTGATAGTCAACATATTTGCATTGCTTCCTAAACACATAGCAAGAATTACAAGCCAAAGTCTTAACTTTCAAAGAGCTTACTCTATAATTGTGAGATTATACAGATAGTTCACGATGTATGGCAGTTTATGATAACTTCCAATTAGTGAATGTTGTAGAATGTCAAAGATTATAAAAATCTGATGAATTCAGGGTACAACATCCTGATCTTTTCCTGATTGTTTACTTTGTTGACCAGTGTGGTTAGATTTCTGTATTGTTTAATAGAAATGGATATCATGGTCTCCTGGAGAAAAGTATATATTTTTTATCATCTGAGTTAGAAATGTCTCTTATCTCATTGTGTTGTAGAAGTGACCATGAGTTCTCAAACACTATGCCAGATTCAAGCTGTGGTATGTCCTAATCAGCCTGGAAAGACATCAACTATAGGCTTAGTTAATAACTACCATTCAAGGACCAGCCAAGGTAAGTTTGGAGTAGTTTAACTAGAGGGGTGGCACTAGGTAAGGGATTTTTTGGCTCCAGTGACTTTATTTTTAAAAAATAATCTTTTTCAATTGTCAAATATTTATTTTTTCTTCTTCTTACCTCTGCTTACTTCCAGAGGAAAAATAAAAGCAAAGTCCTTGTAAGAAATATGCATAGTCAACTAAGACATTTCTATATTGGCCACATAAAAAATATATGTTTCATTCTACATATTTAGTCCATCTCCTGTCTCTTTAAGGAAGTAGGTGGCATTCTTCATCATGATAAGCAAGTTGGAGAAGCAAGGAAGAAATGAGCATTTCAATCTACGAATAGGGATTAGTTGATGACCAAATAAAAGGTAGTAGGTATGACAGAAGATAAAGTTGGAATTTTTGATTTTAGAAAAATAAAAAGGAAAATTCATAAACAGATCCATTGCAGCTAAGATTAGGAAGACAACAGTGATTGGGGTGAGGGGGAAAATCTGTGTAGCAAGTTCTTTTTGATAACGATCTCATTCCCAGGATATAGAAGGAACTGATTGAAATGTATAAAAGAGAACCATTCCCCAGTTGATAAATGGTCAAAAGATTTCTACAGGCACTTCTCAAAGCAAGAAACCTAGACTACCTGTGACCAACCATATGAGAAATTCTCTAGATCACAAATAATTAGTGAAATACAAAATAAAGCAGCTCTGAGATTCTACCTTACTCTGAGATTCGTACCTCAGATGAGTAAAGTTGACAAAAAGGGAAAATGACAAATGTTGGAGAGGCTGTGGAAAAATAAGCACATTGATATACTATTGGTTCAGCTGTCAATTGTTACAGATATTCTGGAAAGCAATTTGGAACTAACTATGCCCCCAAAGATCCAGCCATATGACAGTAACTCTTGTAATCATCTACTAGGACAGAGAGGCATTGTGCTAGGTAGATTCTGATGTAGGATGTACCTTTACTTATAAAATAATTTGTCCTTAAGGGTAAATATTAGTCCTTTACTTTTTAATGGAATAGCTTTAGACATGCTGAAATTATTCCTCATGTGATAAATCATTTAAAAGTTTATTTTTATTTAAGCTGACAAATATAGTTATTTATATTTACTTTCAAATGTATAAGCAAGTGGTTAAGAAAGGGTCATAAGAAAAATGTGTACTCAAGATAAAACAACAAAAATATATTGTAAACGATTTTATACCTGAGTATAAATTTCATATTATTATTGATACTAGTCTAAAAGATGTATATATTAAATTTAGCATAACATGACCATCTTTGTCTCTTTGACCCTTTTGAACATTTATTTTTATATAAATAGCATGCTTTGTTGTTGCTCATTATTGTATTTTTTGCATGATTGTAGCTGGAGAGGGAGCACACCATAGTGATCAAAGAACCAGGAAGACCCAAGTTCAGCCCTTGCATCTGATACACACTGGCCATGTGAACCTCATCATATTACATGACCTCTTAATAGTGATATTCCTATTGGACTTAGTGTAATAGTACCAGCCACTATTCTTGTTTCTCTGATCCTTTTTTATATTTATTTGTGTATAAATAACATAGATTTGTTTTTGTGATTTATCATCTGTTTTTATGTGGTTATAGAGGAGAGTCAGCATGGCATACTGGACAAAGAGCCAGTCTTAGATTAAGACTCCTAATCAAATACATACTGGTTCTGTGATCTTCATCATGTCACTTGGCCTCTTAGTGTTCTAGTCATTTCTTTAAGACAGTACATTGCTCATCTGTGTTGGTAGGGGGAATTTTCTCATTGAAAATTCTCTAAACAATAGAATTGTAGGTCTGGACCAATATAAAAAAAGGCTTTTAAAATTATAGATGTTCTGTCTTCTCCTCTTGGTTAAGTGAAATGACTGCCTTAAAGGCTCCCCTCAACAAGGTTGCTCTTGGAATGTTAAAATCATAGCAACTTCTTTGATAGATTTAACAGGCTTTGTGTAAGTAGGGAACAGTTTCCAGTTGTGCCTTGTGTTGTACCAGAAGCGAGCAAGACACACTAAGTTTTAAGTGGAGAATTTATTAGCCGGCGGCCATCGGGGTACAGCACCACAAATCAATGGCAAATGTGTTGGGGTGATGGCTTGGCTTATATAGGATATGGGGGTACAGAGTGGGGGGAAAAACAGGAACAAAGGTCCTGGCTGATCAAAAGATTCAGTCAGGTTATCCTACTAGCGGGATTATCCCATTTACATTCCTTGGTGGAGTCAAGGAGTCCCAGGGATATCTCCCAGGAAGGGTCTGTCAAGTTATCTCTCAGTGGGATGGTCCTATCTATTGAGATTCCTTGGTGGAGTCATGGAGTCCCAGAGGGTTTGCTAAATGCCAAAGATATCTGAGTCCATTCTTTCTGGGGGGCTTGTCAGTAGCTAGGGGTTACTCAGGGGTTCCTAATTTTCCTTGTATTACATTGTATTTTCCTGAAATTGTAAATTTACAGTAAAGAGTGGCTTTTGATTACCTATTGTTCACAATACTGTTGTGTCACAGGACAAAACTGATCTTGTTAAGCAGTTACTGGTTTCATTGCTTTACAGACATAAACTTTCAGTGTGACCTGTGTTGAGATCGTGATCACTTTTCTTTTCAAAAAAAAATGACAATAAAATTTAGCAATATTGTGAGAAATGGCCAACAGGGCAGTTTCCTCAGGCTTAGATTTCTCCAAATAAGGAGAGCTCTATGTTAATTTTCCATTTCCCCTATAAATCTTTATCCACGCCAGCCTAAGCAGTTCATGGTCACTCCCGCTTCCTGGTGCATGTATGCATCTAGCTTCCAAATATGGGTATGTTTGCTGTTATTGGGTATTAGCTGCCTTGCTTAGATTGTATGCCTCCAGTACCTGGCCAATGGAGAAAAGGGTAAGGGAGGGGAGGGGATGTGTTAGGTCTGTAAAACTCTGTTACTTCCAACCAGTCAGAGCACTCCCTGGCTGACACTGCTTGAGCGAAGAGGGCTGTGCCCTTTCTCATGTGAAATAATAAAAACCTTTTCTGATCTCTGACTCAGACTCCAAAGTTTTGATTCTGGGGGTCATCATCCCACACAATATGATGAGAGAGACTTAGTGGAAAAATGGTACTAAACTCTACTAATTCTACCTTGTGTCACTTGTAATCTTGTCCTAAGACATGTCATATCTTTAGTATCAGAGAACGGATAGAGAAGTCAATTATATATCCCAAAGGGCAGTAAAGATTATATGTAGGAAGAAAATCATTTGTTGACAAAAAGAAAAGAAATGCATAATTATTGCAAATCCAGACCA
The DNA here is from genome assembly GCF_011100635.1 of Trichosurus vulpecula. Taxonomy (NCBI): domain Eukaryota; kingdom Metazoa; phylum Chordata; class Mammalia; order Diprotodontia; family Phalangeridae; genus Trichosurus; species Trichosurus vulpecula. The sequence goes on along the minus strand of NC_050576.1, from coordinate 217,297,224 downwards.
ATCTAAATTCATTGCATTTTCATTATTGTCATCCTGTTAATTTTTAGCTTTATAAAACTTTGGAGATAATATTTAAGTAATATTTAAGTTTAGCCAAAATGACCATCAGTTCTCATTTCACTGAATGCCTAAAGGTTGGTACACAGTAAAGCAATTCAGTTGGCTTAATCTCAGTCAAATCAAAGCATCATTTGGAATATCATTGCCCTTGGCAAATTTTGAAGGAAAATAGTTGTAAATTTTAGTGTCATTTGCAAACTAGATACTGTGAAGTAGGCTGAACAGATTGCTACAACAGGATGTGCTGGGTTTTTTTTTTTCCAAGGGGCCTTAAAGAATGAAAAGGAGGAAAAAAAAATTCAGAGAAAGGTGAAGATTTAGTAGTGCAAAACTAGAATTTTTTTTTAGTCTATGTAACTGAAAAAGACCTAGAATATTTAAAATAAGCATGCAGTAAACTGATGTTTAATTATTATGTGGGATAAACCAACTTTTTAACAAATTAAACATAAGTTAGAATAGAATTTTAAAAACTTTACTCATAAATTAGAGCTGACTATGCATAGCATTTTTTCCATGTTCAAAGCACTTTGCTTCCTGAATAACACATAGGATCAAAAGGTCATGGTATGGCCATATGAACCTCTGTGTGTGTATACATATATGTATATCTATCTATATCTATATATATCTATATATCTATATCTATATATCTATATCTATATCTATATATATGTGTATATATATATATATATATATATAGAGAGAGAGAGAGAGAGAGAGAGAGAGAGAGAGAGAGAGGCAGGCATATTTTGGGGCATAAATTAATTGGCAATATAGGACTTTTGTAATGGTGGGCCTCATCTGGTTAATTTTAAGTATACCCTTTTCATTTGTGAGAAACAAACTGTGCTTTAAAAAACAAAACAAAAGAATTCACCATGACCAGATCTCAGACTGTGAGAATGTGAGAAAAAAAGAGGACAGAAAAGGCAAGGAGAAATTTCTATTTAATTGGCCTGGAGCTATTGCTGAATTTTGTGCATTTTGCTTCTAGGAATCAGTTTGTTGATGTTTTCCTCTGTGTATGGGAAATGTTCTTAATGCCTTATTCTTCTTTTCTAGACTAGGGAGTTTGAAGAAGCACTAGCTATGTCTCAGATACAAAAGCAGCAGTTTCCATTTGAATGCCTATCATAGCCATTGCAGTATTTAGATCTTGGCCTTATTACTAGGAATTCCTCTGGGAGCTGGCTAGGCTGTTGCAGCAAATTTATAGATCAGAACATTGGCTTTTTGTCTCCTCTTTACATTTTAAGTACTTGAGTGTCCCATTTAAACTTAAAAGAATGTTAGAGGCTTTGGTTTTGTTTTGACTTTTGGTGTAGTTTGTTTTTTGTGGGGGTTTTTTCCCCTTGAAATCTGGGACTAGATGGTAGAAAAGGGGAAAGCTGACTCCATAGTATTAATACCAGAAAAAAAGACCATTTTAGAGCAGCTATTACATGATTGTGAAAGTGATAATGTTTAAGGAGAAAATATGCAAATAAATAACATTTGAGTAGAAAAAAATAAACATAGAATTCACTTAGCCTTTCTGGGCCTAAAGTCTCCATAGCTATAAAAATGTTTATTCTATGTATACTGGTTTATCTCAAAGGCCCTTTCCTCTGACACTAACTGTGAGACAATGGACAGCTCCCTTAACCTCCCTGAGCCTCATTATCCTCATAGATAAAAATGTCTCTCGTGTCTGTTTCATGGTGTTGTAAGGTCCTAAAAAGATAAAATATACAAAGCATTTCACAACATTAGTTAATGGTTCTGTAAACTATACTTTCAAATACTTTCCTTATTCCTACTAAATTTTGGATAGATTATGGTTGGGTAGCAAACAGTTTTGTGCCAGTGTTACTAACTTAAGCAAATGGTATTTACTTTGTTAGATAGGACAGATATAAGTACATCCTTTTTCAAATAGACATATCTTCACCAATATGGAGTAGACAGCTTCATTTCCACCTTGTAATTTCTAGGCTCACCTGGATTGACAATCAGATTTTCCAGTACTTGTGGAATCCATGAATTTGTCCAGTAGAGATCACAGTCTTTCAGTGATTTAGACTAGCATCATCCATCCACAAAACACGTTTATTTATTAAGGCTGTCCTTCTATCATGTCTTCATACTATAGTAGATACTTTGTGCTCATTGTTGTTTTGGAATTGATAAGAATCTGAAGGAAATTGTAAAAATATAAGCTAAAATGATTAGAAAGATGCTGTCTGAAAGGAATTTATAAGACACACCACTTGTAAACACTCTTCTTCTCTGCCACCATTTAATTTTCACTTCTTTGTGACTCTTAACAGATGATCTCTTTAATATTTAGATATAAAAAGATTGCTTCCAGTCTGTGACCCAAGGCCTAGCAGAATGCTACCACTTCCTTGCATCCCTTTTTTGAAGAAAAATGCCTTGTTTCATGAAGTTAGATTGAAACCTTGAAAGACAAATATGCTTAGCCACTCTTGCGAAGCAAGTCAGTCTTCCTTGTGCTTCTGTTTTGCAAAAGCCCTGGCCACTGGTACGTGATACAGTTTTTCACCTTGACACTGCCTGCCCTATTTAGTGTTAAAATGAAGGAGTATTTTTCTTTTAGAAATTGTCAGTTTGTATCCAGCTCTAGTAGATTTTCTGGGAATGTTTCCATAAAATTTCAGTTACTTAGTATTTCCTCGAAAGTCAGACTTGTACTTGCAAGTTATGAACTGAGAATCTCTTTGTTTCTTTACAAATTTTCTGCTAAGGAAACTGCCTTGTAGCATTTTCACATATCAGTAGATCTGTTTTTTTAAATACATATTTATTGAAATCCTTTTTCATATAACCCAAATTTCTCCTAGTATTCTTTCTCTTCTTCCTGCCAGAGAGCCATCTCATATAATATTTTTTAATTACAAAAAAGGAAGATGGGAAAAAAATCAGCAAAATTCATCAGTCCATTTGAAAATCTATGTATAATGTACCATACTCATGGTCTGACAAGGATTAAGTAGAAGAGACAGTTTTTGATTGAGGGTCTTTTGATTGTAAATGCAACACTCTTTCCATTGCATCATGCCATCTCTGAGTTAACATTTTGTTATTCTTCCATGACACCTTACCACTCCACACCCCGCCCCCCCAACTTCTCCCCTTGGTTTCTTTGTTTTTCTGCAAGTCATTTGATATATTCATTTTTAGTCCATAAATGCTCTAAGGACAATAAAGCTCCCAAAAAGGTTTAGTTAGGCAATGTTTTTAGAAAATAATGAATTAGTATAGTACAGTGGATAGCAGTTTGGAATCAGAGGACTTGAGTTCAGATGTGGCTTTACCTCAGTCAGATCACTTTTTGGTTTGACTTTGAGTAGGTCATTTAACCTTTAGCTGGATTCAGTTTTTTCTTATATAAAATGAAGTTTGTATTTGATGACTTCTGAGGTCCCTTTTAGATCTAAATCTATGATCTTATGGTGCTAAGCAATGAAATTTGCTTGTATAGATCATTCTTGAATGATTTGCCTAAGTATTTGGTTTTTCTTTTGGGATTGCTATATAGCTATCCTTTTTTAGAGACTAATTTCAGAGATTTAACACATTTCATTGGAATTGACATCTTTTATTCTATTTCCAGCAGCCCTTTCTACACTCATTAATACCATAGATAATGTATCAGTTGGAATTGAGGGACAGTGCCAGAAGAGATTCATAATTAGTGCTTTTGCTCACATTTTAAGTTTTTATTTATTTTAAAAATATTTTATTTTTCCCTAACTACATATAAACACAGTTTTTAACATTTAGTTTTTGAAAATTCAAGTTCCAGATTTTCTCTCTCCCTCTTTTTTCCCCTTCCTCAGAAAATAAGAAATTTGATATAAACTATATATGTACAGTTTCATGATAGCTGTGTTGTGAAAGAAAACAGACCCAAAAAACCCCCCAAGAAAAATAAAAAGTATGCTTTAAAAACTATTCTTTGATCTGCATTCAGAGTCTGTCATTTCTTGGGAGGTGGATAGCATTTTTCATCATAATTCCTTAGGAATTGTCTCAGATCATTGTATTGCTAAGAAGAGCTAAGTTATTCACAGTTGATCATCCTTACAATATTGCTGTTACTGTGAACAATGTCCTCCTGTTTCTGCTCACTTCACTTTGCATCAGCTAATTTAAATCTTTCCAGTTGTTTTCTGAAACCTGCCTGCTCATCATTTCTTATTAGTATTCCATCATAATAATATACCACAACTTGTACAGCCATTCCCCAATTGATGTGTATCCCCTCAATTTCCAGTTATTTGCCACCACAAAAAGGGTTGCTATAATATTTGAAGTTTTTAAGTAACATTCTTAATTTGCACTTCTGGGGAGCAGAGCCAAGATAGCAGAGTAGGGAAACACTCAGCCAAGCAATCCCAACAATCACTTCCAAAGAACTTTAAAATGATGCCTCAAATCTAATTCTGTAGTGGCAGAGCCAGCAAAAGGTCAAAGTGAGAAATGCGTCTAGTCTAAGACAGCATGGGAGGTCAGAAAGAGAGGTCTGTGACATAGGGGAGGAGGCTGACCTGGATGGAGCCCGTGTGAATGAAACACCAGTGGTGGGACTAGTTGGTGGTAACAGAAGCAATAGCAACTTTGGGAGCTCTCAAGCTAGAGGCAGTAAGGGAACCTGGCAACTGTTCAGAAAGAGATTATAAGGTACTTCTGTGCTAGCACTAGACACAGAATCAGATGCTGTTTGGCAACACCATTAAGAGGAGCACTTTTAGTCAAGAGGGATTGGGAGTGCTGTTTGGCAACTTCATTGTCTGTACCCACTTCTGGGTCGTAGTTCAGGGTGGAGAGAAGCACTTTCAGTCAAGGAGTGGAAACCTTGAGGAGACAGTAACACTTCTGGCACAAAGGGATGAGGGAGTCTCAGGAAAAGTATCATTTCCATGCTTCCAAGGGAAGAGGGGCCCTGAGGAGCAGGATTGATTGCAGTTCCAAGGAATCAAGGGTCCTTTCTGAATAAGGACCAGATTGCAGGCTCAGATTACACCACCTTTGCATAATGAAAACTTCCAAACTCCCAGAATTAGCTCTGAAAACACAGTATGAAAAAGTCTGAAGTTTGAGACAAAGCCATTTCCCTCTCATGCTGGGAACAGAGCCCAACATCAACATAAAGTTCTAAATCAAGAAATAGGGTAGGAAATATGTGCAAACAACAACAACAACAAAAAAGAACCTAACCATAAAATGCTACTCTGGTGAGAGGGGAAGATCAAGACACAAAGTCAAAAAAATACGGTGAGGTCAAAATAGGTATAATAAGGAAAGCCTCAAATTAAAATATCAACTGGACACAAACCCAACAAGAATTTGTGGGAGAGCTAAAAAGTTATTTTCAAAATCAGAGTGGTAGAGGAAATATTAGATAAAAAATTTAAAGTAAAGGAAGAAAATTATGAGAAGACAATTTAACAGTTTGGTAATAAAAAAGGGCACAAAATACTGAAGAAAATAATATCTTAAAAACCAGAAGTGGCCTTTTGAAAAGAGATAAAAAATTCACTGATGAAAATAATTCCTTAAAAAGCAGAATTGGCCAAATGGAAAAAGAGATACAAAAGTTCACTGAAGAAAATAGTTCCTTAAAAATTAGAATTGGGTAAGTGAAAGCTAATGACTCCCTCAGACACCTAGAAAATGTTAAGTACTTCATTGGAAAAAAAAAAAACCTACCTGGAAAATAGATCAAGGAGAGATAGTTTATGAATTAGTTGGATTACCTAAAAATCATGATCAGAGAAAGAGCATAGACATGGTATTTTAAAAAGTTACCAAGGAAAACTGCCTTCATAGAACAGAAATTGAAAGAATCCACTGATCACCAACAGAAAGAGGTTGTAAAATGAAAATTACCAAGAATATTATAGACAAACTCCAGAGCTTCCAGGTCAAAGAGAAAATATTTTAAGCAGCAAGAAAGAAATCATTCAAATACTGTGGAGCCATAGTCAGTATCACTGAAGATTTAGCAGCTACCACATTAAAGGAGTGGAGGGCCTGGAATATATTCTGTAAGGCAAACAAACAAACAAAAAAAAAAACTGGGATTATGACCAAGAATAACCTGTCCAGCGAAACTGAGTGTAATTGTTCAAAAGGGGGAAAATGGATATTTAATGAAATAGAGGACTTTCAAGCATTCCTGATGAAAAGACCAGAGGTGAATAGAAAGCATGACTTTCAAATACGAGACTCAAGAGAAGCATGGTAAAAAGGAGCATGAAAGAGAAATCATAAGGAACTCAATAAGGTTAAACTATTTACCTTTCAATGTGGGAAGGTGATACATGTAACTCCTAAGAACTCTGTCATTATTAGGACAGTTAGAAGTATTCTTCGTAGAAAGAGGCTGCCAGAGTGAGTTGATTATTTTGGGACAATTTAAAAAAAATTGATAGGCAAGGAAGATGGATGGTCTGGTAGAAGGAAAAGGGAGAGAAAGAATGGGGAAAATTATCTCACATTAAAAAAGTACACAAGGAAGAATTTTTCCATTGGAGGGGAAAATTGTAGGGGTGGTACGGTGGGCAGTGCTTGAACCTCACTCACATCTAAATTGGTTCAACAAAGGGAATGCACACATACACACACACACACACACACACACACACACACACACACACACACTCAACTGGTAATAAAAATCTGTCCTACCCAACAGGGAAGTCAGAGGGAAGGGGATAAGAGAAAGGTGGATGGTGATAAAAGAAAAGGCAGATAAAAGAAGGTAGTGTTCAGAAGCAAAACAGTCTTTAGAGGAGGGACAGGATAAAAAGAGAGAGAATGGTAAACAGAAGAAAACTGAATGGAGAGAAATGCATAATTAATAATTATAACTGTGAATATGAATGGGATGAACTCATGCATAAAATGAAGTGGATAGCAGAAAGTATTAAAAATTAGTTTCCAACAGCAGGTTGTTTACATGGAGCATACTTGAACAGAGAGACACAAGGAATGTTAAAATAAGGACCTAGAGCCGAATCTTCAGCTGAAGTAAAAAAATCAGGGGTAGCAATTATTTTAGTAAAAGCAAAAGCAAAAATAGTCTTATTAAAAGGGATAAACATGGAAATTACATCTTGCTAAAAGGAACCGTAAAAGGAAGTAATATCAATACTAAACATATATGCACCAAATGGCATAGCATCCAGATTATTTTTTATTTTCATCCAAATTCTTAAAGGAAAAGTTAAATGAATTAGAGGAGGAAACAGGCAGTAAAACTCTACTAGTGTTGACCTTAGCCTTCCCCTCTCAGGGCTAGATAAATGTAAGCATAAAGCAAATAAGAAAGAAGTCAAAGGGATGAATAGAATCTTAGAAAAGTTAGATATGATAGATCTCTGGAGAAATCCTAATGGAATGAGAAAGGAGCATACCTTTTTTTTTTTTCCTCAGCACTACCTCCACAAAAACTGACCATGCATTGGCTGGCATAAAAAATTGAAAATGCATTGACTGGCATAAAAACCTCACAATCAAATGCAAAAAGCAGAAATATTAAATGCACCCTTTTCAGACTATAACACAACAAAAATTATATTTAATAAAGGGTCATGGAAGCATAGATTAAAAGCTAATTGGAACTAACTTAATCCTAGAGAATAAGTGGGCTAAAGAAGAAATCATAGAAACCATCGATGATTTCATTAAAGAGAATGACAACAGTGAGACAGTTATCCAAAATTTGTGAGATCCAGCCAAAGCAATAATCAGGGGAAATTTTATATCTCTTAAGGCATATAACAATAAAAGAGAGGAAGAACAGATCAATGAATTGGACATGCAACTAGAAAAACAAGAAAAAGAATAAATTTAAAATTCCTATTTAAACACCAAAGTGGAAATCCTGAAAAATCAAAGGAGAGATTAACAAAACTGAAAGTAAAACAACCAAACTCCCAAACCATTGAACTAATAAATAAAACTAGGGGCTAGTTTTATAAAAAATGAAATAAAATAGGTTATTATTAAAAATGGAATGGGTGAGTGCACTGCCAATTTAGATGAAATTAAAGCAATTATTAGGAATTATTTTGCCCAATCATGGGCCAGTAAAACTGACAATCTAAGTAAAACAGATGAATATTTACAAAAATATAAAATGCCCAGATTAAGAGAAGAGAAAATAGGAAAATAATCCTATCTTAGAAAAAGAAATTGAGTAAGTCATCAATGAATTCCCTAAGAAAAAAATCCCCAAGACCAGATGGGTTCACAAGTGAATTCTACCAAAATTTAAGGAAAAATCAAGCCCAATACTATGTAAGTTATTTTATAAAATAGGTAAAGGAGTCCTATGAAATTCCTCTTATAACACAAATATGGATTTGATACCTAAACCAAAGAGAGCAAAAAAAGAGAAAGAAAATTATAGACCAATTTCCTTAATGAATATTGGTATAAAATTTTTAAATAAAATACTTTCAAGGAGATTATAGCAGTTTATTACAAAGTATATTACATTACACTATGGCCAGGTGGGATTTATATCAGGAATGCAGAATTTAATATAAGGAAAACTATTGGCATAATTGACCATATCAATAACAAATCGAATTTGTCAGTTATATGAAATCATCATATTATTACATCAGTAGAAACAGAAAATGCCTCTGACAAAATACAGAAATATCTTACTACTAAAATCATTAGAAAGCATAGGAATCAATACCTTTCCTAAAAATAATAAGCAGGATCTATCTTAAAACCATCAGCAAGCATTATCTCTAATGGGGATAGAGCCTTTCCAATAAGATCAGAGGTGAAACAAGAAAGTCCATTGTCACCACTATCATTCAGTGTTGTGCTAGAACCCCTAGCTATGTCAACAAGACAAGAAAAAGAGAATTGAAAGAATAAAAATAGGCAATGAAGAAATAAAACTATCATTCTTTGCAGAAGCTTTAATGGTATACTTAGAGAATTCTAGAGAATCAACTAAAAAGCCAGTTGAAACAACTTCAGCAAAATTGCAAGATATGAAATAAACCCACAGTAATCATCAGCATTTCTATATACTGCCAGCAAAACTTAGCAGCAAAAGATAGAAAGAGAAATTCTGTTTAAAATATCTGTAGACAATATATCTGTCTGCCTGCCAAAGACAAACCCAGGGATTATATGGACACAGTTACAGAACACTTTTCACACAAATAAAGACAGATCTAAACAGTTGGAGAAATATTAATTGTTCATGGGCAGGCTTAGCCAATATAATAAAAATGAGAATTCTACTTAATTTACTTATTCAGTGCCATTTCAATCAAACTACTGAAGAATTATTTTTTAGAGCTAGAAAAAATAGTAAAAAAATACATTTGGAAGAACAAAAGGTCAAGAATATCAAGGGAATCAGTGAAGAACTTTGAAGGTGGCCTAGCAGTTCCAGTTTTCAGTCTGCATTACAGTGGTAATGATCAAAACTATCTGCTATGGGCTAAGAAATAAAGTGGTAGATCAGTGGAATAGATTAGGTATATAATACAGGGTAGTAAATGACTGTAGTAATCTAGCGTTTCTTAACCCAAAGATCTAAATTTTGGAGTTAAGAACTCAACATTTGACAAAAATTTCTGGGAACACTAGAAAGCAGTTTAGCAGAAACTAAGGCATAACAGAGGTGAGGAACTTATGGCCTTGAGGCCACATGTGGCCTTGTAGGTCCTTGGGTGTGACCTTTTCTGAGTCCAAGTTTTATGGAACAAATGTTTTTTATTAAGGGGATTTGTTCTGTGAACTTTGGATTTGGTCAAAGGGCTGCACTTGAGGACCTAGAGGGCCATATGTGGCCTTGAGGCCACAGATTCCCCACCCCTGCTAGACCAACATCTCATGCTGAGTACCAAGAGATGATCAAAATGGACAAATAATTTATAAGACATATCATATGTAAATTAGGGGAGCATGGAAAAAATGCCTGTCACATCTATGGACAAGGGAAGAGTTTATGTCCATACAAGAGACAGGGGATTACAAGAAATAAAAATAGATCATTCTGATTACATGAAATTAAGAAGCACAAAGAAAACCAATGTGGCCAAAATTAGAACAAAGACAAGAAACTTGGGAATTTTTTTTTGCAGCATGTTGCTCTGATAAAGTCCTCATTTTCTCAAATATATTGGGAACAAGCCAAATTTCTAACAATAAGAGCCATTCCAGTAGTCACATGAAAAAATGCTCTAAATCACTTCTGTTTAGAGAAATACAAATTAAAACCACTTTGAGATACCACCTTATACCTATCAGATTGGCTGGCATCATAGAAAAGGAAAATAACAGATGCCAGAAGGGATGTTGAAAAATTGGGACACTAATGCATTGTTGATGTGGTTGTGAACTAGTTCAACCATTGTACAGAACAATTTGGAACTGAATGATCACTTTGGGGAGAGAAATTACTAAAATAGTTATAAGAGCTCTAAAACTGCACTTACCCATTGGTCCAGTAAAGGAAAAGGACCTATACGTGCAAAAATATTTATGACAGCTCGTTTTGTGGTAGCAAAGTTTTGGAAATTGAGGAGATACCCATCAGTTGGGGAATGGCTAAACAAGTTGTGGTATATGATTGTAATGAAGTACTATTGTGCTATAAGAAATGATGAGCAGGCAGCTCAAAAAAACTTGGCAAGACTTGTATGAACTGTATGCAAAATGAAGGAAGCAGAACTAGGAGATTTTTTATATATTAATAGCTGTATTTTAAAGATGATCAACTGTAAAGGAATTAGGTACTCTGATCAAGATAATGATCCAAGACGATTCCAGAGGACACAAGATGAAAAATGCTAATTTACCTTCAGAGGGAGAATTGATGAATTGAGTGCAGATTGAAGCATGCTTTTTAAAAAAGAAAAACAAAAAATCTTTTCATTTTATTTTGTGTTTTCTTTTGTAATATGGCTAATCCGGAATTTTTTTTGTGTGTGACCTTTAGTATATAAACTTTTTTTAAAAGGACTTTATGATTAACTTTATTTCCTCTTAAAATTATTAATTCAAATAGGTATTTTTTAAAAATCAAACTAAAATCATTTTAGCTACTTAAACTGCAAAATATATATCTCAAATTCATTTCATTATTATAGCTCTTACTTGATATTAGGCAACTTAAACTTCCTTCCCACTACTGCTTTGGAATATAAACCCCTTTAAAGCAGATACTTCTTAATTTTTATTTTTCATATTCATAATTATTTCAATTTTCATATTAATAATAATTTCAAATTCATAATTTTTGTTTAGTTGATAGGTTATATCCAACTCTTTATGCCCCCTTTTGGGATTTTCTTGGCAAAGATGCTGAAATGGTTTGCCATTTCCTTCTACAGCTCATTTTACAAATGAAGAAACTGAGGCAAACAGGGTTAAGTGACTTGCCCAGGATCATACAGCTAACTAAGTGTCTGAGGCTGGATTTGACCTCAAGTGTTCCTGACTCCAGGGCCTGTACTCTGTCTATTCTATGCTATTTATCTGCCCAGTTATACAGTCGTAGGTATTTAATTAAAATGATAGGTTAAAGTGGAAAGAACAGTAGCTCTCAATTAATAGAAACTGGATTCAAATTCTACCATCTTTGGACTTCCTGAAAGTCATACCCCCCACCCCCAATAGAAAAGAACCAGCATATCATATTTCAAGAAATCAGAAAACTGCCTAAATCTATTTCAAGAGATTAAAGGGAAATAAGAATTCACTTATCAACTCCTGAAAGAAAATTCGAAATGAAAATTTCTAGGAGTGTCAGAGTTTTGAATGTGAGGAAAAATAAATAGGTCAATGTAAGATTGTGGAATGTGGAGAAGAGAGTGTACTATAAGAGGATTGGAAATATGAGAAGAGGTCAGGTTGTGAAGAACTTTAATGCCAAATAAGCAACTTATATTTGATCCTGGAGTTAGTAATAGAGAGCACTTGGAATTTATTGAGCAGAGAATAACTTGGTAAAAACTGTGCTCACTGAGATTGGGAACTTGGGTGACCGGAAGAATAGTGGTGCCCTCAACTATTAATAGGGAAATTCATAGTAGGGTAGAGTTTATGGGAGAAGATAATGAGCTCTGTTTTAGAGGTGCTGTGTTTGAGATGCCTACCAAACATACAGTTTTCAAAATCAGTTTGTATTGATATCTTTGTTTTTTAGATCGTCTTGCTTCTCCATACTTGTCCCATACATAATTTCTTTTTTTAAACAGGTTTTTATAGCTATCTTCGGTTTCTTTCATTGTTCCATTTATCCTCAGTAATCCTTCCTTTCACCCTCCCCAGAGAGCCTTTCCATATAAAAAATAGTATTTATTAGAAAGGGGGGAAATAATGCAAGTAATGAACACATTCAAGAAGTCCAGAAACATGTGCAGTGTGTGTGCGTCTGCGGACTTCTCCCCTTCATGAGGTGTTGGTTTGGGGGTACCTTCTCATATTTCTTCACTTAAGCCTTACATGTTCTTCATAATTTTGATATATTGACTTTTGATTTTCTTGGTATATAGTTGCTCTTTCCATTTACATTGTTTTAGTTACTGTGTATATTATTTTCTTGGTTCTACTTAACCTCATTCTGTCATATAGATTTTTCCATGTTTCTCTGTATTCAGCATCCACAGTATTTCTTCTAGCACAGTAATATCCTATTACATTCATGTACCACAATTTGTTTAGCCATTCCCACTTGACGAGCGTCTCCTTGATTCCTTTTCTTAGCTTTGATTCCAATTCTATAGTAGTATAAAAAGTGATACTATAAATATTTTGGAGCATATGGGCACTTTTTTCTTATTGAAAGTTTTCTTGGGCTCTAAGCCTAGTAATGGAGCTTCTGGTTCAAAGGGTGTGGGCATTTTAGTCTCTTTATTTGCATAATTCCAAATTGCTTTCCATGATGGTTGTACCATTTCACTGCTCTACCAACAATGGAACAGTGTGCAGAGTATGGGGTTAAGGGTTGTTTTGATTAGCATTTCTCTTTGTATTATTGACTTGAAGCATTTTTTATGTGGTTTTGAATACTTTGCAAATCTTTTCAGAACTGTTTGTTCATATACTTTAATCACTTATTGGGCAGTGGCTGTTAGTCCTATACACACATGCAGAAACATTGCTCATATTTTTTTTTGTCTTTTTTATTTTTTAGTAAATAGTGATTTATTTTTCCAATTACATATAAAAATAGTTTTCAACATATATGTTTTTTTAATAAGATTTTGAGTTTCAGATTTTTCTTCCTTCCCTCTCCCCAAGACAGCAAGCAATCTGATATAGGTTATATATGTGCGATCATGTTGAACATATTTCCACATTAGTCATGTTCATATATATATTTTTGATGTCAATACCTCATCGGAGAAATTCAATATGAAGGTTTTTCTTTCCATTCAACCATTTCCCTTCTTATCCTGTCATTGTTATGTCAGTCATGTCTGACTCTTCATGACCCCATTTGGGGTTTTCTTGGCAAGGATACTAGGTTGGTTTGCCATTTCCTTCTTCAGCTCATTTTACAGATGAGGAAATTGAGACTAACAGGATTAAGGGATTTGCCTAGTCACATAGCTAGTATATTTCTTAGGTTAGATTTGAACTTGAGGAGCCTTCCTGACTCCAGGCCCAGCATTCTCTCTACAGCACTATCCAGCTGCTTTCTTATTCTAGGTACATTAATTTTGTCTATGTAGGAGCTTTTCAGTTTCATATAATCAGAGTTATCTATTCTATCTTTTCTAATTAATTGCTTCTGTCTCTTCTTTAGTTTAGAATACGTCTCTTAGTTCAATTGGGTATAGAAATCTGTCTTACCCTATAGGATGGTAGGCAGAGAAAGGGGGTGTTTGTAGAAGGGAGGGCAGTTTGGAGGAGGCAGTAGTCAAAAGCAAAATATTTTTGAGGATAGATAGGGAGAAAAGATAACAGCGTTGGGGAGTAGGATGGAGGGAACTGAAAAAAATTACAGCAGGTATCTCTGCTTTATAAAGGCCTTAGTTCTCAAATATATAGTGAACTGAGTCAATAAAAAAAAAACAGTTGCTAAATGGTCAAAGGATATGAACAGGCAGTTTTCAAAGTAATCAGACTTATCTATAGTCATAGGAAAAAAATGCTCTAAATCACTATTGATTAAAGTAATGCAAATTAAAACAACACTGAGGTACCACCCCACACCTATCATATTGACTAATATGACAGTAAAGGAAAATATCAAATGTTGGTAGGGATGTGGGGAAATTGAGACAGTAATGCACTGTTGGAATTGTGAACTGATTCAGTCATTCTGGAGAGCTGTTTGGAAATACGTCCGAAGGGCTATAAAATTGTGCACAACCTTTGATCCAGTAACCTACTACTAGGTCTGTATCCAAACGAGATAAAAAACAAAAAGGAAAGGGTCTTACGTGTACCAAAATATTTATAACTGCTCTTTTGGTAATGGCAAAGAATTAGAAATTGAGAGGATGTCCATCAGTTGGGGAATTGCTGACCAAGTTGTGGTATATGATTGTGATGGAATATTATTGTGTCATAAAAAATCACAAGCAGGATGCTCTCAGAAAATCCTGGAGAGACTAACATGATGTTGGTCAGCTACAAATGACTATTCACAGCAATACAGGTATCTAAGACAATTCCTAAGGACTTAGGATGAAAAATGCTATAAATTTTCAAAGAAAGAACTGATACAGTCTAGGCATATATCAAAACATACTTTTAAAAAACTTTATTATGTCGTGTCTGTGTTTTTCACAATATACACAGTATAACATGGAAATGTTTCGCATGACTGCAAATGTATATTTCATATTGCTTGCCCTCTCAATGAAGGTGGAGAGGAGAAAAAGAGAGAGAGAATTTGGAACTCAGAATTTTAAGAAACATTAACAACTTTTTACTTGTAATTGGGGAAGAACCAGGAGAACTTATATGATCTGCTTCTTTTCTAATTTTTTTTATAGCATGATGTTTAATATTAAAGTCGTGTGCATTTAGAATATATTGTGGATTATTGTTTAAGGTGGTATTCTATGCCTAATTTCTGTCAGTATGCTTTCTAATTTTACCTGCAGTTTTTAATCAAATACTGAGGTTTTTTTTATAGATAATCTATGTTTTCCTCTTCATCAAATACTGGGTTTTTGAGTTCTTCTTATGTCTGGTCTGTTCCATTGATCTATTTCTATTTTTTAACCAGTACCAAATGGTTTTGATGACTGCTGTTTTATAATATTCTTTGAGGTCTGGAAATTTTATCCCCCTTTCATCCCTATTTCCTTTCATCCTTTCCTCTCATATTCTGTATCCTTTGCTTTTCCAAATGATTTTCAATATTATTTTATCAAGTTCTATAAAGTTCCCCCTTGCTATTTTGATTAGTATTGTAGTAAATGTTTAAATTAACTTTGGTACCCTTGTTATTATTATTTTATTGGCACCAGTACCCTTTCTGATAAATATGGGCATGAAGCAAAGATACCCATTCTCTTTAGCCAAGGGCTAGTCTAGGATTGAGTATTCCTCTGGTAATTTAAATTCTTTACTTCTTTAAGGAACACTTGGTAATTAAATCTATATAAGTCTTTTGTGTGCTTTGGTAGGTTGATGCCCTGAAATTTTATGCATTTTTTGTTATTTGGAATGGGATTTACATTCCTATTATTGCTTCTTGTATTTTGTTATTATTACATAAAAATGATTTTGATTTTCGAGGGTTTAGTTTATAGCTTACAACTTTGGTAAAACTATTGTGTCAATATTTTTGCTGATTCCCTAGTTTTATCCAAACATACCATTATATCATTAGCAAGTAGGAATACTTTTATTTCCTTTTTACCTTTATTTTATGCCTTTAATTTCGTTCTCTTGTTGCTGTATTTCCAAAACTGTATCAAATAATAGTGGGGAAAGTGGGCATGTTTGTTTCGCTCTCTTATTTAATTGAAAAGGTTCTAATGTATTCCTGTTACATATGATACTTCCTTTTGGTTTTAGATAAGATGCTCCTTATGATGTCAAAAAGAGGTTCAAGATTTGTAGGGTTTTTAGCATTAATGAATGTGGTACTTTGTCAAGGCCTTTTCTGTAACTCTTGGGACAATAATTTGATTTTGGATGTTTTGGCATGATTAATTGTGTTGCTTGTTTGCCTAATGTTGAACCATCCTTTCATCCCTGTTATAAATCATCCTTGGTCATAATGAATGATTTCTTGCATAAGTTGCTATATAGTCTGCTTGATAGAGATTTTGTTGAAAAAAATTTTTTTTTTTAATAAATTTCTTTATTTATTTTTAGTTTACCACTCACGGTTCTACATAGTTTTGAGTTCCAGTTTTTCTCCCCTCCCTCCCCCCTCCCTCCCCAAGACGGCATGAAGTCTCATATAACTGTCATGTATTTAAGATCTCTATCTCATCTTCTGACAGTTGGGCTATTTTGTATTTTTGAAAGTATTCCTCTATTTCTTTTATGTTCTCAGTTTTGTTAGCATATTCCTGTATAATATGTTCTCATCATTCTTTTCATTTCTTCTGGTTTTGATGTAATTTTGCTTGACTCATTTGCTATTTTCTTGATTTTCTGTTCTGTTCTTTTAAGTTGTATTTGCTAAAGGTTTATTATTTTTTCATTTTCAATTATTTATGCTTGCTTTTCTTTCCATTTACAATGTGGTAATTATAGTGTATATTGTTTTCCTTGTACTGCCTATTCCACTTTGCTTCCCTTTGTGTCTTTTCGTGCTTCTTTCTATCCATCTATTCTTAAATATCGTTAATATTCTATTTCATTCACCTATCATATTTTAAGTGTTTCCCAGTTGATGGGCATCAATTGTTTCAAGTTCTTTGCTACCATAAAAAGTGCTTGTAAAAATATTTTCATGTATATAGAGGCTTTCCGTTCATAACTTTCTTGAAGTATATGCAGGGTAATGGAATCCCTGGATCAAGTGTAAATTTAAAAATGAAAATTATTGACTTATTTTGCTTTTTAATTTTTTTAATTTGATTTATTTAATATATTTAGTTTTCAGCATTGATTTTCACAAGAGTTTGAATTACAAATTTTCTCCCCATTTCTACCCTCCCCCCAACTCCAAGATGATGTATATTCTGGTTGCCCTGTTCCCCATTCAGCCCTCCCTTTTGTCACCCCACTCCCCTCCCATCCTGTTTTCCCTTGCTTTCTTGTAGGGCAAGATAAATTTCTACGCCCCATTGCCTGTGTATCTTATTTTCTAGTTGCATGCAAAAACTTATATGTATATATGTGTATATATATATATATATATATATATATATATATATATATATATATATACATACACATACACACACACACACACACACACACACATGCATATTCCCTTCAGCTGCCCTAATACTGAGGTCTCATGAAACATACACATCATTTTTCCGTATAGGAATGTAAACAAAACAGTTCAACTTTAGTAAGTAAGTCCCTTGCGATTTCTTTTTCTCGTTCTTTTTCTTGATTACCTTTTCATGCTTCTCTTGATTCTTGTGTTTGAAAGTCAAATTTTCTATTCATCTCTAGTCTTTTCACTGAGAAAGATTGAAAGTCCTTTATTTTATTGAAAGTCCATATTTTGCCTTGGAGCATGATACTAAGTTTTGCTGGGTAGGTGATTCTTGGTTTTAATCCTAGCTCCATTGATCTCCGGAATATCATATTCCAAGCCCTTCGATCTCTTAATGTACAAGCAGCTAGGTCTTGGGTTATTCTGACTGTGTTTCCACAATACTCAAATTCTTTCTTTCTGGCTGCTTGCAGTATTTTCTCCTTGACCTGGGAGCTCTGGAATTTGGCGACAGTGTTCCTAGGAGATTTCTTTTTGGGATCTATTTGAGGAGGTGATCTGTGGATTCTTTCAGTTTCTGTTTTACCCTCTGGCTCTAGAATGTCGGGGAGTTCTCCTTGATAATTTCTTGAAAGATGATATCTAGGCTCTTTTTTTGATCATGGATTTCACGTAGTCCAATAATTTTTAAATGATCTCTCCTGGATCTATTTTCCAGGTCAGTGGTTTTTCTAATGAGATATTTGACATTGTCTTCCACTTTTTCATTCCTTTCGTTCTATTTTATCATATCTTGATTTCTCATAAAGTCACTAGCTTCCACTTGCTCCAATCTCATTTTTAGAGTAGTATTTTCTTCAGTGGTCTTTTGGACCTCCTTTTCCATTTGGCTAATTCTGCCTTTCAAGGCATTCTTCTCGTCATTGGCTTTTTGGAGCTCTTTTGCCATTTGAGTTAGTCTATTTTTTAAGGTGTTGCTTTCTTCAGTATATTTTTCAGTATTTTTTTGGGTCTCCTTTAGCAAGTCATTGACTTGTTTTTCATGGTTTTCTCACTTGAGTTAGTCTATTTTTTAAGGTGTTATTTTCTTCAGTATTTTTTGGGGTCTCCTTTAGCAAGCTGTTGACTTGTTTTTCATGGTTTTCTTGCATCACTCTCATTTCTCTTCCCAATTTTTCCTCTACTTCTCTAACTTGATTTTCCAAATCCTTTTTGACCTCTTCCATGGCCTGAGGCCAGTTCATGTTTTTCTTGGAGGCTTTTGTTGTAGGCTCTTTGACTTTGATGACTTCTTCTGGGTGTATGTTTTGGTCTTCTTTGTCACCAAAGAAAGATTCCAAGTTCTGAGACTGAATCTGGGTGCGTTTTCTCTGCCTGGCCATGTTCCCAGCCAACTTACTTGACCCTTGAGTTTTTCAGCGGGGTATGACTGCTTGTAGAGTAAAGAGTACTATGTTCCAAGCTTGAGGGGATGCTGCCACACCAGCTCTCCTTCTTCCCCAAGAACCCCCTACCCGGACTGGACTTAGATCTTCAGTAGGCTCTGCCCTCTTGCTCTGATCAGCCACTTAATTCCTCCCACCAGGTGGGTCTGGGGCTGGAAGCAACTGCACCTGTAGTTATGTAGATGCCCCACCTCCTTTGCCCCTGTGGTGGTGGCTGAACCATGAACTCTATCACCCTGTCCCCAGCAGCTTTTCCCACTAACCTTTTCTATTGTCTTTGGTGTTTGTTTGTTGAGAAGTCTGGTAACTGCTGCAGCTCACAAATTCAGGGCACTAGGACACACTCCGCCCAGCTCCTGGTCTGGTTGGTCTGCTCCGCTCTGCCCCGCTCCCAGCTCCATGCGCGAAAGACCTCACCCAGCAACCATCGAGGCCTGGATGGGCTAGAGCCCTGCTTCCCTCTGCTATTTTGTGGGTTCTGCACTTCTAGAATTGGTTCAGAGCCATTTTTTATAGGTTTTTGGAGGGACTTGGCAGGGAGCTCCCGCTTGTCCCTGCTTTCCAGCTTCCATCTTGGCTCTGCCCCCGCTTTTTAATTTTTATTACCAGAATTTCTATTAATATTTTTCTCTTTCTCCATCCCTATCAGAACCATGCAATTTTAAAGACATGAAGAAGAGAAATGAAAAAAAATCTGAAAATATATACAGTGGTATGCTGTATGCACAGAAGTACACCCATACACCTCCCCAGCTCTCTAAGGGAGTTTGGTGAGAGTATCTTCTGATTATCTTCTTTGGAACCATGCTTGTTCTTTCTAATCTCACAACATTTACTTTTGATTTGTGTTTGTTCTTTCCATTTGCATTATTGTAGTCATTGTGTATAGCTTTTGTATTTCTGCTTACCTCATTCTGCAGCAATTCATGTCAGTCTTTCCATGCTTCTCTGTATTTGTCATTTGTCTTTTAGATTTTTGGACAAAATTAATGAGTCCAGTTTTACGTATATTGAGGTTAAGACTTTTCCAGCATATTCATCTTGAAATGTCCAATAGG
This sequence comes from Trichosurus vulpecula, assembly GCF_011100635.1. Taxonomy (NCBI): domain Eukaryota; kingdom Metazoa; phylum Chordata; class Mammalia; order Diprotodontia; family Phalangeridae; genus Trichosurus; species Trichosurus vulpecula. The sequence continues at coordinate 217,277,296 of NC_050576.1, read as the reverse complement.
CCTTTGGCCTTTTAGAAGCTGGATGTTTAGATATGGGATTCATCTGCATAGAGTTAATAGCTAAAGGCTTTTAATTAAACCTCTGGGAACACCCACAGTTAAGAGACCTGATATGGATAATGATCCAGCATAGAAGATTGAAAAAGAATTGGTCACTTGGGCAGATAGAGAACCCAGAGAGAATAGTGTTCCAACCAGACCCCTCTCACACCCTCAAAAAAAAATCACAAACCATGTAGGAGTTGTCAGGAGGAGAGGGCAATAGGCTGTGTCAGATGCATCAGATACATTGAAAAGCATGAGGACTGAGAAAATGCATCAATTTGATGATTAAGATATCATTGTCAACTCTAGAGAGAAGTTCCAGTTAAATGTTGAAGTTGAAAGCTGTATTGCAAAAGGTCAAGGATTGAGTAAGAGGAAGGAAAGCAGAGGCAGTGAGTGTAGGTAGTTTTTCTAGGAGTCTGGCTCAGAAAATGAAGTCACCAAGCATTTATTAAAACATCTACTAGGTCCAAGGTCTCAAGAGAGGAATTATATGGTGGAATATAGTTTGAGAAGATTCTAGGTCTAATAAAGTCTATTTAAGGATGGGACGTTCTTAGTTATGTTAGAAGGCAATAGGGGAGGAATGAGTAGATAGGGAGAGGTTAAAAATAAGAGAGAAAAAGAGAGAGGATGTTGATGATGCTTGAGAAGACAGGAGGAGATAGAATCAAAATGTGCATTTGCCTTGGCAAGCAGAAGGGTCATCTCAGAGACTAGGGGAAAAGAGGAGAAATTGGTACATGACATCGATAAGTTTTGAGTGAAGAAAACAGAAGAACTTTTAGTTAGAAGCAGCATTGCTCTTAATTATCAAGTCTTTTGCTTGGCAAGGAGGATCATATGTTTAGTATATGAGGTAATTTCTGGTTTCTTTGTATATCTTCACTAAGAAAAGGCGATATTCAGATTCAGCGTATATCACAAACCTTATTCAAATATGTATTGGTCACTGCTGCTTTATATTCCAATTAATTCAAATACTTTTAGTAAGATTTTCATAAATATATGTCCTTTGTCTCTGACATTTCCTTTTCATTATATCTGTATGTCACTTTTGTTTTGGAATCATGTATCTAGTTAGTATCTTTGCCTCTTAGTGATACAGAATGCTTTTCAGTAGCACTTATAATTCACTAAAATTGCTTTGAAGTAAGCATAATTTTGTATTTGTACTTTGTAATCTATATTCTATTTAATATAACCATTTGCGTATATTTTATACTTCAGTAGCTCTGTGACCTCATAATAATAGCTGGTATTTATATAGTGCTTTTAGACTTGCAAAGTGCTTTACGTGTTAACTTCTTTGGTCCTCACAATAATGCTGTGATGTAGGTGATATTATTACAGTTCTTTTACATATAAGGAAACTGAAGCTGAGAAAGGTCCTCAAGATCATACATCTAGTAAGTGTCTAGAGTGGGATTTGAACTTAGGTCTTCAACTCTATCCATTGAGCCACCTAGCATTGCTGTCATCAACTGGAGTATTTATTCTACCAGAGCATATCACAGCTTATCAAATATCAGTCAGAAAATCTTGGTCTGATGTGCAGATATGTTACCTAGTAGCTGTGTGATTCATGGCAAGTTAGGATGCTGAGATTTTGATTCCTTATTTGTAAAAATCTATATATCAATAATTACTTTTACGCCCTATCCCACAGGGTTTTCATGACAGAAACACAAAGTTTATAGATATATAAATTATTTGGGTGATGATGATGAAATCTGAGGAGGTTCTTTCTTCAATCCTTGCATATTGCTCTCAGCATCTGTTGCAGACCCCCTGCCTTGCCTTATTCTTAATAATTACCAAATTCTCAGTATCACACACTTGGAAGGTACAGTAAGGACTATTCTAATCCTGTCCTTATCTGAATAGGAATCTAGTCTAAAACATAGCTTAAAAATGTCAACTGTTATTTGAAGCCTTTCATGAGTTTGAACCTACTGTCTCCCAGGGAGTTTATTCTGTTTTGGACATCTAATATGGTTAGGAAGTTTTCATTGTACCAAGCTAAGTCAGCTTTTCTTCAGCTTCCATCAATTCTCTTAGTTATGCTTTCTGAGAGAAACTTGTCAACTTCTGCTTAATTGGCTTGTCTTACATAGTGATTCCTAACCAGTCAAAATGTTTCATTCCTTCTAATTGGGTGTAGTCTTCCAGACTTTGAAGAACTTCTGGTCAATTTTCTTCATAGATAGCAGTATGTAATTATGAAGACCAAATATGGACATAGTGAAGAATTCAGAAAATGTATTTCCTTCCCTTATTTTGAGAGGTGATGGGTACTGTAGTATTGAATATTGCATATACCATAAGATATTTTTGATGAGTTAGTTAGTTTACTGAACCCCTTTATTTTCTTTCCTTTTTATTTTATTGTTTTTCAATGAACAAAAAATCAATTATCTTTTATTGGGAGAAGAAAAATACAACCTTTGTATAGTCTAGGAAACATGCATTGGTTTTATTGAAAAATGATATATCTCATTCAGCACATTGAGTCTACCACCCCCCTGTTAGGAGTTAGGTAGCCTGCTCTATCCATAATTTATTCTTCAGAATTAATAGAGTTCTTAAATCTTTCAAAGTTGTTTATCTTTACAATATACAATAGGTATATAAATTGTTTTCCTAGCTCTGCTTCCTTCACTATTCGTTTCCAAGTTTTTCAAGATTTCTCTAAATCCATCCCTTTTACTTTTTTTTTTTTTTGCAAAACAATACTGTTTGACATATATCCTAATTTGTTTACATTTTATTTCCTTTAAAATTTTTGTTATAAAGGATGACTTGCTGGGTAAGTAAGGGCAAAGGGATATTTTGGAAGTGAATGTGATATAAAACAAAAGATATCAATATAAATAAGATTAATTTAAAATATGTTTAGGTGTAATAGCTGACATTTATGTCATGCTGTAAGTTTTCCAAAACATTTTATAGACTAAATTATCTCATTTAAACAACACCGTGTTTTACCAAATAAAGAATTTTTGTCCCCAAAACTTAAGTCTTACACTTGTCCAACACAAGGTCATTTGATGCTGTATATGTCTATCTGTTCCACTGATCTACCTTTCTGTTTCTTAGCCAGTACAAGATAGTTTTTTATGATTATTGCTTTATAATATAGTTTAATATCTGGTACTGATAATTTTTTTTCCTTTATATTTTTTTCACTAGTTCCTTTGATATTTTTGATCTTTTGTTCCTTCAAATGAATTTTCTTAATGTTTTCTCAGTAAAATAATTTTTTGGTAATTTAATTGGGAAGGCATTGGATATATACATTTTATTTTCATTTTAAAATTTAAAATTTAGTTTTATGTGCTGTTATTTTCATTTTGCAGATGAATAAAAAGAGTCATATAGCTAGTAATTGTGGGAGTCAGGATTCAAATCCAAGACTTTCTGACTCCAAGTCCAATTCTCTATCTACTGTGTTGTGCTACATTTTTGTTACCATTCTGGGTAGCCAAGGTTGGCCCAAGTCTGAGTTTTGGATAGCTTATGACAAAAGGCATGGTTTTATTATCTGAATCACATGTTTAGCTTTTCTGTGTTCTATGGCCATTGATCTCTAACCTTGACCCTTGTTCAAACAAGTATAATGTCAGTTAATGGGAGTAGACAGAAAGTGAGTGTGTCTAGATTAGTGTTTAATCTGTGCCAATCTTGCATCACCACTAGAAAACAGCTAGTTCAAAGTGCTTGCCTAAATACTTTATAGGGTTTTAAAATTCAAATTTAAAATTCTGTCATGCGAAAACATCATATTTAAAGCATTACTGATTTTAAATAATGCCCTAGGTCATCCAAGTATACTTGGTTCACTCTGTGAGCATGCAGTTTCTTGGAGCTGTGGACAAAGCTCTCTGCATATACCATTTTGTGGATGAAGGTTGAAAGAAAGAAAAGACAGTTCCATCTACACTGCTAAAATATTTAAATGACAATAGCAATGTTTTATTATATCATCAATGTAGGCTTATCTTTAGGTATGGCATTCAGTAATTTTTAAATTTTTATAATTTTTTTTTCTGTAATTATTACCTTGTAATAAACTTGGATCTGAAATACATTTTTCTTACCCTTTGCTGTATTAATAAACAGATACAAAACTTAAAAAAATTCTTTTATGATTCAAGAATATCATTTTTCAAGATCAAGCATAGCTAGTTCTAAGAATTTAGGGTACATCATTTCTGGCATTAGGATGTCATTTTGTCTCTGTTATTTTGATTTTTAAAAAACTGTAATTTACAGATGCAATCCTGATTTCTGGGCTTCTCTTCAGAAAATATGCCTTTTAGTTTGACAGGTAAAAGGACTTTTAGATGGGTATTATGCTGAACATGTTTGTGCTTTTTATGGTTCATGACTCAAAACCTGTGAAATGAGTTTAGGTTTCTGTCTCCATGATGAATTGTTTTGGGAAGGCTGAGTTATTTAGTGAGAGTATAGATGAAAGTCGCAGAGGTCTTACTCTTTCCCCTTTCTGTGTCTTCCAGTAATAATGCCACTTTTAGAAACTTCTCGTATAAATGTGTCATATAGTAAAATGCTTTCAGATTTACCCTCTTCTTAGTAATTTGTGCATACATATAACTATGGATAGAAGGATGAATTATATATCAGTTTGAGTTGCCTCAAAGAAAAATAGCCAGTCTCATAACAGTTTGGAACCTGAAAATTGTGAGTTAGAGGCTGCAGGTAAAAATACTGTTTTTCTGCTCTTCTCTTGTGGGTCTATAACTTGCACATACAATACTCCCGTGAAATTCATTTATTTATAGATCTAGACCTTGAAGGAACCTCAGAAACCATCTAGTTCCATTTTTCATTTTATTGTTGAGGAAACTGAGGCATAGGATGCCTTAAAGTAATATGTAATAGTAAGATGCCCTAAGTAATAAACATCAGAGGCAGGATTTGAACCCAGGTTTTCTAATTCAGAGCTGGTATACTTTGCCCTATTTTGCATCAAGGTCTGGGGTTTTGGTGAACTGCAAGCCCTATATGATATTAGTATTAAGAGATAAATAGGGAAGTGATAATCGCTTTTGTTCAGGCTTTATCTGGAGTATTTGTTAGTTCTGGGCACTGCAGGTTAGGAAGGGCATTGAAAGGCTGAAAAGAGTTTAAATGAGGGCAATCAGAATGTTGAAGGGCCTAGAATTCAAGCCAGGTGAGAATCAGTTAAAAGAACCATAAATGTTTTAGTCTGAAATGTAGAAGAAAAGACTCCATGATAGGTATCTTCAGATATTTGAAAAACAGAAAGAGAATAAAATTTATTTTGCCTGATCCCACAGGTCTATATTAGAAGTGATAGGTTTTACAGAGGCAAATTCAGGCTCATGTAATTAAAAACCAAAAATCAACAAGCAAAAACTTCCTATCAATTAAAGATGTCCCAAAGTAGAATGAGCTGCCTTCAGAGGTCAGAATGCCACCAAGAGATGATAGTTAACTAAAAGAGGAACTCCAAGAAATGAGTTCACAAGTAGTGGCCAATTCTAAGAGAGATAAAAGAAAGAAAAACCCTAACTTTCCTAAAGTAGTTCTGTTATTTGAGAAGAATGGATAATATTCTTTCTGTAATATAAAATAATTTGATGTTTTGATGGCACTGGTTGCATTTTTGGTATGTCTAGGTCTTTTGTCTTCTACCACCTTAATATCTACTACTACCTTTATATGGTCTCACACAGAGAGAAATGAGAGCAGGGAATTTTTTTGGTCTTAGTGTCTCTTGTGCCTATCACAATGTATAGTATATAGTAAGCATTTGATAAATGCTTGTTGATTTATTTAGTATGTACATATACACATCTAATTTATGTGTAGCTATATTACCATCTGTAAAAGGAAGTTTCTACTATTTGTACATCACAACACAAATATGTAGCAATATGAACCTCATCAAATTTCGATTCATGATTTCCATGGTAACATTTCTCTATTTACTTTTTTGACATTTCCTGTTCTGGATAAAATTTGTCAGCCAGTCAGTAAGCATTTATTAAGCACTTACTATGTGCCAGACACTGAGCTATGTATTGGAGATACAATGAAAAGCCAAAGAGAATCCTTGCCTTCTTAGGAGGTCACAATCTAATAGGGGAGACAAAATGCAAACAACTATGTATAAACAAATTACAGAATAAATTGGAAATAATTAACAGAAAAGGCACTAGAACTAAAAGAAATTAGGAAATGTTTTTTGCAGAAACTGAGATTTTAACTGGGACTTGAAGGAAGCCAGTGAAGCCTGGAGGCAGAGATGAGGAAGGAGAGCATTCAAGGAATGAGGGATAGCCAGTGAAAATGCCCAGCATCAAGAGATGGAGTGTGTTGTTTGAGGAATAGCAAGGAGGTCAGAGTCACTGGATCAAAGAGTACATGGGGGAAAGGGATGTTAAGGTGTAAGAAGACTGAAAAGTGTGAGGGCCTACATCATAAACACCAAATAGCAGATTTGGTACTTGATCATGGAGGTGGTAGGGAGTCAGTGATTTAATGGTGGGGTGGAGTGACATGATTGCACCTTTGCTTTAGGAAAATCACTTTAGTGGATGAATGGAGAATGCATTAGAGTGGGGAGAGACTTGAGGCAGGCCGATTCAACAGCAACTTGTTTGTAATAATTCAGGCATAAAGTGATGAGGGCCTGCCCCTAGGGTGGTTGTAGTATTTAAGGAGAGAAGTGAGCTTATTTGAGAGATGTTACAAAGGAGCAGTTGACAGATTGGATATGAAAGGATGAGAGATAGTGAAGAGTCAAAGATGACACCTAGGTTGTGAGTCTAGAGATTTTTGTGGTGGGAACTAGACTTTGAAATATTTTTTTAATAGTAAAGCTAAAAGTGAATTTGATAATGAATTTCTTAGCATTTATGTTTCTGACTTATGTCTTAGCTTTTGGATTCTGGTTTATGGAGTAATCTAAAAAGTTAAATGTAATACAATTAGAGTTGGTATCCTGTCTTTGACATTCTCCATTTTCCAGGTAGTCATAACTTAGTCCATGGTTTTAAAAAAAAGCTCCTCTAATGTCAGATATGACTGCCCCAATTAGACATGATAATTTCCTGTTCATACCACCACCACCCTCCACCCTCCCCTCACGTAGTTTCTGCTGATATTATAGCATTTATATTCTTTTGTCTTATAATTACTCCCTAGCCATTACCAGATATATACATACTCCTAGAGGCTATAAATTTTGTCTTAGTTATGTCTAAGATAAGATCATAGGATCATAGATGTAGGGCTGAAATTTAGTGGACTTAGAAGTGCACTATAAAACTCATTTTTATAGACAAGATAAATAAGACCTAGGAAAGTTAAATGACTTATTCAAGATCACAAGTAGGAGAGCTTGTTTTTGAATGCAGGGCCTTTAACCAAAACTTTGGTGTTCTCTCCAACTTTTCCACACTGCCTCCATCTTTTGGTTTCCTCTCAGATGCATAACTTGTGGTATGTAACACTTGTGTTAAAAATAATGCCTTATACATAGTAGGCATTTTGAATATTTTTTCAGTGGGATTGAGATTATTGACTGAGAATAAAAAGTCCTTTTAGTGAGGAAAATGCATCCTTATTTTCCAATTTTGACATTTTTCAATTTTCAGAGTACTTTTTAATGTTTGCAGCCCTTCTAAGAACAACAAAAATAATAATTATAACATTTATGTAACATTTTAAGTGTCTCAAAGTCCTTTACATACATTATTCCGTATTCTTCCTCACAACCCTCTTTGGAGGTAGGTGGCTTTATTATCCCTATTTTATAGTTAAGGAAACTGAGGCATACAACTGTCAAGTAAACTGTTTAGGGTCACACAGCTAGTGTATGTCATAGGCAGAATTGAAGCTCAGGTCTTTCTCACTCCCAATCCAGCACTTCATGCATTGCACTACTCAACTGGGTTAGTCCATTTTGTAATTAATATTGTTGTTTATCTTCTAACTATTAACATTAACATTAACATCTTTAAGGCAGTATTGACAAATTTTAATTATTTTTATGTGGACAAAGAACTATTTTCTCTTCTTGCCTTGTCTTAATATTATATAAGAAAGAAACCCTCACCCCCCAATATACATAGTTAAGCAAAACAAATTCCTACATTCAACATGCCCAAGAAATACGTATTTCAGTCTACACTCTGCATCCATTTCATCTGTCATGAGTCAAGTGTTTTCATAATTGGTCATCTGGAATTGTTAGTCTTTTTGTTTTTATAAAATAAAAATGTTATTATATAAATTGTTCTGTATTAAATAATTGTTCTGATGGTTCTGTTCACTTCATTCTGTTTCATTTTAAACAGTATTTCTCAGGTTTCTCTGAAACCACTAACATTTTTCTTATATGGTTGATTGTCATGAGCTAATTGTCAGAATACTAATTGGCATAACTACGGGTGCTGAAATTCCTCATAAGGAGCATGAGTTTTAGGTAGCAAGCTCTCTCTGCAAACTTTTCCGTACTTAATATCTATTCTTACCTTTGTAACTATTACAGTGTTTAACTGGATCCAGGTGCAGTCTATGCTAATGTTAATAACGTCTATCCATAGAAAAGTAAGAGACAAATCCAGCAACTGAATATTACAGATTTTTGTCATTTTCACTTTAAATATAAAAGTATTTAGTATGTATAATAATAATGTCATCACTTCTTGACTTGAGTGTGGCATTACAGACTGGTGGAATGATAGTCTTGTTTATTTAGTTTCTAGTTGGGGAAAGCTATGACCAACATCAAAAGGAATCCTGAGGTTTATAGAGTAGCATATGTAGTTGAGATTGCATTATAATTTTAAAATTTCTTCTGCTGCAACAGGCCCGCTACAAACAAAGTCTTGATCCAACAGTGGATGAAGTCAAGAAACTTTGCACATCTCTGCGCCGAAATGCCAAGGAAGAACGAGTTCTCTTCCACTACAATGGGCATGGTGTACCAAGGCCCACAGTGAATGGAGAAATCTGGGTCTTCAACAAGGTTGGTGAACTTTAAACAGGCCTATAAACTGAGTTCCCTACTTTTTTATTGCTGTCATCTTTCTCTTATTGCCATACTTATCCCCTTTTCCCTCTCCAGGAGCTGTCCCTTATGACAAATAATATGTATTTTATTTAGAGAGGAAGAAAAAAGTCAGAACAACTGATTGATACATTTATATATTCCCCCCAAAATGTGCGACTTACCTTCACAAAGGGGTAGGCTAAGGCTGTCTTTAGTGTCTCTCCATTGAAGTCCTGCTTAATCTTTATAATTTTGTTACATTTACTTTTGATTTTTGTTGTGGTGTTGTTCTTCCCACTTATATTATTGCAGTTGTCCCACTCTCCACTGATCTTCTGTCTTGCACCTCCCACTGCCTTTCAAAGATTTGAATGGGGTGTCCAATAGACATCTTAATCTCACCATGTCCAGAACGGAAATCATTATCTTTCCCCCTAAAATTTCCCCTATACTTATCTTCTCTATTACTCTTGAGGCCAACTTCTTCCTCTCAGTTTCTCCCACTCACAGCCTAGAAGTCATCCTCAACTACTCATCTGTCACTCCCAGTATCTTAATCTTTTGTCAAGACCTGTGATGTCACCTTTGTAACATCACTCAAATATGTCCCCTTCTCTCACCTGACACTGCCACTATTCTAGTATGCCACTATTCATTACTTCACCTCTGGACTATTTTTGGTGGGTCTGCCTATCTAGAGTCTTTCTTCATGCCAGTCCATCCTCCCATTAAGCCACTAAAGTGATTTCTTCTAAAGTACAGGTCTGACTGTTCACCCCCTATTCAATAAATTCCAGTAACTCCCTCTTATCTCCAGAATCAAATATAAAATGCTCTGTTTGGCATTCAAAGTCTTTCATAGCCTAGTTCCCTCCTAACTTTCCAGTGTTCTAGCACTTTATTCTCCATCACATACTTTTTGATCCAATGTCATTGGCCTCCTGGGTGTTCCAGGAACAAGATACTCCATTGCTCTGCTCTGGGTATTTTCTCTGACTCTCATGGAATGGTCTCCCTCCTCTATTCCAACTACTGACTTTCCCTTCTTTCTTTAAGTACTGACCAAAATCCCATCTTTTACTGGAAGCTTCCTCAACTCCTCCTAATTCTTATCTTCAAGATTTGTGAACCAAGGTAAGCTGGATGTGGTCAAACAGGAGATCTAAAGATTAAACATCAATATCTTGGGTGTCAGTGAATTTAAATGGGCAGGAATGAGTGAATTTAATTCAAGTGATCACTACATATATTACTATGGGCAAGAATCCCTTAGGAAAAATAGAATAGCCCTCATAGTCAATAAAAGGGTGAGAAAGGAAGTACTGGGGTATAATCTCAAAATGACAGAATGATATCAATTTGATTCCAAGGCATACAATTCAACATCATGATAATACAAGTCTGTGCTCCAACTACTGATACCAAAGAGGCCAAAGTTGATCAGTTCTTTGAAGACCTACATCTTCTAGTAATAACACCAAAAAAAAGATGTCACATTCATTTTAGGGGGTTGGAATGCCAAAGCAGGAAATCAAAAGATAATTGGACTAATAGGCAAGTTGTGCTTTGGAATATAAAATGAAGCAGGGCAGAGACTAATAAGAGTTTTGTCAAGATAAGTCTCTGGTCATAGCAAGCACTCTTTTTCAAAAACCCAAAAGTGACGCTACCCATGGGTATCACCAGATGGTCAAAATAGAAATCAGACTGATTATATACTTTGCAACCAAAGGTGAAGAAGCTGTATACAATCAGTTAAAACAAGACTTGAGCTGACTATGCTTCAGATCATGAGCTTCTTTTCGCAAAATTCAAACTTAAATTGAAGAAAGTAGAAGAAACCATTGGATCATATAGGTATGACCTGAAGAGCATCCCTTATGAATATGAAGCGGGGGCAATAAATAGATTTAAGGGATTAGATTTGTTAGGTAGTGTTCCTGAAGGACTATAGACAAAGGTTTGCAATATTGTATAGGAGGCAGCAACAAAAAATGTTGGAAAGAAAGAGGGAAAAAGAAAGCAAAATGGCTGTCTGATGGGGCTTTACAAATAGCTAAAGAAAGAAAGTGAAAGGTAAAGGAGTAAGGGAAAGATGTACCCAACTGAATGGCAAATTCCAGAGAATAGTAAGGAGAGATAAGGTTTTCTTAAATGAGCAATACAAAGAAATAGAAAAGAACAATAGGTTGGGAAAAACAAGAGATCACTTCAAGAAACATTTTGGGAATGTTTTGTGCAAAGATAGTCATGATAAAAGACAAAAATTGTAGGGACTTAACAGAAGCAGAAGAGATTAAGAAGAAGTGGCAAGAATACACAAAAAAAGTGTACAAGCAAGTTCATAACATCGTTGGTAACCACTATGGTGTGGTTACTGTGGTTAGCCAGGCATCCTGGAGAAAGAAGTCAACAGGGAGCACTGGATTGTAAAAGATCAGTTTATGTCTCAATGCTAAAGAAGGGCAATGCAAAGGAATGTTCAAATTATCTAATATTTGATTTTGTTTCACACTCCAGCAAGGTTATACTTAAGCTTCTGCATGTTAGGCTTCAGCAATATGCGAATCAAGAATTACCACAAAAGCAACCTGGTTTTTGAAGAGGCAGAGGAACTAACGACCAAATTGCCAGCATTCGCTGGATTATGGAGTTCCAGAAAAACATCTACTTCTGCTTCATTGACTACATTAAAGCTTTTGACTCTGTGGAACACCACAAAATGTGGCAAGTCCTCAGGGATAGGAGTACCAGATCATCTTACTGGTTTCCTGAGGAACCTGTATTTGGGCCAAGAAGCAACAGTTAGAACTGAACATGGAACAACTGGTTTAGATTGGAAAAGGAGTACATCACCTTATATATTTAACTTATAAGCAAAGTACATCATATGAAACGCCAGGCTGGAAGAATCAAAAGCCAGAATTAAGGTTGCCAGGAGAAATATCAACAGTCTCAGATATGTAGATGATATTACTCCGATGGCAGAAATTGAAGAGGAATTAAGGAGCCTCTTGATGAGGGTGAAAGAGAATAGTCTAAAAGCTGGATCAGAGCTTAACATCAAAAAAACCCCAAAGATCTTGGCAACTGATCCTGTCTTTTTAGGGAGAAGAAATGTCAGCAGTGTCAGATTAGATATTCTTGGGCTCAAAGATCACTGCAGGCGGTGACTGCAGCCAGGGAATTAAAAGATGCTTGCTCCTTGGAAGGAAAGCTATGGCAAATCTATACAGCATGCCAAAAAGTAGAGACATCACCTTGCTAACGAAGATCCATATAGTCAAAGCTGTGGTTTTTCCAGTAGCAATATATGGTTGTGAGAGTTGGACTATAAGGAAAGGTAAGTGCCACAGAATCAACCCTTTCAAATTGTGGTGCTGGAGAAGACTTTTGAGAGTCCTTTGGATAGCAAGGAGATCAAACCAGTCAATACTTACATCAAATCAAGCTATTCACTGGAACATCAAATACGGGATCCAAAGCTTAAATACTCTGTCCACATAATGAGAAGACAGGACTCATTGGAAAAGACCCTGGTAATGGGAAAGATTGAATGCAAAGGGAAAAGGGGACAGCAGAAGATGAGATGGATAATAGGAAACAATGAGCATGAACTTGGACAGACTTTCAGAGAGAGCGAAAGATAGAAGGACCTGGTGTGCTATGGTCTATGGAGTCATGAAGATTCAGACGCAACTGAATGATTCAACAACAAAAGTAATATTTATCTTGAATGTAATTTGTTTTCTATGTATTTGTTTACATGCTGTCTCTCACATTAGACCCTCAGCTCCCTGAGGGCAGATATTTTCTTTTACCTCTTTTTGTATTCCTACAGCTGAGCATAGTGACTGGCACTTAGTGGATATTTCATAATGATAGTTTACTAATTGATTGGTATTTAATGCGTATATTGTTTTCTTGGCTTAGTTTACTTCAATCTGCATCAGTTCATGTAGATTTATGTTTCTTCGTATTCATTAAATGTATAATTTCTTACAGCACAGTAATATGCCATTACATTTGTGTGCCATAATTTGTTTAGGTGTACATTGGTTGATAGGCATCTACTTTGCTTTTAATTCTTAGCTATCATAGAAAGTGCTACTTTAAATACTTTGAAGTATATGGGACTTTCTTCTTATTGATGTCTTCCTTGGTGCATAGGCCTAGTAATTGAGTTACTGATCCAGAATATAGACATTTTAGTCACTCTATTTGCATGATTCCAAATTTCTTTCCACAATGGTTATACAATTTTACTGTTTCACCAACAATGTATTTAGTGTGCCTATAGTTGCCTAATCCCTCCAATATTTACTATTGCCAGTTTTTGTCATCTTTATGAACTTCCTAGTGATGAGGGGGAACCTTAGGGTTGCTTTGATTTGCATTTCTTTTATTATTAATGATTTGAAACATTCTGTAGCGAAACCTCCTGCAAGTCTTGTCCATATGCATGTTTTGTTGACCCATTACCATTTTTATTTATCTTAGGAAAATAGAAATATAGCTTGACCAGGGGCATGATATCATTTATTAAATTTAAAGTTCTTAATGTCATTTTCTACAGCAGTCACGAGGTTAGGAGAAGAATGGGTAGATGAATAGTTTGGAGATAGAATGCATTTCAAAAAATATTTAGAATACTAAAATGTTGGATTTGTTAACTAAAAGTCATGACTAATATAAAAAATAATCCTGAGTCATGTAGTGTAGCATATACATATAGATTTATATTTTATTTATCAGGCTGTCATTAGCTGACTATTTATCTGGGATCTTTGAACTAGTACTTCGTTATTACCTGTAGATTGTTCATTAGTGTTTGAGAGAATGATTACAGTTTTGATTACAAAATGATTACAGAGAATGATTATAGATAATGCTTTTGAATTAAATTTTTTTTTAAATTGGAGATTGGTATGAAATCTCTCCATATCTCTACTTTTCTTTGTAGATAAATGTTATTTCTTTATAATTGACATTACTTGTCTCAGTGGATTAATCCCTTCTGTTAACTAGCATGTTCAAAAATACACTTTCCTTCATTCTTAGAGAAGCATTCATAGTTTCTCCATCTTGCGAGAAAGAAAGTCCAAACTGGATATAGAGACGTTTCCTCTTACTCCTCTTCACCTGAGGGTTTTTGGTTTTTATATTTCATTTTACTTAGAATAGAGCTGTCCTGGTTTTGGTCTCAAAGGGTTTTTGCAGTCCCAGATTTATGCCACTTCTTATGTACTTGGAGTTTTGGAATAAAACTACACATTTTAAGTTGAAAAATACCCAGAATAAGCCGCTTCCAGACATATCCCTTTCTATTCCAAAGAGTCCTAATTGTTAACTCCTCCTCCCATTTTACAAATAACAAAACTGGTGTCCTGACACATTAAGTGATTTGTGTAGGCACATATAACTAGTAAGTATCTCAGTTAGAATTTATATCCAAGTTGTCATGATTCTAAGTTCTTTAAATGATGATCCAATACACGATGCGGCATTGTGAAATTAGAGGATTTCAATCTATCACTAGTTAGTCTATCTAAGTCTGCCTCTGAAACTTCTACCAATGATAGGCTCTCCAATCCTAACAACTGTCTTCTTTTAATCCCTCCCAGCATTTACCATTCTCATCTTTTTCTTTTTTGCCAATTTGCTGGATATCAGGGTGTGCAACTTAAGAGTTGTTTTGATTTTCATCTCTCATAATGGAGCATTCACTATGGTTGTTCATAGTTTGCTTTTCTTTTGAGAAATGTTTGTTCATATCCCTTGAACATTTGGGAATGGCTTTTGGTTTTATCTGTTAATTGTTTATGTATCTTGGCTATAAAGCCCTTTTTGAGAAACTTGATGTGAAAAAATTTTCCTCACCTGATAATTTCCTTTTTATTCTGGGTGTATTAATTTTTTTTATTAAAGTTTTTCAGTTTCATGTAACTAAAATTATGTATTTTTCTTTTGTTGTTGTTTCTCTCTCTTTTTTGGTTGAGAGATCTCCTACTCATATCTCTGAAAATTATATCATCTGTTCCTCTTTTAATTTTTTAGTAGCATGATTGTTAATATTTCAGTTTTCCTAGCAGGTTTTTTAAAAATTAAACGGTTTTTTCCTAAGTAGTTTATGTTTTAGAGTTTATTAAACACTGAGTCATTGAATTTCATCATTTTTGAATCCACCTTTTTTGTTTCCTGTTTTGATATATTATTCTATTTTTTATCCAATACTAAATAAATTTTTTTAATGACTTCTCCTATATAAAATAATTTGAAGTCTGGTGGTGCTAATCCTTTTTCCCTTCCTCTTTTCATTATTTCCCTTGATATTCTAGATCTTTTCTTTCCCTAACTGAATTTTGATAGTGTTTTATTATTTTTTTAAAGTATCCCTTTTGATAGTTTGATGTAATATTAAAACTACATTTGGTTGTTCTATCATTTTTATTGTATTGGCATGGTCCAGCCATGAGCCTTGTATGTTTCTCCAACTATTTAAGTTGGTGTTTGTTTCCTTAAAGAGTACTTTTAATTGAACCTATACAAGTATTTTATGTGCTTTGATAGATTAACCCCCAATGTTTTATGCATTTTTTAGTTACTTAGAATGAGATGACCCTTTCTATTATTGCTTCTTTTTTTTTTTTAAGTCCACAGAAATGTTGTTAATTATTTTGGGTTTATTTCGTAGCTTATAATATTATTGAAGCTACTAATTATATCAAGTATTTTTGCTTTTTCCCTAAGATTTTCTAAATAAATCTCATTTCATCATCAGATAAGGATGATTTTATCTCCTTTTTAACCATCTTTACACCTTTATATCTTTCTCTTGTCTTCTTATTACTAGTATTTCTAGAAAGAGAGTGGGCATCCTTGCTTAACTCATTTACTTATTGGGCAATCTAGTGTGTCCCTATTAGTTGTGGTGCTTCCTTTTGTTTTTAGATAGATACTTTTTGTGACAAAGATCTAACCAAGATCCCTCTACTCCTGTAGTCTAGTACAGTAATGGCTATAGATTGTCATGCAATTTATGATGTGTCACAGATTCTCATGCCTCTTCTGTTAGCAGTAATTGTACGTTGGAATGGGTATGGTTGCAACACCAAGTGAGAAGAAAGTACCTGCATTGGGTTGGAGTGTGGTCTCTCTTTTCTCTCCCAGTTCTTAATTCTGGTATCCTATATAATATATAAGTACATATGCTATATATTTTAGCCAATTAAGAAATGTTGTATTATTTGTTGAAGTGGAAATGTTAGAAGCATTGTTATGTCAATATTTTATTTCCTTCACCTTTGCTCTCTAGGTAACATTCTCCACTTTCGTGCTCTATCCCTTGTTTCACTGTGAAAGATTGCCATGCCACTACAACCTTTTTTTGTATGTCTTCTATGCAGTGTTCAGTTTTTATTAGTGAAAAGAAGCCCTATGTGGATGTAGATTTCTAGTCTTCACACATATCTTGCTAGCTGGTTTAATGAGTAGCTATCATTACACAAACACAAAAACCCCATCATTTAAAAAACTGTTTTCTGTTACCCCAGACTTTTGGAACTTTGGTAGTTGAGTGGTATCATTCAGTTTTTAAGAACACACAGATGATACATATACTGTCCCTGATTTCTTAGTTAACTTGTTGTTTTAGCTGGAGTACTCTTCTTGGTCAGAAATGGATTTCAGCCACCTGCTTGAAAATCAATGTCTTTTTGTGAACTTTGGGGGTGATTTTTTTTTTAATTTTAAAAATTTGTGGCTATTGGGAAAAAACTATAATCATATCTTTTAAGTAAGTGGTTGGACAATAGCTACCTTGGTAGGGAAGAAAAGCATCGTTAATATGGGGATGTGTAAGTTAAACACCAAAAGCTTGCCAGTGATCTTGAGGCTTCTTGATTAGATGAGAAAGCCTAGAGTTATCAAAAGGATGAATATCAAGAGAATGAATGAGGTCTACAAATCCTAACTCAGAGCCTCGGAAACTCATTAGAGTAAAAAAGGCTATTTCTGATGATGAAAAGATGATTTGAGTGTGAGTCAATTCAGCTCAAGGAATGTTAGCTATAGGGTCCAGCTTAATTTACTTAATGTCCACTCAACTTTTCTTTTTCTGCAGTTACCTTAAACTTGTATATTATACACATATAAATACCTTGTTTTCTTGTGAATAAACCACTCCTTTATAAAAGATAACATCATGACTAGATGGTATTGGCGAAATTTCCTACTGGAAAACATTATACACATGCCAGTGCACCCAGGGATGGTGGTAGTAACCAAGCAACAGCATGAAGAGTACCTATATCAGGAGGAAGATACCTTAATGGTTAGGGCCTAGCCTAATGACCAAGACAAATAGTCATTTAGTATCTCATGCTAGGGTTTTTAGATTAGCAGCACTTATAGTAAGATGAAGTGCCAGATCCAAAGATCAGGGTTTCTCAAACTTCAATCTGAGAATGATCCGATTCCCCAGGAGGCCAAATTCCTCATTTTGACCTAGGGCTAGGCCTTAATCCATGCTATTTGTATATAAATCCGTATATTTTTAGATAGCTACTACAAATGCGGAACTCATGCTCAATTAATGCATTTGACATTTTCCAGCGTATCTCTTGTGTAGTTGTTTGCATTCTATTTGGATTATAGGGAATAGCAAAGGGATTGTCTTCTCCTTGATGTTAATTATAGCACTAGTCAGTGGAGTTGCAGCTCTCTGCCAGAGACTCAGCAAGTATTTTCCCTGCCTTTACGCCAGAGGCCATTATGTTTCCAATAGGATTGTGTGATTCTGAGATCTCCTCTTTTATGGCAGTAATATATTTATGAGGGATTATGCATTCCACATTCTGACATGTAGATTAAAAAGGATAAAGCCTTCAGGAAGTATTATTTCAGCCAAAATCTTTTCAACTAAAAAACTCTCAAATCTTAAGCTGTTTTGTTTTACGCATGGTTCATTTTCCCAAGAGATCCCTAAGAAAGTCTAAAGCAATTTAGATTAAAGACACTAATAAGTCAATAGTCCCATTAACCTAATATTAGAAAGACCCATAGCCTCCATGTTTTCCTACATTTAATTTTTAAGAACTCCTCTTTGCTATTATACTAGTGCCTTTGTGGATAGCTTAATCATCTAATAGTGTTCCATGAAGCTACTTTTTTGATAAAGATTATTATGAATAAATTATTTATAGCCCTCTTCCTTTACTTGGAATGAAAAATGTCTTGTATAAGTTTTTTAAGAAGAAGAGGAAAAATATCCTTATTGAGAATTGTGTGTGTCTAGTTACTGCTGGAGAAGTAACGTATCTAAATCTCTTTTGAAAACACTGTAAATAGTATTACATAGTAGATAGGGAACTGGACTTGGAGTCAGGAAGACTTTGGTTCAGAATCTACCTCTAGAGTTTCTACAACAAAGGTAGGAAATGGGGATGGCAGGGGGCGGAGCAGACAACACTTGAACATCAATGTCATCTGAACAGGTTAAAGGAGGAAAGAATACATACAAATACATTGTTGGGTACAGAAGTAGATTTTATCTAAAAGGAAATAGGAGAGAAAAGGACTAATTGAAAGAAGGAGCATAACAGGGTGGATAAGTTAAGCCAGGCATCAGTTGGAAGCAAAATAGACTCTTATAGAGAGGATAGGGTAAAAAAGAGAAAGATAAGTAAAAGATAATAGGATGGAGGAAATACACAGTTAACAATCATAACCATGAATGTGAATGGGATGAATTCACTCATAAAATAGAAGAAGAAGATATCAGATTCAACAGTATGTTGTTTATAAGAAACACATTTGAAACAGAAACTCTGGAGCGATAGAAATTATAGACCTGAATAGAATATTAGAAAAGGTATTGAATGGGAAAGAGTCTACATTTATTTCCCAGTTGTGCATAGTACCTTGACAAAAATTGACCAAGTATTAGGTCATAAAAACCTCACAAAAACAGAAATATTAAATTCATGATTTACAGGCCAGGAATAAAAATTATATTCAATAAAGGGCACTTGAAGCAAAGATAAAAAATTAATTAGAAAGTAAATGGCTCTACCCTAAATAATGGGTGGGTCAAAAAACAAATCATAGAAATAATTAGTAATTCCATTAATGTTAATGACAGCAGTGAGACAGCATACCAAAATTTGTGGGATCTAGTGAAATTTATATCTCTAAATTTATATCTCTAAACACTTTTATAAGTAAAAAAGAGAAAGAGCAAGTCAACAAATTTGATATGCAACAGCAGCAAAACATCCTAAAAAACAATTTAAAAGATGCCAATTAAAAACCATAATAGAAATCCTGAAAATCAAAGGAAAGATTAACAAAATTAAAAGTAAAAAACAAACAAAATGAATGACAGTTATCTCTTCCACTTCATGACTTTCCCCATCACAGTTTCAATATATTGTGGTTTGGCCTAAGAAATTAAATGGAAATTTTGGGGGAGTTTTGTGGAAGCTGCAGATGACATACAAAAGGCCAGCAGATGACATGTAAAATGTTTAGAAACTCAGAAATGCCGGATTGCTATAAAAAGATATTCCTGTAGACTCTGGCATCATACAAGAAAAGGTTAAGTCCTCATATGATTTCCTAAAGGAAAATTAAGGTGAAGGGTCTACCTCCATGGATTTTACATGGATTTTGTAGATCATGGCTTTAATATGTTATGTTATTACATATAATCACTATATTATTACATGTAATATAATATGTTGCATAATATAAAAGCTTTTGTCCATTCTTGTTAAAAACACCAGGAAGCATAGAAATAAATGGAGCTTTCCTTAAGATAAGTAGTATCCATCTAAAATGAAAGGTAATGGGAGCCATTCCATTAAGATCCGGGGTCAAGCAAGGATGTCCATTATATTGTACTAGAAATGTTAGCTGCAACAATAATATTTTTTAAACTGAGAGAAATAGGCATAGGCAACAAGGAAACAAAACCATTACTTTTTGCAGATGATATTATTTTTTATGTGGGGAATACTAGAATCAACTAAAAAACTAATCGAAAGGCAGTGAACAACTTTAGCAAAGTTGCAAGATATAAAATAAAGCCACATAAATCATCTATATTTCTGTATGTTACCAAGTCCCAGCAGGAAGGATTAGAAAAATTCCATTTATTAGACCGTATAAAATACTTGGGAGTCTACCTGCGAAGACACGCAGGAAGTATATGAACACAGTTACAAAACACTCTTCACACAAGTAAAGACAGATCTAAATAGTTAGAGAAATAGAATCACTCATTGGTAGGCCAAGCCAATCCACTAAAAATGGCAATACTATCTAAATTAATTTACTTATTCAGTGCCATACCAATTAAACTACCAAAAAATTACTTTATAGGGCTAGAATAAGTAGCAGTTCATTTAGAGGAGTAAAAGATTAAGGATATCAAGGGAATTAATAAAAAAAGGCAGGGAGGGGAGGGAAGAGACTACTAATACCAGGATCTTACACTTGACTATAAAGCTTCAATTAGTGAAACAGTTTGGTACTGGGTAAGAAATAGAGTTTTTTCAGTGCAACAGGTTTGGTGCAATTATATTTAGAAACAAATGAGTATAGTAACTCAGTGTTTAATAAATCCAGAGATCTCAGCTATTAGGGCAAAAACTCACTGTTTGGCAAAAACTATTGGGAGTGCTGGAAAGTAGTCTGGTAGGAACCTGGTATAAGCTAACATTTCACACTGTATTCCAAGATAAGCTCAAAATGAGTAAATTATTTAGACCTAAAGGGTGATATAAGCAGATCTACATGTTAGATTTATGGATAGGGAAAGAAATAATGAAACCAGATAGAAAGGTTAACAAATGCAAAATGGATAATATTGATTATATAATTTTAAAATTGATTGCATAAAATTTAAAACCTTTTGCACAAATAAAATCATTTAAAATTAGAAGAAAAGCAGGAATCTGGGGAAAATTTTTATTCAAGTTTCTCTTATAAAGGTCTTGTTTTTAAAATATATAAGGAGCCTGCTTAAATTTACAAGAAAAAGAACTATGCCCTAATTGATAAATGGTCAAGGGATAGTTTTCAGAGGAAGATATCCAAGCTATCAGTAGCCATATGAAAAACTGCTCTAAATCATACATAATTAGAGAAGTACAAATTAAAACAATCTTGAGATTCCATCTCACACCCAACAGATTGATTAAGACGATAAAAAAAGAAAATGAGGGGATATGGGAAAACAGTTCCAGGTCCATTAATGTACTTTTCGTGCATCTATAAAGTCATCCAACTATTCTGGAAAGCAATTTCAAGCTATGCCTATAAAGTTTTTAAACTATGCATACACCTTGACCCAGCAATACTGCACTTATGTCTATTTGCCGAAGAGATCAAAGAAAGAAGAAAAGGACACATATGTATAAAAATATTTGCAGCAGCTCTTTTTGTGATGGCAAAGAATTGAAACTGAGGAATGCCTATCAGTTGGGGAATGACTGAAGAAGTTTTGGTGTCTGAATGCAATGGATGATTTCATTAAAACCTGGGAAGACTTGTATGAACTAATGCAACTTGAGTTGAGCAGAACTAGGAGAACAGTTTGTACAGAAAAGCAATATTGTAAAGATTTTCAACTTTGAAAGACTTAGTAACTGTGATTAACACAATGACCAGCCACAGTTCCAGAGGAGTCAAGATGGAAAATACTAACTTGGAAAAACTGAGTATAATACTCCAGAATGAAATGTGAATTTTCAATAAAATAGAAGACTTTCAAGCTTTTTCGATGAAAAGACCAGAACTGAATAGAAAATTTGGCTTTCAAATACAAGAATCAAGAGAAGTATGAAAATGTAAACAGGAAAGAGAAATCATAAGGGGCTTACTATAGTTGAACTGTTTTGTTTACGTTTCTACATGGAAAGATAATATTTGTAACTCATGAAACCTTTCTCAGTATTAGGTATTTGAAGGGAATATACATATATACAGACAAAGGGCACAGGGTGAGTTGAATATGAAGGGATGGCACCCGAAAATAAATAAATAAAAAAATATGATAAGGGGTGAGAGAGGAATATATTGGGAGGAGAAAGGGAGAGATAGACTGGGGTTAATTATCTCATGTAAAATTGGCAAGAAAAAGCAGTTCTATTGGAAGGAAAGAGGGGGCAGGTGAAAGGAGGGAGTGAATCTCGGTCTCATCAGATTTGACTTAAGGAAGGAATAACATACACACTCTATTGTGTATCTTACCCTATAGGAAACTAAGGAGTAAGGGGATAAGAGAGGGGGCATGATAGAAGGGAGGGCAGATCAGGGGAGGAGGTAATCAAAAGCAAACACTTTTGAAAAGGGACAGGATGAAGGGAGAAAATTGAATAAACGGGGACAGGATAGGATGGAGGGAAATAAAGTTAGACTTTTACAATATGACTATTATGGCAGTGCTTTGTATAATGATACATGTGTGGCCTATGTTGAATTGCTTGCCTTCTCAAGGAGGGTGGGTGGGAAGGTAAGAAGGGAGAGAATTTAGAACTCAAAGTTCTAAAAACAAATGCTCAAAAAAAAGTTGTTTTTACATGCAACTGGGAAATAAGATATACAAGCAATGCAGTATAGAAATCTATCTTGCCCTACAAGGAAGTAAGGAGAAAGGGGATGGGAGGGGTAACAGAAGGTATGGCAGACTGGGGAAAGGGGCAATCAGAATATATTCCATCTTGGGGGGGAGAGGGTAGAAATGTGGAGAAAATTTGGAACTCAAAATTTTGTGGAAATCAGTGTTGAAAATTAAAGACTATTAAATAATAAATAATAAATTTTTTAAAAAGATGGAAAATACTACCCACCTCTGTGTAGAAAACCAATGGATTCAGAGTGTAGATTGAAGCAATTTTTTTCTTTTGTTCCTTCCCTCCCTACCTCCCTCACTCCCTTCCTTCCTGACATGGCTAATGCATGCATTTGTTATGTATTACTATGCTTTTTTGTAATGGGTTTTGTTTTCTTGCCTTTTCAATGGGTTAGTGAGGGACAGAGGGAGCAGAGATTAAGAAAAATCAGAACTGAAAATAAAATTGAATTTAAAGGGGAAAAAGGCTATCAGTTTATATGACCCTGGGTAAGTCACTTTAAATATCTCAGCCTCAGTATTTGTTAATCTGTGAAGTGGGGATAATGATATACGTAGCACCTATATTCCAGGGTTTTGGTGTCTTTGTCAACATTAAGAACACTATATAAATTTTTTTTCAGTCAGTGGTCATGAATTTTCAGATTCATAGAGATAGCACAAAGAAAAAGTCACATTTTCCATCTTTTCTACTTTTTTTTTCCTTTTTCTCCCCACCCCAAACCCCCATCAAAATCCCAGAATTGTTCACTGCAGGGTAAAAGCTGTAGTTTTCTAGGCCAATTACTGAAAGATTACATGACTATAATTCATTCTTCTGTTTGACAAGCAGTATTTGCTTTTTTGAGATAGGCTAATATGGTTTGGATGTCTGACTTTTCCAACAGAGGTAGCCCCTGAAGTCATTTTTCTTATTTTACTGTAATTAATGAAGTAGATGTTCCCTCTCTGCCCCCCCCCAATAGAAGTAAAGTAATATAGTCTTCCAAGCTGTTACAGTATTACTAGACTGAGCACATGCACATTTGATATTTTAAAGAAAATATTCATTTTATTCAAGTGAAACAACTTGTCATTTATATGGTGTAGGAGAGACAGGCAAACTGCTTTAGTACAGACCCCACAGAGGTCTTTGTATCTTGGTGGTGTCATCAGATGTCCTAGGTACAGTTTTCATCTTTATATATTTAGTTACTTAGGTTTTCAAAGTTGATCTGTTTTTGAGGAACTGATTAACACTTAAGCCAAACTTAGAAAAGACTAAATGATAAACCAAAATAGCAGGATTTTTTCTTTATTTTGTTTTTTATTTTTTCCCTTCCATATCTGTGTTTTCATTACTGTATGTTATTTCTAGTGAGGAATCTATCCCTGCTAGTTGAGATTAGCAAGTGTCTTTTGATTTCTCTTCTTAGAGAGTTGTCTCAGATATGTGCAGGGTCTCATACAGAATTTGTCAGAGACAGGTCTTGAAACTAATCCTTCTAAGGCTGGCCCTTTATCCATTATGCTACACTGTCTGCTTTTTGTTGATTAATTTATGATAGAAAATGTATCTGGTAAAGTCATTTGCAAAGAACATTTTTTTGTATTAAGTAATTACAGATTTTGGCAGGGCTTTTTGTCCCTGTCTTCATGAATCTTAAAGTCCAGTAGGGTGGTTATTATGTACCAAAACTTTACTCCTTAACATATGTCCCTTTTTTGAGTGAGTGGCAGTGGACATAGTCGATAGGCTGCTATTCTTGGAGTCAGGAAGGAAGACCTTAGTTAAAATTCTGCTCCTGAATTGAAGGTCTTTGACCATTGACAAGTTCCTTAATTTTTCTGAGCGTCAGTAAATGGGTATGGATAAGCTCAGTAGTGACCTCAAAGAAATTTTGTGAGGTTCAAAAGACTTACCATATATAAAGAAGTCTTTAAATTACTCCAGAAATGCTACTTGTGCTGTTCTCATTGATTTACAATGTTGAAGAGAAATGCTATAGCATACTGCATTGTTTTTGTGTCTGTTAAAATTACTCCAGGGCATGAACAAAGACCCTGTCTTAGATTGAAAGTTGTCTGTCATAGGTTACTTTTAAAAAACATGTTGTTGTTGTCATTTAGTCATTTTTAGTCATGTCTGACTTCACCGTTTCTTGGCAAAGATACTGGAAGGTTTGCCATTTCCTTCTCTAGTTCATTTGACAGATGAAGAAGCTGAAGCAAACAGGGTTAGGTGACTTGCCCAGGGTCACACAGCTAGTAAGTGCCTGAGCTTTTAATTTACTTAATAGATCAGAAAGTTGATATAAAATTTTATGTTTTTTTAATATCAAAAAATAAATTTAGATTGTAACCCAGAAGGGGAAGACTATGATAAATTCTTTATTCTAGTTCTTAACCTTATTGTACAATCAGAGAATGTCAGAGCTAGAAGAGAGCTCAGAGATCATCTAATCCTAACCTCTCATTTTTCTGATGAGGAAACTTTAGGCCCATAGATGAAAAGTTACTTGCCCAAAATCACTCAGTTGCAGAGTTTGAGACTAGAATTCATTGAATCTCATCACTTCACACCTGGACTATCACAACAGCCTGCTTATTGCCTCTGCTTGCCTCAGGTCTCTCCTGACTCGAGTCCATCTTCCATTCATCCACCAAAGTGATTTTTCCTGATAATGTGACCCCCTCTGCCCCAACTTAATAAATTCCACAGCCTTCCTATTGCTTCTAGGATCAAATACATAATGTTTAATCAAAGCCCTTCGTAAGGTATCTCTCTCCTAGGGTTCCAGTCTTCTTACACCTTAATCCCTATCCTGTGCTCTTTGATCAAGGAACAAGACACTTCATCTCTCAGTTCCAGGCATTTTCTCAAGCTATTCTCTATTCCTGAAAAGCTCTCCATTTTCCCCTCCTACTTCTGATCTCCTTGGCTCCTTTAAGTCCCAACTAAAACCCATCTTCTACAGGAAACTTTCCCTAATTCTCTTAATTCTAGTGCTGTTCTGTAAATTATTTTCTATTTATCTTGTAAGTAAACTTGCTTGTGTATTTTTTTTACCTGTTATCCTCCCTATTTGATTGTAAGTTCCTTGAGTGAAGGCATTGTCTTTTGTCTGTTTTGTATCCCCAGTGCTAAACATAGTACCTACAAACAATGTTCATTGATTGATTGATTGACTCTATTCTGCTGTGTTCACCATTACAGTGTCCTTCCAAACTCTCTCTTATGTTCATTCAGGCATACTGGGGAATGCAGCAAGGATGACAATTTTTATTTGTATATGGTTAATATCATTGTTTTTGTATATTTTGCATGGTTACCTAACATTTAATAATCATGATAAAAAAGATAGTGTTCGTTCATATATTTTGCAATGTCTCTCACGTAACAGCTTTATGAATATTTTTTCTAATTGTGTGAAATAACTCTACAATTTAGGCTTGTATAGCAGATTTCTTCTATGTGGCCAGAACATGAACACAGGTAAGGGTAGGATTTGATGATGTGGTTGATTAAAAAAAAAATCCTATTCTCTCAGTGCTTAAGGTATGATGCTATATCCCTCCTGAATTTGAAAGAAAAAATTGAATTGCAGTTTGACATTCAATGAACATTTTTTTTTTATGTCTGCTTTGTTTTATGCAAAATGCTGAGGGATACAAAGGAAGTATAAAACCTGGGCTCTAGCCCAGGGTAAGAAGATGATTTATGTATTGATATGGCAAGATGAGAATAGCTAAAAAAATCTTTGTTTCAATTAGTGTAAGACAGCTTAATATAAACTAACTACAAACCTCATGTTGTTGTTCAGAATGAACATTCCAAAACAGTGTCTGACAGCTACCATGTGCCTTGAATAATCCTTTTCATCATTATATTGCTAAACTCACTTTCCTGTCTTTTGCTTCTCTAATCTTACATTATCATTGGTTTGCTTTGGAACTGGCTTCATTTTTTTTTTTAACCTGCCTTGTCCTTTTACTAAGTTGTTTTTTTTGTTTTTTTGTTTTTTTGTTTTTTTTCAGAGTTCATCACTTCTCTCTCAGAAGGTGGATAGCTTTTTTCATCATGGGTCCTTTGGGATTGTCTTGGATCATTGTCTTAATCAGAGTAGCTAAGTCATTCACAGTTGATCATCCTTAAAATATTGCTGTTACTGTATACAATGTTCTCCTGGTTTTGCTTATTTCACCTTGCATCAGTTCATATAAGACTTCCCAGGTTTTTCTGAAATCATCCTGTTTGGCATTTTTTATAGTGCAGTAGTATTTCATCACAATCATATACCACAACTTGATCAGCCATTCCCTGAATGATGGGTGTCCCCTTGACTTCTAATTCTTTGCCACCATGAAAAGAACTGCTACAAATATTTTTGTACAAATATGTCCTTTTCGCTTTTCTTTTGTATCTGTGGGATACAGACCTAGTAGCAATAATATTGCTGGGTCATAGTTTTATAGCTCTTTGGGCATTGTCCAAATTGTTCTCCAGAATAGTTGGATTAGCTCACAACTCCACCAATAGTTAGTGTACCACTCTTTCCACTCTTCTCACTAAGTTGTAAAAAAGTCTTTGAGTCAGTACAAGAAGCTTACTAGCTGACAAAAAAGTAAATACTCATTTTTAGCCATGTTGTACCTTTATTCTAAATCTAGGTACATTTACCTTTCAACACTTATGATAAGAATTTCAAGTGAGATCCGCAAGGAAAATGAGAAACGGTAGGAATTGAATATGGAAAAGAATCTTTGAAAACATCTAGTTTTAATGTGTTGACAGATTTCAGTGGGCACAATAATGACAATGATGAGAATTTTCTCAAGGCCAACTGTCTATTGAGAGAGACAAGAGCCAAGAGCCAGACAGAGACACAGGGTTGGGAGCATGGACGCATGGCACAGGAAGGAAATGCCAGCCAATTTATTGTGACAGCAACGCTGTCTCCCACAAGACTAACTTGGTATGAACTCTGAAGTGCTGGCCAATTAATTTAAGGTTTTAACGTTAATTGGATTAGCACTGTAGCTATTATTAGAAAGCTACTCCTGAATATAAGAACTTGATGAAAAGGCGTAGCCTTCCAAATGACTGTACTTGAAGCCGTTGTGATGACCAGCTTGGAAAGGAGGGGCACCTGATCAAGTGCAACTCTTAAGACTATAAGTTGCAGAGGTGGTGCTGAAATGTACTGGTAGGCAAAGTTTTGCTATTTCATAGAAATTGCTCCCAATAAAAGTGAACTCTACAGATACAGTCCAAAAAAAGTTCATCACAAATTTGGAAATTTTCTCTCCAATTATAGACAAAGGCCTTGTGCTTGTTTTTATCAAGGATAATTTCAGTTGTAAATCACATAACAGGTTGCCAACAAGTGTAAGGGAATCATAGAGTAATAACTTTATCCTTACATCCTGTTTAGATGAAATAAGGGATGAAATTGAGGGGTTCTGCAAAATTGGAAATCGCGAGGTCATTGAAAATGTAAATTACAAAAAGCATACCCAAATAACTAAGCAGATGATAAACAGCACCTGATTTTGAAAAAGAGATGGGCTTGAGTAAATTATAAATCTGAAAAGCCCTTTTTGCATTTGACATTGTGAATCCAGCTAACAGACTGAATGCTAGAATCTTAAGAATGGAAGCATGAAAGGTGGTAGAACTAAGAAATACCCCTACGGATACCACCATAGCAGAAGAATCTTGAGAAAGCTATTGAAGGTATGGAGGAAAGCATTGCAAATACCTGTCATATCTAGTTGATAGTACATGTAGTAGAAAAATTGAGTGTGATATTCCCCCTTTAAAGGAGACAACAAAAAAGGAAACATATGGAAGGAAGTCTGCAAAATAAAAGTTCGCCAGAGACTCTAGATTCCCTTATTCAGCTATTGAAAATAACAGTTTCAAAATTTTAAAATATATAAGGAATAAAAGTAATATAGAAGACTAAGTAGCATTTCAACCTCTCAAAAGATTATAGAGGCTTGAGAAGTGAAGAAATTAAAGTGGAAAAAACCCAGAGGATGGAGGATGTAGAAAATCTCTGGTTATCTATATTTACAGGAAAAAAAATTACATCAAGTAGGAAATAGAAAGCTTGTGCACCACCTTTAATATACTGAAGAACAGAATTAAAACTCTGCCTTATTAAGATCTATAAGTATTGTTTCAAAGGATTAAAATAGCTGACAGTATTATTTCACATTGATTATTACATACTAGCAAAGTACTTTACCAGCTTTCTCTCTGATATAAGCCTGTTCTCACCTATCTTACCAAAAAATAAGAGCGTTAATGGCCCTTCCAAATATATTATATGTAAGTGTACTTGAAACAAAACATTCACAATTTTGTCATTTTAAAAAATATGTAAATTCATGAAAGCAATATATTATTTGAGGAAGTAAATGGATATTGCCAGAAGTCTGGTAGGTTCCCAGGACATTTTTTTTTGTTAATTGCATAATTATTGGCAAAGCTGCCCATAAGCATGATAAAACTCTCCCCATTCTTTATTATTATAAAGATTTTGTCTCAAACACATACTTATGGAATATACATGTACCACAAATTTATGCAAAAGACCTGAGTATACTTGGAATTCTAGTGTATTTGTTGTACAAGTGGAAAAATATCTTTTAAAAAAAGAAAATGTCACTAACATAGTAATGTCAAGAAAATTAATATTAAATGGGACATTTTTCAGGGAAGCAGTTTAAGCACATGATGGTTCTGCCTATCTGTCCATTATCATCTCACCTAAATTTGTACATACATTACTTCTGAGTTAAAGAAGGATTAGAGCCAAGTATCTTATTAATTGCTTCATGCATACAAATGATGGTAGAATGTCATTTGTACTCAATAAGTATAAAATTCTTAATGTGTACCAAGGAGAGATAATGACTGGGGGCTTCAAGCCAGCCAACTGACTTGACTGCATCTCAGAAGCTATGTCTGTAACTGATGAGATGTCATATTGGAGAATCATAAAGCACAGAGTATTGAATAATTTGTGTAGTATCTACTATTTTATAGAAATAACATCATAAAATTTCCTTAAGAATTTTGGCTTCCTCTTCCTTATAGCTTCACTATATTTATTAGCAGCAAAAACATCATTTGTTGACTTAGTAGGCACTATTTAAGGGACGGCAGAAATGAAGTAAAACTGTTACCTACAACTACAAAACGTTTGCAGTGTGGTGAAAGGTAAAATGGACACATAGAACTCACACATGAACATATTTGAATAGCAAGAAACACTGTGATGTAGTGGGTTATAGTCATGGGACCTAACTACTAACAAACTTTGTGACATTTGAGAAATCACTTGATCTTTGTGGAGTTACTCATATCTAAAATGAAAGTATTAGACAAGCTATAGTTCCTTGTAACATCTTTATTTCTCTGATTCTGTTATTCTAAGAAATGGTTTCTTCTCATTTGGCCTCTCATTCTCTTCTTTTTTTTGGGGGGGGGCTCCAGTTTACTGTTGTATTATTACACATACTATTAGTGTACATAATATAGGCTGCAATTCATTTATTAAGCACCTGGTGTAATTCACAGTGTTTTATTAGATGCTGTGAATCACAGAACTGTTTGCACAGTGGGTAGAGCCTTTATTCTGGAGCCTAGAAGACCTGAATTCAAATCTAGATTAAGATACTTACTATTTCTGTGATTGGGTAAGTCACATAACCTCCTTGCCTCAGTTTCCTCAACTATAAAGTAGGTCTAATAATAACACCCACCTTGCAAGGTTTATTGTGAGAGTCAAATAATATTTGTAAAAAGTGCTTAGCACAGCACCTGGTTTTATATTAACAGCCTACCAGTTGACCCCATTAGCTCTTAGCAGAGGAATTTATTACCGACCTGGCATAGCAAAAACAATCGCTACAAAAACCACCCATAAATCTGAGGTGTACTCTTCTAGAAATGCGCACATCATGTGGAAAGAATGATCGTAAACATGGAGTCATGTAGTTGTGAGACATAAATGGACAGAACATATGTGACTGAGGCTGCTCATTACTAAGGTTCTGCTGGGCTTGAAAGTCATTTCTCTCCTGTCATGTCCTCTCAAAGTTCCCCCCTTTACACAGAGGCTTTGCTGGCTTACTCATTCAACCATGCTCCCAACGTCTGCTCCTACCTTCAGCTCGATTCTCAGTTTCTGGGGCTAGCTCTCTCTTCTGTCTTCTTCAGAGGCCTTATACCTTGAAATTGCTTCTGGCCTCCAGTTACATGTCTGGCTAGAGTATATGTTTCTGCTAGGCCTCCGGCATGGGGTGTCTCCTAGGCAAATAGCTCCGCTTTTAAATACATCTTTCTCCTTGTTACATTTAGATCGACTATTGACCTAGAACACCCAAAGTATTAACTCTCTCCATGACAGTAGGGCAATGGCCAAGTTGTCCATGATAACACACTAACATCTCATCTTCTGTGATTATGTCCTGTGAATTTATAATATTTTAGATCGGGAAGAGGAAGACACCTATCTCCTTTACCTGGAGCCCTCCCCCCACTCCCAAGAAGTCAATCAGGAAAAAAGTCTTTTACTACCCAGAGTTTAAAACTCATTTAAGCTTGATAGTGGCCTTTAAAAATGTAGTCTGGGAAAGGGAACTGTATTTATAGTTCTTCCAATGCATAAGTAATGTATATTTATTTTGTTTTTGTTTTCCAGAACTATACTCAATATATTCCACTGTCCATCTATGATCTGCAGACTTGGATGGGCAGCCCTTCCATTTTCGTCTATGATTGCTCTAATGCCGGCCTTATTGTCAAGTCCTTCAAACAGTTTGCACTACAAAGGGAGCAAGAGCTAGAGGTGAGGCATTCTGGAACAGAAAGACTTCTCTTAAGTTTGAAGTGGTTGGTTTTTTTCCCATAGGTTGTTCCCTAGGAGCTAGTTTTTATTTTCTTCTTCTTCTTTTGGTAGGGATAAAATTTTTTTTCACAGTGCCAAGACAAGCTTGTTTGTTGGAGGAGCCCTTGTTATTGAAATGGAGTCATACTGATTTATTTTCAAAGCCCGTTGTACTTAATGTCATTTTTAATTTGAATGTTAATTAAGTGCTAACATTAATAGAGTCAATTTATGCCCCAATGGTCTATACCACTAAGATAAATGTGGAAACAGAGCAGACACATTTGTTTTACAACAACCAGACCAATGTCTGGGTACATGCTCAGATTCCATTAGCATATTTGCTATTGTGCCAAATACGTTGAGTTTTTTTTTTTTTTAAGGAAAATTAAATGATGTAAAGCCAACCTAAACAGAGTTGCCATTAGTGGCTTTTAAAAAATGGATTAGAGAATTATAGTTGTGTTCTGATAATGAGGAAACATCTTGCTTGGTTGTTATAATTAATATTTGATGTCTGTATTAAACAGTAAATTCTAAAGAGAAATTAAAAAGTTTGTTTCAATTAAGAGCCCTTCCCCCTGTGGAATGCATAGTGGTGCCATCATAAGGATCAGGAGGAGGGAGAACTATCATCCTCAAAGAGTAGATGAATTCTGATTGGTTAAGAAGAGATTATCATAAGTTTAGAAGCAAAAAACTTGAATAGTCTCACAGGTATTAGATAGATTCATTTTTAGTATGATTGGGGTTTTTGAGTTCCATCAGAGAATATTTCTCAAATGATCCACTGATCACTTAAAATTATTTGGTCATATACATAATTAACATTTTTGAAATGTCATTTTATTTTTGTAAATGCTTCATGCAAAATTATTACATAAGTTGACTGACAAATATAAAACTCCTCATTCTTAAAAATCCCATCAGGTGCTGCTAATTTTTTTTCCCTGATTTTATAACGAGAAGAAAGAAGATCGGGTTTTCCCTCTTCAAATTCTGTCACAGTTAGGCACTAACCCAGGAGACAGGTTATCTACTGAACACAAAAAGAAGCCAAAAACTTTGAGTGACAAATTTGCCTACCCCCACCCCTCCATAATTCAGTAAGTAATAAGGAGCATGTTAATTTATCTCAAATAAATAAAATGTCAATGTGATTGTCCTAATTTTCAGAAAGAAAACTTCAAAAAACTTGTTATCTTGCTTATTTTATTTATATCTTGTATTTTTTTTTTGATCATCAGTCTTTCATTTATAACAAGTAATGTTTTTAAAGAAAAAGGGAAAGGAGAGGCAAAAATCAGTTTCACTTTATTTAACTGCTTCACCAAGGCACCCATAATATGTGGCAAGAATTACCATTTTATCTTATTTTACATAGCAACACAAAGATAGTTTTATCCTTTAAAAAATTGGATGTATATTCAGTAAATGCTCTATTTGTTTACTATATATTGTTGAGGTTCAGTGTGTCAGACACTATAAATTTTTTCAGTGAAAAATCTTGTGAGTTGAAGTAAATGACTGTGTGGTTTTGTTTATTTTGCTAATTATATACTTAACATACCAAGTGTGCATAATAAGTAAAAAGTATATTAAAATTATTTAGAAAAATTATTTTCTCTGCAATAATTTAACATTCAGAATTTTGATCTATATTATTCTCCTTGTGAATCACTAAATTTGATGAATTAGGTTTACTAGCATTTTACTTAATTGATTTACATCTAATTTTTATTCTATAGGTAAGAAAGAAAGAGAGAAAAAGGACATAAGCATTTATTCAATACAATGTGTTAGGCATTGTGCTAAGTTCTTTACAAATATTATCTCATTTGGTCCTCAGAGCAACCCTCGGGGACAGATTCTATCATTATCTTATCCCCATTTTGCAGTTGAGGAAACTGGTTAATAAAATGACTTGGTCAGAGTCAGACAGCTAATAAATGTCTTGAGTCAAAATTTGAATGCAAGTCTTCATTCGTCCAGGCCCTACTTATGCACTGTGCCACCTAAGGGCTTCAAATAAAAACAGTCTTTATCATCAAGGAAATCATATTATCTCCTTTGATCCTGACCACAATCCAGTAAAGTAGGTGTTAATATTAAATGCACTTTACAGATAACTGAACGAGGTAAATATCTTGCTTCCAGGGTCACAGAGCTAGTAAGTGGCTGAGTCAGAATTTGAATTCCAGTCTTCCTGATCCCAGCCCATCGCTCTATACACTGCACTAAACCTTGCAATTTATTTTTGCTTAATTCATAGTGTTTGACACTATTTTTATAAAACTTGGTTATCAGCATTTCCTGGGGCAAGAATGTAGCCTCTATTATTTCTGTTGAAAAAATCTGTTGTAATTTGGATCATTCTTCAGATATATAATTATATAATAACTTTTTCAGAAATGTAATTGTTTTCTGTATGATATTCAGCCCCGTAATTCAGTAGTCAGACTGTGTACATGCATGGCTTTCCCTTTTTAAGGAGACAGCACTATACAGTGAAGAGAATGGAATCGGAAGATCAGAAGAGAAGGAATAGAAATCAAAACCTCTGGGTTTTAATCCTCATTATTTGTTTGTCCTGTAACCTCTTTGTGCCTCATCACCAGTGTAAGGGGGTTATAGTTGATGACCTCTGAGGCCCTTTCTTGCTCTAAATCTATGCAACCAAAACTTCCTATTGGCTAAATAAAGTTGAAGACTTCTATGGAATGGCAAAGAATAAGAGGGAACCTGAAATAGTTATAGTCCTCCTCTCTCATCTTGAGATTCTGGAGCTAAAACTATTCTAGATCTGCTGTACACCATTTAGACAACAAAGGGTTTTATGGACCATATAAATAGTAGAGATATGGGAAGAGACTGGACCTGTGATTTCAGCGATATGGGGATCTCCCCAATCGTGAATTTCCATCTACCAGGTGCTGATCTGCACCTTCTTTGTAACTCAGGATCTTAGAGAGCTGCACATAGAACATAGAAGGGTTCAGTGGCTTCCCCAGGGCCATTGAAGAACATTTTACAGGTGAGACTACAACCAACATTTTCCTATATGAGGCCAGCTTTAGACATTTTGTTGCTTGAAATCATAACAAGTTTTATAAATTTGTGTAAATTTTAAAAGCATATTAAAAACAGGTTGGGTTTTGAAGTGGGAATCCTAAAATGTATTAAATGGGTCTCATTTTTCTACTACTGAGTCAATGAATAAGCACTGGCCTCCTGCCACCAGTTCTTTTAGTCCAACTGTTGGAGCTCCAAAAGTACTATCAGTATCTAAACTCGTTCTCTTTTACCAAAATCCCAATCCTAACTTCTCTATTACCTAGGGGCATTCTAAGAGTAGAATGCAGTTCTAATTTCTAATTAGCTAATTAAAGAGTTTCACTAAGATCCAGGAGGCAATAAATCTTAAATTCAAGAAAGTCCACGAAGCTCTCAAAATGGATGTAGTTAAATGTTAATAGATTTGTCCATTTGATTTATCTTGCAGTATAATTGTGATAAGCTTTTGTTTTGTTGCAGTTGATTAGTTGTCCTTAGAGCAGAAACATTGAAACATAGATTTCTTAGCCATTACAAGTCCTCGTGTAAACTCTTCTATATACCTAGTCCAGTTTTTGTAATACTTATTTTTTATTCTCGGCCTCTGATTTGGCTCCTGGAGTCTTTATTCTCAGCAATGTCATTTGGTTTTCCTGTTTTTATTAGAACTTGCAGAACTGAGTATAGGTTTTATGAAACATGTTGCTTTCTCCCTTTCCTTTTGAAAAGCTCAAACATAGCGTAGTACATTCTAATAAAAAGGAAGGAACTTGGCAGCTTGTGGTTTTGATTTCTTCATCTTGAACTGAAATTAATTTCGTAGGCTTAACACCTGAGCCATAAGGATGATCTCTCTGATGGAGTGTGTCTGAATTTTATTTTACTTGCATTTCATGTCCATTGTAAGCAACCAATGATTAATCACAGAAAATTAGCAAGAATGATGAATTTAAAGTGATTCTGACCTGCCCTTTTCCTGTTTAAGAGAGGGACAGTGCCTTACTCATGCAGTTAAAAAACCTAACCATTCCATTAAGAAAATTGAGTCCCAGAGAAATG
Organism: Trichosurus vulpecula; assembly: GCF_011100635.1. Taxonomy (NCBI): domain Eukaryota; kingdom Metazoa; phylum Chordata; class Mammalia; order Diprotodontia; family Phalangeridae; genus Trichosurus; species Trichosurus vulpecula. The sequence goes on along the minus strand of NC_050576.1, from coordinate 217,241,571 downwards.
AAATAACTTGTACAGGGTCCTGCAAATCTTAAGCACCTTCTTTTATTATTTTTTTATCTTTTTTATCTTTTTTTTTAACCTGTTAATATAGAAACATTTTGTTTTTGCCTTTTCCACTCCACTTTAGCTACCTACTTTCTCTTATTATTCTGAGAATACATATATCAAGTTCTCTTTTGGGGTGTAATTACTTTTTAGGCAAGTTTGCTGTTTTAAAAAATGTTTTGTTTTTTTTTTTGATGTCTTTTATGTTTTCCTTCTGTAACTCTTCTTGTTTCCTTCCACGAGAGCCATCCCATATAATAAATATATATTTTAAGAGCACCAACCAAAAAAAAAAAGGCAAGGAAAAAAATCACCATAACGGTTGAATATATCAAAAAGTCTGAAAATATTTGCAGTGTACCACAGTTGTGGGCCTCCCACCTCTGCGTAGGGCGTGTCTTCTCACAAGTCTTCTTTCAAGACATACTTCTTCTTCATAACTTTCCAAAATTCACTGTTGATTTTTTTTTTTTTGGTGATTATTCTTTCCATTTACATTGGTTTAGCCATTGTGCATAATGTTTTTTTTCTTTTTTGGCTCTGTTAACTTCATTTTGCATTGGTTCATATAGATCTATGCTTCCCTGTATTTGTCCTTCATCATTTCTTTCAGGACAGTAATATTCTACTACATTGATTTATATAGTTTAGATACACCCCTATCTTCTTACATGTTCCAATGTTGAATATTCCTGTTTTGTGTCATCTTTGCTATTTTGCAGGATATGAAGAAAACCTCAATGTCATTTTGATTTGTATTTTACCTTTTAAATAGTAACCAGTTATTGGATGATAGTTATATCCATTTTTTTTAAAAAAAATGGAATGTGTAGCATTCAAAAACGGCAAAATTAGGATCCTGTTAGCTTTTAGAATTATAATTAGAATCCAAAATTTCCAAATGATTGATTTTCAGAGAATCATTTTAATTTGAGAAATTGACATTGGATTTGATTTCTTGGGTATACTGATACTAGCATTAGATAGGGACATCATATTCTTGATAAAACACAAAATATTCCAGGTATTGCTTTCTCATGTCAGGTAATGATTACTGTCTTAATCAATATCTGTGATCATTGGTGGTACTTCAGTTAAATAGGTATGCCTTGCGTTGAATATCTATCAAAGTTAGGTTAGAGTGGTTTTTTTTTTTTTTCAGTTTTTTTTTAATTTAATATATTTAGTTTTCGGCATTGATTTTCACAAGAGTTTGAATTACAAATTTTCTCCCCATTTCTACCCTCTCCCACACTCCAAGATGGTGTATATTCTGGTTGCCCTGTTCCCCAGTCAGCCCTCCCTTCTGTCACCCCACTCCCCTCCCATCCCCTTTTCCCTTCCTTTCTTGTAGGGCAAGATAAATTTCTATGGCCCATTGCCTGTGTATCTTATTTTCTAGTTGCATACAAAAACTTTTTTTTTTGTTTTTGAACATCTGATTTTAAAACTTTGAGTTCCAAATTCTCTCCCCTCTTCCCTTCCCACCCACCCTCCCTAAGAAGTCAATCAATTCAACATAGGCCACATGTGTATCATTATGTATAACCCTTCCACAATACTCATGTTGTGAAAGACTAACTATATTTCGCTCTTTCCTAACCTATCCCTCTTTATTGAATTTTCTCCCTTGACCCTGTCCCCTTTTGAAAGTGTTTGTTTTTGTTTACCTCCACCTGCATCTGCCCTCCCTTCTGTCATTCCCCCCCCCCCCCCCCTTTTTTGTCTTCTTCTTCCTTCTTTCCTGTGAGGTAAGATATCCAATTGAGTGTGTATGGTATTCCCTGCTCAGGCCAAATCTGATGAGAGCAAGATACACTCATTCTTCCTGACCTGCCTTCTCTTCTCTTCCTATAGAACTGCTTTTTCTTGACACTTTTATGTGAGATAATTTACCCCACTCTATCTCTCCCTTTCTCCCTCTCTCAATATATTCCTCTCTCATCCCTTAATTTGATTTTATGTCTTTTAGATATCATCCCTTCATATTCAACTCACCCTGTGCTCGTGCTCTCTCTCTCTCTCTCTCTCTCTCTCTCTCTCTCTCTCTGTCTCTGTGTATATATATACACATATACCACACATTCACTTATACATATATATATATAAACATATATTATGTATATTATATATATACGTGTGTGTGTGTATATATATATGATGTGCATATACATATGCATACTTCCTTCAGCTACCCTAATCCTGAGGTCTCATGAATCATACACATCATCTTTCCATGTAGGAATGTAAGCAAAACAGTTCAACTTTAGTAAGTCCCTTGCAATTTCTTTTTCTTGTTCTTTTTCTTGATTACCTTTTCATGCTTCTCTTGATTCTTGTGTTTGAAAGTCAAATTTTCTATTCATCTCTGGTCTTTTCACTGAGAAAGCTTGAAAGTCCTCTATTTTATTGAAAGTCCATATTTTGCCTTGGAGCATGATACTCAGTTTTGCAGGGTAGGTGATTCTTGGTTTTAATCCTTGCTCCACTGCCCTCCGGAATATCATATTCCAAGCCCTTCAATCTCTTAATGTAGACACTGCCAGATTTTGGGTTATTCTGATTGTGTTTCCACAATACTCAAATTGTTTCTTTCTGGCAGCTTGCAGTATTTTCTCCTTGATCTGGAAGCTCTGGAATTTGGCGACAATATTCTTAGGAGATTTCTTTTTGGGATCTATTTGAGGGGGTGATCGGTGGATTCTTTCAATTTCTATTTTGCCCTGTGGCTCTAGAATATCAGGGCAGTTCTCCTTGATAATTTCTTGAAAGATGATATCTAGGCTCTTTTTTTGATCATGGCTTTCAGGTAGTCCAATAATTTTTAACTTATCTCTCCTGGATCTATTTTCCAGGTCAGTGTTTTTTCCAATGAGATATTTCACATTGTCTTCCACTTTTTCATTCCTTTGGTTCTGTTTTATATCTTGATTTCTCATCAAGTCATTAGCTTCCACTTGCTCCAATCTAATTTTTAAGGTAGTATTTTCTTCAGTGGTCTTTTGGACCTCCTTTTCCATTTGGCTAATTCTGCCTTTCAAGGCATTCTTCTCCTCATTGGCTTCTTGGAGTTCTTTTGCCATTTGAGTTAGTTTATTTTTTAAGGTGTGGTTTTCTTCAGTATATTTTTCAGTATTTTTTTGGATCTCCTTTAGCAAGTCATTGACTTATTTTTCATGGTTTTCTCGCCTCATTCTCATTTCTCTTCCCAATTTTTCCTCTACTTCTGTTACTTGCTTTTCCAAATCCTTTTTGAGCTCCTCCATGGCCTGAGACCAGTTCATGTTTTTCATGGAGGCTTTTGTTGTAGGCTCTTTGACTTTGTTGACATCTTCTGGCTGTATGTTTTGGTCTTCTTTGTCACCAAAGAAAGATTCCAAATTCTGAGACTGAATCTGGATGACTGGGAATCTGAGACTGAATTTTTTGCAAACTGACTTCCAGGGGATGGAGCCAAGATGGCACCTGGAAAGCAGGGACTAGCATGAACTCCCCGCCAAGTCCCTCCAGAAACCTATAAAAAGTGGCTCTGAACCAATTCTAGAACTGCAGAACCCACAAAACAGCAGAGGGAAAGAGGGCTCCAGCCTAGGACAGCCTGGATGGTCTCTGGGTGAGGTCTATCCCTCAGGGAGCTGAGAGCAGAGCAGAGCGGAGTGGAGCAGTGCCCTGCGTGAGCGGTGCGGACCAACCAGACCAGGAGCCGGGTGGAGCATGCCCTAGCACCCTGAATCAGTGAACTGCTGTAGTTACCAGACTTCTCAACCCACAAACACCAAAGGCAACACAGAAGGTTAGTGGGAAAAGCTGCGGGAGTGGAAGGAGTTTGTGGTTCGGCTACCACCCTGGCGGCAGCGGAGGTGGGGCAGCTACAGAACTACAGGTGCAGTTGCTTCCGGCCCCAGGCCCACCTGGTGGGAGGAATTAAGTGGCGGATCAGAGTAGGAGTGAAGAGCCTGCTGAAGATCTATGTCCAGTCCGGGTTAGGGGTTTGGGGGAAGGAGGAGTGCTGGTGTGGCAGAGCCGGCACATCCCCCCAAGCTTGGAACATAGTTCTCTAAACTCTACAAGCAGTCATACCCCACTGAAAAACTCAAGGGTCAAGTTAGTTGGCTGGGAATATAGCCAGGCACCGAAAACGCACCCAGATGAAGTCTCAGACTCTGGAATCTTTCTTTGGTGACAAAGAAGACCAAAATATACAGACAGAAGAAGTTAACAAAGTCAAAGAGCCTACATCAAAAGCCTACAAGAAAAACATGAACTGGTCCCAGGCCATGGAAGAGCTCAAAACGGATTTGGAAGTAACAGAAGTAGAGGAAAAATTGGGAAGAGAAATGAGAAGGATGCAAGAAAACCATGAAAAACAAGTCAATGACCTGCTAAAGGAGACCCAAAAAATACTGAAAAATATACTGAAGGAAACAACACCTTAAAAAATAGACTAACTCAAATGGCGAAAGAGCTCCAAAAAGCCAATGAGGAGAAGAATGCCTTGAAAGGCAGAATTAGCCAAATGGAAAAGGAGGTCCAAAAGACTACTGAAGAAAATACTTCCTTGAAAATTAGATTGGAGCAAGTGGAAGCTAGTGACTTTATGAGAAATCAAGATATTATAAAACAGAACCAAAGGAATGAAAAAATGGAAGACAATGTGAAGTATCTCATTGGAAAAACCACTGACCTGGAAAATAGATCCAGGAGAGATCATTTAAAAATTATTGGACTACCTAGGTTAGAGGTTTTTAGTTTATTATGTATGAGTTTAAGCCAAGATAGTACATATGGCCTAATAAGCCTTTATGTTTCACATCTCCTATGACTTCCCTAAAGAATCTTCCCAGGAGAAAAGATTATTTTTATGTTGACAGAGTTAGGTGGACTTTTCTGAAATTTTTTTCTTGGTTTTTCCAAATTTGAACTTGATAGGGAAAACAATGTGAAGGCTGTGGGCATGTATTATTCCTTGGCACATGGTTAAAATCCCTGGGAAAAGAATTTTCAGAACAATTACCTGTTATATAGTTTTATGGTATGTAAAAGTTTATTTGTGAGTATAACCATACAAGCTTATATACTTCAAGAGTCTATAAATCTTTGGGTTTGACCATACCCAATACTATTGCTGATCTCAGTCTTTTTAAAGAATGGGCCCTTAGCCTTTTGGTGGGAGGGGTATAGACCCCTTTGACAGGCTGGTGAAAACTGTGGGCCTACTCAGAATAATCTTTTTAAATATATAAAATAAAGTACTTAAGATTTCAAAGAAAATCAATTATATTGATGTAAAGATGTAATTTTTTTTTTCCAATTGAGGCCCATGGATCCTCAGCACTCTATTCCTGGATCCTATTAAGAATCCTACTTTTGGTAAAACAAACAAACAAATTTACCTTATGGCTTAGTTTGGATAGTATTTGGAAAATAGGCATTGCCACTACAAGGTCCATACTCCATACCTGTGTTCCACTGTCATAGGTTTCTGGAAGCTAAAATCACTTTCAAATCATGACAAGGTGGTGGAATAGGAAATGAGTCTATAAAGTCTCCTTAGCAGAATAGATGAAGTTGACAGAAAAATGGCTCCATAATTAGCCCTGCTGGCCAGAGGATGATCGTTTTTTCTTCATAATGCCCACTAAAAATTATGTGAATACCAACAAAATGAGCAAACAACAACGTGAAAGATTTTAACCAATTATTAAGTGGGTGGGTTTACTCATGCACAAACATATAACATACATGTTCTTACCCATATGAATATATGTATCAACATAGCTATGTACTGGATATCTATTTCAGCACGTAAAAATATTGATATTTTCTGTGGAGAATATAACACAATACTGAATAGTGGATTACCGTATAAAATGATAAATTGTCAGAAATTTTTGACTCTTCCCCAATTATTTACACTAATTCTACTATTCTTTCAAAGACTGCCATGATTTTAAAGCATTCTGTATTCTGAAAATGCCCAGGACCATTGCAAATCCAAGTAAGTTCATTGTTCTGATCCAACCACCTTCTACTAAACGACAGGAACTAGAAATCACACTATCATTACATTGTTTATAAGGGCTTGGGAGTCTAGATATACTCAGGGTGAAACCAACTAAAATGTAAGGGAGGAGAGGGATGTAACTTTATTTTTTGCCAAAATATTTATTTTGATAAGAATATAGCTTTGTTTACCTCCTCTAAAGAGAATTGGCATATTTAGCCACTTTCCTCAGAGTAGTTACTATAAAAACTTAACTTTTTATGCTACGGAAGGCTTGGATTAAGTGACTTCTAACATCCCTTCCATTTTTAATATTTACGATTGTGATGTGCAGTTACAGTATTTAGATAGTTGTAATTAATGTGTGCCATTGTGAGGTCTCTTCTTTTCTCTTTGTATTACTTCACATAGAGCTTTCTATATTTCTACAATGCCCTCATATTTGTCATTCTTAATGGCAGTTTAGTAGCATATGGTAGCATAGATGATACTCTAGAAGGTAAGCTCTTAGGGATAAAAATTTTTTTCTGGTATTTGAAGTATTAGAGTCCCTAGCTTAGTTGAAGACTACAGTTAGGTGGTGCCATGGGAGAGCACTGGGATTTGGAAATGGAAGAATCAAATAACACGGTAGTTGTGTGAACCTGGAAAAGTCACTTAGCTTTTCTTAGACTTAGTTTACTCAACTGTAAAATCAGGATTATAATAGTTTCTACTTTGTAGGGATTCATTGGGATTATATTTTTAAAGCATTTATAAACCTTAACGTATGACATAAATGTTAATTGTTATTATCGTCATCATCATCAGGTATGTTGTTATCATCATCTTAAACCTGACATTTAAAAAGCTGCAAGAGATGGCAATGTTTGAATAGACCTACGAAGAATTGATTAACCTAAATGATCAGTGGCCTAAATCAATTCTCCCTTCCCCCCCCCCGCCCCCGTATAAAAACTCCTATCCCATCAGTTGGATTTGGATTCTCATATTTTTGATGGTCCAGGGCTAGTAAACTAAAAAATAATCACTAACCAGTGAGTGCCTTTGCTTTAAATATCACAATGTTGAAGTGTTATTGGCTCTTAAGTATCACTGAAGTAAAGGTCTCCTATATCTCTCTACCTTACAGCTTATAAGAAATGAGTTTATGTTAGAAACACACTTTGGGTTAATCTAATGAAAGGTGCCAGATTAGTCTGAAATATTATAATAATGTGTAATTATACTTGGGGCTCAAACTGTAGCTAAAATTAATCTAATTTCTTCATTGACATTCACTTTATATTGAAGAATGTGCCAGACAACCAGGAATGTACCTGCCAGTGATCATTCTGGTGAACTTATTCATTTACTCAACAACTATTTATCCAGGAGACACTATTGGGAAGGTGTTCTTGGTTGCTGAAGGGGACTGCAATCAAGAGTAATCTGCAGATCAAGGAAACAAGCAAACAAAAAATTGAATAGAAAGTATAAGATTGTTAAACTTTGTATCTTACCCTTTCATTCTTAAGAAATAATGATGCGGGAAGAAGATTTGAAATTGGTTAATTAAAAAAGAATTGTACTCAAGTTTGGATATTGGAAAGAGTTGGTGAGGAGCGCTCTCTAGCATGGCTTCTGTTACTTCACAATAGGGAGAGCAGAATGCTCGCTGCTAAATGAAACCAATTATCCATAGCCATGTGTTGTTCAAGCCAAACTCATTTTCCTTTCCCTCTGCCCTTCCTCCCACCCACTCTTATGCCAGCCCTGTGTTACTTGTCAGAATGCAGAAGTTCTTAATTGCTACACTTGGATGTAATTTAGTTCTCCGTAATCTTAATGGCTTCTCTCTTAAGATTATCTCCTATTTATTTAGTCTTATTTCGACATAGTTGTTTTCGTGATTCCTCCCTCATTAGAATGTGAGCTCTTTGAGAGCAGGAGCTGTTTTATGCCTTTCTTTGTATTTCTACCCTTCAGTGTAGTGCCTAGAACTTCATAGGCACTTAATGATGCTTGTTGCCTTAAGTTGACTTAAGATATGAAAAAGAGTAAATGCCTGACAACCCAAACTACTATTTTTTTGTTTTCTAAGTAAGTTTTTAATTGATATTTTCTTTTATTACCACAATTATCCCAAATATCCCTCCCCTTTCCCTTTCCAGGGAGCAGTTCAGTATGGCAAATAGTATTTTTTAAGAGAGAAAAAATAGCACAACTGATTAATACATTGAAGAAGTCTGAAGATATGTGCATGAAGGGGTAGATTAGGAGTGTCTTCTCATAGCTCTTCACTTCCAAGGTATCTGTCCTTGGCTTTACCCTATAGGTGCTTTCTGCCACTGCCTTGTTGCACTTGGCTTATAAATTGCCCTTTTTTCGTTGTGTCTCACTCTCAGGACAGCACTGATTATTACAGGTATAAGAGAAGACATTGTCCCAGGGTGGTCCCCCTCTTATACCACGTCCCTGATTATGCAGTCCACCATTGACCTCTACCCTCCACTGGTTACTTTTTTTTTTTTAACATTTGCCTCAAAATCTCCTCCTTAGGTCCATACTCTCCCTCTTCCCCAAACACCAATTGCCCCTAGGGGTTCTAACTTCTTTGGTACCCCAAATGTAGGCCATTGCAAGCACTAAATCTCTTAGGCCACACCCCTTGTATGGTGCTCATCTCCTTTCACAGATCCTCTCTTCACTCATAGGAGTATGTACCAGTGAATCTCCCTGTCATCATCAAAGAAAGCCCTGCTTCCTCCCCTTCCCACTCTACTTCACCCACTTTTCTATAGGCTCTTTTCTTTTTGAGACCACAAAGGCCACCGTCCCTGCATGGCTAGCCCTGCGGGCACATTACATACACCCTCTTTCTATCCCCCTGCTCCCTTCTGCCCCTTTCATGTATCCGGCCACGTATCCCCCTGGGGTAATGCAGTCCTACATAAAACAATGATTCACCTGTAGGCAGAGTGTCATCAGGTTCTATCCGTTATGCTGCCCTCTTATCCAGCTCTTCAGTGTTACCTCTACTGAATTTTCTCCTTTACCCATGTTTCCTTGTGTACATCCAGAAAGAAATCTTTCTGATCTATTGTCCCTCTGTTGCTGTTGCTGTTGCTGTTGCTGTCCTTCACTCCTGCATTTCTGTTGTTTGGGGTATTCAAGAAGCAAATAATGTCCTTATTTCTGGTTTTCTTTCTAAAAATGTTTCAAACTCTTCTTTATTTTTGAATATCCATTTTTTTTCACATGTGGTTAAACTCAGATTTTTGCAAAGTAAGTCACTCTGGGCTGCATCCTGAGCTCCATTGCTCTTCAGAACACATTACTCCCTTCCCTCCTGTGTTTTCTAGTATGTGTAGAATAGTCTTGCATTATATAAAAGTTTTTTCCTTTGTATTTTGAAGGGGTTTTTTTCCCGATGGCTTACAGAACTTGTTTCTAATTGTTAAATTTAACCAGTATGTATCTTGAAATTTATAGCCTTGAGGTTTCTTTTTTCTTTTTCTGGAGACAATTTCTGAATCCTTCCAATTAAAATTTCATCTTTTCTGCTCAGAAGTTCTGGGTAGTTCTTCGTTATTTCCTTCATTATTCTGTTTTGGTTTTTTTGTCCTTTTGTTTTATTCTGGGAAGTCTATAATCCTTAGTTATTCTCCATGCATCCTGTCTTTAACATCAGTGTTTTGCTTACGTAGAGAACTTATTTTCTTTTAATGTTATTGTTTTTTGCTTTACTTATTCTATATTGCCCTTCACTTCTGGTTATTTGCATTCTCAATCTATTATTCTTTTTTGTTTCATTGTTGAGGCTTGCCATTGCAGATTATAGTTTTTTCTATTTTCCTTATTATTTTTGCTGTATAGGTTTAGCAACAATCTGCTACCAGCTGCTGTAGGGTGTGTAAGACCCACCAACAACCAGCACACAGAAAGTTGCCAGCACAGATTCTTTGATCTGCTTTACTAAGGAAAGCCACTTTAAGGGGTTACCAGTCTTAGTTTAATTAAACATACATATATCAATCTCTTAATTCAAGGGCAAAAGATCTGCCCTCTGAACTTCAAGGTAAATACAAACAGAAATTACAAACATCAACAGACAGACCTTTGATCAAATCACAATACATAGTTACCAGAGAAGAACCAAGGGGTCTAGGTTAGCAGAGCTGGGAGGCAGTTACGGTTTGCCCAGACTCTCAACACTCCTTCCATGAGTGTGCCCCAAAAGTCAAACACTGAGCTCCTCTCATTTATATCCAGTTTGGAGCCCTGAGGGCTCTGACCTCACCCAGGCTGGGTGTGTGTAAGTTCCCCATCCCCAGCATCACATCACATACAAGTAAATGACTCAATTGCCTCAGTGCTGAGAAATACTCCTAAACAAAGACCGCAAAAAGGTTTCCTACCCATTCAAGCAAAGGGGAGACTTGATAGTCTGAGCATCCCAAAAGGGAAGAACAGGGAAAAGTCTGATTGCCTTAACAATAGGCCATAAATTCTGCTCTCATACTTCTCATTTCTCTTTTGAGCCACTCAGAAACTGTGTTATGGTTCCATGTTCTCAAATTCCACATGGTCCTCTGTCTCTTCAAGTGTTGGATCATTTTCTTTTGTTTTGCAGTATTTATTCATTGATGCCTGAGCTAATTTACTAGATTTGGATACCATATATTCTTCTGTTGTTGCTTTTTTTCTGTTGATTTGTCTACTTTATGTTCAAGGTCTTTGAAGTTTTCTTCTACCCAAAATCTTTGGTAATTTCAGTCTCCCTCAAATCCTCCCCACCCCCTTATTTTCCCTATCGCTGACTTGCTGTCTCTTTTCCCTTTGGCTTTGGTTTCCTTTGGGGCTAGATCTTAAAGCTTCTCAGCATCTTGCTTTAGGTAATTCATGGTTCACCAACCATAGGTCCCTGCCCCAACTGACTTTTGGAGGGTCAGAACTAGCCCAGGAGACAGCTGAAGTTGTTTTATGTTTTGTATGTAATTTCTGTTTTGGAGAGGTTATCAGGGTCAGAGGATATGTCTAGTCCTCTGTGTTGTTGCTGACATGACCCTACTGCTATGTTTTTAACCATAAAATTGTATATGGTGGTTAAAGGCCACAGACTCTGTAACTTGGCTCGAGTAAAAAAGGTCAATTTCTTGGTCTTGTTGCCCCATAAAGTGTGTGGCACTGAAGTCCTTAGTAATAAATGCTTATTAAGTAGATGGATAAGAACCTTTCAGAAAAGGATATTGATTCTTGATTTGGTTTCCCATGTTTTCTAGTAAATTTACATCTGTTCTGAGCAGTCAAAAGAGCTAACAAAATCAATCTTAGTCTGAATTAAGAGAAATATAGTGTCCAAAATGATGGAGATGATAATCCTGCTGTTCTCTGCCCTGATGAGTCATATTTTAAGTACTTTCTTCATTTCTCCACACTACATTTTCAAAAATACCTTAACAATGATAAAAACAGGTAGGTGGTACAGTGGCAAGAATTCAAGACATCAAGTCAGGAAGACTTGAATTCAAATCCAGCCTCAGATACTTGGCTATGTCACACTTGGCAAGTCACTCAACGTACGTCTGCTTCAGTTTGTAAAATAGGGATGATAGTAATAGCACCTATCTCTCAGAGGTGTTGAGATTCAGATGAGATATTTGTAAAGTGCTTTGCAAACCTTGAAATGTTATATGAAAGCTAACTCTGAAGGTGGTGGCGATGATGATGATTATGATGCTATATATCCATAGAAGGAGGGAATAGTATGGTGAGGGTACTTGGAACCTGCCCCACGAAGATTGGTTAGAAGAACTGAGGATGTGTGATCTATAGAAGAGAACAGAAGAGGACACAAGATTGCTATCTTAAAAGAACACCGAGGATTGACTGTTGTGCAAAAACCCTTCTGGAGATCTTGGATGTCTCTGATTGCTACAGTTGTAGGGATGCTTCTAACTTAAGGTTCCTTCAACAAAATACCTGAGTGTGACAGAATTCAAGAATCAAGAATTAAAAAAAAAACTTCAATCCAGTAATAGCAACTTATCCATATTATGCTAAATGGAGTACTATTTAAGAGAAAGTGTTGAGGTGGGGGATAGGAAAAGAAGAGTGATAGAGAATTCTACAAGGGAGAGATAAATACAAAAGTGTCCGATGATTTGACATTCAGCGAGAACTAGTGTACTTTATTTTGTCTTCCCAGCATTGCTATCAGGGCAAAAGGCTGCCTTTAGGCAGAGCTTCACATTGATTTCAGGAAATTAAAGTCAATTTTCCATGTCGAGATTGGTGTTCTCACTCTAAGGGTGTTCTAATTTCCAAAAGATAAATCTAAGACCAAAGTTTGGGGCAGAGTTTCACACAAACAAAAGGTTGAAATAATTATAGTTATCTAAAAATGGAATAGACTGCTTTGGAATATATGGAATTCCTTATCATTTGGAGGTTTTTAAATGACCATTAGCGATATTGTAGAAGGTCGCTCGTGTTTTGGGTAACTGTTATGCTTCAGATGTCATTTCCCACTGTGAAACTCACAGATTAAAATTGCCATAAAACTTAGTTTTTAATAATCTTAAAAGTTTTTAAAATAATACATTATTTTCCCCCAATTCTATCAAGACAATTTTTATTATTCAGTTTTACAACATTTTGTGTTCCAAATTTTTATCCCTCCCTCCCTCTTTGGTGTTTTTGACATTGTTCTCTTCTGACTTTGTGTCTTTCTCTTCCCTGTCCTCATAATAACTTTCTGTGGTCAGATTCAATTTTTGTTTTTTGCTTGACTTTTTTGGTCTTTTTCCTTTTTTTAAAATTTGAGGTCTGCTTCCAGAGTGAAAAGGGTACTCGGGCTTCTTGTGCCAAGGGTTCCAGGCCCTTACTGTTTACCTAGTGCTGCACTAATGTTGCCCTGGAGCCCAAGATGGACTCAGTGTCTGGTGCTGCTTGTGGGGGGGGAGTGGTTGAGGGCTAGGTTGCATTGCTGGAGGCAGTAGGGGGCTGGCAGCTTACCTGGTGCTTCTTTTAGCTTACCGGGGTCCTAGTTTGGTATATGCTGAGGCTTGTGGGGTGTTTCTGCATTTCCCCAGGGATACACTGAAGCATGTGATCTTTTGGTCTCTGGCAGCTGCCCCCTTACCCAGGACTGCTGCAGAGGCCTGGCTGCTAGGGGTTGCCTGGGGCTATGCTGAAGCAAGTGGTTCTCAAAGCTGGAGTCTACTGGTTCCCCTGGCTATTTTGAGTCACGTGGGGGGTCCTAGTGTTGGCTTTTGCCTGCTTCACCACAGTGGGGCTCAGGATCTACACTGGTTTGCTGAGGTGGGGCTTACTGCTGGCTTGCTGAGACACTTCCTGTCCTGGATTGTGCTCCTCTTTTACTCGATTGTGACAAACATTTCTTGGCCATCCTCCAAGTTTCTTGGGCTCGAAGATTGTTTCACCCCTTCTTTTTGCTGGTTCTACTGTTCCAGGATTTGGGTTGGGGAGCTATTTTATGGTTGTTTGGAGGTGAATATAGGAGAGTTATGACGATTTACTGCTTACGCCACCATTTTGGCTCCTTGAAGTCGATGGTTTTTAATAATCTCATAACCCATTCTTATTGTGCTATGCTTCAGTAGTGGTAATGTTTTATTACTAATGCTAGTCTGCTTCTTTTTGGACTAAGGCGATGCAATTTCAAAATGACTCAGTTTCAGATAGGGGGCCAGTAAACCTTGTTCTCCTGAGGTTTGTCCCAATTTTCCTATCATCTTCCTGTCATTCTTATAATATTTTCTGTTCATTACTTTCTCCTGCCACCTCCTTTTCTGTGTGTTTTGGCAGGGGTGGGGGGTGTGAATAGGAGTAGAGGCAGAGTAGCATCTTTTCTCATAAAGCATCCAGAGTAAAAGAGGTAACATTTACGTGAAACAACTAATTCCCTGGATGCTGTTGCAAGGATGCCTCTAGCTGAATGTATTCCATCAGCAAAATACTTGTGCGTGAAGCCTGTTCTGACACATCTGTTAGACTACAAGAATCTTTCTTTGTGACTCACATTTGACGAGCTTTAGACTCAAATGGTGCCCAAACCAATCATATCTCTTAGCAGGGTTGTCACAATAGACTTAAGAAGTAATTTCCTGAGTGGTCCAAGTTGGATTTGCTGATGCTCTTTTAGTTTGTATAGCTAGAGAAGAGCCTTAGTTTTTTAAAATGTTCCCTTTCTGCTTTGTAATAGCAAATATATTAAAAGTTACAGTGTTCATGACAAACTTTAAGCTTCTTTTATTTATAAGTATATACCTTTGTGCTCTAGGATTTGATATCCTTGTAGTGGAATGGGTTTTTAATCAAACATGCTTGTTTCAACAATCCAGCTAGCAGCTGCTTGGGGGTGTAAAACCAACAACAACCAGCTCACAGAATGCTGCAAACCCAGGTTTTTTTGATCTGCTTTGCTATGGAAAGCAACATTTAGGGCTTAGCAATCTTACTTTAATCCAGCATACCATCCACTTAGTTCAGGGGAAAAAGCCAGCACGCTGAACTTCAGAGCAAACACAAACAAATTACATACAGACCGAAGACAATTCATAGTTACCAAGAAACACATCTGAGTTCCGCGGAAGGCCCTTACTGAGGCTGCCCAGAGTCCTGCACCTCCAGGAGCAAGAGCCTTAAGCAAATAGCTCTGTTCTCTGTTTTTTATACAGTTTCAGATGTCATCAAACATCACCTGAGCAACCAGAACTTTGGCTCCTATGATTGGCTCTGGTGTTAGCACCTCCCTTCATTGGCCCCACCTAGAGCCCCAATTTACCAATTACACTCCCACATAGGGTTAGCACCTAGTACATAGGGGTTTGGGCCTGGGGCTTAGCACCTAGGAAGACTCAATCAAAGACCATGAACTAATCAAAGGAAACAAAGGCCAAACTCTTCAAGGACCCCCAATACAATGCCTAGTGCCCTTTATTTGAAAGTTGAGCATTAAAATCACTGTCATAACACAGTACTATAATATGATACATATACTTCTGAATATGTACAATTCATTTCCATGTATGCATTTATCTTTTAAAAAGAACACTCAGTATATCCAATCATTATTTCTTTTTTTGCGTGTAAAAGCAATTAAAATAATTTTTTAACATTTGTTTTTAGAATTTTGAGTTCCAAATTCTCTCCTTTCCTCCCTCCCCACCCACCCTCCCCGAGAAAGCAAACAATTCAATATAGGTTATACATGTATCATTAGGCAAAACACTTCCACAGTACTTATGTTGCGAAAGACTATATTTCCCTCCATCCTATCCTGTCCCTCGTTATTCACTTTTCGTCTCTGGCCCTGTCTCTTCTCAAAAGTGTTTGCTTTTGGCTACTTCTTCCTGCAGTCTGCCCTTCCTTCTACCACCCCCCCCCCCACCTTAACCCCTTCCCCCCTATTTTCCTGTAGGGTAAAATACCCAATTGAGTGTGTATGTTATTCTCTCTTTAAGCCAAATCTGATGAAAGCAAGATTCACTCATTCCCTTTCACCTGCCCCCTCTTCCCTTCCATTATAACTGCTTTTTCTTGCCACTTTGATGTGAGATAATTTACCCCATTCTATCTTTCCCTTTCTACTTCTCCCAGTATATTTCTCTCTCACCCCCTTCATTTTATTTTTTAGATATCATCGTTCATATTCAACTCCCCTGTACCCTCTGTCTACATATATCTGTATATTCCCTTCAACTACCCTAATACTGAAAAACATCTCTTGAGTTACAAATATCTTTCCATGTAGGAATGTAAACAAAATGGTTCAACTTTAGTAAGTTCCTTATGATTTCTCTTTCTTTTTTACGTTTTCATGCTTCTCTTGATTCTTGTATTTGAAAGTCAAATTTTCTATTCAGCCTTGGAGCATGATACTCAGTTGGCTGGGTAGGTGATTCTTGGTTTTAATCCTAACTCCTTTGACCTCCAGAATATCATATTCCAAGTCCTTCAATCCCTTGATGTGGAAGCTGATAGATCTTATGTTATCCTGATTATGTTTCCCCAATACTCAAATTATTTCTTTCTGGCTGCTTGCAATATTTTGTCCTTGACTGGGGAACTCTGGAATTTGGCTACAATATTCCTAGGAATTTTCTTTTTGAGATCTTTTTCAAGAGGCGAGAGGTGAATTCTTTCAATTTCTATTTTACCCTCTGCTTGTAGAATATCAGAGCACTTTTCCTTGATAATTTCTTGAAAGGTGATGTCTAGGCTCTTTTTTTGACCATGTCTTTCAGGTAGTCCAGTAATTTAAAAATTATCTCTCCTGGATCTATTTTCCAAGCCAGTAGCTTTTCCAATGAGATATTACACATTGTTTTCCATTTTTTCATTCCTTTGGTTCTGTTTTATAATTTCTTGATTTCTCATAAAGTCACTAGCTTCCACTTGCTCCATGCTGATTTTTAAGGCAGTATTTTCTTCAGTGAGGTTTTGGACCTCCTTTTCCATTTGGCTAATTCTGCCTTTTAAGGCATTCTTCTCCTCATTGACTTTTTGGAGTTCTTTTACCTTTTGGGTTAGTTTTTTTTTTTAAGGTGTTATTTTCTTCAGTATTTTTTTTGGGTCTTCTTTAGCAAGTCATTGACTTGTTTTTCATGATTTTCTTGCATCACTGTCATTTCTCTTCCCAATTTTTCCTCTACTTCTCTAACTTGCCTTTCCAAATCCTTTTTGAGCTCTTCTATGGTCTGAGACCAATTCATATTTTTCTTGGAGGCTTTTTTGATGTAGGATCTTTCCCTTTGTTGACTTCTTCTGGCTGTATGTTTTGATCTTTTTTGCCACAAAAGAAAGATTGTATAGTCTGAATCCTTTTACCCTGTCTGCTCATTTTCCCAGCCACTTAATTGTCTTTTGAGCTCTTTATCAGTGTATGCCTGCTTCCAGAGTGGAGGGTGCTTTGTCCCAAGCTTCAGGGGTTTTAAGCTGCTGTTTTTCAGAGTTACTTCTATTCTGAGGTGGTATGATGCTCCTCTCCTGGCCTGTGCTCTGGTCTGTGAGTGCAAGCACTCCTTTCTGGCATCTAACTACCAGGAGGACTCCCTCTCCACAGTCACCACAGCTCTGCCACACCAGTGCTCCTCTTCTCCCAAGGACTGCTGCTCAGATCCAAGCAGGGAAAAGGGAGAGCATGCGGCCTTAGCACCAGCAAAGAGATCCTTGCACTCCTGCTTTGATCAGCCACTTGATTCTTCCCACTGTCTGTGGGCCTGGAGCTCCCGAAGCAGCCACAGCTGCAGCTGCAGCCACCTCCTCTGCCCCAGGGCTGTGGCTGGACCTCTCACTTCTTTCACCCAGATCCAACAGTTTTCCCACTGACCTGCTAAGTTGTCTTTGGTGTTTGTGTATTAAGAAGTCTGGAAACTGCCACAGCTCAGTGATTCAGGGACCTGAGGCCTGCTCCACCCGGTGTACTCTAGCCTGGTCTCTTCTGGCATGGACTAAGCTGGCCTGCTTTCAGCTTGGTGTGATAGACCCTTTCTGGCAACCATCCAGGTTGTCTTTGGCTGGAGACTTACTTCACTCTGTCATTTTGTGGGTTCTGTAGTTCTAGAATTTGTTTAGAGTCATAGTTTATAGGTGTTTGGAGGGATTTGGAGGAGAGCTCAAGCCTGTCCCTGTTTTCAAGCTGCCATCTTGGCCCTGCCCCCTTAATCATTATTTCTTAAACATAATAGCATGCATTTTGGGCAGATAGTATCCCTACTCCAAAGAGAAGCAGAATGTTATGGAAAACATCTGAAAAGACAGGAGACCTAGGTTCTAATTTTTTCTTTCCAAGTAATTTTTTGACATTAGGTAAGTCAGTTAACCCTGCTCTGTATTTATACCCATATATTCAGTGGTGATAATCTACCTAAGGTATGAGAACACAATTGTAGGGGGAACGAGGGAGGGAGGGAGGGAGGGGGAGAGAGAGAGAGAGATTACTATAAATGCATTAGCAATTTTAAGCACTTGGTACTTAAAAAAGAATTTGGAGACATTTACACACAGGTTAAGTTCTTTTGGAGCTTGAAATCATTAACAAAACTTTTATACCCATTAAAATAGATTTGCATTAATAACTTTTATTTTTATATCACCTAGATTTTTCTCTCCTTTCAAGAGAGCCATCCTTTATAACAAAGAATATTTTTAAAAAATAAGGAGTGATCTATCAATGGGAAAAAATACTACATGCAATGTTATACTCTATGGACCATCTCACTCCCTCAGTTCTTTGCATAGGAGCAAGGGGAGGTTTCTGCTCATATAATTTTGCAATATTCATTTTAAGTTATATTAAGTTCTTTTCATTCACATTGATAGTTTTTAAATATTGTTTTCCTGGCTCTACTACATTTTATGCAAGACTTTCTTTGCTTCTCTGAAGTTATCATATTTGACTTTTCTTATAGCACAGTAGTATTCCATTGCATTCATGTTCCACAGTTTGTTTAGCCATTTCCTAGTCAATGGATATCTCCTTTTATCCAGTTCTTTACTAACACAGGATGTGCTACTAGAAACATTTTGGTTTATATGGAGCCTTTCTTTTTGTCTGTGACTTCCTTATAGCACATCTAGTAATGGAATTGCTGTTTGAAATGATATAGACAATTGTAGTGATTTTGTTTGCATAATTCAAAAACAGCTTTTTAGAATGGCTGTACCAGTTTACACTTCCACCATCAGTAAATGCATTGCTGGCATGTTTTTCTGTGTCACCCCCAATGGGTGTGAGGCAAAAATCCAGAGTTGTGATTTTTCATTTTTGGTACCAGTGATTTGGAATATTCTTTTATATCATTGTTAATAGTTTGCAACTCTTACTCAGTATGTAACTTTCAAAAATGTCCTGCTTGTTTGTGATGTAGTTCTGTCATGTGAGCACACTGATATGGATAGATATAAAATGTAGACATATCATAAAGTAACTCAATACTTTCCACTGTAACATGGTATTCCAAAAATACTTTTTGTAGGACTACCCATAAGTATTATGACATCTTTCCAGTTATTCAAGTAATTACATATTCTTGGGGGTGGAGGGGGAAATGGGGCACAGATCTCAAGAGGTTTTTTAAAATAACAAATTGGTCACTTTAGAAGTTGTTTTTTTTTTAATTGTCTGGCTCTAGGGGAAATGAATATAAATATTTTCATTTTGTGTAAGTAATGCTTGCTCTTTGAATGTCAGTAAGAAAGATTGTAGGTTTTTAGTTTGCTCTTTCTAGGTGCTATGAAAAATGTGGCAGCAGATATATAGGTTTAAACATGTGGCTTCTACCTTCATATTCTGGCTTTCACCTGGGAGCTGAGGAAAAACGTTCTATAAATAGTGGGGAGGAGGCTAGGACTCTTGCTATAGTGGTCTAGCAATTCATAGGATGACAAAGGACCTAACTTATTGAAAGACTTCTTTTTATGTCTCTCTAGTCTCATTTCTTTATTTGACTGTGCTGCTACCATCTATTTATTTCATGTACTACATTTACATTTTGTGGCACATGTATCTAGGAGGCATTTTAGAAATCTGTTTTCTTAGACTGATTCCTGGGATTTTCCTGCTTTGACAGTGATCTTCAGATCATAAATTACTCCCTTTGTGGATCCTACATATCCTGATAGTGATTCACAGGCCAGTTCTAAAGCAAGTTACTTCTTATAGAGTATCTACCTTGCTTTATTCAGTTCTAAATATTTTTTTTGAACAAAAGTAGTTCTGAAATTTTCCTCTCCCCAATTATTTTCAGGATCAAGAAATTTCAGTCCAGTATATGACATGCCATGTATTCATGTGAATCTCTTTCTTTCTTGTAAATGATAAGAAAACCTGTTGTGAACTGCCAGATTTTTTCCCTTGTTAGGAGTACAAAATAAATGGTAGGCAAAATCAGAAATCACTCTACCCAGTAGATTTGTTGAATTTTATTATTTTTTCATGTATCATTGATACAGCACTACTATACAGTAGTATAAATGGAATTTCTTTATTGCAGTAAACGATTGTACTCATGGTAATGGATTGACACTATCGCACAAATAGAATTCATTACATGATTTCAAAGCAGATTTACTCCCTTAATTGTATATTGTTTAGCAAATATTAGAATTTGTTTGCATTTCTTCAACACATCCTTTTTGGCAGCATGGGAGTGGTGTGATTGAGATTAATTCTGCAGTTGCTAAACCCCAGGCATACTGTACGTATGTATGATTTCATCTACTAACTGAGCTTTGGCTTTTTAGAGCATTGCGTTTAAAGCACCTTAATTGCTTATAGAGAATTAATTGTTTTCATTTCACACCCTGCGATTTTACATCATGTAATCGTGAGAAAATAAAAGTAGTATTTTGGATTTCTATAGTGCTCTCCTTCCTAACTGCTTACAGTGCTTTCAAACTTACTTCCTATTGAAATAATTAAAGAACAGTCACTATTACTCCCACTTTACTGGTAAGATAATTTTTTTTTCCCACAACAAAGCCAATACATCATGAAACCAGAATAATTTCATTTTTGCAAGATTGTCATTTTATAATGTTTTCTATGAAATTTCAGATTCTTCTTTCTTCCAAATCACCTAATTTCTTTCAAATCACCAACTCTAATACTTAGCAAAAGCATTTGACTTTACTATTGGAGTATCTGAACCAAATATAAATCTGAGTAATTGTTCTTTGAAGAAACTGCAAAAGGAGTTACTTGCCCTAAGTATGTCCCATCACTCTCAGGTTATAAAGAAGAAAAAAGTATTGCTCCTGATTCCACGGTCTAACTTTTGAAAAAGGAAACATAAACTGTATTTTTCTCTACTGCACAAACAGTAAATTACTCCTTGTTTTTCAAATTGAAAGGCTGATCATAGTGTTTGCATTTCAAAACTGAGATTTGGCATATTTGACTTGATTCCAAATTTAGTCTAGCTTCGCTAACAAGAAAGAATTTTGGGATGGTATGTAAGTTATTCACAAGTCTCATAATCATTTATTCCCTAGTAATAGATTCTGAACTCAAATCTCAGAATCAATGCATAAAAAACTCCAGGAAAATCCAAAACTACCAGTGATGGTGGATTCATTCCTTTGTGCTCGAATATATTTGCCAAGTTATTCTCCAAATGAATCTCTTTTTTCTTTTCTTTAACATTCTCCCCTCTAGGTAGCTGCAATTAACCCAAGTCATCCACTTGCCCAGATGCCTTTGCCCCCATCAATGAAAAACTGCATTCAGCTAGCAGCATGTGAAGCTAATGAACTACTACCTATGATCCCTGACCTTCCAGCTGACCTTTTCACATCATGCCTTACAACACCTATCAAAATTGCGCTCAGATGGTAAGTGTTTCTATTTGGCGAGCTATGAGTTTTAGGTTAATGGACTTGTTGACCCAGATGTTTTCACCATACCATGCTTCTTAGCATTGGTCAATTATCTAGCTGTAAGGAGTGTTGCTTGGACAGCATCTTATTAATCAAAGCCACAAAGTGAAAATATTATCTCCTAATTGCATATTTTTGATTAGGGATTGCTACCTATGTTTGCTAAGAGTAAGAGATTTACTCCTAGAAATTAAGGAAACCGGTTTATTCAGGGACCAGTTACATATGTAGTTATATTTTTTAATAGCACCAAGAATATTTTTAGTCTTATAGTTTAGGATCATTATAAGAGGGCTGAATCACTAGTAAGTGCCAAAGGGGGTTGTTTTGGAACTTAGTTATTTGTAAACCTGAAGGCTGTACACACATATACATATATTAATTTGACCATGTGCTTCAGTTAGAATAACATTTTTTCATTTTATTTTCAATAATTATTTTTATTGTTACTTTTTAGCATCTTTCTTAGAATTTCAGAACTTTTTACCAACATTTTCTCTTATGATGGTCACAAAGATCACATAATACTCCATAAGTCAGTGAGAGTTGCGTATTTCTAGGTTTAGAATATAATTTTTTTTCTTTAACCACTGTACTACTTTTTAATAATTTGCCATTTATCTGTGTGGAGTTGTAAAATTTTTTCTAAGACACATATGGTATAGCTTTCTTCAGGAACTAAATTAAAAAGGGAGAACAAACTTTATTTTTAGTAATATGAGTTTGATAATCATCAGCAAATGTGATCATTTCCACATACAAAGAAGTATACAAAAAGAGGATGGCATATATGAGTCAGTCATCCTGTCAAGAAGCATTTGTTAAGTGCTTAATATCTGGCAGGCACTGAGTTCTGGGAATACAAAGATAACAACAGTCTCTTCCCAAGGAGCTTACATTCTAATGGGTGCAGACAAATATGCCTTGGCAAATAACATTTTATACATACATTCAGAGATGGTGGAAGGTTATCTGAGAGCAGAAGGAAATAATGGCAGCCGGCATTAGCTTAGGCCTTTTGTAGAAGATGGGATTTGAGCTATGTCTTGAAGGAATCCAGCAACCTAAGAAGTAAGGTGTAAGAGGGAGGGTATTCCAGGTATGGGAGGCAGTTCATGAAGAAAACTTGAGATAAAACATTGAATGTGAGGCTAAAGGAAGTAAAATTAAAATGCAAGCGGATTGGAAAAATAGTGAGGAGACAATTCACAGAGAGCTTTCAATGACAGGGGACTTTATATTTGATCCTGTGTTCATCAGAAACCATTGGAGTTTATTGGTTGGGGTAGAGGTATTTTCATCATACTCGTTCTTTAGGAAAATCCTTTTGGCAACTGAGGAGAGGGTTGATTGGAAGGGGAATGATTTGAGAAAGGGAGAGTAAGTAGAGGGCTATTTCAATCAAGAGTTAAGAGCTGTGATAAAATCCTTAATTAGGGTTGTAGATGCATCAATGGAGAAAAGAGGATATATTACAAGTTTCAGAGGATCTGTGGGGTGAATAAAACAATGACCATACCATATTCAGTTATTTTTAACATACATAAGATTTTACATGGAAATACTGATACTTGACTTTTTTGTCTCTCACTGGTTGAACTTCATTCTGCTATCTGCCGGACATTTACAAAATATTTCATTCATGGTCGTTTCTTTGTTTCGGTTTTTTGAGACATATCTGTCACTCTTCCCCACTTCCTGTCCATCACACTCCCCTCCCCAAGTAAACACTTCATTTTAACAAATAAGCATTTTTAAATACTCACAAAACCTTTTTAAAATAGATAATCTTGAAACGTATGTTATACTGAGAGTCCATTAATTCTCCAGTAAGAGGCAGGAAGCATGATTCTTCCTTAATCTTCTGGAGATTCAAATTGTCCCTTTAAATGGTGTAGCTAGTTAAAAATTTTCTCCTGGTTCTGCAAAGCTCATTTTGTACCTCATTTTGAACATCAGAATTCTCTGAATCCCTTTTGTCGTTTCTTACAACTCAGTAATATTCATATGCCATAATTTCTTCAGCTAATCCTCAATAGGGGGACATCAAAAAAAGTGCTGCTATAAATATGTTTGTACATATGGATCCTTTCCATATGTCTTGAATCTCTTTTATTCAAAGGATATATACAGTTTGGTGACTTTGGAGGTATAATCCCAAATTACTTTTGAGAACTATTGGACTGCTTACACATCTGCCCCAGTGCATTAGCATCCATTTTCCTAAGATCAACAAAATGAGCTTGGGGCATTTTTAAAAAGCTTTTTTTGGGGAGAAAAAGGACATTTATAAGAAAGGATAGGAACTTTCTTTGGGACAGTGGTAACTGACAACGGAGTAAAGGCAGAGCTGCTGGATTCCTTTTTTTTTAGCTGCTCAATTCTTGTGTTAAGTTTTCCTCTACAAGGGAGAATGGGTACAATGCCTGTCATGTAGAAAGCGCTTTGTATATGTTTGTTGACTAACCGGTTGACTTATTTTGAAAAATACATATAATCAACAGGAAGTTGATGTCTAAGTTAAGTAAAGATATAGCAAGGAGGAACCTAACTATATTTGTTGAGTTCAAGTCACCTGGCCCAGATGTACCACCTCCTTGGGTCTTGAATAACTAGCAGAGATATTGCTGAATTATTTTGGCAGACATTTGAAAGATCATAGAAAAGAGACTGCTGAGGGATTCTGGCCTAAGGTATTCCAGAGATTTTTCCTTTCACCCACCAGTCCTTAGGGATAAGCCAATCTCTTAGCCCTACAATTTATTCTACATTCCTCCTCTAGACCTCCCACCACTTTCTGCTGATCTATACATACACATACACACACACACACACACACACACACACACACACACACACACACAAGATTTCCTCAGCTTCTCAAGGAAATCCCAAGAACTCTTGTGGGGTACATGTAGTTGTTACCCTCTAGGGACCAAGCCTGTTAGTAGGAGTAGAAAGGGGCAGAGTTGCTCCATGGCATGTGTTCATGGCTTCTTCTGTAATCAGGATTTTACTTTCTTTTTATTAATTATCAATAACAAAGAGACTCAAGATTCATTAGATTTCAGTGTCTTATAACTGTTTACACCAAAAGCTAAATTTTTAAGCAATAAGTTCAGTGGACAAATTTGTAATTATTTCTGAGAAAAATGTAGTTTTAATATTTGAAACTTGAATGGATCTCTGAATACTATGGGTACTTCCTCCAAAGATGCAGATAAAAATCTCACTGGACCTTCTCATCCTGTGTGACTTTTCTACCTGTCTTCCCCTAATAATCCACCCAACATTCTAGAGATCTTCTCTCTCTTGACATCGTATGCCAATAGAACATATCTGCCAGCCATTGGTTCATTGGTTATCCTCTCATCTCCAGTCTCCTGATCTATGTCTTGCCACTGGACCCAGATGGCTCCAGAGGAGAAAGGGAGGCTGCTAATTTTGCACAGCTCTGCCTCACTTAAATCCAATTCGCGCGCGCGCACACACACACACACACACACACATATCTCTATTTGTAGCCATAGAAATATGCTCACACAACACAAGCCTGTTCACTCATTGCGTTTCCCCCAACCTTACCTGTTGCTCTTAAAGCCTACCTCATTGTTGCTATTTTCACAATGGCATTTCTACAGGATTGGCACTCCTGTAGAGTGTAGATTGGTACTCTCCTGACAGCTGGAAGTTACAGTGCGTAGAGAAGCAAAGTAGGATGTGAAATTGCACTTTATATGTACCAGGTAACCTAACAATTCCTCATTCCAACATTGTATTCAGTATTTTAGCTGTGTAACCTCTGTCTCGTTGAATTTCTTTCTTTCATCTTTCCCTATTTTCACTGTTTTCTCAGTACACATTCTGATAATTAGGAGAATTGGCTCCTACTCAAGTTTTTGCTTACTTCCCCCAAGTGGCAGAATTTTCACCTGACATCACTACTAGTTGATTCTACCTTGTTTGGTACTGCCTGACTCTCTCATTTAAAAATATTTTTCCTATAGGAGTGTATCCAATATCAATATGGCAAAATTGCACACTATAACTGCTCCTCAGTACAATTAAACAGTGTCCTCCAAGAGGATATTTTTGACAATAAACCGTTTTCCATTGAAAGAAGGTACACCTTCCTGAATGTTATTAGCCTAAGATGAGCAGTATGTTGCATTTTATGTAATCATAATTAAATGAAATGTGCACTTCTCTGTGGAGTCAGCATTTAAAATCAATAAATACAACTTAAGAATAAGAGGAGTAATGGGGCTTGGTTTCTGAATGTAGAGATCAGAATTAGGGTTTCTGAGAGATGAGTATTTTTAAGGATGAGATTTTAGAGCACAGTAAAACTGGGATGAACATTTTAATGATGAATGATCAGAAGCTTGTATCTTTATTATAAGCAACCAGAATCTGAGCTGCAAGTAGACGCTGTGTTTTAGGCAATGAGTATGTTTAGTGCTTTTAAATGATCTCAGAATCTTTCATTCCCCCAAAATGAACAGAGGAGGAAAAGCAGGTGGTGGTCATTTTTATGGGTAGTGAAATGTGAAAAACAACATTGCTGATTTATGACAGATTGAAGGAGCTCTTCCTAAGTCTTGTAGTGACTTGACTAATAAATGTGCTTTCATGTTTTGTGTATGAGTTATCATCTCTTATGATATACTCACTTGTCAGGTAAGGCGTAGATGGGAAAGTACTGA
Source organism: Trichosurus vulpecula (assembly GCF_011100635.1). NCBI lineage: Eukaryota > Metazoa > Chordata > Mammalia > Diprotodontia > Phalangeridae > Trichosurus > Trichosurus vulpecula. Next base: position 217,215,429 of record NC_050576.1, on the reverse strand, counting down.
TCAAAGAATGGTCTCCTTCCTTGAGCATAACTACATTTTGACTTGAAGTAGATGCTGTTTACTTATTTGTGCAAAAATAACAATGAACGTATCAATAAATCCATTGTTTAGTGATGAAGTTGTTGATAGAAGATGTAGTCCCTGACAACTTAATATGGAGCTCAGTCAATCTCACTCTTCTGAAATCTATGGTTTCAATAACCCTGAACTGAGTGATTAAACTACTCTCTTCTTCTGCCTTTCTCACTATATTTCAATATAATATCACAATTCAAAATGTATTTTTTCCTCTAGCCGTTTCCTACTTCTCTGAGCAATATAACACAATGCTGAATTTATTATGTGTATATTGTGTACAACAGAAAATTACAATTCAGTGGCACTTAATTTACTAGGGTACTTGTAAAATAGATTGATGTCTATTGCAGCATGCTATATGCATTTCTATTGACTATTAATGAAAATGATAGCTATTATTTTGGATTGGATAGAGGGTAAGAGGCTTGTTTCCCTCCCATCAATTAAGTAGAAGGATTTGAAGGTGCTTAAATGTTGATGACAAAGTATTCATGTGTTTTTGTCATAATGGAAAGTTTTCCCCTTATGTTTACCATACCTAGTGACTGATGGATGGCAAATGCAAGAAAGTCCTAGAACAGAAGTATGAAATGATGAGGAGGTTTGGTATCATTTTATCTAGCTGGACTAAACAATTTTTAGTCTTACATATCTATTCAAAATCTCTCTGATTCACCAAGAAGTGATTTTTCTTTACATCTTGACTAGAAGACAGCAGCAATTATTTTTGGAAATTAATTTTTTTTGTTTTTAAAAATCTTTTACTGATGCCCTTTTATGTCAGGGTCTTTCAGCCTCAATCAATAATTAACATGCCCTCTAGATTGAGCTTTCAATTTTGAGGGTAAAAAAATAAGCAAAAACATTCTACGCCCATACACAGAGTGCTTTCTATCATTGATCCCCCTTTCCATCATCTCTCTCCCTTGGGAAGGGTGATGTATTATTATTTATTGAGAACATATATTCTCCATGGTTTTGATTGGTTTTTCAGTTCCTTGGAATTTTTATCTTTTAATTTACATTATTACATTCACTGTGTATATTCTCTTATTTCTGCTTATCTTGCTGTGTATCTGTTTATAACATTATTATCATGTTTCCATGAATGCTTTCTATTTTTAATTTCTTATTGCATAATAATATTCTATTATATTTACATAGGTTATTTTTTTTTTTAGCAATTTAACAATTAATGGATACTTGCCTTGTTTTTAGTTTTTTGGTACCCTAGATAGGGTACCCTACATAGGACCTACATTTCTAATTTTGATTTTCTTGTAATACATACCCAGAGTGGGCTTAGCATTTAAAAAAAACAGCAAACCTAAGATCATGGCAAATAGAGGGAGAAGAAAAAGAAGTAGTGTCAGATTTTATATTCTTCAATTCAAAGATCAGTGTGGACAGCAACTGAGGCCATGGAATTAAAAGACACTTGCTTCTTGGAAGGAAAGCTATGACAAATCTGGACAGCATACTAACAAGCAGAGGCGTCACCTTGCCAAGAAAGCTCTGTATAGTAAATCCAGTAGTAATGTATGGTTGTGATTTGGATTACAAGGAAAGCTGTGTGCTGCAAAATCAATGATTTCAAATTCTGGTGCTGGAGAAGACTTTTGAGAGTTCTTGGATAGCAAAGAGTTCAAATCAATCAATACTTAAAGAAATTAACTCTGACTATTCATTGGAAGGACAAGTACTGAATCTGAAGCTTAAATCCTTTGGCCACATAAGGAAATGACAGGACTCACTGGAAAAAAACTTTGATGCTGGGAAAGTTGAAGGCAAAATGAGAAGGAAACAGCAGATGATGAAGAGAATAGGTAATGTCATTGAACATGAGCTTGGACAGACATAGTGGAGGACAGAAGGGCCTGGTGTGCTGTGGTCCAGATGGTCACGAAGAGTCAGACGCAACTGAATGACTGAACAATTGTTAGTCTCTGAGGTTTATTTTGCCTCATTTATCTCCACGCCTCCATTCTCTCTCTTCTTCAATAATCCTGCCAAATTAATTTTCTCTAATGTACATTTCTGAACATGCCTCTCCTCTGCTAAGAAAAAAAAAATATAATGACTCCCCCATTAAGTATAGGGGAAAATATAAACTTTTATCCCCTCTTCTCATTTTAACTTGTGCTGTACTTACTTTTTCACATTGCATTGCCTTTCTTATAGCACAGCATTCAAGCTTTTTGGAGATAGGTACTCCATTATTTTTCATTTTTGTAGCCATGGTGGCCTTATATCTTTGGTATACACTTAATAAATATTTATAACTAAAGCCATTGTGAAAGCACAGTGCTATTTCTGGAAATGTGAATTGCCAACCACTTATCAGGAATATTCACTCTTTTGCAAAGGAATACATATTTTTGTTCAGTATCAACTATTTATAGTGCGTACACTGTTCATCAAATGAGATAGTATTTGTAATGCATTTAACATGCTGCCTGACACATGGTAGATACTTAATGCTTATTTCATCCATCATAGAACCACTTGAGTTAATACTAATAAATATCACTTTTTTATCATTGAATAAATATTGACTAGTCAGACCATAGATTTTTAGGGAGTTGTGGCTTTTCTTAACAAAGCTAGAATAGAACACTTCTTTAACATTACTCATCAGTCAATGCTTTTTTTACTGTAACAGAAAAAAAAAATTTTTTAATGCTTAAAGTCCCTTTTCATTTATAGCTTCATCTGTTGCTTTTTTTAACTTAGTAATTTACCGTCAACTCTCATTTTTTTCCCCCTTCACTATACCCAAATAGTGAGAAAACTGTCACTGAATCATAGAGTTGCGGAGTCCAATTTATTCCAACTCTTTTCTGGATAACAACCCCCTCTATCATATACTCAACAAGTAGTTATCTGGCTTTTGATCGAAGACATCAAGTGTGTCGAATAAGGCTCTTACCTTAGCCTTCTCTTTGTTATGCTTTTAGAAGTCTGATATTATTGGAAATGACTATGGGTTATTTAGTTATTGCTATCCAGAAGGACAGTGAGGCCTGAAGGACTTTTCCATGAGGGGACCTTGTTATTTTCAGGCAAAGAAACAATGAGACAAGGAAATAATGAAAGTGCTTGTGCAGTTTCTTATTATCAGTTATACATTCATATTTTATCCCTTTAAGGATAATCTGCAAGCTCCCTCCCAGCTGGTGAACCTCCCTGAATATTTTGTATTCCATCATTTGTATTCCTTTTTTTGCAAACCTTGATCAGTCTCCTGGCTTTGTCACTTCTTGCCCCAACTTTTTACCTCCCTCATCTGATTTTGTTTGAAATGCTCCCTGCATTTCAGCTATAATTGATAAAGAATAATGCCTTGGCTAAGCTACCAAATCTGTATACTCAATCAGCTTTTCATCAGGTGAAAGTGAGTCTACTCCTTCCGTAGGCAGCCCAAACCCCTTTGGAATAGTTCTAATTGTTAAGAAGTTTTTCCTTTAAACCTAAAATGACTTCTGCCTATTTCTCCTGTAGTAGTTCTGCCCTCTGGGATCATGCAGAGCAGTGCGTATTACAAAAAGACATATTATTCTGCAGTCAAATGAATCTGAAATTCTTTCTATATGAAAGACTTTGAATGTACTAGTATTAGTGTATATGCAGGAAAACCAGGAAGCTTATTTTGCAAAATAGTCTTTTAGGGGAGGCAGTCTGAGTACAGTAGAGATCATATGTAATTTAAACTGCTTGGGAACTCTTAGTGCATGTGAGTTATTAGTGTTATTCAGGAAGTATGGGGAAACAGGTTAAAAATGTACAAATTCTTCTTCTTATTGGTTAGTTCAAGAGGAATAAGTGTTGCTCCTGTGCTGATGTTGTCATATACCATTTTGCAAATAAATTCTCTAGTTTGTCACAGATTATAACCCACAAATCAGCTAAAATGTCTTTTCCCCTGCTTGCATCTTGTTGGACTGCTGGGCATTCAGGGTGTGATTGCTTAGCTTGGCTTCCCATGTAATTTGTGTGTATGACTATGTGCATGACTGCAGAGTCAATAATATTAAGTACACATTGCATCAAAAATAGCTGGTACACTGACAACATCAGATCTAATGGGAATTCACTGTCATCAAGAGAGCAGGGAAGCAGGGTTTTGATGGAGGTACTGAAATATTATTTAGTGGAGGTAATTCAGCTTAGGACAGTCACATCTGCATCCTGCCCACTGTGCCAGTGGGCCTTTGGGAACATTGGGAAATTGCATTAGAAATCCCTTTGGAAACAGCTGTCTCTTTCAGAAATGATCCATGTAGTCCTATTACTCTTTAAATTTGAGCAGATGGTAACACAGTGTCCCCAGGACTGTTTTTTAAATAGTGTAAATTAGTTTGGGAAACATCAGTCTCAGTGTTAGTTTTCTTATGTCTTGCCATTTTTTTTCTGCAGTTCTCGTATCTATTCCCTTGCTTTAGTATTGTTTGGATAGAATGTAGAATCCAGTTTAATAGATAAGATATTGTATTCTCAGACCTTAAACTTGCCTTCAATATTAAATGTCTTGAACATCATATTAATTAAAATGTTGTCACAAGAACAATATTTCATAATAAATTGGACCTATTTCTTTCAGACTGTTATAATGGTGAGTCTATTAATTTTTTTGGAACATGGAGACTCTGTAAAAGAGGAAAGAGCTTTTGGTTAACATGAGAAGGATGGGACTCTGTGTGTGTGTGTGTGTGTGTGTGTGTGTGTGTGTGTGTGTTTATTCTTTATATACCATTTTAAAAAATTCCATCCTTCCATCTGGATCAGTTGACTGCTTCAGGCAACTCTAAAAAACATTAGTTGGATATATGATCTTAAAAGAGGCAACAATAAATATTGATAACTTCCTGAACAACAAATAGGGAAGCTCCTTTATGTTAAAGGCACAGTAGATAATAGTATTAAATATTTCTACGTCAAGTGTCTTAGAAGTTCTTTTTAAAAAAAAGGTGAATTCATTGGAAAAAGATATTAGTGATCATAAGAAGAGATAGTTATAGTACCTTCTCAGAGATGGATAAATCTAACAATAATATGCATATTTAGAAAAAAAAAATAAAACTGAATGAATTGTTGGATAAAGTTAGTTTGACCTGCTTCTCAATTAAATAGATACTTCTTAATATCCCTTGATAGCTTTATATAAATTGATTATATGCTAGGGAAGAAAAGAATTAAGAACATAGAAAGACATTAATATGGAAGGGGCCTTTTTAGAGTATGATTAAAATCATGAACCTAAAAACAATGGAAACTTTCCCTAAACAAACAAATGTGAAGCAAGAATTTTCTTTCTCCCCATTCTACATAGTTTTCAAATTTTGTATGTGTGTGTGTGTGTACATGTATGTTCACATATACACATCCACACATGCATGTAATTGCAGTAAGACAGAAAAATAAGGTTGAAGATGTAAACATAAACAAAGATTAAATAAAATTATCTGTTTTCAAGTAATTTGATGGTGTCCTTACAGAATTCCAGAAAAGGAGCAAAGAAACCAAGACAATCAATAAATTTAACAAAAATAGCAGGATAAAAAATGGCATTAGTTTTTTCTGTAGTACTAACAACCCAGGAAGAAATGGTTTAAAAAATTCCATTCAAAATAACTACAAAATGTGTAAAATGTCAGGTAGTTAACTTACCAAGACAAATGTAAGATTTTGGATGAATACAGCCACTAAATACTATTAATAGAAAAAAAAGACAGACTTAATAATTGTAGAGATCTTACTGCTCAAGATTGGTCCATGCCAATATAGTAAAAAATGATAATGCTACCTAAAATTAATTTATAGACTCACTGCTACATTAATCAGAGGAGAGGCAAGCCATCCTAACTGAAGCAGAAAAGAACCTGAAGGAGGGAGTGACTGGGGCTGCATGTGTCAGATGAGTGAAGCCACTTACATTACTTTGACTATCACTTCCCCTTAGTCCCCAACATAGACAGCCCAGGACTTTTAACCTAAGAGCCCATAGAATATCAGTGACCTCTATCCATCATCCCTACTTCCACCTAGGGCCCAACAGCCATCATCGAGGGGAGAAATCCCTGTGGACAAGGAGCCCATCTTCCTTGGCATTGTTGCCCAGCTCCCAATGTGGAAACTGGGACATGAAATTGGGATCCCCAAGAACAGCAGTGCCCTCAAACTACCAGTCCTGTCTTAAACCTAGGCTCTGTGTGTGTCATCTAGGGAAGCAATTCCTGTGGAGAAAGGACCATTCACAGGCATAGGCAGGCTAGCTAGGTTGAAGCAGCAAGGCGTCTTCAGTGAGAGAGAAGAAGGCCACATATGCCAGGTGATCATTGCCATCACCTTGGCTACCATCTCCTTGTGGAAACCCATGGAAACAACTCCAGACTATTTGCCTGAGAGCCTTGGGCTGTAAGTGTTCTTCCTCATTAAACTTACTAACCTTGCTTCTAGTCTAGCCTCCTGCAGTCATCTTCAAGGGAAGCAATTTTTATGGAGGAGTCCGTCTTCCTCACTGCCATCAGTATCAACTACTGACCAACTGCCACTGATGGGCAGGTAATTCCAAAAGCCTAGAGAATGGTAGTGCTCCTTAGACTACAGGTAGTGCTTCTATCCTAACCCCTAGATCTGCTTTACTGCTGCTTCTTAAGAACCACTGGGGTCTTTCTGTCTGACTTGCATCTGAAATAGCCTGTGTATTTTGTCTCCCCCATTAAAATATGAACTTCTTTTGAGTAGAGACTGTTTTTTCTTTTCTTTTTGTATCTCTAGCACTTAGCACAATAATTTGCGCATAATAAGCATTTAATAAATGGTTTTTGATTGATTGATTCATTTTTTTACTGGGGGTATGCTTGGTAGAACAAAACAGTAATATCGGACTTCGCTTGGAGGAAAAACAGGTTTAGAATTTTATGTTAAATCAATAAATAATTAGTTCCTATTGTTTGCCAGACTGTGCTAGGTAGTGAGGGTGTATGTGTGTCTGTCTATCTGTGTATCGATCTAACTACATCTATCTATATATCGGTCAGTGATAAAGAAGGGATAATGGACTGGCAGGACTGAGGAAGCATTGAGGATTTGGGAAACAGGTTTAATTGCAGAGATTGGTAGCAGGAAAATAAGATTTTTTTACTTTAACAGATGATGAACTGAGGATTAGGATAACAGGGGGAGAAAATCTTTTTTATCCATTGGACAGTAGTGATACCAGTTGATTAGAGTTACCTAGTTGATCCAAGCGTGGGACAAAGTATCTATAATGTTAATCAGGAAGGTCATATGCTGAAGAAAGTCCTTAATCACGGGGAGTTCATGAAACAGGCAAACTTTTGCCCTTCTGCCACTTTTAAAAAAATTTTTCATTTATTATTAGTATTATGGAGAAGTCTTCATGCAGTTCTTTTCCTCAAATTTATTTTTCATTTTGAGTTTAAAACACTCAGTTCTGCAAGTTTTTGGGTTCCAAATTTTCTTGCCCTCTGACTCTTCCCCCCAACTCCCCAAGAAGGCATGTATTCCAATGTAGGTTCTACATATACCTTCACATTGAACTTATTTACGTAATAGTCCAGTTGTAATGAAGAATTATAACCAATGGAATGAATCATGAGAAAGGAGAAAGGAAACCCCCCAAAAAAGGAGAAAAAAAAAGAGACAGCAAAAAGTTTGCCTCAGTCTGCATTCAGACTCCATAATTCTTTCTCTGGATGTGCATAGCTTTTTCCATCATGAGTCTCTTGGAGCTGTCTTTGAACCTTGCACTGATGAGAGGAGTCAAGTCTATCAAAGTTAGTCCTTACAGATACCATGTGTCTAATTGCGTATGATGACCCCCTGGTTCTGCTCCCCCTCACTCAGCATCAGTTCTTGTAAGTTATTCCAGGTTATTATGAAATCCATATCTTCCCCATTTCTTATAGCACAATAGTATTCCATTACATTCATATACCATGATTTGTTTAGCCATTCCCCAATTGATCAGCATCCCCTTGATTTCCAATTCTTTGCCACCACAAAAGGAGCTGCTATAAATATTTTTGTACATACGGGTTCCTTTCCCACTTGTGTGATCTCTTTGGGATATAGACCTAGAAGTGGTATTGCTGGGTCAAAAAGGGTATACACATTTTTATATTCTTTTGGGCATAGTTCAGAATTGCTCTCCAGAATGGCTGGATCAGTTCATAACTCCACCAACAATGTCATAACGTTCCAATTTTCCCACATCCTCTGCAACATTTATCATTTTCCTGTTTTGTTATGTTAGCCAATTTGACAGGAGAGATGTGGTACCCAAAAATTGTTCAGATTTGCATTTCTCTAATCAATAGTGATTTAGAGCATTTTTTCATATGCCTATACATATCTTTAATTTCTTCCTCTGAAAACTGCCTATTCATATCATTTGACCATTTCTCAGTTGGGGAATGACTTGTATTCCTATAAATTTGGCTCAGTTCCCTGTATATTTTAGAGATGAGGCCTTTATCAGAGACACTGCATATAAAGATTTTCTCCCAGTTTTCTGCTTCCCTCCTTATCTTGGTTGCATTGGCTTTATTTATACAAAAAATTTTTCAATTCTACGTAATCGAAATTATTCATTTTGCATTTTATAATGCTCTCTAATCTCTTGTTGGGTCATGAATTCTTCCCTTTCCTATAAATCTTACAGATAAACTATTCCTTGCTCTTCCAAATTGCTTATTGCATCAGCCTTTATTCCTAAATCATGAACTCATTTTGACTTTATTTTGGTATGCAGTGTAAGATATTGGTTTATGCCCAGTTTCTGACATACCATTTCCCAGTTTTCCCAGCAGTTTTGGTGAAATAGTAAGTACTTAGCCCAGAAGCTGGATTCTTTGGGTTTATCCAAGAGTAGATTGCTATAGTTGTTGACTCCTTCTGCCAGATGCTGAGGCCAGAAATGTTGAAAAGAATGGTGGCAGGTATGATCACATGATGAAGGAGCCATTACCCCTTAGCAATGTGTGACTATTTCATTCTTTGCCACCAAGATCCCAGGGAGTAATACACAGTTACTGCTGAGGACAAAGCAACAGTGTTTATAGTTGCAGTTATCTCTTTTCTTACTCCTCTCTGTGGTAGCCCAGCTACCTAGGCTCTTTATTTTGACAGTGGGCTGAGCAGCTAGTGGTTTCTTGACTGTACTGATAAATGCATGCAATGACAAGGGCAATGTCATTGCTGCTTCCATAGGTGGCAACCAGAAGTATTATGTGGGCAAGCCCAATTCCTGAGAATTGTCCAGTATGGATCCCCGACCCTCCAAGTCCTTTAGTAATTCAGAGCAGAGTAGGTACCAGGTTTAGTATCTAGTTTCAGTAGTTTCTTGACTCAGCATAAACATGATCTTCAAAACCAAGCAGATTTCAGAAAAACTATTAAACTCTTTGTTTTGATTTTATTACACCATTCTGGAAAGCACCTTGTACCTATGCCCCCAAAATTACTAAGTTCTGTATCTCCTTTGACCCACCCATATATAGTCTAGCATCTCTTTTTGTTGTGGCAAAGAACTGGAAACTGAGAGATTGCCCATTGATTGGCTGAACAAATTATGGTACATGAATGTGGTAGTGTACTCCTGTGCTGTTCTGAGTGATGAAAGGGATTGTTCCTAGAGTCCTGGAAAGACTTATATGAAGTGATGCAAAAGAAAGTAAACAGTACCAGAAGAATAGTTTATATAGTAACAGCCTTTTAAAAGCAATCGACATTGAAAGACTTTAGAACTAAGATCAGTGGAATGGCCAGCCACAGTTCTAGAGGAGCAGTGATGTCTTCTTAAATCTATCTCTAATCCCAGACCTCAGAAATTTTTTCCAATTCATAACAGTCTTTAACTTTAGATCTTCAGCTCTGAGATGCTCTTCTCTGGAGAAATACAGTATGTAGCACATAGGTTGCACTTTTTTTCATAGGTGATGCTGTCTTATGTATAATTAACCTGAAAATTCCTAAACTTTGAATCATGTAATCCACATTTGGAAAGGATGTCATTGATTATCTCATTCAGCCTAAGCATGATTCTGTGCCATAGGATTCCCAGTGCATGGTCCTTTAGCCTGAGTATAAGGATCTCTAGTTTTGACATTTTCATGTTGAAATTATTATTTCATAGCATAGCACAGCATGTCATATTATATCTTGTATTACATAAGACTATTTTAGATAATATCACATATTCATTATATGTGAATAGCAAGCTGTATATCAGATAGAGTCATAATTTCATATATAGTCCTATTTTTCTTTTTCCCTCTATCTATGGAAATACCTATTTTATTTGATGTTTAAGTTCAGAAATTAGAGAAAAAAAAAGACCACCAATGATGGAAATCTACCTCCCAACAAAACTCTTTGTACTTTTGTCCAGCTCTTATTATTGTAAAAAAGTCTCTAGTCGGTTTTAAAAGCATTATCAGTAGTTAGAAGTTTTGTGTAAAATTTATTTAAAATCTGAAATAATAATAAGCATTTGCCTTTTTTCCTTTAAATTTTCGTTCTCTATGCTTATGGCTAGATCACATAAATATATTAAAATAATAATCCCACCAACGTTAATTTATAGTATTAATGATACACCAAAGAAACATTTAAAGGGAGACTTTAAAGAATTCAATAAAATTCATGTGGAAAATCATGTGATCAAGAATACCAAGGGAAATAATGAGAAGAGGCAGGGATGAAGAAGGAATAGCACTTCCTGAACTCAAACTATAGTACAAAGCAGCAGTCATCAAAACCGGTTTTCGTTGGTTTTAAATAGAGTTAAGTGGAACACGCCGGAAAAGGGAGACTCAAACAATGGAACTCCATAACCTGCTGTTGAATAAACCAGAAAATATAAATTACTTAGGAAAAAAAAACTTCCTCTTTCACAAAAATTGCTGGGAAAATTGGAAAGCAGTCTGGAAAAAATTAGACTTAGACCAACACCTATTATAAATGGATGTATGATCTTAATATTAAAGATTATATACCATAAAATTTCTAGAAGTGAAGCAGAATATATATGTTTCTCTGCTCTACTACTTTTAGTAGTTGTGTAACATTGGTCTCAGACTTGAGACATGAAAGAGGCCAAAAATCTCTCTTCTACCCAGAAACCTCACGCCTGTTTATCATGAATCCTTTCTTCTAGGAAAAAAAATCAAAGCATCTTGGTTATAGCAAGTATTGACCAATATCACCAAAAAAAATTTGTGTATATTGTAGAAGGTTGGAAACAATTGGTTCCAGATGTGGGAGTCGTATCAGAAACAGCTATCTGTGTGCAAGCAAACGATCCACCAGTTAAAGATGAACTGAAAATGAAAGTCAAATTTAAAGAATTGCTAAAGAAGAGAAGACACTATCACAACAGCTTTTTTTCTGGCTTATTCAAATGAACCGTCGGTGCTGAAAATGGAGAAAGAAAAGAAATAGACATAGACCTTGATTATCACTATTCCCTTCAAAACTTTAACAGATGTAAAATTGTAGTCAGAACTAGGAGGGAAAAGTAGCCCAGGAATCATTTCAGCCACCAAATAAGAAGTCAGTGATGATACCAATAACTAGCAAATTTTCATTGAGTACCTACTATGTGACAACACTGCAAATACAAATGCAAAAATGAGATGTTTCCTGCCCTCAAGGAAATTACATTCTTCTACATGGGTGTTTAAAATGCAAACCCATTTCTAAAATGGGGCTAGGAACGTGGGGAATAGGTAGGTATAATAAAAGCAGTAGAAAGAAAACAAATCAACAAAAAGCAGAATGAGGCCTAACTGAGCCGTATCACTCCAGAAATGTTGAATAAATGAAAGTGGCAAAAAAACAAATCAAAAAAGTAAAACAATATTTGCCAGCATTTTTGTAATAATCAATATTCTTTGTTAATAATTGACCGTACTTAGACCCTGATACTTAAGTATGAAGTATGCTGGCACTTAAGAAATACCGAAAAAGAAGGGGAGAATAGTTTGATCAAAGCATGTGTGCACTAAGGAAATCTATTTTTTCAGCCAACACAATCTTGAAAGCACTGAGGTGTCATTTTACAGTACATTTTAGGGAGAAGAATGTACCAAATGAATGGAAAAACCCTATACCTTATATTAGTACCTCTACAGTGCACTGAAAACTTCACTAAATACCATTCTATAGGCCTACTTTCTCATCTTTACATCTTTACCTGGTTGACAAAAATATGTGGATAACATAGAAGTTCAAATATCCTCTCTGTTCATTTGTTGATGTGTCCTAGTATATTTGGCTCAGCTTTTAAGGCTCACCTTAACAACGTTTTTCACCCACTCATTCATTAAAGTCCTACTTTGTGCTGAATGCTTCAGGACTGGAAACATTGCAGATGCTGCCAAATGATCTCCATAATCAAATTAAAGCATTTAGCCTAACTTTCCACACCAAAAAAATCAAGTGGATGGAAACTGGCTGGCTAGAAAACCATTAGCATTGGATAGGAAACTTAGGGGTATTTCAGTTCTTCTGGGCCTAGAATTTGATGGGTGAAAAAGAAGAGATTGCCATTGGACAACTGCAGAGTTTTTTCAGTTACTCCAAATTACCTTCTGAAATAAATACTTTTTTTTTTAAATTTGAGTACTCTTCCTGTGCTTGTTCTATGATTGTTAAGACACATTTAACTCATTTCAAAAATAGTCCACTCACATGACCAGAAGGAAGCATAATCTGTCCTATACGCCTTAGTTATCTGTGTGATATCCAGAAAAGGTGAGGAAAGCCCTAAGCAAATTGGATAGACTTTCTGTGGTGAAGTTATGGGAAGATATGGATTAATAGCCACACATTGTTGGAGGAAATATACATATGCATAGATATATTGACTTTGGAATAATTTAATATCATTTACTATTCCTTGGCAAATGTAAAAAGATAATCTATCCAAAACCCTACAACTATTGTCACATAAGACTTTTAATTTAAATTTATTTATTTAACATATTTGGTTTTCAGCATTGATTTTCACAACAGTTTGAATTACAAATTTTCTCCCCATTTCTACCATCCCCCCCACTCCAAGATGGCTTATATTCTGGTTGCCCTGTTCCCCAGTCAGCCCTCCCCTCTATCACCCCTCTCCCCTCTCATCCCCTTTTCCCTTCCTTTCTTGTAGGGCAAGATAAATTTCTACGCCCCATTGCCTGTGTATCTTATTTTTTAGTTGCATGCAATAACTTTTTTTTTTTGAACATCTGATTTTAAAACTTTGAGTTCCAAATTCTCTCCCCTCTTCCCTTCCCACCCACCCTCCCTAAGAAGTCGAACAATTCAACCTAGGCCACACATGTATCATTATGTATAACCCTTCCACAATACTCATGTTGTGAAAGGCTAACTACATTTTGCTCCTTTTCAACCCATCCCGCTTTATTGAATTTTCTCCCTTGACCCTGTCCCCTTTCCAAAGTGTTTGTTTTGATTACCTCCACCCCCATCTGCCCTCCCCTCCATCATCCCCCCCCCTTTTATTTTATTTTTTTTATCTTCCTCCCTCTTCTTTCCTGTGGGGTAAGATACCCAACTGAGTATGTATGGTATTCCCCCTCAGGCCACATCTGATGAGAGCAAGGTTCACTCATTCCCCCCTCACCTGCCCTCTCTCCATCTCCCACAGAACTGCTTCCTCTTGCCACCTTTATGCGAGATAATTTACCCCATTCTATCTCTCCCTATCTCCCTCTCTCAGTATGTTGCTCTCTCATCCCTTAATTTCATTTTATTTCTTTTAGATATCTTCCCTTCATCTTCAACTCACCCTGTGTCTGCACTCTCTCTTTTACATACACACACACACACACACACACACACACACACACACACACACACATATATACACATACATACACATACATACATATACACATAGATATATACATACATACACATTCACTTATATATACATAAACATATACATATATATGCATATTCCCTTCAACTACCCTAATACTGAGGTCTCATGAATCATACACATCATCTTTCCATGTAGGAATGTAAACAAAACAGTTCAACTTTAGTAAGTCCCTTGCAATTTCTGTTTCTTGATTACCTTTTCATGCTTCTCTTGATTCTTGTGTTTGAAAGTCAAATTTTCTATTCAGTTCTGGTCTTTTCACTGAGAAAGCTTGAAAGTCCTCTATTTTATTGAAAATCCATATTTTGCCTTGGAACATGATACTCAGTTTTGCTGGGTAGGTGATTCTAAGTTTTAATCCTAGCTCCATTGACCTCTGAAATATCTTATTCCAAGCCCTTCGATCTCTTAATGTAGAAGCTGCCAGATCTTGGGTTATTCTGATTGGGTTTCCACAATACTCAAATTGTGTCTTTCTGGCTGCTTGCAGTATTTTCTCCTTGATCTGGGAGCTCTGGAATTTGGCAGCAATATTCCTAGGAGATTTCTTTTTGGGATCCATTTGAGGAGGATGGATTCTTTCAATTTCTATTTTGCCCTGTGGCTCTAGAATATCAGGGCAGTTCTCCTTGATAATTTCTTGAAAGATGGTATCTAGGCTCTTTTTTTGATCATGGCTTTCAGGTAATCCAATAATTTTTAAATTATCTCTCCTGGATCTATTTTCCAGGTCAGTGGTTTTTCCAAGGAGATATTTCACATTGTCTTCCATTTTTTCATTCCTTTGGTTCTGTTTTATAATATCCTGATTTCTCATAAAGTCACTAGCTTCCACTTGCTTCAATCTAATTTTTAAAGTAGTATTTTCTTCAGTGGTCTTTTGGACCTCCTTTTCCATTTGGCTAATTCTGCCTTTCAAGGCATTCTTCTCCTCATTGGCTTTTTGGAGCTCTTTTGCCATTTGAGTTAGTCTGTTTTTTAAGGTGTTGCTTTCTTCAGTGTATTTTTCAGTATTTTTGTGGGTCTCCTTTAGCAAGTCATTGACTTGTTTTTCATGGTTTTCTTGCATCCTTCTCATTTCTCTTCCCAATTTTTCCTCTACTTCTCTAACTTGCTTTTCCAAATCCTTTTTGAGTTCTTCTATGGCCTGGGGCCAGTTCATGTTTTTCATGGAGGCTTTTGTTGTAGGCTCTATGACTTTGTTGTCTTCTTTAGGCTGTATGTTTTGGTCTTCTTGGTCACCAAAGAAAGAATCCAAAGTCTGAGACTGAATCTGGGCGTGTTTTCGCTGCCTGGCCATATTCCCAACCAACTAACTTGACCCTTGAGTTTTTCAGTGGGGTATGACTTCTTGTAGACTAACAAATTCTATGTTCCACGTTTGGGGGGGAGGTGCCAGCTCTGTCAGACCCGCACTGCTCCTTCTCCAAGAACCCCCAACCCGAACTGGGCTTAGATCTTCAGCAGGCTGTGCACCCCTGCTCTGATCCGCCACTTAATTCCTCCCACCAGGTGGGCCTGGAGCTGGAAGTAACAACAGCTGTAGCTGCCTCACCTCCGCTGCCCCCGGGGCTGGAAGCCGTACCACGAACTCCTTCCACTCCCGCAGCTTTTCCCACTAACCTTCTCCGCAGTCTTTGGTGTTTGTGGGTCGAGGGGTCTGGTAACTGCCGCAGCTCACATATTCAGGGAGCTAGGGCCCCCTCCGCCGGACTTCTGGTCTGGATGGTCCACGCCGCTCAGGCTGGGCTCTGCTCCACTCCGTTCCCAGCTCCCAGCTCCCAGCTCCGTGTGGAATAGACCTCACCCAGAGACCATCCAGGCTGTCCTGGGCTGGAGCCCTGCTTCTCTCTGCTGTTCTGTGAGTTCTGCCGTTCTACAATTGGTTCAGAGCCATTTTTTATAGGTTTTTGGAGGGACTCGGTAACGGAGCTCACTCTAGTCCCTGCTTACCAGCCGCCATCTTGGCTCCACCCCCCACATAAGACTTTTAAAACAGAAATATACCCACTTACCAAAGGAGATCTTCTGTGACTTAAGATATATTGAGCAAGACCCAATTACAGTGTCCTATAGATGACAAAATCTTTTAAATGTTCCTCTCTGAAGATGTCGTATTGATTGTATCAAGTTTCCAAATAATACAGGGTCCTTCAGTGACATCCATGAAGACTCAAAAAAAAAAAAAGCAACCTAATAATTCATACAGAAAATACCTGTTCTCCAAACCATGCTCTGCAGTTGGATAGCTAGTCCACTAATCAGGCACTAAAGAAGACTGATGACATATCCAGGAGAGGCATTGCAGATGAATACTGAATGAATACTGAAAATTGAACAGGAAAAATAGAGCAACTGAATTGCATTTGAGAAATTGTGCCGTGCTTTTAATGACGCCAAGCTGTTCCCTGGCACAAAGCCATCATTTTAAAGCAAATGTTCTCTGAGAAGTGGTACACAGTTGTGAACTATGGAACACTATACCTTCTGAGGAATCAAAGTTACATTTAACCAAAGGAAAATAAATAGAAAGTCTCATGGGTGGTGTCAGTAGGCTGCAGTGTACATCTGAGGTTGACTTATGCATAAGAAGTATAAAGAATATGAGACAAAAATATGATCAGAAAAGGATGGTTGCTGGCTTTGTGCTGAGATAATAGTACCCCCAAAATACATGTAGATCTAGAGCAAGGTCTCTAGCACAGTGAGTAATTCCTCTATGGAAGCTCATAAGCAAGAATGATATAGGAAGGAAAAATTTGGATATGTTGAATTCTGCTCCAGTGGAAAGAATGCCTGCATTAATAATATCACAATTTCATTGACAAACTGAAGAAATGACATGGAAATTCCAGGTAACCTCTCTGGCATTCACTTTCCAAATTCATAAAACAAATTATTCTTATGGTACCTTCCTTTACACTTAGGATTCTGTGAATTAAATAGAGTTATTGGAATAGAAATGATGGCTATTAAGAATGGGTGGGATGTTCACCTATCCCTTATGAGTTTTCTAAAAGAATTCATTTTTGTACAACTTCAAGTATATTGTCAAATAATATATAAAATAAAGTCACTTTTATATGATTAACTTAAGAAGAGCATGCTAATCTTAAGATCATAGGATTTAAACATATATTTAATCATTAACTGGGTAAGTTCCTGTTAGGTAATTCTTTGTGTTTTCTGTCCTTAGGGTTTTGAATGGTCTGCTCCTATTGATTGTTCAAATCATACTTCCTGCCAAGTTGGGAAAATAAGTGTTTGAATTTTAGGTTACTTGCTAGCAAGATAGAGGTTTTTAATCACATTACTTCTCCCCCCCCCCAATTTTATTTTATTTTCAGTTCTGAATTCTCCACTCACTTTGTGCTCCCTTACCCATCAAGAAGGCAAAAAACCAAAACCCATTACAAATAATATGTAGTAAAGTAAAACAAATTTGTGAAAAAAAAGAAAGAAAGAAAGAAAAGAACTCTCTGGAGATGGATAGTATGTTTCATTATGAGTCCTTTGGAATTGTGGTTGATCATTGTTTTGATCAGAGTTCCTATGTCTTTCCAAGTTGTTTATCTTTATAATGTTGTTTTCTTTATATAAAAATTTCTCTTTGTTTTGCTTAGTTGATTTTGCATCAGTTTTTTAAATTTTTAACTCATTATTTTTATAAGATTTTTATAAGATTGTAAGTGCTAAGTTTTTCCTCCACTCCCCCCTCCCCAAGATGGCGTGGAATCTAATATAGGCTTTACACATATAGTCATGTTAAACACATTTCTACAATGGTCATGTCTGAAAGATGAATATGAACAAAAGGGAAAAACCATGAGAAAGAAAAAAATAACAACAAAAGAAGAGAAAATAGTATGCTTTCATCTGCGTTCAGACTCCATGGTTCTTTTGTTGGATGTGTCTGGGTGTGGATAGCAATTTCCATCATGAGTCTTTTGGAATTGTTTTAGATCGTTGCATTGCTCAGAAGAGCTAAATCTTATCAGTCTATCAAAATTGCACAATGTTGCTATTACTGTGTACAGTGTTCTCCTGGTTCTGCTCACTTCACTCAGCATGTAAGTCTTTCCAGGTTTTTCTGAAATCCTCCTGCTCATAATTTCTTATGAAACAATAGTATTCTATTACATTTATATACCACAATTTGTTCAGCTATTTCCCAATTGATGGGCATCCCTTCAATTTCCAATTCTTTGCCACCAAAAAAAGAGCTGCTATAAATATTTTTATATATGTGGGTCCTTTCTCCTTTATTTTGATCTCTTTACAATACAGACCTAGTAATGGTATTGCTGCATCAAAGGGTATGCATAGTTTTATAACCCTTTGGGCATAGTTCCAAATTGTTCTCCAGAATGGCTGAATCAGTTCACAGTTCTACCAACAATGCATTAGTATTCCAATTTTCCTACATCTTTTCCAATATTTATCATTTTCCTGTTTTGTCATGTTAGCCAGTCTGGTAGGTGTGATGTGGTACCTCAAAGTTGTTTTAATTTGCATTTCCCTGAATCTAATCAATAGTGATTTAGAGCATTTTTTTCATGTGACTATAGATAGCTTTAATTTCTTCATCTGAAAAGTAGCAATTGGGGAAATGACTGCATCAGTTTTTACAAGTCTTCTCATATTTTTTCTGAAATCATCTCCTTTATTGTTCTTAGTATTCCATTTTATTCACATACCATATTCAACCATTCTTTGATTAATGTGTAGCCCCTCAGTTTCAAATTCTTTGCCAACATGAAAAAGTGCAGCTACAAATATTATATGTTTAGGTACTGTTCTCTTTCTTTGATCTCTTTGAAGTATAGACTTAATGATAGTATTTCTGGGTTAAAGATTATGCACAATTTATTAGCTTTGGGGGCAGAGTTCCAAATTA
Source organism: Trichosurus vulpecula (assembly GCF_011100635.1). Lineage (NCBI taxonomy): Eukaryota > Metazoa > Chordata > Mammalia > Diprotodontia > Phalangeridae > Trichosurus > Trichosurus vulpecula. The sequence goes on along the minus strand of NC_050576.1, from coordinate 217,196,533 downwards.
CACTCCAGATGGCCTAAAACAACATAGCCTCACCAGGACAGTGAATTAAAATACTTGTCTTCTGAGAGCCCCTCCAATATTTATCATTTCCCATTTTTATCAGTCTTGGCAATCTGGTGGGTATGAGGTAGTACCTCAGAGTTGTTTCAAATTGCATTTCTCCAATTAGTAGTTATTTGGAGCATTCTTTTTTTTTTCCCCTATGGCTATTGATAGCTTCTATTCTATATCTTGTATGAAAACTGGTTATTTGTATCCTTTGACCATTTATCTGTTAGGGAATAGCTCTCATTCATATAAATTTGACTCAGTTCTTTCCTTGATCAGAAAAACTTGCTGGAAAGGGTTATCTCAAATTTCTACTCCTTTTCTAATTTTAGCTGTGTTGATTTTGTTTCTATAAGACCTTCTTAATTTTATGCAATCAAAATCCTCCATTTTGCCCCTTGTGTGAATCTCTGTGTCTTTTATTTTGTCATAAACTCTTACCTTATCCATACATCTGACTGGTAATTTCTTCTGTGCTCCTCTAATTTGCTAATGATGTCACCCTTTATTTCAAGATCATATACCCATTTGAAGCTGAACTTGGCATATTGTGTGATACTGGTTATACGTAGTTTCTGCCAGATTACTTTCTAGTTTTCCCAACAGTTTTTTTGTAAAATAGAGTCACATTATTTCTTTAGTCAAAACTCTTTAAAGAAATGGAAAAGAAATTTTTTGGAAATCTTTTTTTTTCTCTTGGAATTTAAAGCAAAAAGACACTAAGTCTAAAGGTTTAAGAGAAATTTTTTGTAAGTCATAAATCTGTATAGTGCTCTTACAGTACTGTTTCTTGTTTCTCCTTGGTATTGCAGTTTCAGCAAAAATATGGGGGCAGATAGAAAAAAAGGGAATTAATTTATTCTGTCTTTGAAACTGTCTTTGAAAAAATATAAAGTTAAATTTTGGGAGAAATTGTATTACAAATCATTTGTCTATAAAATACAGCTGCAGTGAATTTCTTGTGTGTAATCATAGTTGTCAGTTAATTCAGGAACTCTACCATCACTAATATATCAAAACACACAGATTATATTTAGGCTAAGAAGTTAATCCTGTAGGTATTTCAAATATGCATGTAATGAAGCAAATGAAAATTTCTAAAATGTTTTAAAATTTAAAATGACAAAACATAAAACATTAATCACTTTTTTTTTGTTAAACCATCAGTTTTATTCTAGAAACAAAAAGCTTTTCTTTTCAGGGTGATAGCTTTTAGAATTTTGAAAATAACATCCAGAATAACTAAAATGGAAATATTTTAAATTTTTTACTCAATTTTTTTTTTCAAAACTGAAAGAAAATTGGCTAGTGTGTGGCTTAACACACACAATCTAGACACAGATGAACAGAATTCTGATTGAGATAAGAAATGGTGATGTCATGGAGCCTCAGGGGACAGAGAAAACTACATCTCAGCAGATGACTAAAGTATTCCTGAGCTAATGAGATGGGTGAATATCTTGTTCTCCTCCCTTTAGTGAAAGGAACAACATGTATAACTTTGCCATGCTAAGTTATGTTTTGTTAATAATAATAATATTTGTGGAACAAAGAGGCATTGCGATTGAGTGGAGGGAGAGCTCAAGAGAAGCAAACAGCATTTGAGTCTCCCTGAGGCCAGGAACAGAGCAGGATCTCAGTTCTAGCCTCCAGCCCAGTCTGAACTTTGTAGAGTAATAGCCAGGACACAAATCTCAGACCAGAGGGGAGCATACAGCTCTATCATTCTGGACCACCAGAGCTTTTCTGCTTTTTAGTAGGGGTTGACTCCATTAGCAGTCTACTGTTGGTTTCACTCAATCCCAGGTCAAGAGCTTGTAGTTGTCAGATCTAGGGGACGGAAATTAATTTGGACCTGGATTTGACCACTTTAAGAGCTCTGACAACTTGGAGTTTCCCAGCCTGAGCAGTAATTCAAGTTCTGTAATATGAAAATACTCAGTACTTTAGGATGGTAGCAGAAAGAACAACCTAGAGCCTCCAGAAGCAAGCAGAAACTGGCCATAACATAAAAGTCCAAAATCAGGATGTAGGATGGAAAAGTGAGAGAAGAGAAAAAGAATCTCATCCTCCATAGAAATTATTACTCCATGAAAAGATATTATGGTGACAGACACTCAAGACCAAAACCCAAAAGAAGAAGAAGAACAGAATAATTCCAAAACATCTATAAGCAAAGCCTCAAAGAAGAATGCAACTTAGGCACACATTCAACTAGAATTCCTGGAAGAGATGAAGCAAGAGCTCAAAAAATAGTTTAAAACCATTTTTACAAATGTGTTATGAAACCAAGATTCAGAAAAGGAATTAGCAGCTTAGCAAAAAGGTACAAAACCTTGTCCAAATAACAAGCTTCCTTAAAATTAATATTGACTGAGTAGAAACCATTGACGCCATGAAACAACAAGAAATATTAAAACAAGTCAAAAGCCTGAAGAAATTATAAGATTTCATATTTTCATATCATAAAACAGCTGACTTGCAAAAGAAATTGAGATGAGACAACTTAAGAATCATTGGACTATCTGAAAGCTATGATACCAACCCCTCCCCCACAAAAAAGAGCCTAGACATCATATATCAAAAATGATAAAAGAGATTGTCAGATCTCTTAGACATGGAGTGGAAATAGAAAGAATTCACTGGTTGGGGCATCTAAGCTAGGTGGTGCAATGGATAAAGCCCCAGCCTTGCAGTCAGAAGGAACTGAAATCAAATCCAGCCTCCGATACATACTAGCTGTTTGACCCAGGACAAGTCACTTAACTCTAGTTGCCTCCCAAAAATTAAAAAAAAAAAAAGAATTCACTGATCACCTCCTGAAAGAAACCCCAAAATGAAAGCCTTCAGGAATATTTAGCCAAAATCCATAGCTTTCTGGTAAAAAAAAAAAAAAAGTAGATATAAGCAGCCAGAAAGAAAAAAAATTCAAGTCCCAAGGAGCCATAGTCAGGCTCATGCCCAATCTAGTAGCTACTACTATAAGGAGGGGAGAACTTGAAACAAAATATTCCAAGAATTAAATAATACAGGATAATAATCAGGGATTAACTTACTTAGCAAAATTGAGTATAATCTTACAGGGGAAAAAATGGACCTTTTATGAAATAGATGACTTCTAAGCATTCTTGATTAAAAGACCAGAACTATGAAGAAACTTTGAATTTCAAACACAAGGAGTAAAAAAAAAAAAAGAAGAAGAAGAAGGTAAGCATGAACAATCCTAAGGTACTAACCAAGGATGAACTACTTACATTCTTTTTTGTTATGTCTAATAAATTTATTTGAATATTTAAAATGAACTTTGTAACATCAATTAATAAAGTTAAAGAACACAAATTAGAAAATAAAATTTCACAAGGTTAAAAAAATTAAGGTTTGACAGTGAAGGTAAGGGGAGATTTTTAAATAACCATTTAATAGAGTGGAGAAATAGAAGGGAAAATGGCAGGGGGAGAGAAAAAGAGAGATAAAAAGGAAGAGTAAAAAAAAAAAGAATTGATGTAAAACCACTAAACTAAGTTTAAAAATTGGAGTTAAGAATATTATGGGGAGGAGAGCCTATAAGATCAGTTACCTAAAAGTAGTTTAAATAAAACTAATCATAGGGGCAAAGTATTAACTTTAAAGAGAATGAAGATTACCATATTTCCCCATGTATAAGACGCACCCTTTTGTGACAAATTTGGAGTCTAAAACCTGGGTTCGTCTTTTTTAAAAATTAATTTATTTATTTTATTTAATATATTTAGTTTTCAGCATTGATTTTCACAAGAGTTTGAATTAATAATTTTCTCCCCATTTCTACCCTCCCCCCACTCCAAGATGGCATATGTTCTGGTTGCCCCATTCTCCAGTAATCCCTTCCTTCTGTCACCCCACTCCCCTCCCATTCCCTTTTCCCTTACTTTCTTGTAGGGCTTAATAAATTTGTATGTCCCATTGCCTGTGTATCTTATTTCCTAGTTGCGTGCAAAAACTGTTTTTTTTGGTTTTGATCATCTGTTTTTAAAACTTTTGAGTTCCAACTTCTCTCCACTCTTCCCTCCCCACCCACCCTTCCTAAGAAGGCAAGCAATTCAGCATAGGCCACGTGCGTATCATTATGTAAAACCCTTCCACAATACTCATGTTGTGAAAGACTAACTATATTTTTCTCCTTCCTAACCTATCCCCCTTCATTCAGTTTTCTCCCTTTACCCTCTCCTTTTTTGAAAGCGTTTGTTTTTGATTACCTCCTCCCCCTATCTGCCCTCCCTTCTATCACCCCCCTTTTTTTATCTTCTTCCTCCTTCTTTCCTGTGGGGTAAGATACCCAATTGAGTGTGTATGGTATTCCCTCCTCAGGTCAAATATGATGAGAGCAAGATTCACTCATTCCCCCTCACCTGCCTTCTCTTCTCTTCCTACAGAACTGTGAACTCCTGTCACTCTGTCCCCTGCACCTTTTCCCACTAACCTTTTCTGTTGTTTTTGGTGTTTGTGGGTTGAGAAGTCTGGTAACTGCCACAGCTCCCTGATTCAGAGTGCTAGGGCCTGGTTGGTCCTGCTGCCGCCCACGCTGGGCTCCTCTCCCCTCTGCTCCCAGCTCCGTGCGCGATAGACCCCATCCAGCGACCATCTAGGCTGTCCTGGGCTGGAGCCCTGCTTCCCCCTGTTATTTTGTGGGTTCTGCAGTTCTAGGATTGGTTTCCAGACATTTTTATAGGTTTTTGGAGGTACTTTCCAGGGAGCTTAGGCAATTGCCTGCTACATTCTTATATGGGGAAATGATTTCCCTTCTGAGCCCTGTCAGTATCATTGATCACAGAGAATTTCTAATTGGACAGAAGGCCTGGGAGTGGTTCTGTTATGTCTTGATGTTTTTTTAAAAAATAGAATGGAAAGAAGAGGGAAAAAGGAAAGAAAGATTAGGATAAATTATCTCAAAGTTGTATGTTCACCAACTTGGAAGGAGTAGGGAGACTGGCTAACACTGGAACCTCACTTTCATCCCAGTTGGTCAAATTAGAGAGAAGTATACATGCAAATAGGGTTGAGGACAGAGGTAAATTTCACTCAACAGTAATGTAGGAAGCAAAGGACAGAAGCATGACTGGAGCTCTGAGGATATGCATAAAATATTTATGGTTCTTTTTGTGGTAGAAAAGAATTAGAAATCAAGAGAGTGCCCATCAACTGGGCAATGGCTGAACAAATTATTGTATATATGTGTGATTAGAATTCTATTGTAATGTAAGTAATGACGAAAAGGATGGGTTCAGAGGAACCAGGGAAGATATATATGAACTGAGGAGTACAGAACCAGGAGAAAAATTTACACAAGGACAACAATATAGTAAAGGCAAACAACTTTGAATGATTTGGGAACTCTGATCAACATAATTACCAACCATGATTCCAGAGGTCGAAAGGTGAAACCACTTCCTGAGAGCTAGGCAAAAGTCTCAGAGTAAAAAGTAAGACACATTGTGGGGGCGAAGGTGACGAAAGGGGTTGACCAGTGCAGAAATTTGTTGTTCTTGACTATGCATATTTTCAACAGGGAATTTTTTTTCTTTCTTTCTCAATTAGGGTTGGGGTGGTAGGGAGAGAAGGAAAGTTGTGGCTCATTGACAACAAATGTAATTTAATTTACAAAAAATTTACAAAAAAAAAAAAAAAGCAAGAGACCTGGAATTGGAATCAGAAGAGACCTGGGCTTTCTTTGTAACACGGTCTACATGTGTGATTTTAGGCAAGTAGCTACCTCCTCTGAAATTCTGTTTCCTTGTGTGTAAAACAGGAAAATTTATACAGGTAACCTTACCAGATTGTTAGAAGGAATATGCTTTATAACGATGAAGTGCTGGAGAAATGTTATTTGTAAATATTCTTAATTGTACTTAATTGGTCAATAAACATTAAGCATCTACTATGTACGAGGCACCGTACTAAGTTCTAGAGACAGTGAAAGAAAGCCAGCAGAGAGTCCCGACCCTTCAGAAGCTCATAAGCTAAAGAAAACATGTATTATATGTTTAAATATACCACAAAGTATTAGAGGTTGGTTTGATATATGTTGTTTGGAAAAACATCAGCCCTGATAATTATATTGATGGGAATGTATTGACTGGAAGTTTGCAGAACAAAAGGAACCAGCTTAGTTTCCCACCAAATCTCCAGAAATACCTAGAAAATGCATCTGACTGAATTCTGATTAGGAAAGCCAAGAAAAAGTGATTATGAATCATTTTTCAACCCATAGTGGCTTAGGAAGGCAGACATTGAAGACCACATCTGTCCAGGAATGCAACGTGGGCAGAGATTGAAATAGGAATGACAAAGGGCATCAGAGTAGGAATCACAGGGCAGAAAACGATTCCACAGGATCTATGAACTGGTGCAGATTGCAGGAAGGGGTGTCCATCTGGCAGCTATGCTGTTCCATATCATTCCCAGGCCACAGGTCCAGGTGGCAGAGAAATGGTCACCAGTATTGAGTATAGCTACTCTCCAGGAAAAGAGCAGGGACTTAGTTCTAACTGCCACATTGTTGAAGCCAGCAGTGAAACAACCAGGCCAAGGGTCCTAGACCAAAGGGGAGCCTGAAGGTTGGTCACACTGAACTTGCATTCTCCCAGTGAATTAAGTGGCTGACCAGCAGCAGTCTATTGTAACTCCCAGCCAGGGACATGCAAAGATAAGACCAGTTGGGCAAGGAGCTGACCTTGCCCTGGACCACAACATTTGAAAGCCAAACCTTGAAAACCTTAAAACCTTTAAAGTTTTCACAACCAGCCCTCTCCCACCCCACCCCTGCCCCTCCCACCAAGACTGAGCAGTAAAAGCAGCAGAAGGCCATAAAGGGACAGAGGCTCAGGTCAGACATTCCCCAGAAGTGTGCAGAACCCCCAACTGTCATAGAGTCCAAAGTCAAGAAATAGACTGGAAGAATGAGCAAACAAACAAACAAACAAAAAGAATCCCAGCATAAAGAGCTGTTATGGTTACAGGGAAGCTCAAGACACAAAGCTAAAAGAGACACTCAAAAACATCTCCAAGCAAAGCCTCAAAGAAAAATACAGTTTGAAATATTCCTGGAATAGTTATAGCAAGAGGGTTGGGTTTTTTTTGAAGAGCTAAAAATGATTTTAAAAACCAGATGAGAGTGGTAGAGTAAGACATGAGAAAAGAAAGGAGAGCTAGGGAAGAAAGATGTGAAAACAGTATTAACAGCTTGGAACAAGAAGTACACAACATTACTGAATAAAATAACTTTCTCATAATTACAGTCGACCAAATAGAAGCTAATAATTCCATGAGACATCAAGAAATAATAAAACCAAGTCAAAAGAATGAAAAAATAGAAATATGTGAGGTACTTTATAGGAAAAACAGCTCATCTAGAAAACAGATTGAGGAAAGATAATTTGAGCATCATTAGACTACCTGAAAGCTAGGACCAAAAAAAGAAAAATCCTAGACCTCATATTTTAAGAAATTTTAAAAGAAAACTGCTTAGATATCTTAGAACAGGAGGGCAAAGCAGAAATCGAAAGATTCCACTAACAACCTCCCACAACAAACCTCCAAATGAGAATTCCCGTTGAATATTATATCCAAAATCCAGAGCTTCCTGGCAAGCGATTGAATTGAGTGTGGAGCTGGTAGTGCAGTGAATCCAGCACTGGGCCTCAAGTCAGGAAAAGCTGAGTCCAAATCTGGGCAAGTCACTTAACTTCTATTTGCCTCAGTTTCCTCAGTTGTAATATGGGGATAATAATAGCACCTGCCTTTTTCTCTTACCCCACTCCACCTCTTCCACCTACCTTCTTGCCCCTTCACCCAATCTCTTGCCCAGGATTGTCAATTTTACCTTTGTAACATCTGCTGAATATGCAGACCCTCATTACCTCACTCCTGTATTTTAGCAAAAGCCTGATGGTAAGTCTGCCTACTTCAAGTCTCTACCCAATCTGTTTCACCCTCCACTCAGCCACCAAAGCAATTTTCTGAATGTGCAGGTCATCTCCAGAGGCTCCCTATTTTCTCCAAGATCAAATACAAAAATTCTCTATTTGGCATTCAAAGCCCTTCATAACCTATCTTTCCACCCTTCCTCCCCCCTTGTAGTCTTCTTTTACCTTATTCTCTGCCATGTTCTCTTGGATCCAGTGTTTCACAAATGGGATACTGCTCCAGGCATTTTCTCTCCAGCCTGTCTCGCTGTGCCTGGAATGCTCTCCATCCTCAACTCTACCTATTGACTTCCCTGACTTTCTTTAAGTGTCAAGTAAAATCCCATCTTTTACATCTTTCCCAACCCCTCTCAATTCTAGTGACTTCTCTATATTAATATTTTCCTATTTATCCAGTATATAGCTTACTCTGTGTGTGTGTGTGTGTGTGTTTGTAAAAATATATTTATTTGCATGTTGTCTCTCTCATCAAGGTCCTTGAGGCCAGGGACAATGTTTTGCTTCCTTTTGTATCCCTATTGTTTGTCACATATGGTCAGTGCTTAATAAATTTCATATATGTATTTATTTAAATCTTTATCAAGGTTATCTTTTGATCAGATTAAGAGGGTCAGAGAACCTCCCTTCTTTAGGCATATGGGACATATTTTCTAATAAATTGTGTTAAGGATGTTATCTTTCATGTAGACTTCCTAGTTTGTCTTTAAAAGGTATTGAAACTTTAGACTAAGGCTCATACCATTGGTATATCTTACTATGTACAAAAGACAGGTCTTGTTCTCCCTCAAAATTGACTAACATACCAGTATCACCAACATACAGGCAGGAAAACTGTGCCTAACTGAATCAGTTCTATAAACTTGAATGTAATATTCCATGACAAAGCAAACCTTTTTTGTTAACTCTTAGCTGCATAGAATCTCATTTCTCTCCAATCCAAGTCCATTTCTCTCCAAGCACCAGGAAGGCCTGGCTGGAATCAGGCCCAGCTTTTAACAGAAACCTCTAAAAATGCACTGTCTCTTTAAAGAGAGTGTCTCAGCACCCAAGAGTATCTAGAAATTCACAGAATGATGTCTAAAATGTAGTTTGGAAGCATTCAGAAACAGTGGTTCTTAGTAACTGAAATAAGTATATATATATATATTTCTTGGTGCATGATAGCAGACCTTCAGTTTAGTGCAGAATAGAGCAGGCAGTGTCACAAATGACTGAAGCACTACTCTTTGCTTTTTGAAATTAATTGAAAACTTCATACGTAGTCTATTGACTTATCCTTTCCACTACAAAAAATTCTATGAAATAGGTTGGTTTCATAATTTGTCAGTTTAATCTTCCTGGAGATGTTTATCACATTTCATAGCAGGGAAGTTTCATTTACAATATCCAGAATTAATTTACTTGTCCTGACCTGATGTGTCAGTGGTTATACACACAAAATCTTGTTCTCTTTATCAAGTTTCTTTTCTTTAAATTCTCTTGGTTTCCCTCACAGAATTCCTAGCAAGTTGCTTAAATCAGCAGCATTAAAAATTACACTTCTATTAGACTGGTTGGTACCAGACCAACAGTTGATAAGCATCTTATGCTTCCATGATTTAGCAGTTTATTTCATTGATGAATATATTTAACTCACAGGAAGCCAAGTCTATGATCCTCCCAAGTTGATTAGAAGTAGATTGTTGTTTTTCAGTCATTTTCACTTGTGTCTAACTCTTTATGACCCCATTTGGGGTTTTCTTGGCAAAGTCACTGGAGTGGTTTGCCACAACATATTAAGACATAATTTTTAAAATTTCACGTTTCGTTCAGGTGGAACAATTTGATCTTCAGAAGAGTAATGCTTGCTTTTTTTTGTGGTGGCAAAGAATTGGAACTCAAGGGAATGCTCATCACTTGGGGAATAGCTGAACAAGTTGTGGTATATGAATGTAATGGAATGCTATTGTGTTATAAGAAATGGGGAAGATATAGACTTCATAATAACCTGGAAAGACTTACATGATCTGATGCTGAGTGAGAGGAGCAGAACTAGGAGAACTTTATACACAATTACAGACACATGGTATCTCTGATGACTAACTTTGATAGATTTGGCTCATCTCAACAATACAAGGTTCAAAGACAACTCCGAAAGACTCATGATGGAAAAAGCGATTCACATCCAGAGAAAGAATTTTGGAGTCTGAATGGAGATGGAGGCAAAACTATTTGCTCTCTCTCTGTTTTTTTGTTTTTGTTTTTGTTTCTGTTTTGTTTCTTCTTTCTCGTGGTTCATTCCATCAGTTGTAGTTCTTATTTGCAACTTGACTATTGTGAAAATATGTTTACCGTGAAGGTAAATGTAGAGCCTATATTGGATGGCATGCCGTCTTGGCTGGGGAGGGGGAAGGAAAGGGAGAGGGAGAAAATTTGAAACTCAAAAACTTGAGGAAGTGAATGTTGTAAACTAAAAATAAACAAATAAATTTTGAAAAAATTATCATAAATTAAAAGATTAAGATGCCAAAAAAAAGAATGCTTGTACCCCATTTGCAGTGTACCTTGGAGTAATTTTTATCATTTTTTTCTACTCTATTGTGATGAATTAATAGAGATCATCAATAGTGAATCATCTTTGCAGAATAGTAAATACAATATAGGAAATAAGTAGGTAACCTAGATAAAGTCATAATATGCACAATGCTGAAGCTTTTGCTTTTAGTTCATTTTCATAGCTATTTCTAGTTCCCTTCTTACAATAAGTTTTTTTATTGATATCTTTTGTTTTTTCTTCTATTCCCTTCTTACAATAAGTTTTATTTATTGATATCTTTTGTTTTTCCATTGCTTCTAGAGAGTCATCCTATATAACACTGCTATTCTCATCTAATTTCTGATCTCTGTGTCTCTGCAATAACATTTATTTAATTTACTTTTAGTTTCCTCATTTGCATTTTTTTTTAAAAAAAAACACCTGAAAATGTGTAAGGAGTCCCCTTTATTTAATTTCATATTTTAGAGTGTTCAGATGGATGGACTCCCAAGTAATGTGGAGGTCATAGAGATGGAGTTGGGCATATTTTAATTAGTTTTGGTTTTTAGTCTTTAATGGCTGGATTTCAAAGAGTACTAAGTCATTTTTTGTAATTTATTGCAGATGCACCCCACTTGTCTAATATAGTCTAAATATTTATCTAACCCAGGCAATCTTATCTCTTACTGTCTGTAAGCTTAACTGAATGAAAGGTTTTAGATGCACTACCTGGGGAAAAGTACCTCAAGTTTCAGAGTTGTGGAGCAGTTTTACAAGGAAATTATTGAGGTTCCTTCTCTAGGTGCTTTTAATAATAAATTACACACTTGAAGTGAGTCCAGTACATTTGTGCATTGGTAGAGTTAAGAATTCTCTAGCCTTTAAAATGGAATTAAGTGTAGAAATTTTTCTGTGGGGGAATTCGGTATCTGAATAAATGCTGATTGGGTAATCTACCACTAATGCATCTTGGTATCCAATAATGTAGGTTACTTTTGGACTATCCTCCCAGTTTCAAGGAACGTTTCTTTATAGGGATAAACCCTGTGGACTAGAAACGAAAGAGAAATTAATTTCTACATTATTCAAATAAAATCTGTGAAATGCACTAGAGGGTTTTTTGTTTGTATCTTTTGATTACAGAAGGAACTATGATACTTCAGGGCTTATCTTGGCTTCCAGTTCTGTTTAAAATTCTTTCCAGCTAGGCAAGAACTTGGATTAGCTGATTTCTTCTATAACTTGCATTTGGAGGGACAATGAGAACTTGGCATAGAGCCACTAGATACAGAGTGATTTTAGATGTCTGCAGTAACATCAGTTTGATGCCTGACTGGTTCTAAAATGATACTTGAAAGTGGACCATGTCATGTATAAGTACTGCTTCTCTATAAGTACATCATAGGCTTGTCTTTTTTAAAAGGGTCAACTCTTTTGAAGTGGTCATTTTTATTGTAAATGTTAGGGAAGTCAGTGTTGTTACATCTTCTTCCTGCCTTTATTATATGTATTAGAACTTGTTAGACTAACACCTTATTAGGCTGTGTTGTAGATGGATTTTCTGAGCCAATATGAACATGGTAATATATGTTAACTGTGTACTGGTACTAATGTGAAACCTCTGATTATTGGGGCAGGCATAACTCTTCAAGTTATTAACAATTCACATTTGTATAGTTATTTTAAGTTTTTATTCTGCTTTTTTTTTTTAACAGCCCTGTGAGGTAGGTAATGGAAGTAGTATCTTTCTATTTCAATAGCTGACTGATCAGATCCTCTGAGAAGTTAAGCGACTTGTCGTCTTAGACAAGATTTGTATCCAGATTTCTTGATTCCTTGAGTGCAGCATTCATTCCATTATGCCATGATGCAAGAGGAAACTTGTGTGGCTACAGTGGCTATGCCAAGGGACACGAACTAAAAGTGTTGGCACCTTATAAATTTGAAATACTATGCACATTTTTATAAATCTAGCTTTTTTCTTTATATGTCAGGACAACATCCAGCAATTGAGACTAGGATAAATGAGGCCCCGGCTGCCTTGTGTAAAGTAAACAGATGCATTTGTTGGAATTTATTCCAAATCAACTATTTGGCACTGTCTTCCATCTGTAGAACCATATAACTAAGTCCCAAGTGCTTGTAGCTTTTGCCAATGTTCAGCAGTACTATGATGTGGAAAATGGAAACACCATGTCATAGTGACACTGGGGAGGTTACAAATATATACTGTAGGGATACAAATATATACTCTTTCCAGGGTTCTAAGTATATATATTTTGTTTGGGGTACATCCCCCTTTTTTCAGCAGATTGGTCCTCCGCTCTCCAAATTCATCTTCATTGGAGAGTTTGGATCTTTGCCAAGCTATAAGGCAATCATATCCCGAACTACTGGGGATTTGTTAAGCTCAAGTATTTTATATTTTGATTTTGTTTAGAGGCTGGAGAATTTGAAGTTGTCATGGATGAGTAGGGGTTTTGGATATACTATAAAGCCTTTGATCTAAAAAGCTCTTATGATGCAGAGAAAAAAATACAATGTCAGTATTTGATGAAACTCAGTTGGAAGTTCACTGGTTTCTTTGTTTATTTTCATTTCTCCCTATAGTGGTATTAGTTATGATTTTTTTGGGTGTGAAAATAACTTTATTTTCAGTACATGGCACTGGTTTCTTTCCTGATTCTTTCAGGCTTATTACAATTCAGTGCTATCACATTGAAGCAATTTCAGAGCCATTAGTAATTACCAGTATGGCCCAAAGTAAGAAAAGAAAGAAACTTCATTTTAAAATTTAGTTTCTTGTGCCTTTGCAAACATGGTCAGAACATTCAACCACTAAAATTTGTTCAAACAGGTCTTCTACCTTGAGTTATTTCCAGTGGTGGATAGAATGCTGGTTTTAGAGTCAACAGGACCAGAATTCAAATCCTACCTTAGACATTTCCTAACAGTGTGACCATTGGGATGTCACTCAACCTATCTCACCCACAGTTTGCTCTTCTGTAAAATGAAAGGGTTTAACTCATCCTCTCTACATAGGCCTCATAGTCCCAATTCTGTTCATATGAAAGCCAATGTAGCTACTTTTTCTGTTTAATTATTATAGTAGATAGCAGATAGCCTTGATGACGGTTCAGGTGAGATGAAGCTCATTCCTTTTGATTGCAGATGGCTGAACTTAATTTGTGTCTTACCCTGGTTTCTGGCCTATAAGCTTTTCTGTGCATTGAAAAGTGCGGCTACTTAAAATATGCAGATTAGGAAGATACCTTCTACTATGAACCCCAAATGATGTACTTTTAATTCAGTTTTAAATGTAAATTGAATACAGTGATTCTCTCTGACCTCCACATTTACATCGTTGCATTTATCATTGCTTATCATTTATTAAAACACAATAATATCATTGCATTACAGTCACATATTTGTTTAGCCACTCCCTAGTCAGTAGGCAAATGGTAGTGGAGGAACCTGTGGGAATAGACTACTGTCAGAGTAATGTAAGCAAAAATTTATCACAGGAATAAAATGCTGATTTAAATGAAAAAGGAGACCAAAAAGTAAAAATGGAGGGTGTAACAAGCCTAACAATCATAACTTTAAATGTGAATTGTTTAAATAGTGCAATAAAACAAAAAACATAATGGGTAAGAAAGAAAAAAACAAATAATTTGTTATAAATGAGAAAGACATCTGGTGCAAATGCTGGAACAAAACTTACTACCTACCAAGTGAGTATTTAAAAAGCTGGAATTCCATTCATGTTGTAAGATAAAACAAAAATGTAAAATTACATTATCAGGAATAGAGTTAAACTCTATATCCATGACAAGTCTGGGTGCCATCTGCCATTTGTAACTTGCACATAAATCCCTTGTCTTACATCAGAAAACAGTTCATGGAGACTCAGCAACTAATTTTCTCAAGGAATTTAGCTGCCTAGTGTATAAACTCTTTACATATAAAACCAGTCTTATAATATTCTTCTATTCTGTTGTATGCTTATACCTCCTTGCTTATTTTAATGCTAAACAAGGTGATTATATTATCTGCAAAATCATAAACATCATGCCAATACTGATAGTAAACTGACACTGCATCTAAATTCATATGAATTCATAATTTGTGTATGGGGAATAGCAAAACCATTTTGGCTAGACCATAGTGTGTGTGTAAAAAGGTGGGTTGGATCCTGGTTGTGAAGAGCTTTATTTCCCAAATGAAACAGTTTATATTTCAGCCTTGGGTAATAGAGAGGTGCTACAGTATATGCATTTGGTGGTGTGGCTTGGAGATAGGAGATAGGTCATTTGTGGATGCAGAATCAAAAGTAAGCCCAAGGGGCTGTATTGTAGGGAAGAAATTTGTAAGTAGTTTTAAAAAGTAGAAAAGGGCTAGGTTTTGAATTTTTAAATTTTTAAATGCCAATGACATTTGAGCTTATGGATAAAATAAGGAGTCACTGGAGTTTATTGAGGGAGTGGAGGAAAGACATGAGCAGACTTGTGCATTGCAAAGTCATTCTGGCAGCTCCGTACAGGATGGATTAGGGTGGGGAGTCGCCTGGTATGGGAGACTAAATAGGAGACTGTTCCAACTAGGAGGGAGGCAGTGGAAGCATAGAGGAGGGCACACATGTGGAAGATGTTATAGAGAAAGAAATGACAAAATTTGGGAACAATCTAGATATGTGAGTTGTGCAGGAGAGAGAGGAGTCATGGAAGGCAACACCAAAGGTTTCTAATTGAAAATGATGCTCTCACCAAAAAAGAAAAAAGACATTGACAAAAGACAATATCTCTATCATTGATAGAGATATTCGGATCAGTGGTAGATTTGGGAGGAAAGTTGAATTCATTTTTTAATCAGCCTAATGGAATAAAGAAAATGTTTAACTTGAAAGTCATTTGAACTTAGAAGTTTAAATTCCATCTCTGTTACTACCTATGTGACCTTAGAAAGTCACATCCTTTCTTCTAATTTATTAGAGTTCTGCTTGATAAGTTCTGGCATCCTTTGTAGCTCTAGGCCTCTAGATCTGTGATCTTATGCCTACATACAGAACATGCAATTCAACATATTGGTGGTAGGCTCAGGAGAGAAACTAGAAGTGGTTATATAGAGTCATCTGTATTGAGGTACTGCTAATTGAACCCATGAATATCTGATGAAGTCAACTAGTGAGACTTCTGATACTGTAAGAGTTATTTTGACAAAGCTCAGAACCCTGTGAACCTTTTCCTGTCTCTTCCTGTCTTCACGAAGCATCCTCTCTTATCCCTTGCAATTGTGTATCTTTTCTTTGTGAATATCCCTGTCCGTTTATTGAATCATATAATGTTTTGTGTTCTTAATTCTGAAAGCTGGCGATTGAATTTTTAATACTTCGCTACAAAAGAAAGAGAACTAATTGACTTTTATTTATGTTTTGGCCCTCATTTTCATGTTATTCTGTGGTTAGTGGCCCTAGAAGAAATAATACTTCTTAGCTTAGGGCGTAACACACAAGTTATGTATTAAGAAATGTTTTTAATGGTTACTGATGGAAGCTTTTGGTAGTAGCTAATAAGTCATTTTTAGTTCTCATTTCTGTGATTTAATGAACATTAGTAAGATATAACTTGCGTTCACATTTTTTTGTCTATTCCCATACATAACTTCCCTTTTCACTCTCTTAGGGTCATTCACTATCTCCTTCCCTCAACACTCACAATACACTTTCTTTTTACTCTCATTTTAAATAAATTTTATTCCTATCTTTTGTTTCTATATTTCTTAAGAGAAACTCAAAGTGCCCACATGGTTTCTCTCTCTCTCTCTCTCTTTTACACACATGCACACACACACACTCACGTTTAGTATCTTGGTGCTCCTCCCCAGGGACTCTACAATACATGGCTCCAAATTCTCTGCTTGACACTTAGCCAGTGAAAAGCTTGATATGAATTCAATAATAGGTAGATGAAGAGAGTTGTATATGATTTTTTTTAAACAGTTCCCCTTTTTTGTGGAACTAGAGGGAGAAAGATGGGAGGAAATTAGAGGCAAAAGTGCAGACATGTCATTTGACTGATGTGGGAGGCATTCTTGAAAAAAAGCTTTTTTCACACTTGTGCAGTTTTCACGGAAAGCCTAAACATCTTTCCCAATGTCTTAATTGACCTAATGGCTGAAACAGGAGTTGAGCTGGATATATAGTAGGTTTTTAATATATGCTTGTTGTTTATTTCAACCCAGGTTTTCCCAACTTTGCAATCATTTTTCTGTTGTACTACCTCGGAGTAGTTAGTTGCAAATACCCCTAATTCTTTATTTTTTCCACAATACTGTTGCTTTCTCCAAGCTTAATATTCAGATATTGTGATTTTGTTTTCTTTTCTCTTCTACAGGTTTTGCATGCAGAAGTGTGTCAGTCTGGTGCCTGGAGTCACACTGGATTTAATAGAGAAGTAAGCAAAATTTTAATATACTTGAACAACTTTGATTTTCAAGACAAGTGGGAAGTTATTTACTATTGTTTCTTATTTGATTTGTAGGATTTTTTTTTCTGCTGATGTGGGGTTGTTTCTCCTTCATCTGCCTGTGCTCTCCTGTTCTTTTTACACTTATTAAGGTCAGCTTTTGTGAAGTGTCAGTGTTTACTCTCAGAATAATTTAGGATGAAGAGAAGGGATTGGGCCTGGGGCTGTGATTTCATTAATATACAGAACTTTCAGATAAGGAAACTCTATTTACCAGTCTAAGAGAGCAGATTCTCTGCCACTTATATCCTTAGGTAATTAACTGGCGCCCTCACAAATTCAGTGCATTGCCCCATGTCACACAGCTAGCCTATGTCATGTTTTCCTGGCTCTGAGGCCAGCCCTCCATCCTCTGCAGACATAACCTCACTCAAAATTAAGGCAGTAGAAAAAATCCATTTCTGTACATTTTTCTAACATGAAGACCTCTATACTGATAGACATTTTCTGCTTCCTCTGACATGAAAATAATAATGTGAGAGTTTATAAAAGAGAAGTAATGTGAAGTAAGTATGGGTAAAAAGTCATGTTGAGAATTTATAGGAAAACAGAAAGAGTAGAAGCAGGAAGATAACTGGCATAGACTAATTTAATAGCCCATGACTGTAATCCAGCCAAGAGTATAAGAGGTCCTGATTTTGGATCATTGACTAGGGGAGTAGAGAGAAGATGAATGTTACACATTCTAGGGATAGAATTTAATAATGAGGTAGGGGAAAGAGTCTAAAATCATATGCTCAATTTATATAACCATATAAATTAGAGGATGGTGGTACTTTCAACAAAAATAATTCAGTTTGGTCCAAGAGCAGGCTGTGGAAATGAGATTATTAGTCCAAACCGAGACACTTTCAATTTAAGATACCTATAGATACCTGCTATAGTAGATGATGTTCACCCAGCACTTGACAATGTGGGACTAGAATTCAGGACAGATGTATTGATTTGGGAATCACTTGTGGCGTTGAAACAGCGGTAATATACTGAAATCAGCAAGGGTGAATGTATATAGAGAGAAGAATATAATTTTATCATGATGTCATCATCATGCTCTGTCAAATGAAGGTGATCACACCTGCCTCACATAGTTGCAGTGAGGATCAGATGAGATGGTATTTGTTAGCAGTGGCTAAGTAGCTCAGTGAGCGGGGCTCTGCACCTAGAGTCAGGAAAACCTGAGTTCTAATCATACCTCAGATACCTGTCCGCTGTGTGACTCTGGGCTAGACACTTAACCTCAGTTTATCTCAGGTTCCTCAAGTATAAAAGGGGGTAATGGCATCTACGTCTAAGGATTGTTGTGAAGATGAAGATAGTATTTATAAAGTGCTTAGCACAGTGCCTGGCAAATTTGTAGGTGCTATAGAAGTGATTGTTCCCTCTCCTCCAAACTCCTTAAGAGAGAAGAATCGAGTTGATTCCTGTAATCTGTCTGAGCCCCAAAGGTTTTTTGTGCAGAAAGTCTAAAATGTTTTTCATCAATTCACTTTAAATTATCAGGTGCCTATTTTGAACTAGGTAGCTGAGATATAAAGGTGGAAAATTACAGTTTCCCTTCCCTCAAAGAGCTTGAACCTAATACAACATTTACAGAGAATGATGACCCAAGGGACAGTGGTACACAGTATACCCCTCTGATTTCTTCCCCATTCACCTTCTTGACAAACATAGTTACTAGAGGTAGGATCAGAGACATTAAAGTTAGAATGGAGTTTTCTAGATCATCCCCGCCCTTTATAGATTAGAGAAATGTGGCCCAGAGGTTTAGTGACTTGGCTTCGATCACACAGTTAGGAAGTAGCAGTGGATATGAAGTCAATTATTGAAGTCTAAATCCCAGTTGAGGGCAAAGCATGATGTGATACAGAATGCCATGAAGACACGTGGGATGGGAAATAGCACTTTCTTGCAGGGGGAATCAGAAAAAGCTTCCTGCAGGAAATTCTATTAGACTTTGGTCTTAAAAGAAAGGAATGATTGCAATAGGGAAGAAGTGTTGTGGTATAGGACCTGGCACAGAAAGGACATGGGCATGACGAATTCATGGAATATCTGAAAATCCAAATAGGCTCCCTGGTTCAGACTCCCTTGCCTATTATTCAAGGCCCAAGCCAAAAAGTACCATTTCCTTGAAAAATTTTCCGAGCCCTTCCTTGTGTCCCCCAATCCAGTCAACTTAGATCTTTTCCCTCTTTAACTTTTTATGAACACCTTATTTTTCCCAAATTCACTGAATATTTATCATTTTGTATTATTCCATCTATGTGTTTGTCATTACTCCTTCCCTCCAACCACATACTTTCCAAGTTGAATAGAGCAAGAGTTTACGTAACCTAATTCTGGTTGTGTTATACTGAAGTCCTTCCCCTGCAACTATATTTGTATACTAGATCTTGCTACAGAGCAAAAGAGTTATTTAAATGTTCATTAGAGAGTTTAGTTCAACTTTATGGTTTTTGGCCATTATGTCTATCCATACAGCTTGATTGGTGGTACCAGGATCAGGTCACATGCCACTCCCTTCCCTAAGAGGCTAAATTCAACCTACCCCTCTTTAATGCCTGTGGATAATATGAGGACAATTAGTGCCTTAGTTCCCCCTTTTGTTCCTTTGTCCCTGTCATCCATCCTTTCCTATTCTGCTTAATTTTTTCCACCACTACCTCTTCTCCATCCTTTCTTTTTCTCTTCCTCTCCATCTCTTCACTGATAGTGTCACAACGTGCAAGAGGCTTTCCAGTCTTATTACACCTTACTCTCCTCCACATGCTCTGCCATCCAGTGACTGACAGTGGCCTCCTTCCTGTTCAACATTCTGTCTCCCAACTCTGCATTTTCACTGGCTCTAATTCCCTCCTTCCTCTTTGCCTCTTGGCTTCCATCAAGTCCCAGTGAAAATCCCACTTTCTATAAGAATCTTTTCAAATCCTTAAGGCTAGTGTCTTCATTTTGCTGTTTATCTCCAGTGTATCTGGCTTTTTTGTACACAGCTGTTTGCATATTGTCTCCCCCATTAGACTGTGAGTTCTTTGAGAGCAGGGACTTTTTTGCCTTACTTTGGATTCACAGCACTTAGCACAGTTACTGCGACATAGGAATGCTTACTAGTGACACTCAATGAGATAGGAAGGTTCATGGTCATGATTATAAGGGGGTCATGATCAGAGTTAGTTCTGGGAATTAAAAAACTGAAATTAAGTGTGATTAGTTTTCTTAGGCTACTTAGACTTTGTCAGGTTTAAGGCAAATCTCAGTTAGAATTTTAAAATTACCTCCTTGGAGACATTCCTCTTCATTTTGTTGCCATTAGGTTTGAGTTGGTGCCTGCTATTGGCCACAATGACAACCATCTGGCTAACTCGTATTAAGTAATGGGTTCCAGAAATACCACGAAAACAGTTCTGACAATTGTGTGTTTATAACACTACCAAAGCTAAATAAAATTTAGTTATGTTTATTCATTTTTTTCATTCATGAAATATTAAGCACTTATTATCTACAAGTCACTGTGCTAGAGGATGGATATAACTTAATCAGTGAGAATTAGAAAAAAAATTACAAACTAACAAGAATATAATAAATGATCCTTTTGCCTGCTTAACCTAATCTATTTAGATGATTTCATAGTCTCCTCAGGCTCTGTTCTGTCAGAACTAAGTCCAAAGCTCACTCTGCTGTACCTGGTGTAGGATCATAAGGACCACAGAATCTTGAACCTGGAGGAACTAGAGAACATTTTGTAGTCCAATCCATCAGTTTTCAGATGAGGAAACTGAGACACAGAGAAGTGAAGTGACTTTAAAGGAAAAGATGCTATGTTAAGGAAAGTTTTTAAGATCCTTGAAGCTGAAGAAACATCTTCATATTTTTAATTTGTACTTTTTAGAGTGATATAAAAATGCTAGAGTACTATTTTATTATCTTTATTATGCATTGATTTGATATAGTAAATCCTCCTTCATTTTCTTCTGTATTAAAATTAGTTACTTGGGTTTTTTTTTCATACCACTAAAATTCCATTTAGAACTTTTCAGGCAAACTATTGTTCAATATTTGTAAAGTATGAAGTCTTCAAAGGGCATCTTGATTGGGAACATGAATGACTTTTTAAAAATACTGTTCTGTCCTCACATTTCATCACCTAACAAACAAGCACTTCTCCTGTAGGCCCAGTAAGAATACTTGGTACTGTGCTGTATGTTTTCAAAGACTTTCTGTTTTGTAGTTAAAGACTTCAGGGTAAGAAAGTAATGGGTTTTACAAGGATTCTTCTTTTATTCAGTCCAAGCAATGCCACTGTCTTCTAGAACAAAGTGTACCTAAGTCAGAGTAAGTAGTTTAAAAAGATGATTCAGATTTCAGGGATTGCTGCCTTTCAGAAAGGCTTGTTGTCAGAATTAATCTGGGGAGATCCTAGATCCTGGACTTCTGACCACTATCTAGAACTAATTTCTAGGCAGTGGAATGAGGACAGGAAGTTTATTTGGTGGCTATTTGAAAGAGGGTAAAAATTTGAGATGCATTATTTTAAATTAGAGTAGACAATACAGTTGGTTACTGAAATGTTTCTCTAAGTCCTCTAGTAAAACCACCTTCTATTTCTTTAGCCAAGCAAGTTAGAATATATACGTTGTCCATTGTTTCCAAATTTATCATTTCTGCTTTATGATATAGTTTTAAATCTAATTTGGTGTTCATTTTATTCTTATTTTTTTATGATTTCCTTTGACAGTCTAAATATTTTGTTCCTCCAAATGAATATAATATTTATAAAGTATTCATCTATAGTTTGATTAGTAGTATGTTAAATCTCTAAATTAACTTTGATAACTTAATCATTTTTGTTTTATTGTCACAGCTCAGTCTTGAGCACAAAATATTCCTTCAGCTATTTGAGTGATTATTTCTTTAAGGAGCATTTTGTAGTTAAATCTACATAAGTATTTAATATGCTTTGGTAGGATGATTCCCAAATATTTTATGCATTTTATGCAAATGTTAATGACCACTGTACCTTATTACTTGACAAAAGTTGATTTAGAGAATTTAATTTAATTTTTTTCTTTTCTAGTTCCCAAACTGAAATTTAACTGCCATATGAAAAGTTTTGTTTTTTACTGATCTTTTCTTACATCGTCTACATTTCACTCTGTATCTGTCCCTGCCCATGCTCCCCCTTCAGTTAAAGTGAAATTACATGAACTTATAAAAAAGCTTTTATTGATGAATTTTTTTAAGAGAAAGAAGAGAGAGGAAAAACAGCAATACCAATCAATAATTGAAAAAATCTGAAAATACATGTACTGTTTCATGTTCATTGATATTGCACCTCTGCAGGAAGACTGGGGAGAGGTTTCTTCTAATTACTCTTGTTTGAGTCCATGCTTGTTCTTTGTTATTTTTCATCATTCCCTTTCCATTGTTTTGTGGTTAATGTTGTTTCTGTTATGTTGCTGTAGTCATTTTGTAAGTTTTTCCATGCTTCCCTGTAATCATCATAGTTGTCATTTCTTATAGCCCATTAATATTATGTTACATTCATGTACCACAGTTTCTTTAGCCATTCCCCAGTTGATGGACTTCTACTTTGCTTTTAGTTGTTTGCTAACATGAAAAGTGCTTCTATAAATAATTTGACATCTATAGTATATGTACCTCCTTGGGGATTGTACCTAATAGTGGAATAACTGGTTCTGAGGATATGAATATTTTAGGCAATTTGTTTGCATAATTAGAAACGAATGTCCAGAATAGCCGTTCTGATTCACAGCTTCATTAACAATTCACTAGTTTGCCTACCTTCCCATAACTCCTCCGACATAGATTGTTCCTATCTGTTGCCATTATTGCCAGTTGTCTGAGTATGACGTGAAACACCAGGGTTGTCTTGAATCGTATTTATCTTCTTAGTGATTTGGAATATTCTTTCGTATAGTTGCTACTAATTTGTCAGTCTTCTTTTGAGAATTATTTCTTCATATCCTTTGATGAGTTCTCTTCTGAGGAGTGGCTTTTGGTCTTTTATGTATTTATCAGCTAGTTTTCTGTATATCTTTCATACCAAACTCTTTTTTTGTTATTTCTCCAGTTTTTTTAAATTTTTTTTATTTAATATATTTAGTTTTCAGCATTCATTTTCACAAGAGTTTGAATTACAAATTTTCTCCCCATTTCTACCCTCCCCCCCATGCCCAGATGGCGTATATTTTGGTTGCCCTGTTCCCCAATCAGCCCTCCCTTCTGTCACCCCACTCCCCTCCCATCCCCTTTTCCCTTTCTTTCTTGTAGGACAAGATAAATTTCCACGCCGCATTGCCTGTGTATCTTATTTTCTAGTTGCATGCATGAGAAATTTGATAAAAGAATTTTTTTTTCCTAATTGGATCACTATTCTTCTTATCTTGTATGTTTTAATTTAATTTGGGCAATAGCTGTTAAAAGATTCATATTATCAAAATGAACTATTTTTACCTTTTGTAATAGCTTCTATGCCTTGTTTGATTCAGAATATAATCTAGGGGCAGCTAGGTGGCACAGTGAATAGAGCACCAGCCCTGGAGTCAGGAGGACCTGAGTTCAAATCTGGCCTCAGACATTTGACACACTAGCTGTGTGACCCTGGGCAAGTCACTTAACCCCAATTGCTCTGCCTTCCCCCCTCCAAAAAAAAATAAACCCTCCAAAAAGAATATAATCTATTTCTCTTCTAATTATTTTATTATTAATTTATTATTTGTGCTTTTCATTAAGCTTTTTATCTGGCAGTTAAATCTCAGTTTGGAACTTAGAAAAGAAAAAAATTAAATTCTCTAAATCAACTTTTGTCAATAAGCTACAGTGGTCATGTAGCATTTCAAACAACCACAAAAATGCATAAAATATTTGGGAATTATCCTACCAAAGCATATATTTATGTTTGCTATTTATATTTATTTTTATTATATTCAGAGCATGTATCTATTTTGAATATATTGAGGATTATAATGTAATAAGTTGATCTAAGCTTAATTTTATCAGACTGTTTTTCATTTTTTCCCCAGAGCTAGTTTTTTTTTTAGCTTTTTGAATTCTCAAGTTCATTGACCACTTGTTTATTAAGTTCCATTATTTCTGATTTTCCCTTGTCTAGTCTAGTCTGTCCATCTATTCTATAATCAATAAAAAAGTATTTTGAGGTTTGGAAGTGTTATTTGCCTTCATCCCTACCTTTTTTCATTATTTCCCTTGAAAGTCTAGAGCTTTTATTCTTCCCAACGAATTTTATCATTATTTTTCTGAATTCTGTAAAGTATCCTTTTGATAGTTTGATTTTCAGAGCATTAAAACTGTAAATTAACTTTATCAGTATTGTCACCTTTATCACATCTGCATGGCCTATCCATGAGCACCAAATTCTTTATTTCCTTAAGGATCACTTTGTAATTGAATATATACCAATATTTAATGTGCTTCATTTGATTGATTTCCAGATATTTTTATCAATTTTGCAGTTATAGGATTTCCCTTTCTAGTAATGCCTATAAGTACTGTAACCTATAACTTTCCTGAAGTTATTAATTTTCTCACCTACCTGGGTATCAATCTACTCTGATTCCCTAGGATTTTCTTTTTTTGCCCACTTTGTTTTGTTTTTACTTATGAACCTATACATCAAAACATAAGAATATTTCCATAATCTGAAGAACAGCAAATGATAACCAAGTATGAAACCATGATTCTCTTTTATGTACAGCTTTTGTTTTGTTTTTTTTAAGCACATAGTAAATTGAACAGTACAGTAGCAACACTGCTTTGCTTGGAGGTATCCCCTTCTGAAACTCATTCTGCTCTTTCTTTTTTTGCTTGCATAAGGGGCACTTTAAAATGGAAGCTAAATCATATTTTGTGTTCATTAGTAGAGTTACCACCAAATATATTATTCATCTTGTAGTTTTTTTGGTAATGAGGCTACTATTATTTCTATTACTGCATCTTTGATTTTTTTTATTAAGCAGAAATGCTGCTGATTTTTGTGGATCTATTTTGTTGCCTTCAACTTTGTTCAAGATATTAACTGTCTCAATGAGTATCTTTGCTGATTTCCTAGGATTTTCTATGAAGTTCCTTGGAATTTTCTAACATTATGTCATCAGTCAATAAGATAGTTTTATTTCCTATATTTCTTTCTATTGTCTTAATGCTATTATTGGCATTTCTATAACCATACACTTTAACAAAAATGACTGTGTTTTAGAGCACATTGAAATGGCAAATAAGTATAAATGGCAGAAATGCTGAATGAAGTTTAGTCTTTTCAAGTGTGAAAAATCCCTTTTCTCAGTGAAAAAAATCTAATACCCAAATTATTTTTGAGAGAAGGAAAAAAACTCTTTACATCTAGTTTTTAATTGTGTTAGTTTTTTTTAACATCCATGTTTTACCTGGGAAGCATCTCCCATTCCAACAAAATTTTATCGTGATAACATAATACTTAGCTTTTTTTCCGCAGCTGTCTTATTAGCTGTTGAGAAGAAAACAACACTAAAAAAGCATACTTGTTTTTGATCCTGCAGTTACATATACAACTATAAAATACAACACATCTATATAAATATGTATGTTTTTATTTTTTATATATATATATATATGTACATATAAAATTGCAAACAGATCCAATAATCTGAGTTCCCTTATGTTGTCATTGATTTATAGATTAGTTCTACGCAGTCTTTTTTTTTTTTTTTTTTTGAGGCAGTTGGAATTAAGGGTCACACAGCTCCTAAGTGTCTGGGGCTGGATTTGGATTTAGATTCTCCTTACTCCAGGGTTGGTGCTACCTCCACTGTGCCACCTAGCTGCCCCTCAGTCTTTTTTTAATATATATGTTTATTGATGCCATTTTTTTTCTTCATCAAATTTTCCCATTTGTCTCTCCAAGTGAATCATCCCATATAACAAATGATATTTTTAAAGACAAGAAGAAGACACACAAGAAGAAAAAAATATCAAAACAGATCCATTCATTGAAAAATTTGGAATTTGCAAGGTATCCCTCCTGGTTCTCAGCCTCAGCCAAAGGGTGAGCTGGTGGTGCCTGGGTTCTCTTCTTTGAAGTCATTCTTGGTTTTTTTATTTTTGTGGGCAGGGGGAGTGGTTAGGGACTTGTTCTTTCCATCATTGTGTATATGTTTTTTAAGACAAAAATTGATAATATGATTAATAAAAATAGGTTTTACACCTTTAGGCCACAAATAAGTTGGTAGGTTTAAAGAATTCTTTTTTGGAATTTTCTCTCTCTCTCTCTCACACACACACACACACACACACACACACACACACACACAATAATATAGTGAAACAGAGGATCATAAATACTCTTTAGAGTATATGAATACAGCCGAAAAAAAATTTAATATTCCCTTTTGACATGCATTCAAAAATGTTTTTGTGTTATCCTTCTCTAAATATTTATAGTTTGACTCCTTTATCTTCTTTGTGAGGAAAAACAGTATGATACTGGACTTGGAGTCAGATAATTTGGGTTTGTATCATAGCTTCAGATTCACTAGCTCTATCTTCATGCGCTAGTGACAAGCTCTGAATGCCCCTTTTTCTTTATCTGTAAAATAAGGTTAACATTACTTATGCTGCTTGTCATGCAGGGTGGTTGGGAAGAAAAGCGTTTTATAAGTAGAAGTTATTACTTAATGATTGTCATCATTTGGAGTTACCTCCTGTTTCCAATTATAATTGCTTAGTTCATTCATACAAATTTTGATATTAACCCATATAACAACAGGTAAAATAAATTTAAGGGGGCAGTGTTATGGACAGGGGAAATTAGCATTCTACTGCTGCCTTTCATCATGTGGCTACATGAAGGTTATTGTTATACTTTTGCATCATTTAGTATAAGCAATTTTCTCAATTTAATTGGGCAGCATTCTGTATGAGTTGCCATTCACTTATTTGAATTTACTCTCTACATCTGCATATGTAACAGCAGTGGTGCTGTTGTCTTCAGGATTCTTGAGATATATCCTGTCCTGAAATTGAAGAGCAGACTCGTTCAAGGAACATTTGGTATTTTCCATGTGTACAAGTCTCTGTATCAGGTACTGATCAAATTCACAGATGAACAAGGCTTAGTCTTCTTTAGCTCAAAGATTTTACCACTGGATCATAGATTTAGAGCTAAAAGGTACCTTAGAGGCCACTGAATCCTAGCCTTTCATTTTACCGAAGCCTGGAAGAAGTTAAGTGATGCCCAGTCTGTTTCTAAAGTGAGATTTGAACTCAGGTTTTTCAAACACCTACTCGTACTTTTCCACTATACCATACTACTTCATTGGGAGTATAGGGCATGGTAAGGATGATGTCATAATTGTTATTATATCATAAAAGAGTTTTGCTTTAGAAAGATTAATCTAGAATGAAGAGATGAGAGACAGGATAGGAAAGACCTTTGTAGCAATTATAGTAATGTCTTCTTGAGGCAATGAGGACATAAAATCAGATAGTGAGATACCAGTAGTGGAGACATAAATGAGGAAATAGACACTGATGCTTATCCCATTCAAAGTCTTGGCAGACTCATAGCTAGAACATGTCAATGGAAGGGTATGCTTTGTTTAAAAAAAAATAGAAAAATTTTCACAGAGTAGGGATAATTGCAATATAAATGATGTAAAGAATATAAGAAGGAATGGGACCACTGCTTTGGTGGCTAGGAGACTGATGATGGACTGTGGAGGGATGATATAATTATTCAAACTTCTTTTCTCCTATTTTCTCTATCAAAGACAATGATCTTGAACTGAAAGAAATGAAAACTGGGACAGAATCCCAATTGTAAGATGATAATGTGGGTAATGGGGCTGTAGTTGAACTTAATGGATTTAATTTGGTGAAGTGAGGTAGATGATATCTGCTGGGGTTTTTTGCAGATATGAGTGTTGAAATATTGTTTGTGATCTTTGAAAAATTATATAGAAAGTACTGTATGCCACATGAGTGAAGATGGTAAGATTTTCCTGATTTTCAAAAAGAGAAAGTAAATTTGTAAAATCCACCCAAATGAGTGACTTACTCCTAGGAAATTTTAAAATATTAAATAAAAGGTAACCTTTAAGTACTTTTTTTAAAAAAGCAGATCTTTATTGATAGCTCTCTGATAGCTCACAATTTGCCTTTTTATGTTTCTCTTGATTCCTGTGTTTATAATTCACAGTTTCTACTCAGCTTTGGTCTTTTTATCGGGAATCCTTAGAAAACCTCTACTTCATTAATGGTTCATCATTTTTCTCCGGTAGGAATAAACTCAGTTTTGCTTGCTAAGATATTCTTGGTTATGTCTTGTTTGCTATTGGAAATACTGTATTCCAACTTTCATTAGGCTCTAACAGTCTGATTTAGGGTATGATCTCATAAATGCCCATGTGGTTTGAACTTTGTAGGCCCATCCCTGATTAGCACTCCTTGACCTGCCTGCTCAGCTTCAGGCCCCATGCCAGGTGTGTGGGCTAATTCCTCTCTTCTTCTCTCTGGTCACAGTACCAGAGCTGTAAGGTCCTACCTGGTTCACATATCCTGGGGACTAAGGATTAAGGGTCATTGGGAAATTTTTCTCTATTTAGATTGAAATTTGGGAGAGCCTCATCTTATTTTTTAAAAATAGCATTTTGAATAGTGGGGCAATTTCAGTGAAACCTACGCGCTATTGACAAACTATCAGAACAACTATCAGAATAGTTGTGAAGCCAGTTTGGGAGTTTTGCAGGGGAGGAAGGGGATAATTGGTTTGGTGATATTCCCGTATGTCTCATTTCAGTGAATGTTTCTTCTGTATGAGAGAAATGGAGCTCCAATTTCCTTGAATCACTTTTATATTAAAATTGACAGAGGGCATCCATCATTTTGATTTCTCTGGTACCATTAACTTGCTGAGGAATATTGCTATCACGACCCCCTTTCACAGATATGTCTGGCAAAATAAAATGGACAAGGCATCATACAAGAGCAACCTCAAGCAGCCATACCTATCTCCTGCTACACTTTGTATCCATATTGACAGCATAATTTTCTAAAATCCCAGAATATCACATTGCTGTGTTTTTATTTGATTATCTGTTTTTATTTTATCTCTTTTAACCTTAATAGACTCTTAAACACTTTAGGTGTTTTAAAAATAATCAGCTAACAAAATCATTGTATGCTATGTACAGCGGTCTGAAGTTACATAAAAATTTAGGTTTCTAATATGAACACAATTTTAGAAAGGGCCATATGATATATAAACATAGCATTAACAAAGCTTTAACTTTCTAAATTACTGCCTTTTACCAGCTTTACAAGAATTCTCAGTGTTCAATTATGCTTTTAATTTTCTTTCCTATTAATAAGCCCCATGGAAATACCTTCCATTTATGCATGGCTCTCTTATTGCTAAATCTATAAATTGATTAACATTACCTATCTTACCACTGTAAACAAATCATAATATAACTATTTAATAGGAAGCATAATTAAAAGGGCACACTTGATTTTCTGCCATTTTTAGTAGCCAAAAAGGAAAATGATAATGATACACATATACTTCCTACATTTTTCCCTTATCAAAACCTTTTTCCTTATCAGTTAATATTGAGGGGATACAGTGGATAAACAGTTGTTGTGTTTGTCCTTCATTCTCAAAGAGGATCATGGCATCAGAGAAATGTTGATGTGACTTTGCAGTTGACTTTGATTTGAGTGAGAGAGGCCTGTGCAAGGTCACACTGTAAGGGCAAGCACAGTGAGACTTTTTATTGGTTTTTCTTTTGGAGTGATTCTCAGCACTAAGGCCATCAAGTGCCTTTGATTGAGTCTTGCCTTAGTTTGTAGGAAGGCCCACAGCCTTTTGCTAATTAGGTCACAAGCGGTGTGAAGCCCTCAGGCCCAGAAAAAGGGTATATATACGCAGAGGTAGCCATTGAACTCAGAATTGAGAATCTAGAATCTAGAACTCTCAGGCCTGCAGGAGGAGAGGTTTTGCTTGAGGGCTCACACTCTGGAAGAGTATCGTGTGATTTGACCAGAGGAGACTCTGGGTAGCCGTTAAGGAGAGCCCCCTCAAACCCTCCCTCCCCCACCCCCGGCTTTGAAAAACCCAGATCTTGGTGCTTTTCTCTCTCTCTCTCTCTCTCTCTCTCTCTCTCTCTCTCTCATGCTCTCTCTCTCTTTCTCATTCTCTCTCTCATTCTCTCTCTCTCTTTCTCATTCTGTCTCTCATTCTCTGTCTCTCCCCGCCCCGCCTCCTTCTCTTTCTCTCTCTCTCTCTCTCTCTCTCTCTCTCTCTCTCTCTCTCTCTGTCTCTGGTAACTATATATGTTTTGTCTTAGACAGACAGCTAGAAGGCTGTCTGCTGATTTGTGTTATTTTGCTCTGTTTATATAATTTCTGCTTGTAATTTTTGTTTGTGTTTTCTCTGAAGTTCAGGGTGCTAACTTTTTCTCCTGAACTAAGTGAATGATATAGGTATATTTCATTAAAGTGAGATTGTAAAGCCCTTCAAGTTGCTTTTCCTTAGAAAAGCAGATCAAAGAACCCATGCTAGCAGCCCTCCTGTGTGCTGGTGTTGTTGGTCTTACACAGCCATAGTAGGGGTAAGTAGCATTGTTGTTACAGTCACTAGCCTCACTTTCTCCTCCAGAGCCATCTGGGTCCAGTGGTCTGATACTCATCAGGATGACTGGAGATGGCCCAGGATGCATTAGGAAACGGTGGCCCTTTCAGGCTAAGGTCTTTTCAGATTCTCACTTTGAGTGAGGTAATGCCCTTTTGGTGAATAGGCCTCTTTAAGAAGTTAATCAAGGGATGGCCCCTTTAATCAAAAAAATTTTTTAAAAAATCAAACTGGAGGGGAAGACCCTCAGGGTTCCTGCCCAAAAGAGAAATAGTTACTATTTAGTATTTACAGCTTGAAGAGGAAATTAATAAAAGCTAGGGACATTACAAAAGAGTTTCCATAGGAAGACACATTTGAACTTTACCTTGAATGAAATCTAGGGCTTTTCAGAGGCAAAGATGAAGGACTGGAACATTGCAAACATGAAGGACAGCCGGTGCAGAGACATGCAAGTGATGTTCTCGTAGTTTGCTTATAAAAATTTATCTCTTGATTGGATACAGTGTAGCATATTGTAAATTCAGAAGGGAGAAATTTTACAAAATATATCTTCAGACTATAATTTTACCAAATTAGACTAAAAATTTGTTGAAAAGGTACTTTTGCTTAGACACTAAAAATAGCTTGTAAAATTAATTACAAAATTTACAACACCAATTTTCAAAAATATTTGGGTTGAGCACAAAATTGTTTAAAGCTCCCGCATTCCAACAATGACAATTTACATAACTTAATTCTCCAGATACCTATGATTTCATCTGTGTAGATGCTCCCTCTATATTATAGATCATAATGCAAACTGTAAAGCACCTTACTAGGCAGATTTTAAAAGCTATTGTGACCCAAAAATTCATCACTCTACAGCAGCTCATTTGAGGACAAAATTCTTCACGTTTACCTTGGTCTGTTGACCATGACCCATGTGACAGTCCTTTTTTTAAGTTAGAAAAAAGTATTATTTTAGTCCAAGATAGGCAGTAGTACATTCATTATATATTTTACAAAATAGTTGCCAACTTGTCCTTTAAGAATGCTAGCAAAAATCTAGCGTAGCTCATTTCTCAGTAGTGTTTGAAAATTATTATTTTGCTGGTAAAATCATCGTACAAACAAAATATGCAGCCTACTGAACAATGGTTGTTTTAAGTTCCACAGTTGAGAAAATCCATATACAGAGAATAATGTAGATATGTACCTGTTATAAATATGCTACAGTTTTAAGTCTTGCTTGTTGAACACAGCATCCCCAAGTATCCAAGAAGTTTCACACACAATCCATTTAAGTTATTTTTGGCATGAGGCTGTGGCACATCAGAAAAGAACCCCATCCAGTGGAAGTTTCACTGATTTATGACATGCAGCATCATTGGCTTGTCAAGTAGATTTTTCTGTTAAAATGCATGCTTGCTCATGTATTCTTGCATTATCTCCTGTAACATATCAGAGTCTTCTGTAGCCTTGACAGCAGTTTTCTTTGAGGTTTCCTGGATTTCTCTACCCAGCATAAACTCCACCCTTTATAAATCAAGGATAAAATGTGCCTTTTCAAAATTAAGTATAACATCATAGACCACCAGACCATGTTGGCAGTGGCTAAGGCCTCTGCCCACAAACTACTGCACAAGACAGGTCAGAAGCAGGATGAGCCGATGGCTGCCACCTCTCCTTGAGCCATGGGCCATTGAGGTGACCAGTGAAGCCTTTTAGTTTTATTGGACCTACCTGAGGTTGTGGTCTGATGGCATGGTGTTCAAGAATTCAAGGTCACCTTAAAACATGATAAGGTCAGGTTTATACCTCAGCAAATCTATGTGAAGATTGTTAACTGATCTACCAACATTCATGCAGCTGTGAAGAGAGGTTCTTAAAAGAATGTCTAGTGTATCATATAGTTGTAGGTCAGTGACTTTTATCAAAGTGCAAGAACTTGCTCATGCTATTAATCTCTACATAAATATTTACGTCATTTTAAATCTTAGATTATAAATGCCTGCCCTCTAAAATCTGCCCTGCTTTTCACACGTCACTATGTAAAGCTAGAAGAGTAAGAGCGAGCAGCCATGTAGATTTTCTATGTCTCTGCCATATCTTTGATTAGTTTTAATTTCCATAAATTTACTTGACCAATGGGAAAAAAAGAACTTTTGTATGTGATGTTCAAGGCACAAAGGACTACTTAGTGTACTTTTCTACTCTGAGTCTCTGAATTTAAACTTTTATGTAGTAAACAGCCTACCAACTACCTCACACCATAGCATCGTAAGCTTTAGAGCATCAGATTCTATAGATCTTCTCTTCTACCATCTTCACTTTACCATGAAGAGTATTGAGGCTTAGAGAATGGAAGCGATTCTCCCAAGATCATGTAGGTAGTTGTAAATATCAGAAGTAGTGTTTGATCCCAGGTCCTCAGACTCACAGTCTAGTGCACCATGCTGCCTGGACAATATCTAGACAAAAAGAGATTTTCTCACTGAAAGAATTCAGAAATCAAACCTCATTTGGTAGCATAACCACGATTCTTGCATCTCTTGCGATATCCATCAGAAAATTTTTAGTTTCTCGATGGCTTGCTCACCAATACATGTAGTTTATTGCAAGTAAATACCATCATGTAAGTTATCAAAAAAGAATATAACTGAGGAAATCAAATATCCTCCATTTCCCCCATTTTTATCCCCACCCCTCTGCTGTCTTTTATCTGCCACATTTATTATTTATGGAGAACACGTTTTACCAAGACAAGTTTGGAGAGAAGATCCAGGCAGTATGTGGCTATTACGGTGTTTTTTTTTTTTTTAGCTATCTTTAAAGCTGAAGAAAGTATTTATTTTCTAATTAAGCTGCAGAGTTTGGACATAAATTATACTGATCCTTTTTTGAGCAACCCTGATTTCTAATTATCCAAGTTAACCTAGGAGCCTGATGAATAAGCATGTTGCTGCTAAAGCACATGTTTATGTTATGAGTCCTTTGAGACAGTGCCCATGTTTGGGAACTGAGGAATATTTTTCAGCACTGAAACAAAGTTAAGGAACATTCAAACAAATTGCTGGATATATAAGAGTACTTGTAAAGCCCAGGGAATGTGCAGGATTTAACTATGGAGTTGCCTCAATTAGGCTTTTGGTTGGAATTCATTTTAGACCATTAGTGACCCAAAATAGAACAAGAAATTTATATTCCATATGTATAGCATAAACACCATAATTAAAATGGATAGCAATTCAGTTTGCAGGGCAAAGTTGAGTTTGTTGCAAAGAGGGAGATTTGGGTTTGATTTCCTAGCAATTATTGCTATCCAAAAATAGAATAGATTCCCTGGAGCTGTGATGGGTTCCCCAGCCTTAGAGGTCTTTAAGCTGAGACTGGATAATCATTTGCCTGTTATAATGGGGATTCCTTTTTCTTATGGTTTTAGGATCCCTTCCAGCTCTTAAATTCTGTGATTCAGATGTATCTGAATCTAAGTGCAATAATTAGCCTCTAATTAGCAGGGAAATAGACTAGCAGCCTAAAGCGTAGACTTCTAGATTTGGTCCTGCTTTTGACTAGATTTGCATCCTCTGACAAGTTATAAACTTCTCAAAATTTTCATTTTCTAAGATTCTTCAGCTCACTTAAATCTTGGGCCTACACTGGGGAATAATTTTGGATCGTCCATGTAGTTATTGTCAGAAAGGTGTTTCATGAGCTGAATGTAATGTTATCCACTTCCCCCAGGAGGGGATCCAAAGACAGAATTACCTACAGAAAAGGAAAGCAATAGCTCCTTGATAAAATGTTGAGAACAGGACCTTGAAAGAGGAGGTTGGAAAACCTTGCATTGCTCCTACTTTTTTAGGTCCTACCTGTTCCAGGGTTTGAATCAATTTGATTCCGTTGGCAGGCCTGAATATTACTTCATGCATTGAGATTTAGGAGAAAAACAAGTCAAGGTAATAATTCTGTTAAAAAAAAAATCACCCTTGTTTCCTTTGTAAATGTTATAGGCTAGTCCAGGTGGCAAAAATTGGTAATTCTGTAATGTCTGCCAGTCATGGATAAGATGAGTAATGATTCACTAAGAGCTAATGTAGAAATGAGGTGATGGGAATAAGACCCAAAGAGATTGTACAGTGATGAGAACGTGAATAATTTGGAAAAAATGTTGAAATGTTGTAATGTAACAAAATAACAAATCCTTCCCTCCCTGCCAATCAGAATTACCTTTTAAGTTGTGCGTCTGAAAGAAGGCAAAGTGTCGCAGAGGGCTAGTGCACTAGATTTTCCACTCTCGATCTTCTCATTCGTATTATTAGAAGGTCAAAAGTGAAAAAAGAGCTTTTGCCTCTCTTTTTGTAGTCATTTGTACACTGCCGCAAAGCAGCCCACCATTTGTCACAATCAGAAAACTTTAAAGGAAACTTAACTGTGAGATGACATTATAGGTGAGATGCCAAGTGAGAACATCAGAGGTTGGAAGGAAAAGAGAGCTTTGGAGAATGCCTCTGAGAAGGGTACTGCATAGAGCACAGACATCTCCCATCTCTTTTACAAAGGTACAGAAAACCAGTGTCATCAAATCAGATGCCATTTAAGTTCAGTAATGTGATTGCCAGCACAAGTTAGTAGTACTTTCATCTTGTTCTCCATCTTGGTGCGCTCCCAGTGTCTTGGAGAAAACATGTGCATCTGGATGCCTTTGACAGATGCCCTGAATCAGTGGAAGTTCAGTGGCTGCAGATTGATTTGTTTTGTTGGCAACTTGTCTTAATTGAAGGCAGACTTCCAGGTGAGAGTTCCCATTGTGAGCCTGTTAATATGTTTTACCATTCATATTGTGATTATCCTTTCTTTCCTGGTTTGAAATTTTGTTCCTTGATGATTACTAAGTATTATCTGGGAATCTACTGTGTTTTCAAAAAAATGATACTTTAAATCTCTTCTCCTTCCCTCTCTCTGAACTTTTTTGGGATGTTTGTGTTTCTTTTTTAAAGAAATTCACACATCTCCTTTCTTCTGTATTCCCTCCCTGCCCCTTGGAAGGAGGACTTCAATTGGAATGAGAAGACCTGAGATCAAATACTAGTTCTGTAATTTACTGCCTCTGTGACATTTAGCAAGTCACTTAACCTCTCTCTGCCTGTTTCATTTGCAAAGTGAGGGGATTAGAACAAATGGATCTCTGATGGTTCCTTCAATTCTAAACACTATGTTCCTTTAAACCCTAGGTTCTAGAAGTTTTCCTTTTACTCAAAGCATTAGGGGTTGGCCCCAATTTCTTTCTGGGAAAAAAGGGACAAGAAAAAAAGTATACCTTACTCAATTAACAAATATTAATTAAATATTTGCCTGGGGAAACAGAGACAAAAATGAAACAGTCCCTGATCTCAAGGAACAGAGAAATGTCTACATAAACAGACTAGAATAAATAAATATATAGAGCAATTAGAAATTATTTTTGAAATTACATGAAGAAATGCTTCTTGATTTTTGTTTTCTTGGTCTTACTAATACAGAATTGAATAGTGCATGTTCATTAGTTCAGATTTCCACAATCTGTAGTGATTCTTTGAGTTGCTCCTCCATACTCAAAAGCAAACAATACAAATGAAACTAAATTTCTGTTATGAGAAACAAAATCATTTTAATAGGGCTATTCTCGTAACATAAAAGTAATCATATACCATACACATTCACTTAGAATGATAGCATTTGGGAGGGATTCTAAGGTTGATGATGATAAGTTACATTTAATAATTTTACAAAATGGTTCCCTCATAACAATACTTTGAGGTAGATAATACCAGTATTATTTCCTCCCATTTTATCCATGAGAAATTAAGGCAAATATCAAAGCAAGTTTCAGAGCCAAAACTTTATCTATTCCTTCATGCTACCCTTCAGATAAAGAACTAATCTTTCTGTAATTTAAAAATGTAACATTCTGGTCTGGCTTCTTACACATTGGCTGTTTGCACCATAATGTCACATGGAGGGTGGCATCTTATACAAAAGTTAATCTGATTTTCAAACAGAAATAATTATATATAATCAACTCTTTACTTATTCCGTCATTGAGAATAAATGGTATTTACTGCTAGTGACCAGAATATTAAAAACATACAATTCTTATGTGAGTTGTATTCTCAGATACTTATATAAGAGTAATCCAAACACATATATTCTTTTTTTTTTAAATAAAAAACTGAAGCACTTAATAGCTAATGAGATTTTTTGAGATTAAAGACCAATTTTTGGTATATGCCATTGTGATAACCTCAAAATTGCTCTTCTCCCTTCTAATTTCTCCATCTGTATTCTATTTTCTATGCCACTTCCCAAATAATCTTTTTAATAGATGAATTTTTACTGATAATTTTTGTCTTTACATTATAAACATTTCTCCTAGTATCCGTCCTCTTTGCCATCCTAGAGAGCCAGGCCACATAGCATAACATATTTTTAAGAAAAACAAAAAAAACTTAAAAAAAGATCAATAGCTCCAAAAAGGCCAAAAGCATATGAGCTGTTCCTCACCCATGAGCCCACACCTTCTTCCAAAAGAGTGAAATAAGGACATCTTTTCATACTTTTCTTTGGGGCCAGACTTGTGTTTTGAAATTTTTCAGCCTTGATTTGTTGATGATGTTTCCATTTACATTGTTGAAGTTGTGTAAATCTTTTCATGCTCAATATTTATATTTGTCTCTTCTAATAGCTCAGTTTCAAGGGAATTTTTGTTACCCAAAAGTAACTTTTGTATATATAGTAAGTACCTAATAAATGTTGAATTAAAATTAATAATATGATAGAGCCAAGTTGATTTCTGATGCTGAGGACCTTGTATTATTTTGTTCGCCTATGTAAGTTAAAAAAATAGCTGTCTACAGTAATTGATATAGCATTCAAGAATGTAGTTCCATGGAAGTTTTATTAATATGTTTTGATAATCCATGAAAAACCTTCATTTATTTTTCCTTTTTAAATAATAAATTTTCTTAATTTTTTTCATTACCTAGATTTCCCAGAGAACCATCCCTTGTAGCCAAGATTTTTTTTAAAAAGAGGAAATAGAGAAAATTCAGTAAAATCAGTCAACATATTGAAACAAATTTTATGATACTTCCAATTCCTCTCTCCAATCCCCCATGAACCTCTGAAAAGGAGGCGGGGCTGGTATCTTTTCACATCTCTACTTTGGTATTATGCTCTTCATTTATAATTTCGTAACATTCACTTCTTTGTCTTTTTCAATCTCTAATATTTTTTTCCAGTTTCAAAAGAATTCAGTTTTAAGTAAAAAATGCATTTGTCTTTAATTCAAGAATTCTTCACAGTAGTAAAATGAAAAAGATTTCTCCAATAAATTATGAATCAAGGGCCAGGAAAATAATCCATGAATGAAAATTGGGAGGGCAAAAACTGAATGTTAGTATTGGAAGGGACATTGAAGATCATTTTGCCTAATACTTTCATTTTACAGAAGAGGAGCCCGCGATCTAGAGAATATTAGTGTTTTCCAACCCCCAAGGAGACACAGCTAGTCAGTACTTTTTTTCCACCATAGCAGCCTGCCTCATTCAAGTAAATTTAATCAGTTTAAGGGAGTATATGTGGGGATGTGTGCATGTATATGTTAATACTGTTGATACTCAGTTTCCTGCATTTAAAAAAAAAATACGAACTCTACTTTGGCTAAACATATTCCTTCTCTGGTAAATCTCTATTCTGCTGGCCTTGAAGCCTGCACGCACGCGCGCGCGCGCACACACACACACACACACACACACACACAATTTAAGAAATATTTTTATTTTTTCATTTCAAGAATTTTTTCCAGTATTCCTTCCCATAGAGCCATCCTATGTAACAAATATTTTTTTTAAAACAGGAAAAATCAATGAAACTAATCAATGCATTGGAAAATCAGAAAAATGTTATTTTGAATCAATTGCATATATGATTTTCTTGGCTTTGAATACTGTGTTCTATAACAGATCATATAAATCTTTTCATGCTTCTATAGTGATCATATTCATAATTTCTTACAACAAAGTAATATTCTAGGATGTTCATGATACTATGATTTATTTAGCCACTTTTCCAATTGATGGGCATCTATTTTGTTTCCAATTCATTGCCACTGTAAAAAATATGTCATACGAATATTTTGAAATGTATGGATCCTTTTTGTTATTAACGTCTTTTTGGTATATCCCTACTAGCTGAATTTCTGGGACAAAAGGTTTGGGCGTTTTAGTCTCTTTCTTTGCATAATTCCAAATTGGTTTCTAAAACAGTTATACTAATTAGTAACTCCTCCAACAATGCATGAATGTCCCTATCTTTTCACACCACCCCCAAAATCATTCTCATCTTTTGTCATCTTTACCAGTTTTCTAGATGTGAGACGAAACTTCAGAGTTTTGAATTGTATTTCACTTATTATTACTGATTTAAAACATTCTGTCATATGGTTTTTAATAGTTTGCAGTTCTTATTTTAAGAACTGTTTGTTCACATCCTTTGACCACTTATTTATTGGACTGTCTTTTAGTTTCATGTATTTGTCTCTATGTCTTTTATATCAGATCCTTATCAGAATTATTTAATACATATAGACTTTTTTACTTAATCAACTACTTTCTTTTAAAATTCTAGTTCTAATTGATTTTGTTCATACAAAAGCTTTTGACTTTAATCAAAGTTACCTATTTTATATTTTTAATTATCTATACCCCTTATTTGAGAGATTTTACGCAAATATTTTCCCATTTGAATGCTTTCGTATCCTACATACAATAATTCTATTTATACAGATCTATTTTTGCTTTTATAATTGCTTTTATCCCTTTTTTTTCTTAAAGAATATGTTCTTAACAGTGAAAGGTATATGATCTGCTTCTTTCCCAATTTTTTATTGTATAACACTTACATAAGGTATCTCTTGAATTGATTATGGTATATGGTATAAGATTTTGGTCTAAGCCTAGTTTCTGTGTGAATGCTTTCCAGTTTTCTTAGAAGTTTCTGTCAAATAGGGAGTTCTTTCTTAGGTACCTTAAATTTTCAAGTTTATTAAACACTGGCTTATTGAGTTCCATTTGTTTCTAGTTCTCTTTTTTCTACTATATTTTATTTATCTACCTTTCATTCCAGAAATCATTCACTATCGAAAGTCTAAATTTGATTTATACCAGGGATGTAAGGATGAGTTCAAAACTGAGAAAACAATCAACATAACCATATTAAAAGCAAAAGTATCCAAAATCATAATATATGACCTCCCCCTGCTCCCCCCCCTCAAAAAAAAGCCTTTGACAAAGTAGTAAGCTCATTTATACTTTGGGAAAGAATAAAATGCCTTATTAATTAAAAGCAATATACCTTTATGTTTTTGCAATAAATAAAGACAAGGTACCTATTCTCTCCCCACTATTATTTGATATAGTTCTGAAGATCGTAGCAAAGAAAAGAGAAGCAAATTTAAGCGGTAACATTAGAAAAGGAGAAGATAAAACAATCCCTGTTGGTTGATAACATGATGGTTTATTTTGAAAATCCTGGAGATCAGCAAAAATAATAATTGAGACAAAGGTCAACAACATCCACAACAATCAACACTGTGTCTATATAATAATGACAATATCATAAAGGGGAATCCTATTCAAAACAGCTACAAAATGCATAAAACAAACTACTTTTATAGATTCATTTAAAAGTATTCCTTTGCCAGGGGAGGAACTTTTTCTACCAATTCATTTTGGTAGGAGCACATA
Source organism: Trichosurus vulpecula (assembly GCF_011100635.1). Lineage (NCBI taxonomy): Eukaryota > Metazoa > Chordata > Mammalia > Diprotodontia > Phalangeridae > Trichosurus > Trichosurus vulpecula. The sequence goes on along the minus strand of NC_050576.1, from coordinate 217,156,076 downwards.
GTCATTATGTGTCATAGGCAAGACTTTCACTGAGGTCTTCCTGTTTCCCAGCCCAGACCTCTCTATTCACTTTGCCGTGTTGCTCCTTTAAGGGTAGGGTTAGTGACTCATAATATGGGAATACTCTGCTGATTGTTTGTTCTCTTGCTCCCAGGACAGCTATAATTTTATACTCCCTTATGCTATAAGGAATTCAGCCACTGAGGAATAAATATGAATGTAAATTTTATAGACTGTTTAGAACATTAAAGAATTCACTTTTTGGGTGTAACAAAGCTTTTAAAAACAAATGGTTTCTCTCTTGTTTGTTCTTCGATGCATCTTGTTTCTATCTACCGGTGCTGCAGTAGGAATTATATGTGATTTCTAGAGTAGGTAGTGTTTTGACATTCTCTAGGTTCTGGTACAGAAAGAAACCTGAAACAAACAATTTCTGAACTGCTTTAATTTCAGTTTTCATTAAAAATAAGAGGGAATGAGTAAGGTTAGCATATTCCTATATTTAAATAGAGCGAGTGTGGTAAAGGAACAAATCTTGGTTTCCAAAATGACAGTTTTCAAAACAAAATTTATTTTGAAAGTACTATAAATTTGCTTGCTTAAGATAATCTTATTTAAAAAATGACAAAGTTTGAATTAATAAAAAAGAAACTATGTATAATTACAACAGAGAAAAACACAAAAAGAATCATTAGAACATGCTATATAGTTGTAAACCAGTAAAACTGAGAAATCAATAGAAAATTTTTTTAATAGAAATCAATACAAAAATATAAAAACCCCAAGGTAACATCTAATAGAGATCTTAAATAATCCAGTTTCAGAAAAGGAAATTGAACTAGCTACAATGGAACTACCTCTCTGCCCTGTAACTGAAAACAAACACAAAAGTTTGTGCTACATATATTACAACAGAATTATGTAAACATTTTAAAGAAAAATACCTGCACTACACAAATTATTCTCAAAATCTGAGGAAAATGTTCCATCAAACTCCTTTTCATGAGATAAATATCCTAATCTCTGAAGTAGGAAAAGATAAAACAAAGAAAGAGAACACTAAGATATTATTAATGAATATTGATTCAAGACTTTCAAATAAAATCCTTCCAAAAAAGACTACAACAATTTGTCTAGTTAATTATTCACTATGTCCCATCTGTCATTATGTCAGGAATGCAAGTATGGTTCCAAAATTTGGAAAATAATATATTTAATCATATTAAAAACAAAAAGACATAATTTCAGGATGTGCAGAAATAGCCATTGACAAAATACAATACAAATTTTTGCCAAAAATTCTATAACATACAGGTATTGAAGAGCCTTTTCATATCTTTTTTTAAATTTTTAGTAAGTTTTTTAATTGTGTCTTTCATCCATAACTGTATACCTGTATCATCCCATGCCTTCATATAGACCCTTTCTCCAGCATTCCCCAGTATTCCATTTTTAATGCATTGATTGATCTTTCTATCTCCAGCATTTAGTATAATGCCTTTCATAAAGCAGGTATTCAATAAATGCTGCTATTCTTGTTAATGAAGCTATTTATATCTACTATCCCTCTTTCCCTCCCCACATGCCACCATTTTTTTCCTTTTGTCTGTGTAAATTTAATCATTTTATTAATAAGGCTAGCATGTTTAGTAATAAAAGGATGGACATTTGGCCATCTCTCTTGGAGCAAAGATAGTCATGGAGGTGGCCTTAGGTTTTATATATTCTTTTGGAAGAGTGGCAATCAACTCTGATATTTTATAAAGGGCCAAGATTGATATCATGTCACCATATTGTCTTTATACCCGTACCACCCGTAGCCTTGGGCAATTTATTTAAAGAATTTATGCCCCACCCAAGCCTGCAGAACACAATGGCTACTTTACCTTGGTGGAATCTTAAACAAGAAAGTTAATCCAATCTCATTATAAGCAATGTCCTTCTAAAGAGCGAACTTTTAAAAATTATGACTTTAGAAAAAGGGGGGAACTCTGGATATCCCCAAATCATTGTTTATTAATAACCATTTGTTCTCACTTTGAAGTGAGTGAAAATTTCTAAATAATTAACTTGTATCATTCAAGCTGCTCTGATGTCAGTATTAGAGGATACTTGCTTGATTTTATTTTTTCATAATAAGTTTTTATTGATATTTTCTGTTTCTTACATCATCATTGTATCTCTTGGATTGTCTCCCCTCCCCCACCCCAGCCCCACTTTCCCCCAGAGAGTCATCCCATATGACATATATGGAGAAGGAGAAATTATCAGCACACCTGACTGACAGACTGAAAAAGTTGAAAACAATGTGCAGCGTGTAACACTTCCCACTTCCATGAAGTTTGGAATTGTTCCAATTTTGTTACATTTGCTTTAGTTTTTCTGGTGTATCATTCTTTCTGTTTCCATTGTTGAAGATGTGTATATTGTTTTCTTGGTTCTGCTTATTTCACTCTGCATAAGTTCATATAGATGCTTCTTTGTGTTCATCACAGCTATCATTTCTTATAGCACAATAGTGTTCCATTATATTCATGTACCACAATTTGTTTAGACATTCCCTAATCTACTTGGGTATCTATTTTGTTTAGGTTTCTTACTTATCACAAAAACTACTACTGTTAATATTTCGGAGTCTTATGGGACCTTTTTTTCTTATTGATGACTTCCTTGGGGTATAAGACCAGTAATGGAGCCTGTGGTCCAAAGGATAGTCACTTTACTTGCATAAGTCCAAATTGCTTTCCAAAATGGTTTTAGCATTTCACAACTTCAGCAGCAATGGATTAGTATGCCTGTCTTTTTACAACCACTCTAACATGGACTATTGCCATTTTTTGGTCATTTTTCAAATTTGCAGACTGTGGGGTAAAATCTCATAGTTGCTTTAATTTACATTTATCTTATTATTAGTGATTTAGAGCAATTTTTTGTGGTTGTGAATCCTTTTTAGTTCTTTTGAGGACTATTCTTATCATTTGATCATCTATCTGTTAGAGAATGACTGTTACACACACACACACACACACACACACACACACACACATTCTTAGATACCAAACCCTTGTCAGAAAATTTTGAAAAAACTTTTTTCCCATTTCACCACTTCCATTCTTATCCTAGATGCATTAATGTTGTCTGTTTAGCTTTTTAGCTTCTAATAAGCCACAGGTAGAAGATATATCCTTACCACAAGCGATAGAGTCAATTTAAAAAATTACTTCATTTTAAGCATACAAAATAAGAACTATGTCACTGTTAAAAAAAAAAAAGTAGATCTAAGAAGATTGGAATGTTTTGGTCCTGCATTAGACGAGTATTGATTATTTTCATTAAATAGGAATAGAGGAAAGCATGTAATTGGAGAGGGCATTCACAGGTGAGATTCTCTGATAGCACTTCTCATAGGCTGATTAACAGAGGTTCCCTCAAATAATCATCCTTGCCTGAATTCTTGTTTGTGTCAAGGGCTTAAATATATTTGGGCTTGTGGTATATAAATTATGGCATATGTTTACTCTTCTATTTATGGAAATTTTGCATTTGTCTAGGAGATATAATAACTCACTATTCAAAATCTGGATGAGATGCATATCAGCCAATCAGGAAGTATGAAACACCTACTCTGTGCTGTGTACTGTGCTAGATGCTGACTGTATAAGTAAAAAGAATGAAGAAATCCCTAGTCACAAGCAGCTTACATTCTAATGAGCAATGAAATACATAGACATAAAACTGTATATGGGATAAAATAACATTAATATAAGAAATATGTGGAAAGTAGTGTTCTCGCATCTCAGTTATCATTGAAAAGGGAAACTTTCCCATCTTATTGAAAGGGTTGAAACTTCACACATTTATATCCACGATGATATTAATAATACAAACACAAACTACTTTATATTAACTTCTTATAACTATTTTATGTTAATTTCTTTTGATTTTTATAGTCATTCTCTTTTTATGTATTTCTCTCCCCATCTTAGAGCGCAATCTCCTTGTGAGTGGTGATTGTTTCTTTTATTATATTTGTATCCCCAGGGTCTAACAGAGCCCAGTATATAGTGGGCACTTAATAATTGCTTTTTGATTATATTCATTTGAAGAATCAGCTCTCATTTATCCACTAGAGTGATAGTCTTCTCTTTAATTTATTAAAGGCATAGCTTTAAAATCTCACCAGTGGTTTTTAGGATTATTTTAAATGATTTTGCTGGCTATGTCTCTTCCTTTGTTGACCCATTTTTTCAACAAGCATTTAGTAACAGCTTATTGTACACTAAATGCTAAAGATACAAAGAAAAAACAAAAACAGTCCCTGCCCTCAAATTTTGTACATTCTAAGGAGGGAGATAATGTAAATATGTTTATACAGTATATACAGAGTAGATGAAAAGTGTAACCTTAGAGCAAAACTAAGACACGGGGAGAGGGAGATGAGGGTAGGGGCTTACCACTGGTAAATTCCTCCTGAATGAATAAGATGGAACTTCAGATAAGCCTTGAAGGGAACTAGACATTCTGAGCTGAAGAAGTGGAAAGAGAAGGTATTCCAGGCATGGGAGAAAGCCAGTGCAAAGGCATAGAGACTGGAGATGGAGGAGTATCGTGTTACAGAAATAATAAATAAGACATTATGACTGAACCATGGAGTACCCATGAAGGGTAAGTTATGTACAAGAGGATTGGCAAAATGGGATGGACAAATATTAAATATTAATATTTATTATAAATGTAATTATATATTCATATATGATTATAAATATAATATAAATATCAAATGATCCTAGAAGAAATAAGGAGTCCCTGAAGTTTAACAAATGTATCACATTTTCAGAACTACATTTGAGTGTAATCATTTTGTCAGCTATGTGAAGGATGTATTGGAGTGAGGACAGCAGGACTTGAAGCAGGAAAACCAACTAGGAGGTTATTGAGGCAGTAGTCCAGGTGAGAGTTGATGAGGACATAAAGTAATGACATTATTTTGCTGTGCTCCCTTTGTTCAAGGACCAATGACATCAGGAGGGTGATGTCTTGACTTGTGAGTGAATTGTATTTAAGTGAGGCAGAGCTGCTCAGTCATCAGCCTCACTCTCTCCTCCAGAGCCATCAGAGTCCAGTAGCAAGACCAGAGTCAAGATGACTGGTGATGGCCTCAGAGGCAGTGGGTGACCTTGGCCTTTTTAAATTAAGGTCTTTCCCAGGTCTCAGTACTAAGGGCCAAGTAAGAATTGAGACAAAATATGACTTAGTTTACCAGCATAAAAGTATCAGTCTGGGAGGGGAAGACCCTCAGAGTTCTGGCCAGAAAAGAAAACAATTGCTATTTGTGTCAAGACCCTAACAATGCTCAGTGGAGGCTTAGGCTAGAGCCATTCAGTGAAAGCCATCGTGATCTGGATTTAAAGGTGTAGAATGATGTTTTGGCTATGTGAGTGGAGAAAAGGGAATGATTTAGTGGGAAAGATATTGTTTTGGACTTGTTATATTTGAGATGCCAGTGGAACATTCATTTCAAAATATCTGACAGGTAATTTGTGATGTGGGATTGGAAAATGGGAGAGAGACTAAGGTTCTGCATAGTAGATCTATTATTTTACATTAGTAGATCCAGGCATCATCTTCCCAAAGATGACATTTGAATCCATGAAAGCTGATAAGATCACCAAGTAAAATTTGATATAAGACGGAGGGCTTATGATAGGGGTTTAGGGAATTTTCACAGTTAGTGTTTGTGACATAGATGAAGATCCAGTAGAGTAGACAAGTAGAAGAATCTAGAGAAGTTTTCAGTGAAAGGAAGTGTATTAATTATGGAATTCCAAAAAGCACGGTTGAAGGGGAGAACATATTTAGAATTAGACCAGTTTTAAAGTTTAAGAATTCCTAGAACAATGAGCACACCCACATTCAAGTATAAACACAAGGCATTCCAGAGCCAAATAAAATGATTTTTTTGATGCTGCTAAGTCTTTACCATTAACAGGCATTGTTGACTAAATATGCGAGATAGTTGACTAAATATGCAAGACCTCTGTCAGCATAGCACATTTAAATTTCAGAAATTAGAAATGTAGAAATTTCTTATATTTTTATCAGTATTTCTTTCTACTAGTATTTTTTTTAAATTTATTTAACATATTTAGTTTTCAGCATTGATTTTCACAAGAGTTTGAATTACAAATTTTCTCCCCATTTCTACCGTCCCCCCCACTCCAAGATGTTGTATATTCTGGTTGCCCTGTTCCCCAGTCAGCCCTCCCCTCTGTCACCCCACTCACCTCCCATCCCCTTTTCCCTTCCTTTCTTATAGGGCAAGATAAATTTCTACACCCCATTGCCTGTGTATCTTATTTTCTAGTTGCGTGCAAAAACTTTTTTTTTTGTTTTTGCACATCTGTTTTTAAAACTTTGAGTTCCAAATTCTCTCCCCTCTTCCCTTCCCACCCACCCTCCCTAAGAAGTCAAGCAATTCAACATAGGCCACATGTGTATCATTATGTATAATCCTTCCACAATACTGTTGTGAAAGACTAACTATATTTTGCTCCTTCCCATCCCATCCCCCTTTATTGAATTTTCTCCCTTGACCCTGTCCCCTTTCCAAAGTATTTGTTTTTGACTACCTCCACCCCCATCAGCCCTCCCCTCCATCATCCCCCCACCCTTTTTTTATCTTCTTCCCTCTTCTTTCCTGTGGGGTAAGATACCCAATTGGGTGTGTATAGTATTCCCTCCTTAGGCCAAATCTGATGAGAGGAAGGTTCACTCATTCCCCCCTCACCCGACCTCTCCCCTCCTTCCACAGAACTGCTTCCTCTTGCCACCTTTATGCGAGATAATCCACCCCATTCTATTTCTCCTTATCTCCCTCTCTCAGTATGTTCCTCTCTCATCCCTTAATTTGATTTTATTTCTTTTAGATATCTTCCCTTCATCTTCAACTTACCCTGTGTCGAAGCTCTCTCTCTCCCTCCCTCTCTCCTTCTCTCTCTCTGTATACATATATATATATATATATATATACATACATACATAAACATATATGTATGCATGTATGCATATTCCCTTCAGCTACCCTAATACTGAGGTCTCATGAATCATACACATCATCTTTCCATGTAGGAATGTCAACAAAACAGTTCACCTTTAGTAAGTCCCTTGCAATTTCTTTTTCTTGTTCTTTTTCTTGATTACCTTTTCATGCTTCTCTTGATTCTTGTGTTTGAAAGTCAAATTTTCTATTCAGTTCTGGTCTTTTCACTGAGAAAGCTTGAAAGTCCTCTATTTTATTGAAAGTCCATATTTTGCCTTGGAGCATGATACTCAGTTTTGCTGGGTAGGTGATTCTAGGTTTTAATCCTAGCTCCATTGACCTCCGGAATGTCGTATTCCAAGCCCTTCGATCTCTTAATGTAGAGGCTGCCAGATCTTGGGTTATTCTGATTGTGTTTCCACAATACTCAAATTGTTTCTTTCAGGCTGCTTGCAGTATTTTCTCCTTGATCTGGGAGCTCTGGAATTTGGTGACAATATTCCTGGGAGATTTCTTTTTGGGATCTATTTGAGGAGGTGATCAATGGATTCTTTCAATTTCTATTTTTCCCTGTGGCTCTAGAATATCAGGGCAGTTCTTCTTGATAATTTCTTGAAAGATGATATCTAGGCTCTTTTTTTGATCATGGCTTTCAGGTAGTCCAATAATTTTTAAATTCTCTCTCCTGGATCTATTTTCCAGGTCAGTGGTTTTTCCAAGGAGATATTTCACATTGTCTTCCATTTTTTCATTCCTTTGGTTCTGTTTTATAACATCTTGATTTCTCATAAATTGGAATTGTGGAAAGGATTTTTCTTTCCAGCTGTAATTTGGAGGCGAGGACAGTATGAATATGCTAAGACATTCAGACTCTCATCTCTTAGTATCCAAATTTTTTTTAATTAATCATGTTGTATTGCTAAAAGCTGGATAAAATTAAGCTAGACAGCCAGTTGAAGGTAAAGAAGAAGCTCATTTTCAGCTTTGTGGAATATAAAGCATAGTGTTGAAATTACTGTGGGTACCTGGCAGGAATAACAAAGGGCTTGTTTTGGTGAAGTTGGGAAGATGGATTAAATAACATTACATCTCACTCCCGGATAATATCTGGATTCTTTAGTTTGTTAACAGTGGCCAAATCAGTTAACTATGTATGGCAAGGTTATAGCCATCACTTGTACGGTTTTTCTTTCTAAAGGCATTTGTCATTGTTGAGATTTGACTTGCATTGGGGCAGTGAGAGGGGAGCAACAGGAGAGAAGACTAAAAATAAGCATTGAGTTGGTGAGCTCTAGGTTTATATACAGAGTTATTTTCTTCAGAAGCAAAAGTTGTGTGAATTTAAGAACAAGACAACAGAAAATGTATGGAGAAAAAAAGACTATACTAAGATCTTCTAAGGAGCCAAACTATCAGAGGACCTGGGTTTAAAGCCTATCTCTGATGCTTACTATTTGTGTGACCTTGGACAAGTTAATCAACCTGGATATTTGTGAAATGAGATTAGACTAGATGGTCTAAACTTCAGTTGAATGGTTCTGAGTCTGTCATCTGGACTCTGTTATGGAATGTTCTCTCTGCTTCCCTGCCCGTGTCCTGATTCTCCCCCATCCCCTCCCCAAATCCCCAATTTGTGTTAATGAAAATGCCCTGTATTTTATAGGATTCCTGGCAGACTCAATGACAGGAGGACTCCTTTGGGAGAACTGAATTGGATCTTCACTGCAATCACAGATACCATTGCTTGGAATGTGCTGCCCAGGGGTAAGGTTGTCAGGGAATGATTTGAATCGTTAGTAAATAAAGAATGTGCAAAGTTAACTTGGAGAATAATTTGATGGGAAGGGTGGAAGGACTACCAGGTTAAAAGGACACAAGACATTTAGCATCCACATTTGGTCACAGAGAAAGTCAAGTAAGAAGCCTATGCTGTTACCTAATGAAGTGTCAGACACAGTTAGGAGGGAGGAAGTACACATGTCTAGGATTTCTCCAGGATTTGCTTGCCAAATTCAGAATGCATTTTCCTCTTAACTCACTGTCTCTCTTCTGGTGTGTTGTAGCCAGAATTGCTACTTCAAGTCTTGTTTGTCCTTTTATGGGCAGTAGAAAATGTAGATGTTAGTTTCAGCTTGCTTGTTTGGTTCTGAGGTGAAGGGGTGTGTGTGTGTGTGTGTGTGTGTGTGTGTGTGTGCAATTTTGCATGCTGATTTTGACTAACAAGGTACTGTGCTGTCTTCTTTCATTTGTCTCCAGATCTCTTCCAAAAGCTTTTCAGACAAGACCTGTTGGTGGCAAGTCTGTTTCGTAACTTTCTGTTGGCAGAGAGAATCATGAGATCATATAACTGTACCCCAGTCAGCAGTCCACGCCTACCTCCTACCTATATGCATGCAATGTGGTAAGTCTCCAACAACTGAAGATCTATTGCTTTTTGAGCTGCTGTAATTGATCTTTTAAGTTTTGAAATTGTATTGCTTTGAGTTAAAGATATGAGAAGATTTAATTGACACCATTAGAGACCCAAAAACACGTTCACAAAAGTGACTAGGAACTACCCATCCGTGGGATAATTTCTGTATTTGCCTGCTTAGAGCCTGAAGAAGCTCTGGGCTTCTTGCTGAGTATTCTTCCACACTTCAGAAAAGAGCCAGGCCTTCTGCAAATCAGTTCTTGAGGTTAGCAGAAATGGGGTTGGGAGGCATTTTACTGCCTGAACTGCTCTGCACCTGTGATCTCAATGTAAGTGTAAGTTTTGGTTTAATGTCAGTCTTTAACTATGCTTCTTACTTGATGTAACTGATTTTCCCTGATCCTGGGAAACTCCTCTTCAAACTAGGAAAAAAAGTTAATGTAGACAGTTTGACTGAAGGTTCTTCATTTCTTCTTTTCATTCTTGACATCTGGCCTTCTTCAGCAAAACTTTCTGCATAGTTTGATTACAAAGTTCTCTACCATACCTGAATACTGATCAATGAGAAAATTTTCTTGACAGCACATACATCAGTGGATAAAACAGTAGGGAAACTATCTGAAACAGTGCAGATCATATATATTTGGTTTAGAAATGTATTTGATGAATTTTTTGGCAATAGTTTTACTTTAATTCAGTGAAATTTATCACATTCCCTGAAAACATGTCAACTTTCAAGTGAATAGAAGTACTTTGTGTGGCAGTGAAAAACAATGTGGCTTTTAAAACTTTGCTGCCCATCGTTCACAGATGGAAAGCGAGAGGTTCCTGTATCTGATTGTGTTCTTCTGAACCCACCATACATAGCATGCCCTGTGCTGAACCCTAAACAAAGTTGAAGCAGCGTCTCCATTGCTAAGGTCTCTCATACACAACAATATGTAGGGACAAAGAGAGATGAAAGAGACTACTGTATCTATATCCAATGTAGAAGAATGCAATAGCAACTGTTTAATCACCCAGCTTTCAAAAACATCTACTATGTGGACCTGATGACACAGGAGATGTTTGCAAAAGCTGAGTGATTGATTAGTTTTCCATTTTCATTAAATATTTTTTATTTGTGGTATATAAAGCCAGAAATTGCTATGCCCTCCAGAAGCTTACAGTCTAATTGAGTATGTAACATTGAAATATATACCTATATAGATAGAAATTACATGAAAAGCAGATGGAAAATAACCTTGGAGGTAATTCAGGTGACCAGGAAACCCCACAGGCAAAAAAGGCTGTTGTAGTAGTCCAGAGGAGAAATGATGAGGGCTTGAACAAAGGTAGCTACTGTACTAGTGAAAGAAGGGGGCAGATATAAACAGAATCACTAAAGAAACTGGGAAGCTGTGAAGAAAGGTAGTTTTTGCCTGGGAAAGATAATGAGTTCTGTTTCAGACATTCTGAGTTTGAGATACCCATGGGATATCAAGTAAGCAATTAGTGATGTAAGACTGGACAGACTAGGTCTGGATGTCTAGATCTGGGAGTTATCTGCACAAAGATGATGAACCCGTGACTATTGACCATTTTCTTTCATTTAATTTTCTATTATCCTTTAAATAAAGGAATTATAAAAAAATGTGACTGTTGTGATAATCCTATGGAATGCCTTTTTTCTTAATGCCCAGGGAATAGGAAAATGTTACTGTAATGTTTTTATCGACAATTAATGAGTGAAGGAACCTCAAACCACCCTGGTTGCATAAAAGAATAATCATGCCTGTTGTTGAGTACTCGAGAGAGCAGTTTGCTGGTGCGCTGGAGATTCATCTTTCGTCAGAATTCAAATTTTTTAAAATGGCCATCGGGTCACTTCAATGTTGATTTAGTCATGGATCGAAAACTAGTTAATTGATATGAAATAATCATAATAACTGCCTTTGAGCAAGAAGGAAACTTGAACTGAAGATTTCAGGAGTTAAGTTGGCCAATGGAGAAGAAATCAATAAAGGATTTAGAGGAGGAAATCAACAGTTGGTTAAATTTAACTATCAGCTAATAAAATATGAGAGAAACAGTATCATCCCTTCCTCATTTTCAAACCACATATATTTAATGTGTTGTTTTTACTGTATATTTTCCATGTATACACAAATTCCTTCTGCATAGTCAAAGGAGTAGGCTATTGTGAAGCTGAGAAAAGGCAGGAATAGAAAATATCTCTTAATTAGTAGAGCCAGGTATAATAAAAAGTTCAGAGAGAATAGAAATAGATGACTCACACCAAATTAACAGTGCTAGCAAATGGAAAAAAAATCATTGCTATAGATAGGCTAAGGAAACCTGTTGTTTTTTAGTATGCTAAAGGAATTGGTTTTTTCTATTATTTGAATTTTGTCCTGTTTCCTAACTCCAGCATCCTTTTAGTCCTATTTTGATTTTTTTTTTAAATCTAGAATCTATACCTAAGGTCATGTAATAAAATCCCCTATCAGTGTTAGTAGAGCTTTTCCTAGTTAGAACAGGAATATAGCATGTTATTTTATTTTTTAAATAATTTTTAGTTTACAGCATTGGAATATAGCATTTTAGCATGAGAATATAGCACAACATTAATAACAGTAGTGTAAATCTTCATTTTTATTTATTTTTTGTGCCTGGGGAACATGGAATTACATGAAAATTTGCCATGGTTAAAGTAGATTTGGAAAATGATCATATACCAAGGGACTTGGAATTACTTTATAATAGTCATAAAATTATGCTTGAGGTTTTCCTATTTCTTTATTTCTAAGTTTCCCCAAGTTGATTTGTGTGTCTTGGGCCCCTTTCTACACTGAAGATTTAAATATATTTTACTGATTCAGCAGTTACAACCCACTGCCCTGTAAAGGAGCTGTGGCTTAACTTTCCTTTCTGGGAATTTTACTGGTTGGTCTTTCATTGAATTACTGTTTTCTCTCTCAGAGACTAGGAAGAATAGAATGGAATCATCCAGCTGTAGTGTTTCACAATCCTGGCTTACACCCACACTGTTTCCAAGAAACAAAATTCCTTTTCTATTCCAAAAGAACTTATTTTCTTTCTAGCTGGTTTTGTAGCGCTTATAGTTAGTCCTTGTTTAGATCTGTCTCATTGACGTTAGACCTGTTATAGCAGGTAACAACGCACCTTTCAATTACAGTATAGGAAAATCCCAATGTAATAAACTACGTGAGATTTCTAAGTTGTTTCATTTTTCTTGGAAGTGGGATTTTGAAAATTTCAAGGGTGGTTAAAATAAATGGAGTATATAGAACGGAAATATAATTTCTGCTTGATAGTAACACAGTAATGTATTGTGAATAACTCTGTCCATCCGGGACTGCAGGTCATATAAATTGAGCTTAGAAAAAACAGTGGTTATACTGGATTATTTGCTGTAGAGAGTTCCTTGTCATTAGATTAGTTAAGCATTATTACTGTGGAGCCAAGTCATGAAAATTGCTCTGTGATATAAAAATATCCTTTATAATAGCATCCTCTCAACAAAGATTTTATATCTGCATTGCCAAAGGGTAATTATATGATCTGAATTATTTTCTTTTTGCTTGGTTTGAATATTAAGCTTTTGGCCCATTTATTATTATGATAATTCATTTAAAATGGAAGAAACTATTTTTTCAGTCATTCAGTCTTGAGGAAAAGAATAGTTTAAAATGTAAATAACTTATGAAATCCAAGAAAGTATTTCTAAATACCAAATGAAGTCTTGGAAAAACAGATGCTACATATCAAAAAAAAATCCCTGCATTTGTGGCAGGGATTAGGCATGGTGGAAGAACGAGCTCTTACTGGATAATTGGTAAAATTTTAAATCTCCTATATGCAAAAGTATCTTTTTTCAAAAAAATTAAGAAAATGAAATAAATTGGCCAGAAAAGCCAACAAAATGGCTTATATACATTAGAACCTCAACAACAGGCTTAAGAAAAATAATTTGTGGATCAACCAAAAAGGAATCCCATATCATTTTGAAGTTTATTTCTTACCTTAAAAAAAGTTATTTGACATGGCCTTCATTTCTGAATATATCCTTTCAAGAGAACCTTCCCTTTCAACAAAAAATTTAGTGGGGGGTGGAGAGAAGGACACAGAAACAGTTCTGCAAAATTAACTAAGTCTGACATTTTATGCCACATTCCCCTGCCTCCATAATGAAGGCACATTCTTTCTTACCCTGTGAAAAGGATCTTTAAATGCATCAGTGTCAGAAAACTACCTTTGGAATCAGTGTTAATACTTGAAAATCACAGTAAGAAGGATATGGTATATGATAAAAAGGAAATATGAAAAAGCCCTACTGTGTTGGTAAACAAAATGGGCTCTTACCACTCAGTTCAACCAAGTGCCCTTGAAGAGTTTGGCCTTTGTTTCCTTGATTAGATTGAGAGTCCTTGGTGACCTCCTTGCCTCAGGGGAGGGCCTATTTTACACATGAGTTTGAGTGACATGTTTGGGACATCAGAAGCTTTTAGACCACGTGGGTTCAAGTTGCCTCTTTGTGATGATTTTAGGTCACATGTGTGAGTCGCATGTGTGACTCACCCTTGACCATGAAAAAGATATAAAACCAGGGGTTGGCTTTCTCTTTTTTGGAGCTCTTACCCACAGCTATGGTGGCGTGCGTGACTCTGGGCCAGCCCTTGTTATGAGCTCCCGGGCTGAACCTAGATGTTGGTAATTATGAATTGTATTTAGTCTGTCTGTCAATGTTTGTAACTTGTTTGTATTTTTCTGCCAAAGTTCAGAGTGCTGGCTTTTTCCCCTGAACTAAGTGAATGGTATTTGTATGCTGAATTAAAGTAAGCTTGTTTACCCCTTAACGTTGCTTTCCTTAATAAAGCAGGTCAAAAGAACCTGGGCTTTTGCAGCGTGCTGGTAGCATGCTTGTTGTTGGACTTGTGTTGGTTTTTCACCCCCAGAACAGCTGCTAGCCGGATTGTTGAAACACGTACTCAATTCATTTGGTATATTTTCATTGCCTTCTGAAATAGATCAGAGGTTATATAGTTCAAATAGTGATAAATGTACTTGGATATCCTAGACTCACTTGAAGTGCTGCTGGAAAATAACACAATGTTATGTTGCTCTTTTGGCCAGAGTGTGTAACGTGCCTTGACAGAGAGTCCCGGTGCTGACAGCATGGCAACATGACTCTCATAAACGTAAGAAACATTCCAGATGATGCCGTAAAAATTAGAGATTAGTGGGACTCTCTTCCATACTACAAAAGCTAATACACTCCATCACATCAACCAGTGTAGCCTTTTGTTGAAAAGCACTGCAAAAGAGGTGCTGCAGTGGATACAGTGCCAGGCCTAGAGTCAAGAAGACATGAGTTCAAATGCTGCCTATAACACTTACCAGCTGTGTGACAAGTCACTTAACCCTGTTTGCCTCAGTTTCCTCATTTGTAAAATGATCTGGAAAAGGAAATAGCAAACCACTTCATTATCTTTTCCAAGAACACCCCAAAAGGAGTCACAAAGAGTCAGACTTGACTGAACAACCCCAAACAAGCTGGCAAGCTCCTTGAGCGTAGGGATTTCACATATCCCCCAATGCCTAGTTCAGTGTTTTGCAAACAGCAAAGATTTAGTGTTTATTTAGTTGAATTTAGATATATTTTTATTCTACATGAAAAGAAGGTTGATCAAAACAAATTTGTGACTTTTCTAAGTAATAAAATGCATGACCTCTGCCTCCCAGGTTAGCCAAAAAGGCCAAGGCATCTGTATACCATGTAGTCAATTTCTACTTGTGGGCATCCTCTTATCTGCCCCTGTCTTTCTGTCGTGCCCCGAATGGTGTTACACTTTCCTTTTATTTATTTATTTATTTTTTAATATGGAACGCTTCGCGAATTTACGTGTCATCCTTGCGCAGGGGCCATGCTAATATTCTCTGTATCGTTCCAATTTTAGTATATGTGCTGCCAAAGCAAGCACGGTGCTACACTTTCAAAAAAAATTTTGTTAATTTATTCATTTTTAGTTTTTGACATTCATTTCCACAAGATTTTGAGTTACAAATTTTCTCCCCATCTCTACCCTCTCCCCTACACCAAGATAGTATGTATTCTGATTGCCCTTTCCTTAGTCAGCCCTCTGTTCTATCACCCCACTCCCCCCCTACCCCTATCCCCTTCCCTCTTACTTGATTGTAGGGTTGGCTAGATACCTCATTGCCTGTATATCTTATTTCCCAGTTGCATGTAAAAACAATTTTTAACATTTGCTTTTAGGACTTTGAGTTCCAAATTCTCTCCCTTCTTCCCTCCCCACCCTCCCTCCTTGATAAAGCAATTAATTCAATATAAGTAATACATGTATCATTATGCAAAACACTTCCATAATAGTCATGTTGTGAAAGACTAACTGTATTTCCCTCCATCCTATCCAGTCCCCCATTTATTCAATTTTCTCCTTTGACCCTGTCCCTTTTCAAAAGTGTTTGATTTTAAAACTACTCCCTCCCCCAATCTGCCCTCTCTTCTATCATCCCCTCTCCCCCTTACTGTCTTCCCCCCTACTTTCCTGTAGGGTAAGATACCCAATTGAGTATGTACGTTACTCCCTCTTTAAGCCAAATCTGATGACAGTAAGGTTCAATCACTCCCTTTCACCTCCCCCCTCTTCCCTTCCATTATAACAGCTTTTTCTTGCCTCTTTTATGTGAGATAATTTACCCCATTCTATTTCTCCCTTTCTGTTTCTCCCAATATATTCCTCTCTCACCCCTTAATTTTATTTTTTCAGACATCATCCCTTCATATTCAACTCATCCTGTGCCCTCTGTGTGTATCTGTGTGTGTGTGTGTGTGTGTGTATGTATGTATATTCCCTTCAACTACCCTAATATTGAGAAAGGTTTCATGAGTTACAAATATCATCTTTCCATGCAGGAATGTAAACAGTTCAACCTTAATAAGTCCCTTATGAATTCTCTTTCCTGTTTACCTTTTCATGCTTCTCTTGATTCTTGTATTTGAAAGTCAAATTTTCTCTTCAGATCTGATCTTTTCATTGCAAAAGCTTGAAAGTCCTCTATTTTATTAAAACTCCATATTTAGCCCTGGAGTATTATATTCAGTTTTGCTAGGTAGGTGATTTTTGGTTTTAATCCTAGCTGCTTTGACCTCCAGAATATGATATTCCAAGCCCTTGATTCCTTAATGTAGAAGCTGCTAAATCTTGTGTTACCCTGATTGTGTTTCCAGGATACTCAAAGTGTTTCTTTCGGGTTGCTTGCAATATTTTCTCCTTGACTTGGGAACTCTGGAATTTGGCTACAATATTTCTAGGGGTTTTTCTTTTGGGATCTATTTCAAGAGGCAATCAGTGGATTCTTTCAATTTCTATTTTACCCTCTGGTTCTAGAATATCAGGGCAGTTTTCCTTGATTATTTCTTGAAAGATGATGTCTAGGCTCTTTTTTTGATCATGGCTTTCAAGTGATGTTACACTGTTGCCAGTCACTGTCGAAGGAAAGCCATGATGGTGCTGAGTGCCTTCTCTTACTCTAAAGCATAGGTGGGATCATCCTCAGGGCTTTGCAAAACACTGCCCAAGATGAATGGGGCTGCAGGCTAGACACGATGAGGGCTGTACTGATCCTTCAGAAAAGTCTGGACTAGCCTCTGCTAGACCAGCATGCCCTAGTTTCCAAACTATGGTTTCACATCTCTGTGACTTCCTGTAGAACAAAGTATTAGCAGCACAAGAATAACAATATAGATGATAATTTTCAAAATGTCTGTATGGTTCTGTATCGCAAAGCATATGAGACCCTCCACGTAGAAGGTAGAAGTAAACCATTTGTTGAGACACCAAAGGATCATATCCCATAAACCATCTGCCCAATCCATCACAGGAGCAGAGAATTCGATATATAATATCACAATATGGAGTCTTGCCATCCCAAAACCCCCCCGACCTCCTGCTGGGGCCTTCCTACCAAACAATCAAAACATATGTACAGCTATCACAGGTCAGCTCTCTTTCCCTCAGCTCTAACTGTTATAACTGTCATAACTGCTCTCTCAGCATTTCCTATGACATAACTTCCTTTTGCTCTCAGCAAGCTCCTCCCACCACATGTAACTTAGGCTTCCTGTAACAGAAGCAGGTCACATGGCATATTAATGGGTGGAAAAGATCTTCAAATCTAAATTGCTATTACATTGGGCTCCAAGATCTTTCTTATCCATTACATAGGGCAGTCGGAGTTTTGAGATAACTGGTGTCAACAGAACTTTACAGAACAATACAACAGGGATAACAAAAGAAAAGCATATAAAACAATGTCTTCATTCCTGCGCCCCACCCCCAATGGATGAGGCTCAAAATCTTGGGGTGAGGGGCGAAGGTCTCATCCTCCAAAGCTTTTTCCTGCTGAAATTGGAGGTAGAGCTATCCCTGCCCCAAGATGTCAAAAGTCCCATTTGAGAGGTCAGTTCTTTAGCAAGCTGGCATCTGGAACTTGGTTGACGCCAGGTCCAGGGATGACACATCACAGTCGTGGACAGGTCAGAGGGTGACATCTGGCTTAAGCAATCAGGTATCTGCAGGTGGATGGTACTAAGCCTAAAGGAAACAAATCTCACAAATTTAACAGACAAAAGCCAAAAAGAAACAAAGAGACTATCATAGCCTCATTCACAGTAGAATGCATGAGTCAAAGATACAGTTTCATAATCATTTTCTCCTGGGTAAACCACTGTTACAGTATTATCTTTCCCATGTCCTATAATTTCTTCAGCCTTTGGAACATTGTCCGGCTTCCGTTTTACCCATTCTTTACAGTAGAACCATACCCTTCCTTTCCTCTGATAGTTATTTTGGAAGGAGGGTCAGTTTTCACAAGGGGTAAAATGAGGTTCTTTCGTTTGCTGATTATTTCTATTATAAAAAATGTGGCTGTTGTGATAATCCTATGGTATGTTATAATTCCTGTGGAATTGTCAATAAAAACATCAGGGTAACATTTTCCTATTCCCTGGGCATTTAAAAAAAAAGCATTCCATAGGAATTATCACATTCCATAGGATTACAAATTATTAGAACTTAACTTCCTTAACTGTTTTTTCAACAATCCATTCATTCTTTCTATCCACCCAGATGCTTGTGGATAATATAGACTATGATATATCTACTCTATATTGTTTAATACACAATATCTCTTCCACTCATTACCTTTGAAATGTGACCCTTTGTCACTTTGAATTTGCATTGGGGTTCCATAATGTGGACTTATAATATGTGGAGTTTTACAGGTGCATTCTTATATGGACAAGGCACTAGTACACCTGAATGGGTGTCAACACAAATACATGTAAATTTGCATCCTTTATCTTGGGATAGGGGTCCAATATAATCTATCTGCCAAATGGCCTATTAATGGGTGGGAAAGATCTTCAAATCTAAATTGCTATTACAAGCCACCTCCTGGGAGAGGAGGTGAAGCTGCTGAAACATTCAATGGTCCCTAAAGCTGGGTTGGGTACATGTCTGTTTCAGAGGCACAGCCTGAAACATGACCAGAACCTTGAAGCTTTGGCTCTAGCCCTGAAAATAAGTGGCCAAAACAAAGCTTTCTTGAAATAAAGACAAATAAACAAAACAAAAATATAATATGAAAAAGGATCATCTGGTGAATCTCACTGTTTATGTGGTATTTCTTTTATGTTTGGAAAATTGTAGAATATCCTCCATGACAGAGGGAAATATTTTTGTCATACCTGCCTGCTTTACTGCCTTGCTTAATCTTGATAATTAGTACCACTGACAAACTTTAATTCTGGTAGCATTTGTAAAGGAATTGTGTAGCAATTTTTAACAAATTTATGGAAGAAACTTTGATGGAAAAGAGCCCTTATATCTACCATTTGGTTTTACACATCTCATGTTCTTTTGTAGCTAATAATCAACACCAGGATATTGTATTCTCTAAACCTCTTATGTAGTTGTAACTATGAAGACGTGATTTGCTAAAGAAAATTATCTGCAGAAGCCTTCCTGTTCTCTTGTCATATTTTCATCAAGGCTACCCTGAATACATGTAGACTTTTCTCATAAGTATTTTATAAAACTGGTTTCCATGTGGATCAGCAATTTCTGAAATTGTGGTCGCCCTTTTTGTGGCAATAATGTCACCTAGATGTCTTTTTATTATTTTGATGTCTTCCTCACATTAAAATACCTTAAAAATTTTTACAGACTATTTTAGAGCATGCAGCTTTCACATTCTCTTGTCAATCTTGATAACATCATTAAATCTTAGCATGAAGCATCAGGAACTCAAAGCATCTTTGATGTTGAGAGATTATTAACTAGAACCTAGGACTGGTGCTCTAGGGAGTGTAAGGATTTTGGCCATGAAGAGGTTGAGAGACCAGGACTTTCCAGAGCACTAAAAATTTGCCAATTTAAGAAAGGTAATACACATTGCACAGTTGTCTTTCCAGATAGGCACACATCACTAAATGACATTGAATTTAAACTGAAATTTGATGGTAGTTCAATCAAAAAACATGTTGAGTCATAGATCTAGGGGGAATCTTCAGGTGTACTGATGAATGTTGCATCCATTCTTTTTCAATATCCAGGGAAATCAAATTCACTAATAGGTAGATGTGGGTCTGAGTCTCATTTCTTTCTGTCTTTCCCCTGGAAAAACACAGTTGAAGATCAATTGTTTTCAGAATTTAAAAATTTGAGGCTATAGAGAGGCTTTATAAAAACGATATGAGAGAAGTATAAGTAACAGGAAGACTGCCATATAAATGTGATAGGCATCATTATATATTGCTAGCTACTGCTTGTCAGATGAGGACCCCAAAACATTTAAGAATAGTTCATTTAAGGAATGTATCCTATATATTTCACAACAGAATCTCTAGTGATTTTTTTTGTTTAGTTATTTTAATAATTTCCATTTTTGATATTTTGAGCTTCAAAATACCAATTAATATGAAAAAGCTAATTGTATGTGGAAACAAGAATCTATTACAAACAGCTTGCTTTTTTAAAACATAAAATTCAACATGTTAGTTTTAAAGCTGACCAGCTTGTTTGTTTCCCTCTGAATTTCCCTTTTTGCTCATCTGTTTCATCTGTTTGGTATCCTCTTTTTTTTTAATATGCTTCTCTCCTTCTCTGCTACATATTCTTTAAACTCCTCCCCAAAAAAATAATTTTTTTTTGAAAAATAAAAAATAAACCCTTCCTTGTGGCAAGCAAGCATAGTCAAGCAAAACAAATCCACTTATCAGTTACGTGTGGAAATATTTAGTTAACTCCTGGATTGGGTGCTCGTTGTTGTTTGTCCTTTGTTTTCTAAGAGGACCAATGACAGCATGGATGTTGTCTTGACTTGTGCATGAATTGAATTTAAGTGAAGCAGAGTTGCACAAAGTCATCAACCTCACTATCTTTTCCTCAGTCTTCAAAGTTCAGTGGCAGGACAAAAGTCAAGATGACTGGTGATGACCTGGGGTGCAATGGATGACCTTGCTGTCTTTGATTACTGACCAAACTCTAAGCACTCCATAGCTCCTGCTTCAGCCACTTTCATGGCTGTTGGAACAGATTGCTCTCATCCACCCATTCTGCCAGAGAAAGTTTTTACAAGTTTGGGGTAGACATCCCCTAACTCACCAATGGGTTTGAGGCCTGTTGATTATTCTCAACCTGGTGTAGCCTGTATACCAAGAAGATATAGCCACCATGCATGTACAACTTCTTGGAGTTGAGTGGATCAAATGGACACCAAAGGTGACCTGAAAACCAGAGGTGCTAGTCCTCCTGAACACCCCGTGTACCCTGGGTACCCATTACTTCCCTTTTCAGGAGGTGGATAGCTTGCAGTTTGGTTTGGTTTGGTTTGGTTCTCTGGACCATTTGTTAGTCATTGCAGTGATCTGAGAGCTTAACTACTTTCTACTATTTTTTCATATTCCCTAAATTCAAAAAGTAGTAAATCTAAACAATCCAAATTTTGCAGCTCCCTAAGGAGCTCAAAAGAATAATCATAGCGGATCAATTCGGGTTAATTTGTTAAAGTTCAATTAATTTTATTCCTTGGGGGCCATGGAATTTAATAGGGTATTGGTTTTGAACTTTTAGTTGTCAACAGACATTTATGAAACAGTACCAGGCACCACACTAATAAATACCAGGGATAGAAATACAAACAAAAAGAAATACAGTCTGTCTTCAAGGAGCTTCCATTCTAATGGGAGAAAACAGCATACAAAAAGGATGAAGTATTGGTGGGGATAGGGAAAGGTACCTGCTCAGAGACTGGATGGTATAGTTAGGACAATGAAGAATGACTGGTCTGGGCCCTTCCTCACAATGGGAATTTGGGGAGGCACTCACCATTCAGAGAAGGGGACTCTTAGGAGTAAGAAAGGCAAAGGAGCTGAAGCATGTAAGCAAAGTCCACGGAGTGAAAGTAGTAAGAGAAAAATGAACAAGATCTAACAAAAATGGAGGTTAAAAACATAAAATATGTTCTCAAGGGAGAAAAGGAGAAAAAAAAGAATGATGAAATACAAGAAGTCTATTTCCTGGTTAATTTTTGATGAAAAATCATGGGGGTGGCGGGTTGTCATTTTCTTTCACTTCCAGTTTCTGCAGGTCCTAAAATCCTTGCATTTCTTCGAGGTAATAGCCTGTACTTTCTATTCCCATTGAGGATGCCTTAGATTGACTGATCAGTGCAGATGGAAGCTCTGCATATGCTTGGATTGTTTTCCTTCTAGACTTCTTCCTTGGACATTTGCCATCCTAGGGCCTGTTTCCTGAAAACCAAAGCTCTTGCCTGGTTGGCATGTTTTTCAGTACTGTGAGTCATCACAGTAGCAAGCAGCTTAGAAAGTCACATTGTTCCAAGCTGTGCAGGGAAGGGGTATGTATAGAATTTCAGATCCTCTGGCCACAGCTAGTCACTCCTCCTCTCCCATCCCACCTCTCTCTTCCCTCCCAAATCTTATTTTGAAAACAAGTAACCATGCTGCTCTCCCTTCCTGGGGAGTACAATGTGGTTGTATCATAGCAATGTGTGGGAAGTGCTAATCCAGACACCTTCTAACCTCCCTCTTAACTTCTGCTGCTGCCTCATATGCCAAAACACACAGCCCTGGTTTCTTAAACAGCCCAGTTTAATGTACCCCCTAAACTTTTATCCTTTTCCTACTTTTTCTGAAGCTCATAATTCCATTTCATAAATTAATTTTGGAATTTATTGTGAGACGTTTAGTCAGTTTTCTCACTTAATGAGATACCCTTTCAATCGTACACCCAGATATTCTGCCGTCAGATACATAGCTAAAGGACTTTGCAGCAAGTTATTTCTGCTGTGTTACTACATAGCTGAAGCTATACTGGGCTGTGAAGATAATCAAGTTCAATGACAGAATCATAGCTATAACTGAGTCACAGGATCATAGATTCAAAGCTGGAAGGGACCATCTAGTCTGTCTCTCCCCACCCCCTCTTTTTTTATAACTAAGGAGCCTGAGGCCAAGAGAATTGAAGTGATTTAAGGTAACACAAGGAGAGAATGCTGCAGGATTTGAACTCAGGTCCTGATTCTGACAGTTCTCTTTCCACTGTACCTAGCTACCTTATAGGTGACGGAAACTAAAGCCTTAGCCATTGAAGTTACTTGTTACAAGGTAGCAATGGGAAAGGTACCCACGTGGTCTCTTGATTCCTCATTTAGGTTTCTTTAATTTCCACCACATTGCCTCACGGTTTTCTTGTTTTGAAGTCAAATGTAGGTATTTACTGTAGACAGTAGACTTGCTTGGTGTATTCTTTTTCTCTTTTTAAATTCAACATTACTTTTCAGATCCTCTCTTGAATTTTTTCCTCCTTTTGGAAAGGGGCTTCAGAGTACAGGCAGAGGAAAAAGAAATAAATTACTCACCAATTTCTTTTAAAACATAGCAACAAGTGATAAAATTCAAAGAAAATGCATACAAAACAAGGCCAACAAATCTAAATTTCTGTTTAATCATTTGCAATTTTCACAATAATTTTTCCTTGAGTAAGGAGATATTCAGATCTCCCTCGCCTCCCTGTATTGAGAAAGCAAGAAAAAAAAATTCCTTGTTACAAACATGGAGAGTCAAGCAAAACAGATTCCTGCATTGGATGTGTTGTTTCCCTCCCCCACCCCCAGCCAAAATAAAAAATTCTAAATCTTGGAGTCCATCACCTCTCTGTTTGTCTGAGTGTTTCATTATGATTCCTCTGGAATTGTGGTTGTTCACTGTGTTGATAAGAGTTCTTAAGAAGTCTTTCAAAGCCGTTGATCTTTACAATATTATTCCTGCTGTATAAATGTTCTCCAGGTTCTGCTCACTTCACTCTACATCAGTTCATACAAGGTTTCTGAGTTTTCCTTTTCATTATTTCTTGTAAGTTTTCCATTACATTCATATACCATAATTTATTCAGCTATTCCATAATTGATGAGCTTCCCATTAGTTTTCAGTTCTTCGCTTAACAAAAAAAAGAGCTAAAAAGTAATTTTTAAAACCAAATGAGAAAGCTAGAGAAAAGCATGTTGGAAGAAATGAGAGCTACGAAGGAATGATTTGGAAAGAAAATGAATATTTTGGAACAATAGGTATAAAACCTTACTCAAGGAAAAATTTTTATGAAAATTGCAAATGACTAAAATTTAGATTTGTTAAGACTTTTTTGTGTGCATTTTCTTTGAATTTTATCACTTGCTATGTTTTAAAAGAAATTGGCAAGTAATTTATTTCTTTTTCCTCTGCCTATACTCTCAAGCCCCTTTCAAAAAGGAGGAAAAATCCAGTCTCTTGTCCTTATTCCTCCTGTAATGTTCAGTTCGACCTGTTGCCTGTTCATCGCAGTCTGTGTGTGTCATCCCCATGTAAGTGGATCCTAGTGGTTCCCTTCCGTATTGTTTGCTGTTGTTTAGTCATTTCAGGTGTCCAACTCTCTGTGATCCCTTTTTTGGGTTCTCTTGGCAGAGACACTGGAGTGATTTGCCATTTCCTTCTGTAGCTCATTTTACAGATGAGGAAACTGAGGCAAACGGCATAAAGGGACTTGCCCAGGGTCACACAGCTAGTAAGTGTCTGAGGCCAGATTTCAACTCAGGTCTTCCTGACTCTGGGCCCAGCATTCTACCCAGCACACTACCTAGCTGCCCCTGCCATTTTCTTATGTTGGTTCTTTAATTTCACAGACATATTGGCCTGAACTAATAAATGTGTATGTTCTAAACCAGGTTGGCTAAAGGGAGAGTTGAAATTGTTTTAAATCTGCACAGAATGACTGGGTGAGGGAAGCATATTCTCTTGCCATTTCATGCCACCGCATCAGGGCTACCTCTGGAAGATCTGATGCTTTCATTACCTTTTAAAAAAAAAAATTGAATCCTCTGGCAGTGAACTTGTTTCATGTTTGATATTTCCATTTGTAGAAGATCAAAAAAAAAATAACGACATGACATAGTGAACAGGATCTGGCCTGTGTGTGAGAAGGCCCGTGATTCAGGTCCTACCTCTGGAATAATAATGATTATATGATACTGGAATGGATATTTAACTCCTCAGTGCCCCAGGTGTGAAGGTGTCAGGCTGCCCAAGCAGAGGAAGTTCCTAACTAGGACTGTACAGGTGAAATCACAGGTCTGGTGCAGGGTGGGGAGTACAGGGGGAGATGTGATTAGATTTAATCTGATAAGAAGAATTTATTTTCTTCTCATAAAATTTATTTCTTCTGATACCATTTTAAAATGGCCTAAGTCATGACCTTCCAGAAGTGCAAGAGAAAATTTTATCAGGCATTAGCACCCTTTGGCTCAGATGACTTTTGTGAAAAAGCATTGTAGCATTATGACTTTTCAGGATAACTACCAATGCAGCATTATTTTGGGGGAGCACAATTTGACATGAGTTTCCCTCATGTATTGCCCAAAATATTATGCTTGGATATTTCCTCTATGTATCAGCTGCCTGCCAAGGTTCACCTTTATACTTTATCAGATGCTTCCTTCTTGATCCTCTAGTCCCTTCTCTAATTTATATACACCTTTCTCTTCTTCCAGTCCCTGAAATTAACATTTTCCCCCTTTGGTCAAATTTAAAGAATCTGTATAGAGTTTAATTACAATAATTGACTTTGCTACTTCCTCCACCTAGAATAAACATCTCCCTCACCAGTGCTGAATAACCATTTTGCCTGAAGCCTGTGCATTTATTGAGCATAAGAGAACTATTTATTGCCTGTACTTTGAAGCAGTTTTGATTATATCCAGATTACCTCTTAATTATATTGACAGCCCATTGTCCAGGGAAAAGTGAATACCACTGGCATTAATGGTGGGAGAAGTGAAATTTATTTCATATTTTGGATTATTGGAAAATGGGGTGCTTTTCTTTTTTATCTTGAATCTTAAAGATCTTCCATTCCCCTCCCCAGATCCTTTTAATTTCACCTATATTTTGATTGTTTTAAAATTTTACAGAAATGACATTTTTATCCCTTTAACTCCATCCACCATGCAAACACTTTCCTTCATAAATCTAGCATGGAACTTTTTAAGCCCTCAGCAAGCTACTTGGTAAGGACAAAATGTTGAAACAAGAAACTGAAATCCAGTGTATTCATTGTCACCTTATACAAAATTAGAGTATGAGAAAAAAATATGGTCTTTGAAAGTTAACACTTTTTGCCCAATATCCCTAAAGAAAAAAAATCTCATGAAGCAATAAGTTAATTATATGAATTCAGTTTATCTGAATGTAAGTTGTTTTAATTCTTGTGCATATCACATGAAATCTATACCCTAAATTGGTTGATTTTAAAGTATTAATGCTTTGGGCCTGATCCAGTTTTATTTAATGGTCTTTACAGAAATGGACATAACATTATGTTGTAATAGAGTGCTTATATTCTAATAGGCAAAGAAGAGACAGGTGAACTTTCAGAACCTCACTGTCTTCACTATCTTCAAGGGACACAGAGGGAATAAAGAAAGACAAACTCAGGACCTAGGTGTGTCTTTGTTCTGTTTTGTTGATTTTAAGAGAGAAATTAAAAATGGAGGGAAAAATGAATATGCTGGGAAAGAAATGATAATGGAGGAATTTTCTCGTAATTTGGGTAGGCTAGAGGAAGAGTTTATAGTATGGGATTTGGGGTTGGTAGACTGGCCATTTCATGAACCTTACCAAACCAGGCAAAGAGGGGTTGAATATTCACATACACTCAAACACCTTCATACAACCAAAAAGTTTTATATAGAAATATATTAAATTCAACACAGTACTTAAAGGGTGTATAGGAGAATAGAGGGCCTTAAGAGAGGGAGTTTAGAGTTGGGAAGGAAATAGCCTCGAGCAAAACAAACTCTATCTAGTGAGGACTGAGGATAAAGGAGGCATTAAATGGAGAGAAAGTTTAAGAACCTGTTACTTGGTGAAGTGTGAAAGGGCAAAATGATTCCAGTTATAGATTACTAATGTTGGTTCTATTCCCTGTCCTTTCCAAACTTCTTTTTTCTTTCTTTGGGTGGGGATGGGAAGAAAAGGAGGAAAAAATACAATAATTGTTATCCTGATTGTGAATGGGATGAACTCATCCTTAGAATGTGGGTAGCAAAGTGGATTGAAAAGTAGTTTTTTTAAATTTTATTATTTTTTTTTAGTCTTTTAATTGTCTTTATAAGTTTTGCATTGAATACTCTTTATTCTACATTGACCTCTAATTTTTGACTTTGCTTTACTCCTAATTTTCTCCTTTGGTTTTATTTCTTTTTTTTTTCTCTTGATATATTTGATTGCCCAACATTTTTCTTTTTATACTAGTCTTTTGTTCTGGCTCCTCCTTCTTTATTGGTATTGCAATGCTGCCATAACCTCCTCACCTTAGAGAATAATGGAATGCATGGTGGTTCTGACTCTGTTTCCCTTAGTCCTTCCCTCAGGCCAAGGGCAACTGCCTTTGGGTTCATTTTTAGTCTACCTAATCCCTCCCTCTTTCTTGTGACTTGGCAGAACTGGATCTGTTTAGGGGTGGAAGTTGGGGGAATTGCAAAAAGATCAGTCAGTAAATGCTTGTGAAGTGTCTCCTATGTGCCAGGCACTATGCTAAGCACTAGAGATCAACCAAAGGTACAAAATGATCTCTTCTCTCAAGCAACTCATGGACTAATGGGGGAAACAACTATGCATAGTTATACATATCTACACACATACAATATATAATAAACATACATGTATATGTGTATATATATACATAATATACACACAATATAATGCAAGCAGCTATACATTGTATAGTTATATATAGGATAAGATGAAAGTAATCAACAGAAAGAAGGCAGTAGTATTAGTGGGATTCAGAGTTGTCTTGCACACTTAAGGGGGCTAAAGATGTTAGGAAGGTAAAATGGACAGCAAATTGGATCTGGAGGATGAGAGAAAGTAAGGAATCAAAGATTACAGATAGGTTGCAAGTGAAGGTGACTAAGAGGATGGTGGTTCCCTCTACAATAACAGGGAAGTTGGGAAGAGGGGAGTGTTAATGGGGAAAGATAATGACTTCATTTTTGGGCATGGTGGGTTTAAGATGTCTGCTGGACATCGAGTCTGAGATGTCTGAAAGGCATTTGGAGATGGGAGTCTGGAGATCAGCAGAGACATTGGGACAGGATAAGAAGATTTAAAACTCATTAGCATATAGATGAAAATTGAATTTATGGGAGCGACGAGATCAGTAAATGAAATAGTATAGAGGGAGAAGAGAAGGGTGCCCAGGATAGGGCCCTGGGGGATATACACCTTTACTAGACATGACCTATATAAAGATCCAGCAGAAAAGGCTGAGGAGTGGTAGGAGAACTAGGGAGGAGTAGTATCCCAAAAGCCTAGAGAGACTAGAACATCAAGAAAAAGATGATCAACAGTGTCAGAGGCTACAGAGATCAAGAAGGATGAAGACTGAGGAAAGGCCATTTGCTTTGACAGTTAATAGATCATTGGTAGCTTTGGAGAAATCAGAGTTAAGAGACTGAGAGGAGAGGAAGTACAGACACCCATTATACAGATGGCCTTCTCATCATAGATGAGGGATTTAGCCCTAAGAGGGAGGAGAGATATGGGACTTTGGAATGGATGAAGGTTTTTTGAGGCTAGGAGAGATATGTGGATGTCTGCAAGCAGTAGGGCAACCAGTAGACAGGGAGAGATTGAATATAGTGAGAGAGTTGGAGCCATAATTCTATGGCTCCTTTATTGGAGCTTCCCCAAACATAACTCCTTTAAAGATACCCAGAAAATATACCAGAATGAATCCAGGAAATCTAAGAAAAATTCAGTAATTTTTCCAACCCAGGTCAGCATAGGGAGACAGAAAAGTTTCTATGGAGCCTGTGGATGGGTTCTGCACTGCAGGCAGCACTCCAGCACTGGGAGAAGCTGTGCACCAGGGAAGAGGAGATCCCAGACCCATATCAGGGCACTCCTAGCCCTTGGCCAGGGCACCATGATAGGAACAGGTGCCATCTGACAGCTTTGTTCCTCAATACCCAGTTCCTGATTATTGAGCCAAAGTAAACTGAAGTCTATACCTGCACCCAAGGATTGCATTCCAGAGTAATGAATTGTTTTGGACCCTCAGGTGAGAGGATCAGATTCAGAAGCAAGCAGCAGCAGTGAGTTCACATCTCAGGAGCAGAGCAGGGCCTCAGTTCCAACATCTAGCCCAGTCTGAAGTCTGTAGAGGAATGACCAGGGCAAGAATTTCAGACCAAGAGGCAACTTGAAGTTTTGTCACTCTGAGCCTGCAGATTCCTAGCTGGCTTATAGTGGCTCAGTCTAGTAGCAATTTACTATTCCTTAGCCCAAACCTAGGTCAGGAACTTGTAGAGCTTGAACCAAGAGGAAAGAAATCAGACCTTCTCCATTATCAGACCACTTTGGGACTCCCTCTGTCTGGTTGGAGTAGGTGAGGTGTGCACATCTGGGAGCACCTCCCTAATCCTCCATCATTTAAGGAGAGCACCTAAGTAACTCTACTGATCATTTCCCACTTGGCTGCTATGCTGGACTTCAGCATCTACAGAAAGTCATCATTCTACAAGATGAAATCAACTCTGAAACTCAGACCTTCTCAGGTCATTTCTCACCTAGTTGTAGAACTTAATCGTGCCCCTAGGCCAGCTAACTTCTCCCCCCAATTCCCCCCTTTTAAGTTTCTTTTTATGTGTTATCTCCTCCATTAGACTGTAAGTTCCTAGAGGGCAGGGAATTCCCTTATACTTTATACCTTTTTTTGTATACCCAGAGCTTAGCACAGTGCCTGGCACACTGTAGGCACTTAATAAATGTTGATTACCTCTGACTCTGAAAGTATACAGGTTCTTAATCTGGGCTATCCCCGAAATTTTGGAACATAACACTCAGTCTCCAAAAATGCAGCAAAAAAGACCATCCTAGACCTTTCCTCCAAAAGCCTACAGAGTTTTGCCCTAATTTCAAGTCCGAAATCAAGAAGTAGGGTTAGAATGAGCAAACAAAAAGAAAATCCCACTATAAAACTGTATTATGGTGACACAGATGCTCAAGACACAAACCCAGAAAGAGATCATGACTGCAAAACATCCTTAACCAAAGCCTCAAAGACACTAACTTGGGGACTAACTCAGCAAAAATTTGAGGGGAAGATGAGAGTTGTAGAAGAAATAATTGAAAATGGAATTACCAGTTTGGCAAAGAGGTACAAAACTTTACCCGTGCATCAAACTCCCTGAAAATTAGAATTGATCAAATAGAGGCCAATGTCTTCATGAGATTTCAAGAAATTTTAAAACAAAGTCAAAAGTTTTAAAAAAAAATACAAGAAAATATAAGGTATCTCATAGGAAAAACAACTGACCTACCCTACAGATCAAGAACAAATCATTTAAGAATTGATGGACTACTTGAGTTCTATGACCAAAAAAGGACCTAGATATCAGTTTTCTAGAAATGTTAAAACCACCCAAATCCTTTAGAACCAGGGGCAGAGTAGAAATAAAAAAAATATGCTGGTCACCTCCTGAAAGAAATTTCCAAATGGAAACTTGCAGAATTTTCTAGCCAAAAATACAGAATTTCTAGGTCAAAGAAAAAATATTGAAAGCACCCATAAAATATTTACATACGCTCAGAGCCACAGTCATGGTCGTAAAGATTTACCAGCCACCACTGTAAAGGAATGGAGAGACTGGAATATGTTAATTCAGAAGGCAAAATAACCAGACTTATCACCAAGAAATTAGCCAACAAAACTGAATATATTGCTCAGGAAAAATGAACCTTTAATGAAATAGACAACTTCTAGGCATTACTGAGCTGTATAGAAACTTTCCAATTCAAATATCATAGGTAACATCCATACTGTGGACCTTTCATGTCTACCAAAAAGCAGGGAGAAGTTTATTCTTTTATCTCTTTTTGGGAGCTATGCTTTTTCTTTGTAATTTTGCAACATTCCCATTTAATTATTTTGTGTTTTTGTTGTTCTTTCCGTTTACATTGTTGTAGTCATTGTATATATTACTTTTCTGGATCTGCTTCCTTCATACTGCATCAATTTATTTAAGTCTTTCCATGTCTCTCTGTATTCATCATGTTGAATTGTAGAGAGGGTAGATTGAGATCAAGGAGGTAGCTACTGTAAGCAGGAAGAGATGAGGGCCTGAACTAGGATGATTGAAAGAGGAGCAGAGAGTATGGCCCAGGTATTATAAATATGATTGCAAATGTAAAAGCAAAGGACTGGCAACTCCTTACGTGTGTAATCAATGAAAAGGGAAGATCATTTCTTTAGCACTTTCTATGTGCCACGCACTTTTCTAAGCACTAGATATGAAAAGAAATGTATAAGACAGTTCCTGCTTCAAGGAGCTTACAACCTAGTGGAGAGTTGATGCTTTGCATCTGTGTCTGGTGTCACTGTTATTCAGGATAAGGCTTAGTGTATTAGGGAGGCAGTTAGGTGGCTCAGTAGATAAGAGTGTTGAGCCTGGGGTCAGTAAGACCTGAATTCAAATCCAGCCTCAGGCACTTACTTGTTGTGTGACCCTGGGAAAGTCACTCAACTTCTGTTTGCCTTAATCCACTGGAGAAGGAAATGGCAAACAAATCCACTATCTTTGCCAGGAAAACACCATGGATGGTATTGGCATACTATGGTCCACAGCGTTACCAAGAGTCAGATATGGATGACTGAACAGCAGCATTAGTGTATTGCTTTTCTTTGGATTCAGTTTTAGTCTAACCAAGTATTAGTAAGCTTTTGTGGTTTTGGAATGGTTTGAGGTTTTATGGTTTTGTTTTTTTAAGGGTTTGAGGTTAAGTAACTTCTCCAGGACCACACAGACTTGAACTCAGGTCTTCCTGACTCCAGGCCCAGCTCTCTATCCACTGAACTGTGTAGCTGCCTCCATTAGTAAGAATTGTGATGGAAAAACCACCAACAGGAATAGGGAGAAAAAAAATGTACCAAATATTTATATACTAGTTTAGACTCTAAAGAAATGCCTGGTTCGGGGTTTTTTTTTTTTTTTTTTTTATAAGCTAACCTCCCAGAGCTTACTCATTCAAATGATTGCTTGCTACCCTTCAGAGTTGTGAGCATCACTCTGTGGATTTTCAACACCATTCTTTCAAAATTGTCTTGAGAACCAATTACAAGCCAGGGCAGAAAATCAGTCTTGTTTTTAATCACACATTTTTTTGAGCCCAAAGTAATATTGTCCAGCTTGATTAGCTTCCTGTTTGATCAGCCATGTGTTCAAATAAGTTGTATCTGTCATGGCTACCCTTAAAGAATGACTTACTATAATTTAAGAGATATCAAGCTGTAGTTGGACACATAGTAAGCAAATCTAGAATTCAAATCTCACATCAAGTATCTACTAGCTTATAACCATGGGCAAGACAAACATCTGAGCCAGTTCTCTCATCTGCAAAATGAGAGCCATAATCCTTGCACCTCCCATGTCCCAATATTATTCTGAAGAAAATGTTTGTCCAACTTTAGTGCGCCTGATAAATATGATTAATTTTTTAAAAAATATCCATCATTCTTATGTAAACAATTGCCTCCAGCTCTTTAGATTATCTCAAGAAGGTTTTAAACAGTAGTCACATCTTTGGAATGAGTGTCCACCTCTCACAATAGCCACCTTGGACAGGAGAGCAGTACTCATCTAGATATTTGTTTGGGTAATATTTATTTTGAAAATCAGTTCTATCACTTACAGTCATACTTCATATGATATCTCACCAAATAATTCAATAAAGTAACAATAGTAAATACACATTTATTGAGCACCTACTGTGTGCCATACATTGTTCTAAATGCTAGCTATGAAAAGAAAGGTATTCGATAGTTCTTGCCTCAAGGAACTTACAGTCTAATGGAGAATTCAGTCTTTTCATCTACATTCAATATCAGTGTTATTCAGGACAAGTTTAATAAGCATTTTTATGTCCAGAAATTAATTTCTTCTGGATTACTAAGGTTATGATGGGACAGACAGACAGACTAGGAAACTGAAAGGAATAAGTTTATAGGATCATCTGTTTAGAGCTGAAAGTTGCTTTAGGAGCAACATATTCAAACATCACACCCCACCCTCACCCCCGACCCACATTTTATAGATGAGCAAAGAGAGGCTTAGAAAAGTTAGATAACTTGCTGAAGGTCATATAGATAATAAGTTAAAATGCCAGGAGAGCAGGCACATGGAGGAATGCCAGTTTGACAGCTCCAGATGTTCATTTTGGCCTATCAGTTGAAAGTTGGAGTGAAAAGTTTCTCTAAGATACGTAGGCAACACACAACTGAGTTGTGGAAACAGATGTTAAGCAGCCAGACACTAAGCATCTGTTCTCAACCTGGTTGCCATCTATGATGTGACAGCTGAAAATGTCAAGCCCTGATTCATCCAAATTCTTCCACTTCATTAGTTATTTTCTCCCATAAATTAGACACTTTGTAAATTAACTCTTCCAGGTCATTTATAAATTATTGCTTTTTTTTTCAACTAAATGCCACCTTGTTTGCCAGTGCTTTTCAGAGAAACATAAGCAAGGATGTAACTAAAAATTCAGAATCTGGTTCACTGCATCCCCAGAGTTGTTTAAGAATTAATGTTTTTGGAACTATAGTAATCATCATATTTTTATGTCTGAGCCACAGGATTATTTAGTGAGTTACATTGAAATGCTTATCTCAAAGCTGAATTAAGAGATGTTATAATCATGGCTGGTATATTATGCTTTATTCAGGAGATCAATGTTCTTAACACAGTGAAAACTAAATATTTTTTGAATGTACTCAACATTTAGGTAGTATATGTGTGCTTTAGGATTTGAGGTTATGGAAAAAGTTGAGTCATGCCCTGGTGCTGCCCATTAATAAAGCTGTAATGAGAAACTAAGTCAAGACATTCGTCAAGTTCACTTAAAAGAAGGTGGTGTCATTAAAACAAGAATAAGCAATGCTTCATTTTCTATTTAAGAAGCAAAAGATGTAGTTAAAGCTGCCTGGTTGGTTGGTAGGTGCTGCCTACACCTACCTGTTACTACTTGGTGCTCACCCTGGCACATAGTTATATTGTCACATTGCCCTTATGCCACCTGGAGCTTGATTGTTCTAACTTCAATGAAATCCTTATGTAAGAGTTGTTTTGCTCCTCTTTTCTCTAGGGTTAGGAATGATTCTATTTTCCCTTCAGGTTTGGAAGTAATTGGATAGGAGTCCAGGTGCCTGCAGTAACCATTACATGGTTTCTCTTTAATAATTCAGGCTATTTCCAAATCTACCACAGATTATCACACAAATTCATTTTGAACACACCAGATTCTGCTGTGTAAAACTCTGTCCTGTTTGACCAAGGGTAGAACTAGATTGCCTCCAGTAGCCTAGTTCCATTAGAAATTGGTAAGAGTTCCCTCTTTGAGATTAGTCAATCTGTCTTTTTACTACAAAAAAACCAACCAACCAAAACCCAGTGAATAGCTACAGTAATGCGACTGACATTGGTGATTGCAGACCTTTCTCTGATCAAAAGGCTCTTTGTCATAGTATTCCTAAATATCATGTCATAATTATTTTTCTCCCACGCCATTGCCTCAAGGGAAGAGAACATTTGTTCTAGATTATATCAAAGCACCTTTCACTTTATGCTGGGTTTTTCCAATTGTCTAAAGAAAATGAGTAACCATCTTTGTATTACCCTCTCTGTTCTTTTCCCAGGCAAGCTTGGGACCTAGCAGTTGATATTTGCCTCTCCCAATTGCCTACCATTATAGAGGAAGGAACTGCATTTAGGGTAAGTCCTTATAAATATAAGCACTAAAAACTCTCCTCATGTCCCATTCCATTCAGTGTTTGGCTAGGAACATGGCTTTTTCTGACTGTTTTGTGTGAAAGATTTCACTGCTATGTGAAGAAATTGTACAGTCGTATGTTGTTTGCCTTTTTCTTCTAGGCCTCAGATGCAATTCTAGATATCTTTGCTTTTCAGACATCTTCAGTGTCTTAGTAACTCTTCATTTTAACCTACGATAATCAAAATGTTCTAGTTAAGACAAAGATGGCCAAACTGACACAACTGGTTATGAGTGTTTGTGGGAGAGTGGGAGGGAAGGTGACATCTGTTATTTAGCTTGCCAAATTCATTTGCTTTCTTCTGGTATCATTGTGTGTGTGTCTGTGGGTATTTACTAAGTTTTTATTGATGTCTTCTGTTTTTTTACATCATCATAGTTATTTCTAATATCCTTGCCCCTAGCTACCTAAGAGCCATCCTATACTACACATAGTATCTACCTAAGAGCCATCCCATATAACATAGTATTATTAAAAATACAAAAACAAGAAATTCTAAAAAATAAGCATGACTGATCAATATATTAAAATCAATCCAAAAATATCTTCAATGTTTAAGACCTGTAGGCTTCCCACCTCCAGAAAGGGTTGTAGTGAGTGTGTTCCCTTACTCCTCTTCATTTCAGTAATGCTTGACCTTTATAATTTGCTAATTCACGTGTGTTTGTGTGTGTGTGTGTGTGTGTGTGTATTTCTTATTTCCATGTATATTTTTGTCATTATTATGTATGTTGCATCAGTTCATCAATTGGGGATGGGGAACCTGTGGCCTTCTAGGTCCTTGGGTACAGCCTTTTGACTGATTCCAAGTTTTTTTTATTTTGTTTTTTTAAGATTAATTTATTTATTTTTAGTTTTCAATATTCATTTCCACAAGATTTTGAGTTCCAAATTTTCTCCCCGTCTCTCCCCTACCCCCTACCCCAAGATGGCATGTATTCTTATTGCCCCATTCCCCAGGCTGCCCTCCCTTCTATCACCCCACCCCACCCCCCAATCTCCTTTCCTCTTGCTTTATTGTAGGGCAAGATAGATTTCTATATCCATTGCCTGTGTATCTTATTTCCTAGTTGCATGTAAAAACAGTTTTTAACATTTGTTTTTAGAACTTTGAGTTCAAAATTCCCTCCCTTCTTCCCTCCCTACCCACCCTCCTTGAGAAGGCAAGCAATTCAATATAGGTTATACATGTATCATTATGCAAAACACTTCCAAAATAATAAGATTGTGAAAGACTAACTTTATTTCCCTCTGTCCTATCCTGCCCCCTATTTATTCAGTTTTCTCCTTTGACCCTGTCCCTTTTCAAAAGTGTTTCCTTCTGACTGCCTCCTCCCTCAGTCTATCTTCCCTTCTATTATCCCCCTGCCCTCTTATCCCCTTCTCCCCTACTTTCCTATAGGGTAAGATACCCACTTGAGAGTATATGTTAATCCCTCCTTAAGCCAAATTTCATGACAGTAAGGTTCACTCATTCCCTTTCACCTCCCCCCTCTTCCCTTCCATTATAACAGCTTTTTCTTCCCTCTTTTATGTGAGATAATTTACCCCATTTTATTACTCCCTTTCTCCTTCTCCCAATACATTCCTCTCTCACCCTTTATTTTATTTTTTTGATATCATCACTTCATATTCAACTCACCCTGTGCCCTCTGTCTACATATGTGTATGTGTATGTATGTATGTATACGTATATATACTCCCTTCAGCTACCCTAATCCTATCAATTTGCCATGTAGGAATGTTAGGAGTTCAATTTTAATAAGTCCCTTATGATTTCTCTTTCCTGTTTACCTTTTCATGCTTCTCTTGATTCTTGTATTTGAAAGTCACATTTTCTATTCAGCTCTGGTCTTTTCGGCAAGAATGCTTGAAAGTCCTCTATTTCATTGAAAGTCCATATTTTGCCTTGGAGCATGATACTCAGTTTTGCTGGGTAGGTGATTCTTGGTTTTAATCCTAGCTCCTTTGATCTCTGAAATATCAATAACAATACTTGAATTATTTCTGGCTGCTTGCAATATTTTTGTTTTCTTCAGTATTTTTTTGGGTCTCCTTTAGCAAGTCATTGACTTGTTTTTCATGGTTTTCTTGGCATCATTCTCATTTCTCTTCCCAATTTTTCCTCTACTTCTTTAACTTGCTTTTACAAATCCTTTTTGAGCTCTTCCATGGCCTGAGACCAGTTGATGTTTTCCTTGGAGGCTTTTGATATAGGCTCTTTGACTTTGTTGACTTCTTCTGGCTGTATGTTTTGGTCTTCTTTGTCACCAGAGAAAGATTCCAAAGTCTGAGACTGAATCTGAGTCCATTTTCGCTGCCTCTTCATGTTCCCAGCCAGCTACTTGACCCTTGAGTTTTTTGTAGGGGTATGATTGCTTGTAGAGTAGAGAGTACTTTGTTCCAAGCTTGAGGAGATGTGCTTGTTGTTTTCAGAGCTATTTCTATACAGCCAGCTCTGCCACACCAGTACTCTTCCTCCCCCCAAGAACTGCCAGCTCTGACCAGACTCAGATCTTAAGCTGGCTCTGCACTCCTGCTCTGGTCTGCCGCTTAATTCCTCCCACCAGGTGGTCCTGGGGCCTGAAGCAACTTCAGCTGTAGTTCTGTAGCTGCACCACCCCCGCTGCCTAATGGCAGGTGGCCAAACTGCAAACTCCTTTCACTCTGTCCCCCGCAGATTTTCCCAGTAACCTTCTCTGTTGTCTTTGGTGTTTGTGGGTTTGTGGGTTGAGAAGTCTGGTAACTGCCACAGCTCACTGATTCAGGATGCTAGGGCCTGTTCTACCCAGTTCCCTGTCTGGTTGGTCCAGGCGCGGCTCATGCTGGGCTCTGCTCCACTCTGCTCCCAGTTCTGTGTGATGGACTTTACCCAGTGACCATCCAGGCTATCCTGGCCTGGAGCCCTGCTCCCCTCTGCTATTTTGTGGCTTCTGCAGTTCTAGAATTTGTTCAGAGGCATTTTTATAGGTTTTTGGAGGGAGCTGGGGGGGAGCTCATGCAAGTCCCTGCTTTCCAGCCACCATCCACATTAGTCATGTTGTAAAGAAGAATTATAACCAATGGAATGAGTCAAAAGAAAGAAGAAACAAAATAAAACAAAAAGGAGAGAGAGGAAATAGTATGCTTCGATCTGTACTCAGACTCCATAATTCTTTCTCTGGATATGGATAGAATTTTCCCTCACAAGTCTTTTGGAGTTGTCTTAGAACCTTGCACTGATGAGAAGTGCCAATTTTCTCAAAGTTAGTTATTGCACACTGTGGCTGTAACTATGTACAGTGCTCTCTTGGTTCTGCTCACCTCACTCAGCATTAGTTCATATAAGTCTTTCTTGGTTTTTCTGAAGTCTGCCTACTCTTTATTTCTTATGCCACAATAGTATCCCATTACATTCATATGCCACAAGTAAATTTCCAATTCTTTGCCACCACAAAAAGAGCTGCTATAAATATTTTTGTACATGTGGGTCCTCTTCCCATTTGTATCTTCTCTTTGGGATACAGCCTTACAAGTTGTATTGCTGGGCCAAAGGGTATGCACATTTTTATAGCCCTTTGGACATAGTTCCAAATTGTTCTCCAGAGTGGTTGGATCAGTTCACACCTCCACCAACAATGCATTAGTGTTCCATTTTCCCACATCTCCAGTGTTTATAATTTTTCCTGTTTTGTCATGTTAGCCAATCTGATAGGTGTGATGTGGTACCTAAGAGTTGTTTTGATTTGCATTTCTCTAATCAATAGTGATGTAGAGCATTTTTTCATTCTTCCTCTGAAAACTGGCTTAGAAATTGAGCTCAGTTCTCTATATATTTTTTCTCTATATATATATTATTTCTCTCTATGTTTTTTATAATTTTCTCCCTTGACCCTGTCCCTTTTCAAAAGTGTTTGCTTTTGATTACCTCTTCCCCCCATCTGCCCTCCCTTCTATCGTCCCCCCTTTTTTATCTCCTTCCTCCTCCTTTCCTGTGGGGTAAGATACCTAATTGAGTGTGTATGTTATTCCCTCCTCAGGTCAATTCCGATGAGAGCAAGATTCACTCATTCCCCTTCTTCCCTTCCTACAAAACTGCTTTTTCTTGCCACTTTTATGTGAGATAATTTACCCCATTCTATCTCTCCCTTTCTCCCTCTCTCAATATATTCCTCTCTCACCCGTTAATTGTATTTATTTATTCATTCATTCATTCATTTATTTATTTATAGATATCATCCCTTCATATTCAGCTCACCCTGTTCCCTCCGTCTGTATATATGTGTATATTCCCTTGAGCTACCCTAATACTGAGGTCTCATGAATCATACACATCATCTTTCCATGTAGGAATGTAAACAAAACAGTTCAACTTTAGTAAGTCCCTTATGATTTCTCTTTCTTGTTTACCTTTTCATGCTTCTCTTGACTCCTGTGTTTGAAAGTCAAATTTTCTATTCAGCTCTGGTCTTTTCACTGAGAAAGCTTGAAAGTCCTCTATTTTATTGAAAGTCCATATTTTGCCTTGGAGCATGATACTCAATTTTGCTGGTGATTCTTGGTTTTAATCCTAGCTCCATTGACCTCCGGAATATTGTATTCCAAGCCCTTTGGTCCCTTAATGTGGAAGCTGCCAGATCCTGTGTTATCCTGATGTTTTTCTTTCCTGATTGTTTCTTTCTGGCTGCTTGCAGTGTTTTCTCCTTGATCTGGGAGCTCTGGAATTTGGCAACAATATTCCTAGGAGTTTTCTTTTTGGGATCCTTTTGAGGAGGCGATCTGTGGATTCTTTCAATTTCTATTTTACCCTCTGGCTCTAGAATGTCAGGGCAGTTCTCCTTGATAATTTCTTGAAAGATGATATCTAGGCTCTTTTTTTGATCATGGCTTTCAGGTAGTCCAATAATTTTTAAATTATCTCGCCTGGATCTATTTTCCAGGTCAGTGGTTTTTCCAATGAGATATCTCACATTGTCTTCCACTTTTTCATCCCTTTGGTTCTGTTTTATAATATCTTGATTTCTCATCAAGTCACTAGCTTCCACTTGCTCCAATCTCATTTTTAAGGTAGTATTTTCTTCAGTGGTCTTTTGGACCTCCTTTTCCATTTGGGTAATTCTGCCTTTCAAGGCATTCTTCTCATCATTGGCTTTTTTGGAGCTCTTTTGCCATTTGAGTTAGTCTATTTTTTAAAGTGTTGTTTTCTTCAATATTTTTTTCAGTATTTTTTTGGGTCTCCTTTAGAAATTCATTGACTTGTTTTTCATGGTTTTCTTGCATCATTCTCTTTTCTCTTCCCAATTTTTCCTCTACTTCTCTAACTTGCTTTTCCAACTCCTTTTTGAGCTCTTCTATGGCCTGAGACCAGTTCATGTTTTTCTTGGAGGCTTTTGGTGTAGGCTCTTGGACTTTGTCAACTTCTTCAGGCCGTATGTTTTGGTCTTCTTTGTCACCAAAGAAGGATTCCAAAGTCTGAGACTGAATCTGGGTGTGTTTTCGCTGCCTGGCCATGTTCCCAGCCAACTTACTTGACCCTTGAGTTTTTTGTAGGGGTATGATTGCTTGTAGAGCAAAGACTACTTTGTTCCAAGCTTGAGGGGATGCGCCATTGATTTCAGAGCAAATCTTCAGCAGGCTCTGCACTCCTGCTCTGATCTGACACTTAATTCCTCCCACTATGTGGGCCTGGGGCCTGAAGCAACTTCAGCTATAGTTCTGTAGCTGCACCTCTCCTGCTGCCCCTGGGGCGATGGCTGAACACTAACCTTCTCTGTTGCCTTTGGTGTTTGTGGGTTGAGAAGTCTGGTAACTGCCACAGCTCACTGATTCAGGGTGCTAGGGCCTGTCCTGCCCGGCTCCTGGTCTGGTTGGTCCTGCTGCCTCCCACGCTGAGCTCTGTTCCCCTCCACTCTGTGCGCGATAGACCTCATCCAGCAACCATCCAGGCTGTCCTGGGCTGGATCCCTGCTTCCCTCTGCTATTTTGTGGGTTCTGCAGTTCTAGAATTTGTTCAGAGCCATTTTTATAGGTTTTTGGAGGGACGTGATGGGGAGCTCACACAAGTCCCTGCTTTCCAGCTGCCATCTACCCCCCTCTCTTTTCTTTCCCCTTTCCCCTCCTGCTACCTGTAGGGAAAGTTTGATTTCTGTACTTATTGGGATATGTTATTCCCTTCTTGAACCAAATCTGATGCGAGTGAATCTTAAATACTGATCTTCTGCCTCCCTTCTTTCCCTCTATTATAATATGTTTTTGTGCATGTTTATGTGATATAATTTACTCCTTTCTACTACCTCCTTACCTCTTCTCCAAGAACCATCCCTTTATATCTCTCAATTATATTTTTATCATATTAGTTATTTTATACTGACACCCACAGTCTATATATATATCCCTATGAATTGTCATAATAATTGCACTTTTCTCAAGATTGACATATGTATAAATCATATATAAAGCAAAATAATCCTATATAGGGATGTAACTAATTTGCCTTAACTTGGTTTTTGTTTTTTTTCCCTGTTTACCTCTTTATGTCTCTCTTGAGTTTTGTATTTTGAAGATCAGATTTTCCATTGAGCTCTGGCCTTGTTATCAGGAAGGTCTGGAATTTCCTTATTTCATTGAATGTCCATCTCCTTGCCTGGAAATTTATGCCCAATTTTACTGGGTAGTTTATCCTTGGTTGTAGTCCATGCTCCTTTGCCTTTCAGAATATCATATTCCAATTTCTCCTGTCATTTAATGTAGAAGCTGAAAGATCCTGGTGATTCTGACTGTAATTCCATATTTGAATTGTTTCTTACTAGCTGCTTGCATTATTTTCTCCTTAACCAGGTAGTTCTGGAATTTGACTATAATATTTCTTGGAGTTTTCAATTTGGGATCGCTTTCAGGGGATGATTGGTGGATTCTTTCGATGAGGATTTTACCCTCTGGTTCTAGAACCTTGGGGCAATTTTCCATAAAGATTTCCTAGAAGATACTGTCCAGGCCCTTTTCTTCATCATGGCTTTCAAGTAGACCAATAATTCTAAATTGTCTCTCCTGGATGTGTTTTGCAGATCAGTTGTTTTTCTAATCAGATATTTTATGTTTTCTTCTATTTTTTCATTCTTTAGGTTTTGTTTGACTGATTCTTAATGTCTCACAGCATCATTAGCTTCTGCTGGCCCAATTCTAATTTTTAGTGTATTGTTTTCTTCCTTTAGCTTCTTATCTCCTTTTCCATTTGGTTGATTTTACTTTTCAATGAGACATTTTCTCCTTAACCATTTCACCAGTTTTACTTTTAAAAAATTTGTTTTCATCAGTGAATTTTTTTTCCATTTTCTCTTTTACCTCCCTAATTTGTTTTTTTAAATCCTCCTTGAGTTCTTTCAGGAATGCTTTTTGGTCTGGAGACAGCTCACTTTCCCTTTTGAGGTTTCAGATGTGGGTGCTGTCCTCTTATGAATTGGCATTTTGATCTTCCCCGTCTCCATAATGCGAATCAATGGCCTTTGAAAGCTTCTTAGTGTATTTTTATGTTGTGTTTTTTTTTTGTCCTGGTTTCTAAAGTGGATCTCTGCTTCTGGGGCTCAGGGGGCTCTGTCCCAAGTTTCTTGTTTTAGGATCGATCTTTTTTTGCTATGGTTTCATGCGGTGTGGGGGAGGGGTTGTCTGACTGCTGGGAGTCTCCTCTTCCCCAGGACTGCTCTACAGCATGGGTGGTCTCAGCTGTTGTCTGTGCTGGTGTCTGCCACTTCCCCTGGCTGTGCAAAACCACC
This sequence comes from Trichosurus vulpecula, assembly GCF_011100635.1. Classification (NCBI taxonomy): domain Eukaryota; kingdom Metazoa; phylum Chordata; class Mammalia; order Diprotodontia; family Phalangeridae; genus Trichosurus; species Trichosurus vulpecula. Next base: position 217,113,404 of record NC_050576.1, on the reverse strand, counting down.
TCTGGGGTCCTGGGGTTGATGTTTCTTAGCTCCACCCCCATGGGGCTCAGTTACTCTTGCTGTTCTGCTGAGGTGTAGGCTGCTGGGATACCTCTCTTCCTGCACTCTTCTCCTTCCACCACCACAGGAAGGGCCCTCTCTCCAACTTCTCTCACTACTGAAGCCCTACTTCTGGCTCCTCTGTTTCTCCTGAGGTAATATTCTCTGGGTTTATTCAGGGGAGGAATGAGGGCCATTTTACCTGGCCATCATGGCTCCCAGAATTTCAAAAAGGTGAGTGTCAAACCTTTAGACTGTAGGCTGGAGTCCTCCAGGCTAGCTGGTCCTGTAGCCACACGCTCTGCACTGGTGTCTCCCGTAGCTCCGACAGACTCCCATCCTGGGCTGAGAAGCCTGTGGTTCAATCTGGGCTGTAGGTGTTACTTCCACCCTCGGCCTGCTCCTGCTCCGGTGTTTCCCTGGTCCAGCACTCTCCCAGACGGGAGCGCTGGCTGATTTCCTCTGCTATTCCCAGTTGTTTGGTCTGGTGCCCTTGCGCGTGATCGGCGCTCCTACCCCTCTCAGTCTGCTAGTGGCTTTTAACTCTCAAATTTGTTCAGATTAACTTTTTTAGATGTATGTAACAAATTTGTGAGAGAGCTCCAGTAGGTCCTTCCTTTCTCAGCCCCATCTTGACTTTGTCCCATCTGTACAAAAACTTTTTAATCAAATTTAATCAAAATTATCCACTTTTCCCCAATCTTTCTTATGAGCTACCCAATTATTAATAATAATCCTAGACATATGTTTAATATTTTACATATGAAATAAACATTCTGTTCTTATTGAATCCCTTATAATCAATCAGTCTTCGATATGTACCTTATATTTCTCTTGGTTCTTGAATGTCAAATCTTCAATTAAGTTCAGATTTTTTTTTAACAGTCTTGAAACTCTGAGAGTTTTTTTTTTTTTCATTCAGGCTTATGCTGAACTTTGCATGGTATGATATTTTCAGCTGGAGCCTTAGTTATTTTGCTCTTCGATATATAGTGTTCCAAGATATGTGGTCCTTTAATGTCTCCACTTCTAGGTCTTGTGTGATTCTTATTGTGGCACCATCATATTTAGAATATTTTCTTCTTGTTGCTTTTAATACTTTATCCTTGAGCTGGGGGTTTTGGAATTTGACTATGATATTCCTATGAGTTTTCCTCATAGGATCTCTTTTAAGTGGTGATTGATGAATTTTTTTTCCTATTTCTACTTTCCCCCCTTCTTCTATTGTTTCAGGACAATTTTCTTTAATTATTACTTATATTATTGTACCTAGATTGTTTTTTTGATCATAACTTTCAGTTAGTCTCATTACTTTCATGTTTTCTCATCTTGATCTATTCTCCAGATCTGTTGTTTTTCTTATAAGGTATTTCATTTTCTCTTTTTTTTTTTCATCATTCATATTTTAATTATTTCTTGATCTCTTATAATTTTGCTGGCTTCACCTTGCCCAATTCTAGTTTTCAAGGTATCATTTTCTTCCTTAAAATTCTGGATCTACTTTTCTAATTGGTTGACTTTCCTTTCATAATCTTGTTCTTCTTGGATTATTCTTTTTTTTTTTTTTAATTTTTCCTCTCTCTCTGTCATTTGATTTTTAAAGTAATTTTTAAGATTCTCTGTGAATTCTTTTTGGGCAAGTGACCTTCTCCTCTGAAGATGAACCCTGGTCTTCTCTATTCCCATAATAGCTTTCTATGGTTGGATTCTTTCTCCTTTTCCTGTACATTTTCTGTGGCAATAGCTTAGTTTTTGTAATCACCTCTAGCCCTGGGGTATGGGGGATGGTGCCTCTTGCCCCATCTTCAGTTCTCCCCTCTAGCCTGGAACCAAAGCCAAACATCCAACCTCCTGTAAGTGACCACAGCCAGGGACTTTTTGCCCCACTGCTTCGGCACTCACTGGGTGTGTGCTGGTTCCTTCTTACCCTGCAGCTCTTCACAGCACAACTGGGCCTGGTGTTCCTTGTCAGCAGAGGTTTCCTGGATCTTACCCAGCTCAGATGCCCTAATCCCCTCACTAACCCAGGGGTAATAGCTCCTGTAGTTGGTGTGTAGACAGCCTCTTAAACTAACTAACCCCAGGGCTTGCTGCTTGTTGTTAAAGGGGACCATAGCCTGGAGGTGTTTACTCTTCACGGGGACCAGACCTCCTGGGATTTTTCTTCTGATCTTCTCAAATTGTCCCTTTTCTTCTTTATTTTTACCCACACTTTGTTCACCCTAAGGTGCTAGTTTATCTCTTGTTGAGAGCTTCGAATTTTTTGACCTACTCCGCCATCTTCCCAGAATCCTCTCCCAGGCTTTCTTCTTATAGATGGCTTCCTTGGAGTATAATAAGCCCAGTAATTATAGTTCAGAGGGTATAGACCTATTAGTCACTTTATTTCCATAATTCCGACTTGCTTTCCAAAATGATAATACCATTTCACAGCTCTACCAACAATGTGTGCCTGTTATTCCACAACCCCTCCAACATTTTTTGTCAATCTTTTTGACAAATTTTGACAATTTTTTTTTGTCCTCTTTGCCCATTTCCTGGATGTGAGGTAAAATCTTAGATTTGTTGTGGTTCAAATTTCTCTGGTTATTAGTGAGTTGAAACATTTTTTCATGTTGTGAATATGTGATACTTTGCAGTTCTTCTTTTGAGTATTATTTTTTCATACGCTTTACCACTTAATCTATTGGGGAATGGCAGATGTGTGTATGTGTAAGCGTAGGTATGTATATCTTACATACAAAACCCTTATTAGAGAAATTTGATTCAAAAAATTTTTTTCCCATTCAACTACTTCCCTTCTTATCCTAGGTACATTTTTTTTTGAGAGAAGCTTTTCAATTTCATATAATCAAAGTTAATTTAATTAAGTTATTACTACATATATTATTACAAAGTGATTACAATGATTAAATTATATATTTTATACTTGCCTCTGTTGTTTGGTTAAGAATATATCTCCTACCCGTAGATGAGAGGGCTGAATTCATTTTCCTATCTCCAGAAATTAAGCAATTCATTTATCTGTCTAAGCCAGTGTTCCCCATCCAACTAAGAAATTTTGAATTATGTTGAATCTTTATCAAGTGGACATAGGGGGTAGAGAGAGATATATCTGTACCAACAAGGTGGATGAGTAAATTACTTTTCTTGGTGTTAATAAAAGCTTACATTACATAATGCCCTTAGGTTTATAATGTTTCATTTCATCCTAACAATAACCACGTCAGGGAAATAATATATTGGTAGAAAATATAGTACATACAATGTCCATTTTAGAAATGAGGAAACCAAGGCTCTGAGAGATTCTGCCTTGTCCGTAGACACATTACTTAGTAGTAAATCAGGTTTCAGGCACGGGCCTTCTTTCTCCAAGTCTAGGACTCTTTGCTAACTTCGTACTGAAAAGTGAATTCAAATCTGTATGCCAAGAATTTTGAACAAATTTTTGTAATCTATATTTAAACACTCTTCATTTACTTTTTACTTCTTAGTCATGTTCACTTCTTAAAATAATTCATTACACATCATTAGTGAGGTAGCAAGGTATATATCTAACATGGCAAACCTTTGTCAAGAAAGATGTAATCTAGTATGAGATTTTTGCTTCAGAACTAGTGTCTGAGAATGATTATAAGGTACTCAATAGGTGTAGTTGCTTTCTCTTGTAACAGTGATGAAAAACATTTTATTTGATTAGTGTTTCTTGCTAATTCTATCTGAATTCTCCCATTTCCCTTTCGCTCTCTTACTCTCCTTTTATAATCTACAAAGAATACTATTAAACATTTTTTAGTACCCCACGTCCAGAAAAATATACTCACTCTCCTGTATGAGCCGATTTTATTTCTTGCATTTACCTAAGAATAGGAAATTACCCATGACACCCAATGGCAATGATCCCAAAGAAGATCCTGGGCCATCCTGGAATATCTGCTTTGGGCAATGTTGTAAGAGATAAAATGGGCCTCTGTCATGACATGGTTTTGGCATAATTGAAAGTTCAGAGTCTGTCTCATCATTGAAAGGTGCTTTTCCCTACCACATCAAGCTTCTCTTGAATCTTTGAAAATATGACCAACTCTGTCAGTCACACTGAGCTGGGAGAACCTTTTCTTCCTTTGCCCATTTTAGTTCCCTTGTTGAATCTTTTTTTCCCCCTTTTTTATATCCATACATAGCACCCAGCAGACATTGCTAGCAAAAGAGCAGTGTGTAAAAATTCATAGATCAAGACTGATTTTAAATGAAGGGAGAAAGAGGGATTTAATTATGTAACATACCTGAATAAAAACCAGTCTACTAATTTTCTTTTAACCTATAGCAACTGTTTCAGGGACTATCTATCCACTTACCTATTTTCTTTAAGAAAAAAAAAAAAACAATTTATAAGTAGTTTATATTAAGTGTAAAAAACGTTACCTTCCCTTAATCACAAATTGCCTTTCAAGTATAATTACCTATATTTTGGCTAACTCTCCATCAATGTTAATCCCTGAATTTTTTATACCAACATCTTTTTTCATTTTTCATCTTTTATTTTTCTGTTTTTACATCACCTTCATTTCCAAACGGATCACTCTTCTTCTCCTCACCAGAGAGCCATCTCTCACAACAAAGACACTGAAAAAGAAGCAGTTCACAAAACTAACCAACACATGGCCTGAATCTGACAATCTATGCACTGCTCCACAACCACCTTTGCAAACAAGTAAAGGAGGTATATTTTGTTGTTGTTTCTCTGACACCAAGCTGGGTCATTATAATCACATTTTTCCCCCTTGTTGTTACTTCCATTAACGTTATTGAAGACATTGTCTATATTGTTTTCCACATTTTGTTTACTTCACTCAGCACCAATTCATATAAGCCTTTCCAAGCTTCCCTGAATTCTTCATATTTATTCTATCTTACAGCTTTGTACAACTACATTACATTGATATACCACACTTTTCAGTCATTGGGCATGCGTTTTTTTCAGCTCTTAAAACTACCAAAAAAAGTGACACTGTGACTATTTTTTTGCATATAGGACCTTTCTTTCCTAAAAAAAGCTTTTTTCTCAAGAGTCATGCTGTTCTGACCCTCAGGTTACTCTTTTAAACATATGAAACAGAATTCTCAATGGTCACTTTACTCCGGTAGATCTCTTGGGACCATGACTCCCTAGACTATGAGTCAGACCCTTACACATTGTTCACACTCCTGGGATTTTAGTGACTACAAATAGAAATCATTATCATTATACTATTTTTGCTTTATATTTTCATTTTATAGCAGATAAGATATTTTCATTTCTCTTTTTAAAATACACAGTCATGAAATGATCTACCATTTTAAAATTTTGTTTTGTTTTGTTTTGTTTTGTTATTCCGGGAAGGCATCAGAATACCTTAGCAAAAGAAAAAGGTTACATTTTTCATTCATACTGTATTGTTTCACTTTGTGCTCAGGAAAGATAGAACTGTGTATTTGAAAACTTGAACATGTAAGAAAGTGAAATCAATTGTTGCTTGATCTACATGAAGAAATATGTTAAGAAAATGACCTAGTCTTCCCATATAAACAGGGAGTATGTTTTCTTATGCCACACATTTTTATTGTCTGTCTTCATTTTTCTCCAAAGCGGTTTGGTCTCTGAATAAATTTTCTATCGTCTGTGGGAAGAAAAGAATTTAAAAATACTTATTTGGAAAGATTCATTATTGGTATTTCACTGTTCTGGTCCAAACTCACTATCTCATTTGCATATGAGGTACACGTAGAAGTCTAATTGTGTTATACATGGAAAAGAAGAGCAAGCTCACCACTGTTTCTGTTTTGTCCACAGCACAGTCCATTCTTTGCTGAGCAATTGACTGCATTCCAGGTATGGCTCACTATGGGAGTAGAGAACCGGAACCCACCGGAACAACTTCCCATAGTCTTGCAGGTAAGGTTCTTTGGTTCACAAAGCTTGGCTGGTCAGACCCCCATGACAGCCGAGGGAAGAAAGACAAGAAGAACCCCCAGCCCTAAGCAAATTGGTCTAGTTTTTGTGAAGTGTTTGGTGTGTGCGAAATATGTGCCTGCTGATTGCTAAACTCTGGGCCAGATGGTATTTGGGTAAATTAATTATATTAATTCCTTCAGGAGTAATTAGAATTAGTTGTTTGGATATTCCTTGAGAGCTTTCTTGATAATGGCATGGAATGTCACCCTACCTCCAATTAAATATGAATTCATATTGTCCATTAGCCTATTCTAAAGGATCAATTTTTACCTGCCCTTCCCTCCCCCTCCTTCCCCCCCCCCCCCCGCCCCCGTTCTTTTTCACAATGATCTTTGATTTGAAAATGTGTGGAAACAAATATCTTTTAATATAGCCTATTGACTGTATTGTCCCCTCATTGGCTTTTAAACTCTGAACATATGAGGCAAATATTTCTTGTGAATACCTTCTTCAGGAGAAAGTGTATTTTAAGAAGAAAACAATACCTTTTGTCAGTTGGCTGATTATTAACACGGAAATACATACGCTTGCTAGAGATCTGTCCACTTCTTTGGCAGGAAGGCATGTATCAGAGTTATAGTGGTTACAAAGAATGTATCTTTCTAGTATCTTATATATTTTTCCAAAACTCACACTTGTACCCAGTCATTCACTTTAGGACATACAACTTTTTTTTTTACTGTTCCTCCCCCATTCCTTCTTCCCTCCCCTCTCTCTTTCCCTCCTTGCTTTCAGTAACCATTCTTTGGTCTCCATCTACACTTGATTTAAGTTTAGGTGTCTAATGGGAAGAGTCACATCTCTAAAAAGCCTTTATTATGCTAAAAAGGTAATTGTTACCAGGGTAAGCCTTTCTGTAAGTATGGTGATTTGGTTTTTTTGCCTATTGTGAGAGAGGAATTTGTTTATTATCTTCTACCTTTCCAAGGACATCTGCTTCACTTCTTTCCTAATAGAAATAACTGTACTTTCTCTGCTAAATGCTACTAACTATGTTGTGAAGGGCAGGACCATCAGACTTTACTAGATCAAATGTTCATTTCTCAGTGGTTCCATGTCTGAGTGAGCTTTTGAAAAATAGTTGAACAGTTTATGTGTCCTTACAATGAAAGTGGGCAGGTATTCTCTCTAGTATTCAGTCTATGTTGTGCCATAACATTAGCTGGCAACTGAAGATTTTATTCATAATTAACCTTGGAACAGAGCTGATATTTCGTCTGGTACAGGAACCTCCCTCAGGAATCTCCCATGGTAAGACAAGGAGGCGAGAGAAGAAAGGGTCAGTTTAAATGTAGTACACAAATATAAGAATTAAATAGAACCATTCATCAATTAGGAAAGCAGCATGTGTGTGAGAGAGAGAGAGAGTGTGTGTATGTGTCTCCTGTGCTAGTTGCCACAGGTACAAAGATGAAAAATTACTCAATATCTACACTCAAGGAGCTAACAGTGTACTTAGGTCGTGTCGGGGTGACACAACATATATTCAAGTAACCCTATTAAAAGGTAGAATGTGGTGTTGGCAGAGAGACAGAGAGAGGGCAATCCAAAGGACTTAAGGAAAATCTGAGGCAAAGATCACTTTCAGCTGTTCAGAATCTGAGAAAACTTCACGTAAGAAAAGGATATCAAGAAGTAAGACTAAGAAAAAAGCCTTTGGCAAGAAGGCATTGTAGTGGTTACAAGGTGGGTGCAAAGAGCCCATTCGAGGCTTTGTAAACAGCTGACCTGAATTTGTGGAGGGTGGAGAGGGCAGAGTAGAACAGCTGGTTTGGCTGGGACATTAAATGTAGGAAGGAAAGTGATATGAAATAAAATGGAATGCAAAATTAGAGCCAGACTATGGAGAGCATGATACGTAGAAGATAGTACAATTATAGCTTTGAGAGCAGGGGTCTCATACTTGGTATTTGTATCCCTTGTGCCTAGCCCATTTCCCTGGCTCATGGTAACTGTTTGTTATTTGAATAAGTAAATTGTAAGGGAATTGGAAAGGGAGAGGTATCCAAGGAAGGTGATACATTGTTCAATTCTTCTTAAATGACTAATTACAAATTTCCATCACAGGAAGCTATACCTTTCTATCCAGAAGCAGCACAATGATCTTCTAGTTATTCCTGATACTATTGTGTAGTAAACCAGAATCTTTATGTTACGAGGGCATGTTGCGAAACATGTTAAACTTGGTTCTTCTAGCGACCAAACCTAGAGAATCCTTTTGTAAATCGTTTTTTATTGATTTTTTTTAAAGTGTTCCATTTATAATCCATGCTCCCTCAGGGAAGAAGACCTAACAGAACCAATATCCTGCCACCAAAATAAGAAAAAAATCCTTTGTAAAATAAAAGAAATAGGTTTTTTGGTTTGCTTATTTTCAGTCTAATAGCATAGACAGAAGATTCTTAATTTTTGCTAGGAGCTTTACTTCTAGTTACTTGCCCAGTACAGATGGTTTGTATTAATGTAAATTCCAGTGAGGAATTAGGCAGATTCACAGTACTTGTTTTATTTGGTGCTGCCCTATGATGTTATAGCTGCTGTCTCATTGACCTGCTTTTTTTTTCTTCTATCATGCATTATCTTGAAAAACATTATTAATGCCAAAGCCTAGACCCTATTATCCATAATTAGTATCCATAATTTATCCAATTACACATTGGCAATTCTTTAAATATTACTCAGGAGAAAGAGAACTTTAATTGAGAAACTTGTTCATTTTTAACAGTCTGCTTTTCTTTTCATATGGTAGACAAAATTTCCTCTACCATATCCAAAGGCAGAGGCTGATGACTGTCCTGGGTCATTCAGCAACTTTAAAATATGTCCTTGTAATGTGCAGTTGCGTCACTATCCCTCATGTAAAAATTACTGTATTGCCCTGTAGATCAGTAATGTCTACAGGAGGAGAGTTTGGGTCACACACACTCCCACCCCATTGCCTCTCAACCCTGGCCACTCTCCTTGCTGGCTAGGAATCTCAAAGGCCTTTTGGAACAATATGTATCTGTTCAAGAACCTATTCTATGAAATCAGCCAAAATGGAAATCTATCTATTCCTTTAAAACCTCCAATTTAGGGGAAGTACCTCCAAAGTAACTATTCTTCCCTCCTCCAGTTTTAGATGGTTCTGATTTGGGGGATTTTATTCCTTACATCAAACCTAAATCTGTTTCTCTACCACTTCCATTCATTACTCATTAATCAAATGGAATACTTCTAATCCCTCTTCTATAACAGACCTTCAAATACTTGAAATAGCTTACATATTGTTCTCCTCTAATCTTAACATCTCCAATTCTTTCAATCAATCCTATTATCTGTTAGTCTCCAGCCCCTACTCTTCCTGTTTGGCCTCTGGACACAATCAAATATGTCAGTGTCCATCTTAAATTATACCTTCTAAAACTGACTTACAGTACCCCAGTTACAACCTAAGCACAGAAGAGTGTAGTAGGACCCTCACCCCACCTCATTCTGGACATTTGCCTTTCAGTGTTACCCCAGATAATGACAGAATTCCTCTCTATTCCCCCAGTTGAATTTAAGCTCTTTGAGAAAGGGATAGTCCCACTTTTTTATTTGTATCCCCATTGTCTATCACATAGTTGGTGCTTAATAAATAATTGTTGATTGATTAGCTTTGGAGACCAGTATATCATATGATTGACTTACTTTGAGCTTATATTTCACTAAATCTCCCAATTCTTTTTTCACATAAACTGTTGTCGAGCCACATTTCCCTTATTCAGTATTGTGTGGGGTTTTTTAAAAACCCAAATGTAGAAAAAAAATTTACATTTATTCTTATTAAAGGCCATTTTGACATTCACTGATAATATTTGTATGTACATTGATTGGTGTTTCTGGAGGTTTGTTGTGTAAGTCATGTATCTGCAGAGTTATCCTCTAACCTTAGAAGAAAACAATACAAATTGCTTCCCATTTTTACATGCTCGTCAGTTCTTATGAAGCAGTGCCCAAGGCCTTCATATATTGTCCTAATTTCTTTCAGATGTAATATTTGTGAAAGATCACAGGAATGAGGGGGATAGATAGCAACAGAGAGGATTGGTAAAGGAAACAAATTTTGTCTTCTATAATAATTTAATACCCTAAAAATCCACCTTAATTCAAAATTTGTAGTTGGTAAAAATAGATATAAGCACTTCATGAAAATGGTTCTGGTCAGCTTCATTTGCATCATTTTATCTGTTTTTGTTATTTTGTAGAATTAATGAAACTGAGTGAAAGTTTAAAGCAGGAATAGGGTTCTATTGTCTTCTGCTTAATTCTGATAGGGTCCTCTAGTTCTTATCTCCAGTGTCTTTCCAGTCTAGTGTTCCATAATGAATCACTGCCATAGGCAAGTATGACTTTAGTTTGGATCCTCACACAGGCTTATATCTGTTCTTTAGTTAACAGAGGAGTTATTAGAATAGTTTATCAGGTCACTAGTATTTACTTTTTTAAATTCTGGACCAACTGAGATTGACTGTCAGAAATACAAGGCAGAAACAACAAACAATATTAGATTTCAACATCAGATCTACAACTCCTAGAGAGACTGTTTAAGGAACTGAGAGAGTTCTAGCTGTCTATTTAGACCCTATATTGAATGGGACCTTAGGGATCACCTCATTTCTCCTTTTATTTTCCAGATGAGAAAACTGAGGCCCAGGGACACTAAGTAGATTGTCCTGATTCACAGAGGTTTTGGGTATCAAGCCAGTATTTGAATTCAGTTCCACTGACTCTAAATTGAGTGCTCTTTTCCATTACTCCATACTGCTTTCTTCTGTTGGGTACTCAATGAACAGAAAGAATACTTTCTAGTAGGAAACTTGGTGTAATAGACTACTACTTCTGTAGTGAATTTTTCTGTGGATTATCCTCTTTAACTTTAAGATTCTATTGAGGCCCTCCTATTTTGGATATTTTGCGTCACTCACTTCCGCTAGATAACATCTATATAGGCCTGTTAGCTCTGCAAAGTTCTTTTCATACTTTGTCTTGTTTGATCTTCACAATGACCCTCTGAAGTGATTATGTTATTCCCATTTTACAAATGGGGAAACAGTGTCAGTCAGTTGTGGTCTTCCAACCTTAACGACCAGATCTCTGATACGCTGTGCTGCCTCTGTAAGCTAGTACTTCACTACTGTAAACAAGGCTTTGACAATGAAGTTTATTGGAATTATTTCTTCTGTTTCTGAGTAATTTTATAATCATTTGATGAGGAAAACAAAGTTCTCTTCTTATTTGGAGACGTTTAAGGAGTAGGATGAATAAGAGAAATATAATTGGTCCTTGTGAGCATCATGTATAAAATTTGATATGTTTGAATTACTGTGATACTACAGCTATGATTGGGCCCTCCCACTTGCTCAAGGTCACCTGGGGGCTATTAAATCCATGCTAGTCAAAATATCAGAATGTTACAGTTGAATGTAGCAGTCTTGAATAAAAACAGTAATCCAAAATACTTCCAAGATATAATTACTTGTTCTTTTAACTATGAGCAGAAAGAAATGCAAATTTGAGTCAACATATAGTGCAGCTATGAGTTATACAGGAGTGGGATGAAGAGTAGCAGAATCAGCTGTACGTTTGGGGAAAGTGGCTGGGGTCCAGAGTAGATGAGCTGAAATTCTCTTTTCATCCATCACAGTCATTCAATGCTTTAAAATATCTGCCTTTATTCCTCAGGTGCATATTTGGGAATAGGGGATCTTTTTTCAGGGTTTGACTTATGAGAGTTTGCAATAATATTTCTTTCTTCCTCTTTCTATAGGTGCTGTTAAGTCAAGTTCATCGGTTGAGAGCTCTCGACTTACTGGGAAGGTTTTTAGACTTGGGCCCCTGGGCAGTGAGCCTGGTGTGTACTTGTTGCATTAGCTCACAGAAGGGAAAAGAACCTTTCAAATGAGTTGCTATGTAGACTGTGTACAATAAGTTGTTCTTGCATGAAGGGAATGGGGAAATCTTTTGTGAGCTTATTGGATGTCTCAAAACTGACCACAGCCTTGTATCCCTAAATTCAATGTCAAATATGGCTGTATTCAGTAGGATTTGGAAACTGCCGAATGTACTTGAAATGTGTTCTCAATGGGCCAAAGCAACTACCATTATTCACTTTTTATCCCTCTTCTTCCGTCTGAGATTGCACCTAGCCATAGCCTTTGCAGAAAAGAAAGTACAGTAACACCTTACTCACTTATGTGGAGGTCCATTATCCGGCAACCTCAGCTATCCGGAACACAGCCAAGAACCCGGAAGTAAGCAAAAAAAGGCCTCTGAGCAGCCAAATTAGGTGTAATAAAGTCCATGAAATATAGCCTAGCATTCTACTCATGGAAGAGCCATTCAGGTGCTTACTCTGAGCCTATTTGCTCAAATTTAGACCCCATGACAAGCTTGGTTATCTGGTTTCCCAGCCACAGAAGATTAAGGGCAAATTAGGACAGGGGAAGAGGGAGGCGCTGTAAGAGATAGGCATGTTGACAAGAACAAAAAATGACAGCTTACATCAAGGGAAGATAGGAGGAAAGCATCAAAAGTGGGTAGGAATTCAAATAGTTTCAGGCCATTTCATATAGGAGCAACCTTTCCTACATATTTTAATAGTCTCATAGAGCACTACTGTATTACATAGCCCAATATAGTTATTGATATTCATAATAATAAAAAACCTAAATCATTGAAGTTAATTGTTTTACATGTTATCAGTATCAGAAGACAGAGATGTGTTTAATAATACATTTAAGAAAGATTTCTACCCTAAGTGATTAAACATAAAATTCAGTTTTAAAATGATAAGGGACCGGCTTCATTTGGTAAAAACCTCTTTCCCTGACAATACCCAATAAATTAGAAGCCACTATAGATAGAAATGCTGAACTATGTGCAAATAGACATAGGAAAATAGCCAAATGCCCCCTGCCCCACCCCTGATGATATTGCAGTTGGATCTAAGGGTTCAGCTCAGTGTGTCATCTGCCCTGGTTGCAAAAGGCATTTCTTTTTTTGTGGAGGAATGCCTTTGTGTTACAAACATAAGGTGTTTGGGGTTTCAAAATTTTTTGTTTTGTTTTTATATTGTTTTTGTCTTATGATAATGTAAGATGACAGCAAAGCCTTACACAATTAAAAATAATCGAACTTCTCACAGATGTTCTGCACACTGTGGTGCATGTGCTCTCTCCCATTTCCTCTAAGGGGCTCCCCACAAGAGAGTATCCTGACAGAAATTTTGGGAGGTATTGAGCCACTGCAAGGGGCAAAAGCTCTCACCTGCTCCATGTTAACTAAGCACCAAGCTTTCTCATCCTGGCAATATCAGCCTCTCAAGGTTGTTCTCAAGTGTGTGCATGTGTATTATCATGTAAAATTGGCAAGAGGTGAGCAGTGGAGGCCTACCAGAATACTTCACATGCTTTTGGAGAATTTAGGAGACACAAAGTGCGTGTGCGTGCGCGTGCCTGCGCGTGTGTGCATGTACCCCTGGACATGCGTGTGCCCGTGCACAGTGAGAGCAAACAGCCTTATTTGAAGATGGAGAGCAGTATGTTTTCAAGCACAAAGCTGTATTCATTGTAATGAGGAAAAGCTGCCACTAGATTAATGCTGGGGCTCTGTAGACCAGATGAGTCTCAAAATACCTGGCAACTTTAAGGAATTAAATCAGAGATGAATAATTCTGGAGGAAATCCCTTTTTACTATAAATCAGGGATATTCATTCTGATCATATTTCCCACATGTGCTGAAAATAATGTTGCATCTGTGTCCCTGAGCTCTGCAGTTCTGCCACCTGTGCCACTCACTTCCTGTACAGAACCTATAGTGAGATCATTGGTAATTTTTAATTTTCTTTTTTTCTCCCTAGGCCTTGTCAGTTGGCATCTTCCCTTATGTGCTGAAACTACTCCAGAGCTCAGCCAGAGAGCTGAGGCCACTTCTTGTTTTCATATGGGCCAAAATTCTAGCTGTGGACAGTGTGAGTAATCTCATATTTATTTTATGTGTGATGTGTTTTAGTTGGTGTTTATACTGTCCTGGATTTTTTTTGGCTAGGGTTTTTTTTTTTAATTATCTTAAGTTTCTTCCCCCTAAATAATGTCAGATACATGAGTTAGAAGGCATAGCTTCAGGTAAAATGGACTCTTCTGATTTCGTAAACATTCCAACATTGATTTCACTTGTAATTACTTCTATTGTCTTCTTCCTTTTTCCCCAACTCCTTTAAGACTTTACACTACCAATTATTTATCCTCTCACTCTCCCTTGCATTTTCAAGTCTTTCCTTCTCCAGTGGTTTCTTCTTTTTTATCTACAAACATATTTCTGTCTTCTCTCTTTTTAAGGAAAAAAATAACCTAGTCTTAATTGTGCTATACCCGTGAACTGCTATCCTATGTCTCTTCATTTTACAGTTTTTGAAAGAATGTTCTACATTTGTTGTGTCCATTTCATTACCACCCACTACACTTAACTATACTCTGACTTCCATCATTGCTGAAAATATACCCTTAAAAGGAAGTTATGACCTCCTAATCAATGAAGTGATTTCAACCTCACTCTTCATACTCCCTGACTTCCCTGTAACAATCTATACTACTGACCACCCCCTCCTTCTTGTAACTCTTTTCTGACACTGCCCTCTATTTTTACCACCTATTCTTCTGCCTACCCTTCTTCCTCTTTCAGGCAATCCATTTCCCATTTCACAATATATGTGGACTATCCCCAGAGTTTAGCATCTGATGGGTGTTTTTTCCTGTATCCTCAGTTTCAGAGAATTGAGGAGTTCATATGACTTCACAACCTGTATCTCTGGCCCTGTTCTGTCCTAGATCTTCAGTCTCACAGATGTGACTAATTGCTTTTCAGCTTCTTCAAGCACTCATGTGTTCTATAAACATTTATTTATACTTTATAACATTCACATTTTCTTTTCATTTTTGTTTTTTATGGTAGTTGATCTTACCATTTGCATTAAGTGGTCATTGTTTTATTTATTTTTTTCCTGGTTCTGCCTATTTCACTTTATATCAATTCATCCAAGTTTCTTGGAAACAACCACTGTAAAGCAATCAAATCTGAATGCTCTGAAATAATATAAAACAAATTTGTCCACAAAGAAGAGGCATAAGAAGACAACTCCCTTACCCCTTTGGAGAAGATTAGTAAATAAAGTCATGTTTTTTTATATGTTGAGAAGTTTTTTAGATTTCTTTATCTTATTTTTTTCCTTTTAAAAAATTATTTGTTATAAGGAAGTGGGAGAGAGATGATAGTGGGATTCATTTAGGTAATATAAAAAAAAGTAATAGTCATAAAAATCTACATTCAAAAATCTTTCCAAAAAATATTCAATTAATTCAGCCAATAATCCAAGAAAGGCAAAGATAGAAAGTTCCTCTGTATAACAAAGTGTTTATAGCAATAATTTTTGTGGTAGCAAAGATCTGGAAACAAAGTGAGTGCACCTGATGGGGAAATTGCTGGAGAAAATATGTCATATAAACATAAAATAATAATATTATGTGATATGAATTGATTGATATGAGAAATTCAGAAAGGGTTGGAAAGACTGGCATGAATTTTTTAAGTGACATAATAGAACCAGGAAAATGATGTAAAAGATTATAAAAACAATATAACAAAAAGTGTTTTTTTAAGGAATTGAAACACTGTGTAAATATAATGACCAATCTAGGCACTGGAGAAGGGTGGATGAAATATACCTTCCTTCTTTCTTTATGGTTGTGAGAGAGGGATGCAGAATGTTACATGTGCTTTCATACATAGTCATTGTATTGGTTGATTTTACTTAACTGTTTTTCTTTGTTATGAAAGAAATGTCTTTCAGAAGATAGAAGTGACTGTCCAGAAATGTCTGTGTGGTAAGGGGGAAAAAGGCAATAAAATTTTAATTAGAAGAGAAACTGCTAGTGACAAGTTATTGTGCTAGACACATGTGAATAATGGTTTCTGCCTTCAAGTAAGTTATAATTTAGTTGAAGAGATAACGTAAGTACATAAGCAACTACAACATAAGGCATAGGTACAAACAATAATGAAAGACAAAAGATGCAGTCAGAAATCAGGAATGGTTTTGTGGAAGAAGTTGAATTTACCTGGTCCTGCCTGGATGCTTTGGTTTTGATTTTCAAGGAAGGGGGAATATCATGAGGAATGAAAGCCACAGAGCTAGGAAAGTACGAGGCATGTTTGGGAAACATTGAGTGACTACTGAGAATGGTATTTTGGCTAGAGCACAAGGAATAAGGTTAGGAAAGTAGGTCAGGATCAGATAGAACATGGAAGGCCTTGAATATTTGCCAAGGAATTTAGATAATTTGGTAGGCAATGGGGAGTCTTTGGAATTTTTTGATCAGAAAATTGAAGCAATCCAAGATTTTCTTAGGGGAAAAAATGATCTGGGTTTGTTGCATGTATTACTAGATTGGAATGAGGAGAAAGAGTCTGAGAGAATAGTTGGGAAGCTGTTTTTGTAGCCCAAGTCAAATGCACAGGCCTGAATTTCTTTGGTTACAGTGGTAACAAAAAGTGTAATAAAACTAATAATAACAGTTGACTATTGTTTAGGTATGATGTCACCTTTAATTCTCATAATGGCCCTGTGAAGAAAGTTATACAAATATTATTTTCCTCATTTACAGATAGAGAAACAGGATTAGATGACTGAAGTGACATAGCACTTCAAATCTAGTGTTATTTGCCCTAAATCCATTTTTTTTCCCCACAAAAGATAGTCCTAGGTGAATTTTCATTCGTCTGTAGTTTTGTTTTACTTAACCACCAAAAGTTCCTATTACATAAAACTTCTCAACTTAAAAACAATTTTCCTCTCACTGTTCTTCTCCCTCACCCCAATCCCTCTTCCTTGGCTACTAATGCAGGCTCTCTGTGCTAAGAATTCTTGTGATCTGCAGTAGACAACTTACATATTCTCCTCGTCTATAGTTTGTGGTAGGGAGTACATCACAATACTATAGATGCCTCTGTGGGAGAAATCTGAGAGGAAATTCAAAGGACTTGGCACTTGATTTCATAGGGTACTCACTGAAGAAGGAAGAGCCAAACATAACCCTCAATTTCCAACCTGACAAAGCTAACCTAATGAATGTACCGTTAACAGAATTTAACAGAATTAGCCATCAGTAGGATTAACAGCCTGAAAAGCCTAACAGACTCTAGATATCTAAAGCATCCCAAGTAAGCAGATACCCAACAGGAAAGTCACTACCACCTCAATCAACTCATTCTATCTTGGAGCAACTCTAACATTTAGAAAGCTTTTCATTATATTCAGACAAAATCTGACTCAGTGCCATTCCCCAAATTGTTTCTAATTCTGTCATGCAGGACCAAGCAGTATAAGTCTTTATCACTCTTCCATATGACAACCCTTTGAACACTTGACCACTAAGCTATTCCCCTTAAACCAAGTCTCCATGCTAATCCCCACTTCTTTTAGCCAGGCTTCTCAAGGAATGGATTTTAGGCCTTTTACTCTCCTGATCATGGCTTCATGGACACTTTCCAACTTGAAAATACCCCTCCTGAAATGTGGCACCCAGAACTGAATGTAGTCCCTTCAGTATCAGGTGACCAGCAGAATATATGAGCTATTTTAGCCTCTATATCACACTGCTTACTCATATTGAGATAGGCTTTTGGATATTAGCTTCTTCCTAGCCACCTCTGTCCTTCCTTTATAGTGTGACTGTTGTTCGTTTGTTTTTAATAACCCCAGTATAGGACTTTACGTTTATCCCTATTAAACTTCATCGTGTTAGCTTGGGTCCTTATTCTGTTATACAATAAGTTAATCATCCCTTCCAACTTTGTGTGATTTGAAAATTTGATGTCCTCCGTATGCTTTCCTGTAAGTCATTGATAATAATTTCAGATAAAGTAAGCTCTGGAGGAGATTCCAGTTGTGCTCCTGGAGACTGTTCTCCAGGTTGACATTGATCCGTGTTGTAATAGTAGTGTTTATTGTAGTTGTCATGCTTGCTTTGCTTTGACTCCAATACAGGCTGCCCCTATCAGTTTTCAAATACCTAAAGGAAAAACTAAATGGATTACAAGGGAAAACAGACAGTAAAACTATAATAGTGAGGGATTTCAGTTTACCTCTATCAGCCTTAGGTTAAACCAATTAAAAAAAAAACATAATCAAGACAATAGTTAAAGACCTCAATATAATTTTTAAAAATTAGGACCTCTGGCAATTTTTTTTAAATAAATTTCTTTATTTATTTTTAGTTTACCACGCACGGTTCTACATAGTTTTGAGTTCCAGTTTTTCTCTCCTCCCTCCCCTCTCCCTCCCCAAGACGGCATGAAGTCTCATATAACTGTCATGTATAACTTCGCATTGAATTAATTTATGCACTAGTCAAGTCATGGAGAAGAATTTTGACCAATGGAATGAATCACGAGAAAGAAGAAACAGAACCAAAAAAAAAAAAAAAACCCCAAAAACAAAAACAAAAGAGAAGCAGAAAAGGCGAGCATGTAGTGTGCCTCAGTCTGTATTCAAACTTCGCAGTTCTTTGTCTCGATGAAGATAGCATTCTCCATCGTGAGTCCCCTGGAGTTGTCCTTGCCCCTTAGGTTGCTGAGAAAAGCGCAGTTTGTCAGGGTTGGTCCTCACGGAATCCATATATCTGTCGCTGTGCACAACGTTCTCCTGGCTCTGCTCCGCTCACTCAGCATTATGTCGTGTAGGTTTTTCCAGGTTGTTATAAAGTCTGCATCATCCCCATTTCTTATGGCACAATAGTATTCCATTACCTTCATGTACCACAGTTTGTTCAGCCATTCCCCAATTGATGGGCATCCCTTTGATTTCCAATTCTTGGCTACCACAAAGAGAGCCGCTATAAATATTCTTGTACATATGGGTCCTTTTCCCGCTTGCGTGATTTCTTTGGGATACAACCCTAGAAGTGGTATTGCTGGGTCAAAGGGTATGAACATTTCTATAGCCCTTTGGGCATAGTTCCAAACCGCCCTCCAAAATGGCTGGATCAGCTCACAACTCCACCAGCAATGCAACAATGTTCCAATTTCCCCACATCCTTTCCAGCATTTATTATTCTCCTGATTTGTTATTTTAGCCAATCTGACAGGAGAGATGTGGTATCTAAGAGTTGTTTTGATTTGCATTTCTCTAATCAGCAGCGATCCAGAGCATTTTTCCATATGCCTGTAGATAGCTTTAATTTCTTCCTCTGAAAACTGCCTGTTCATATCCTTTGACCATTTCTCAATTGGGGAATGGCTTGTATTCCTATATATTTGGCTCAGCTCCCTGTATATTTTAGAGATGAGGCCTTTATCAGAGATACTAGTTGCAAAGATTTTCTCCCAATTTTCTGCTTCCCTCCTAATTCTTCTTGCATTGGCTTTTTTTGTACAAAAACATTTCAATTTGACATAATCAAAATTATCCATTTTGCATTTTGTAATGCTCTCTATCTCTTGTTGGGTCATGAATTCTTTACTTTTCCACAAATCTGATAAGTAAACTATTCCTTGCTTTCCCAAATTACTTAGAGTATCAACTTTTACTCCTAAATCATGAACCCATTTTGACTTTATTTTGGTATATGGTGTAAGATATTGGTCTATGCCCAGTTTTTGCCCTACCAATTTCCAATTTTCCCAACAGTTTTTGTGAAATAGTGAATTATTAGCCCAGAAACTGGCCTCTTTGGGTTTATCAAAGAGTAGATTGCTAAACTTGTTGATTTCACCTATTTGTTTACCTATCCTATTCCACTGATCCACACCCCTGTTTCTTAACCAGTACCAGGCAGTTTTGATGACTGCTGCTGTGTAGTACAGTTTAATATCTGGTGTGGCTAAGCCACCATCTCTAGCATGTCTTTTCATTGATATCCTAGATACTCTAGACCTCTTGTTTTTCCAAATGAATTTTGTTATTACTTTGTCCATCTCAGTAAAAAAATTTTTTGGTAGTTCGATTGGTATGGCACTGAATAGATAGATTAATTTAGGTAGAATTGTCATTTTTATTATATTAGCTCGGCCTAACCATGAGCAACTGATATTTCTCCATTTATTTAGATCTGATTTTATTCGCGTGAAAAGTGTTTCATAGTTATGTTCATATAGGCCCTGGGTTTGTCTTGGCAAATAGACTCCCAGATATTTTATAGTGCCTTCAGTAACTTTGAATGGAATTTCTCTTTCTATTTCTTGCTGTTGGGCTTTGTCAGTAATGTATAGGAATGCTGAGGATTTATGTGGGTTTATTTTATATCCTGCAACTTTGCTAAAGCTGTTTATTATTTCAAGTAGTTTTTTACTTGATTCACTAGGATTCTCTAAATAAATCATCATATCATCTGCAAAAAGTGATAATTTAGTTTCTTCTTTTCCTATTCTAATTCCTTCAATTTCTGGCAATTTTTGAGTAGAATTTGAAGGAGTATACATCTTTTCTTGGGAGTTTTGTGTATCTTACTGAAATTGATCATATCTTGGGTCACAAATATCTTACTGCAACAAAAATTATATTAAATAAAAGGCTGTTGAAAAAAGTTCTAAAAATCAACTGGAGACTAAAGAACTCCATGCAAAAGAATTGGTGAGTAAAAGAACAAATCAGAGAAATGATAAATTTCATTAAAGATAATGAGAACAATGTGACAGTTTGCCACAGTTTGTTGGATGTGGTGTAAGTAGTTCTTACATAGAAATTTGCATCTCTGAACATTTTGATTAAGAAAAAAAAGAGAATGAATGAATTAGGAGTACAATTAAAACTACTTGAAAACCAAGAAATTTTATAATCCCAATTAAATGCCAAAATAGAAATCTTGAAAATCAAATAAGACATTAACAAAATTAAAAACAAAAAAAACAAATTGATAAATAAAACTAGAAGCTTTAAAAAATGGCAAAAATAACCTGTAAGGTAACTTTATTTAGCTAATGAAAGAGGAAATGCACATTGCTGGTATGAAAAGTGAAAAAAGAGAATTCATCTTGAAGAGCAAATAAAGGATATTATTAGAAACTCTTTTACCCAGCTATGTGGCATTGAAATTAATAAATAAATAAAATAAAATTAATATTTATAAAAATATAAGATATGCAGATCAGCTGAGCAAGAAATAGGGAATTTGAACAAATAAATTTCAGAAGAAGAAAATGAACACTGCTTAAATGAATTCCAAATTTAAAAACTGCAGGACCATATAGATTCACAAGTGAATTCCATCAAACATTTGAAAAACAATTCCAGTATTATATAAACTTCACATAAAAAGCCACAAAGGTATCCTACCACATTTCTTCTGTGACACAACTATGGGCTTGATACATGAACCAGAGACCGTTAAAACAGAAAAAGAAATTTATAGTTCAACATATTTAATGAACATTGATGCAAAACTTTTAAATAAAATACTTGCAAAAGGCTAAAGCAAAATACCAGAAAGATTATATATTGCCAAGTTGGATTTGTACCAAGAAGTCAGGGCTGTTTTAATATTGGAAAAATTATAAACTTAAGTAACCATATTGATAAAATATGAATGTATATGTGTATTTTAAAACCTTATTAACGAAGTTGACAAAAATCCTGTGGTTATGATGAACAATGTTCATATGATTATAATCTGAAATAGTTGCAGACAAAACTTCTGACAAAATAGAACTCCAGTTTCTGGTTTTTGTTTTTTTGGTTTTTTTTTTTTTTTTTTGTTTTTTGTTTTTTGTTTTTTAATTTAAATTTATTTATTTGACATATTTAGTTTTCAGCATTGATTTTCAGAATAGTTTGAATTACAAATTTTCTCCCCATTTCTACCCTCCCCCCCACTCCAAGATGGCGTATATTCTGGTTGCCCTGTTCCCCAGTCAGCCCTCCCCTCTATCACTCCCCTCCCCTCTCATCTCCTTTTACCTTCCTTTCTTGTAGGGCAAGATAAATTTCTACGCCCCATTGCCTGTGTATCTTATTTTTTATTTGCATGCAAAAACTTTTTTTTTTGTTTTTGAACATCTGATTTTAAAACTTTGAGTTCCAAATTCTCTCCCCTCTTCCCTTCCCACCGACCCTCCCTAAGAAGTCGAGCAATTTAACCTAGGCCACATGTGTATCATTATGTATAACCCTTCCATAATACTCATGTTGTGTTTTTGTTTTTTTAAGAAAAACACTACAAAATGTAGGAATAAATAGCATTTTTCTAAAACAAAAAACTGCCATTATAAGTAACAGAGAAATAAGGCTGTCCATTGTCACCATCTCTCTTTGACATAGAAATTCTGGCTATAGCAGTAAGACAGGAAAAAGAAATTGCAGGAATGAGCATAGGTAAAGAAGATACAAATGTATCATTTTTAAAAAATATATGGTATACCTAAAGAACCCTAATGATTCAACTAAAAAATTAATTGAAACAATTATTGAACTTCAGTAAATGTACAAGATTTAAAATAGGAAGAGCATTGAAATAAGAAAAGTTCTATACTTAAAAAAAGTATTTAATAGCAGCTCTTTTTATGGTAAGAAAAAACTAGGAACTAAAAATATACCTATCTATTGAGGTACCGCTCAGTAAACTGTGCTACATGAAAGTGATGGAATATTATTTTGCTATAAGTAATGAAGAAGTAAATAATTTCAAAGAGACCTGTATATCAACTGATACAAAATACAGTCAGCAGAGCCAGAAAAACTTATACTATAATGTAATCATTATAAAAACACATTTTAATACTTTTATAAACTGAAAAATAAAATAAATAGAACCAATCGGTATTTTATACTATAACAACAACACCATAAAAACAAGCAACTTTAAAAGTTGGAGGAGCTATGATCAGTACAGTGACCTTCCAGTGATCCCAGAGGAGCAATTATGACATATACTACCTCTACCTTGAATTCATTTTTCTTTTCTCCTTTATTCAAGATGTTGAGGACAGGAGGAAGAGAAAATAGATTTCTGTTAATTTATTTATTCAGGAGATTTCTGTTAATTTAGAAAATAATTTTTTAAAAATAGAGAAGTGGGAAGTACTTCTGATGTGGAATTTTGCATGCATTTTAGGTGAGGTCACTATTATTAGTATATTATTAATTGTTTTGTTGAAGAGACCTTTCATGGGAGGTGGGGGAAGTAATTTTTAAATGTTTGTAATATAAAAACAGCACACAATTTTTTTTTAATATGATACAAAGTACTTGCTAACCTCACTTTTTTATACTTTGAGTATAGTTTGTGTTTTGGGCTTTTAATTTTATGCTTAGATTAATTATATCTATCTTCAAGCCAATCTGAAAATTTTCTTCCTTAATATGTACATGGCAATTTTTGTACTAAGTTTGGGTTTAGTGTCCCATTGCAGTTGCAAATGGTGTGAACATATTTCAATTTAAGAAATCTGGTTTAAAATGACCCCCAGATTTTGTTTGTCTGCCAGAGGCTTGCTTATTTCTAGGGACCAAAATATTCAAGGGATATATTGCATTACTCCTTCATTTTTGACTCTGTGTGGGAAAATATGAGGGCACTTTCTTTAATATTTTTGTCATACTGAAGGAAATATTTATTCATGTTCAAGGAACAACTTTTGAAGCCCAGTTGGAAATGCCCTAGCCTGTAATGTTCTCTGAGTCCCTATGAGCTACTTTCTATAGTCTGAATTTCTTAACCAGCTTGAGAACCTGTTCATTTGAAAGATCTTCCTGCCGATAGGATTTCTGAAATATTTCCAGTTTCAAACTGAGCCTTGTGTACCTTATCCTTCCCCTTTCCACAATTTCCCTTGCCTTGCTTGCTAACAATTTTGTGTTTGAGTAATTATCCTTCACTACCCTTTTTCATATCTTCCCACAATATATGGTACATAGCTGGTGAGGTTCTTTAATTGGTCCTCTAGCACTTGACTAGTGCATGCATGCATGTTGTAAACTTGAGAGTTGTATTCCAAATCAGCTCATCATTCCTGATGAGCAACACAACCTCCTGCGGTTCACTGGTCATTTTTGGTTCACAGATGGACAAGCAGACATAGAGAAGAGGGCTTGTATTCAGAGTTGCAGAGTGAGAGGTGGTAGTGCCAGATTCCTGAAAGAGCAACAGTCTCCAAATCCCAGGTCATCCTACCTCTCTAGCTCTTTTACCATGAGCTCTAAGAGGAGACAGTAGACAGGAGTGGATTCTATTCCTGATTCTTCCACAAACCGACCATGTAGCCTTGAGTAATTCATGCCACCACTCCAAGGCTTTGCCTTTTCATCTGTGACATGAAAGAATTGAGTTGATGATCTTCAAAGTTGCTTCCAGTTCTAGAATTTCTGAAATTCTTTGATTATAAAAAGGAAATAAATATCTATTATAAACAAATGTCAGTTATTCCCAGAGTTGTACTATCTCTTTCTTCATTCCATTCTTCATAAAATTTGTGGTGAAAGCATCTCTATGTCAGTCCATCAGTCTAGTACATCAGCAAGCATGTATTAAGTACCTACCATGTACTTTGTTGTTGTTCAGTCATTTCAGTCGTGTCTGACTCTTTGTGACTCCATTTGGGTTTTTGTTGGCAAAGATAACCGAGTCGTTTGCCATTTCCTTCTCCAGTTCATTTTCCAGATGAAATAGGAGGCAATAGGAGGTGAACAGGAGTAAGTGACTTGCTCAGGGTCACATGACTAGTAAGTATCTGAGACTAGATTTCAGTTCAGGAGGATGAGTTTCCTGACTCCAGGCCTAGTACTCTAGTCACTGAGCTTCCTAGGTACCCCCTGCTATGTACTAGCACTGTGCTAAGCACAGGATGTTATGGTGCTTACATTCTACTGGGGAATGAAACATGTTATCGAGGATATATACACAGGATAAATACATAGTTATTTGGGATGAGTTGCCCTTATAACTGATAATCAAGAGAAAACTCTTGATAGAGGTGACAGAGCTAATACTTGAAGAGAGCTGGAAATTTAAGTTTTTTAAAAAGTGTTTTTAACCTCTTTTTTAAAACCAATGCTAAATGGTTTTGATAACTGTTGCTTTATAATGTACTTTGTGGTCTAGAAATGCTGTTCTCCATTCATCCTTATCTATTTTCATTCTTTAATATTCTACAACTTTGTTTCCCCAGATGAATTTTGTTTTTAATTATAAGTTCTATCAAGAATGCCTTTGATAATTTGGTATAGCATTAAAACATTAAATTATGTTTGGTAGGATGGTCATTTTTATTATATTGACCATGCCCAGCCATGAACACCAAATATTACTCTAGCTATTAAAGATATTTTTTTTATTTCTTTAAGGATCACTTTATAAATAAATCAAACAAATATTTTGTATGCTGTAATAGATTGATCCCCAAGTACTTTATGCATTTTGTAATAATTTTGAATAGTAGTTCCCTTTTAGTTATTGCCTATTAGATTTTCTTGTTATTATCATATAAAAATGCCATTTTTTTTGTTGGTTAATTTTGTAGCCTGCAACTTTGCTGAAGCCATTAATTTTCTCTATTAGTATCTTTAGTGATTTCTTAGGATTTTCTAATTAAACCATCATATCATCATTAGTTTTATCTACTCTTTAGCTATCTTTACACCTTTAATTTCTTTCCCTTTTGAATATCGCTAGCATTTCTAGAACTGTATCAAATAATAGCAGGGCAAGTAACTACCCTTGCTTTACTCCTGTATATTTACTGGGAAAAATTCTAATGTGTGTTCATTGCATATCATGCTTGGTTTTGGTTTTCGGTATATATAAATAAATAATCCTTTGTCTATTCTTTGTAAGGTTTTTAGCATAAATGAGTGTTGCACTTTGTCAAGGCTTTTTCTGCATTTCTTGAGATTGTCACGTGATTTTAACATTATCATTTGTTTTGATTGTTTTCCTAATGTTTTACTATCCTTGCATCCCTTAAATAAATAAAACTTGGTCATACTGAATGATTTCCTGCATGTCTTACTGTATTTCTGTGAACGAATTACATGAAGATATAGATAGTATTACAGTAGCTGTCGGAGACTATTGTCCTCACGGTTTTGGACAAATCTAACAGAAAAGTAAACAAATGGGAGAATTTAGAATGGAACAAAGTGCTGGAAAAGTTAGAGCTTTTTTAAAAGACTTATAGCATCTTCTAAATGGGAATGCTAAAGAATACATATATTTCTCAGCACCCTGTGAAACCAAAAAAAAAAAATATTAAGGCCATTGTTTACAGCAGACCTGTACAACTTGGCAGTAGGTTGGGGCCAAAATTAAAATAGGCTAAATTTCTTTGGGCTGCAGGTAGGTTAGACTAGAGACAGGCTGACAGTGGTTACCGCAGGTCACTTGACAAACAGGAGAGAGTGCACAGTGGCAACCCAACATTTTTCGTGGGCCCCCCGAAATCCTTTGGTGGGCCACAAGCAGCCCATGTTGTGCAGGTCTGGTTTATAGAAATAAATAGATCATTGATTACTTTAGAGAGACCATTTTTGTTCAAGTGGTGGGGGGGAAGCCAGATTATAGAAGGTTAAGAAGTGAATGGGAGTTGACAAAGTAGGAGAAACACATATATTCAGCTTTTTCTTGGAGTTTGGTTGTAAATGACCACTGAGAGAGGATGATCTGTTGTTGTGATGGTATATTCAGGGAGAGGTATTAAGACTATCTGAGGCTGTTTTGATGAATTCAAATTTTGCTTAAGGGATTCATCATGGGATGCTAGGCAGTAACTCTGAAGAATAACAATCTGGTTTTGTTTTTAAATTAGGCAATTGTGTAGGGGAGGACTAAGGTCAGAGTCTATGAATGATCAAATGTGTTGCTGAGATAAAAGTATACTCAGGGTATCCCAAAAGTTATAGGCTTCTGGGATGCTCTATACCTTACTCAATTCCTTATCACTTCTATTTCTCTCCAGAACACTATGTAATTTTTATAGCATGCTGAAGACCAGCTGCCTGCTGGTGACTAGGGAATTCCCCAAGTTTCTTCTACTCGAGTCCTTGTGGAATCTAGTCTCTCCTGTTCCAAAAATGGGAGGGGGGTGGGAAGAATGAGGAAACACTACAGAAGGAGAGGTGTAGTCAGAATGAACATGAGAGTGGGTCACAAGCACACTGGGAGAAATCCGGGGCTGATCCCAGCAGGAGTGATAATAGAAACACTAAAGAGCTGTGACATCCTCTGCATTTCACCACCTGCACTGGACCTGGTGAGAATGACAGAAGCACAAGATACCCAGAGATGCAGTTGTGACACCCAGGAGAGCAGGAGACTGGGAGGGCAATTCTGATGGAAGCACAGATGGAGAAGCCAACAGCACTGGGTTCCTGGGCCAGAAGGTCTGTTTTGCTGGATCATGTTTTGCTGAACTCGGAGGGACAGACTCCATTAAGGATCAAGGAGAGATGTGCCCATTTATAGGTAAAGAGAGAAGTACCTAGTGCATAAGGAGAAGGTGAACCTTAGGGACAGGAAGGGAGATGATTAAAGAAGAAATGATGAGTTGAAAGGCACAAATGAAGGGGATAGTGCTCACAAAAATAGATACCTCATCCTTTGAGAGAAGAGCAAAGAAGAAGAGCACATGAGATGATGCTTTACTGGTTTAATGTGTAAAACCTAAGAGAGGGAGCTCACAAAAGATGGTCTCAATTTTTTTTTTTTTTAAGAAAGAGTGGGACACAGCCCTTTGGTAAAAGAAGGATATAGGAAGTTGGCACAGCCACTGTGATATGGGGACTAGATGGGAGTATGCTAACCATTCGGCACTGAGTCCAGGCAGAGAATGAGTGGATGAGGAAAAGTTTGTTATCTAATCTCAACTGGGCCTTTATTCTGTTCCTCCCTAATTGATTCAATCTGGATCTTCACAGCTGCCTTCCAAGCCTTCTCTTCCCTACCCAAGCTTGCCCACACACCCACCCTCTCACCCTAGGACCTAACCTGGTACTCCATAAAAGAAGTATGACAATATATATTGAAATTAAGAATTTCCTACTTCTGTCCTGTGTGCTATCCTAGCTGGTGCTTTTGAGTAGTGAAACACTTAGATTGGTAACATGATGAATGAGATGCTTAACCTTATTTTATACTAGGGAAAGTGGGTTTTTTACGAGAGCAAAACAAGCATCATGACAAACTCTCAAGAAACAAAAATTGGGAAATAATCTCCCCCTCTCTGGAAGAAAGATGAGGGAGTAGTGAAGAATCACTAGGTCTGGGTCTATCCCTCCGAGTTCAACAAAACATGATCCAGCAAAACAGACCTTCTGGCCCAGGAACCCCGTGCTGTTGGCTTCTCCATCTGTGCTTCCATCAGGATTGCCCTCCCAGTCTCCTGCTCTCCTGGGTGTCACAACTGCATCTCTGGGTATCTTGTGCTTCTGTTATTCTCACCAGGCCCAGTGCAGGTGGTGAAATGCAGAGGATGCAACAGTTCCTTAGTGTGTCTACTATCACTCCTGCTGGCATCAGCCCTGGATTTCTCCCAGTGTGCTTGTGACCCGTTCTCATGCTCATTCTGACTGCACCTCTCCTTCTATAGTGTTTCCTCATTCTTCCTGTCCCCCTCCCCCTTTTGGAACAGGAGAGACTAGATTCCACAAGGACTCGAGTAGAAGAAACTTGGGGAATTCCCTAGTCACCAGCAGGCAGCTGGTCTTCAGCATGCTATAAAAATTATATAGTGTTCTGGAGAGAAATAGAAGTGA
This sequence comes from Trichosurus vulpecula, assembly GCF_011100635.1. Classification (NCBI taxonomy): domain Eukaryota; kingdom Metazoa; phylum Chordata; class Mammalia; order Diprotodontia; family Phalangeridae; genus Trichosurus; species Trichosurus vulpecula. The sequence goes on along the minus strand of NC_050576.1, from coordinate 217,084,616 downwards.
TAAGAAATTGGGTAAGGTACAGAGCGTCCCAGAAGCCTATAACTTTTGGGATATCCTGAGTATATTTTTATCTCAGCAACACATTTGATCATTCATAGACTCTGACCTTAGTCCTCCCCACACACATTTCCCAATTTAAAAACAAAACCAGATTGTTATTCTTCAGTTATTGTTTAACATCCCATGATGAATCCCTTAAGCAAAATTTGAATTCCTCAAAACAGCCTCACATACCCTCTGATGTACAGCCTATGTTATTGAGAGAAGCCATAGAAATCACTGAAACCTTTGCTGGATCCTGCATGAATTAACCCCTTCTTTGCAGTTGTGAGGGAGAGAGAATAGTTTTCCATTTCCCTCTGCTGCCTGCATTTTCCATCCCAACAGCCATAAGTGTTCTTTCATGATATCCTTTTGTTTCATCACCTCTCAGGACCATTGTCAGATTCCTCCTTTTCCTTTTCTTAACCTTTTGATTGTCACTTACTCTCGGGGAGGCCTCAGAATTTTGCGAGGTCTGGAGTTCCGATTTGTGCTCTTTTTTAAGCACCATATTTACCTTGTAATAACTCCTTTCTCTATTTAGAATGTGTACTAGAATAAGGTTAGTCCAACCCCACTGGAGATAGATGTCCCAATTAATAAACAATTAAGGCAGCTATGCTGGGAGGTAATCACATACTTTAAAACTATCTGTAAAAATAAGTATGTCTCATATAGCTCATTCCCCATTCATCCCCTGGTGAATGGCGTTTCTCAGACCATAGCAATAGATTGAGGACGTGTAAAAACTGGAAGAATTGATCACATCAGGGAAAGTGTGTCAGCAGATTACCCAGTTTCACCCCCGAAACAATTTTATATACTCTAGGATGTACATCACATTTGTTTATCTGTGTAATTTTTTTTGTCTCTTGGTAACATTGAAATGCAGGGTATAGTAGCCTCTCCTTAGCAAACATATTTATTAAGATAGCTTGCTGTTTATTGAAGGACCCCTAAGTGGATTTTCTTGCTCTTTATTAGAAAGATATTTGTACCTATTGTGATACTATGTACAGAAACCTACTAACACCAAAGCAGGTACTTCAGTATCTCAGTGGTACATCTGGGAAAACACAAAATGGGTCTGTTCCATTTTTCCCAACACTGCAGTTGTGCACGAAGAAAAAGCCTGCTTGGGGAAAGGCAACCTAAGAATTTGTGATGTGTTAGGGGAAAGAAAAAAAAAAGCACAGCTCTTATGTATATCACTTGGGCCATGATTTACCCATTTATCCCATGATAGACTCAGGGAAATGAAGAGTACAATGTTGAAGAGTATTTGTTTTCAGCTTCTGGATTGTCAAATATGAAATTTTTTAAAATGTCAACACCTTCCCAAAAGAGAAGGAGGAAGAGGCAGAAGGTCTATAACCTGCTATTTATTGACTGCATCAGTGTAGCGGCCACATCAGTGTAATGCTGTATTTGTCCATTTCGGCCCACCATGTCTGACTGGTAAATTAGATTGTGTTGGTGGTGGTTTTATAGATTATCCTTTTGAAAGATTAATGGGAGGAACAATGACTGCAAGGGTGTGCCCTGCAAATGTAAGTGAAGTGTTATCCTAGATGCTCAAGGCAATCAAGGGAGGCTGTTTTTCAATGTGTTGACTGAAGGGTGCAGTGATTAATGGTTAGACTGCGCAGAATCACTACCACTGCAGTGTGTTGGACTAGAGCAGGGAGAGAAGCAGAAGCTGGTCAGCCCTTGAGTATATTCCCATACTAGGCACAGCATTATATAAATTGTCTAGGTCCTGGCTTCAGAAATGGACTCGTTTTTTAAGCAGCAACATACAGAATGCTTCCTTTCCCCATCCCATGTTAATACCAATTCATTTATGCCGCTCTTTTATACTTACTAGAGACATAAAACTGAAACAGGAGACTTGAGAAAGCTGACATCTTACTGTATAGCTCAGAAGGCAGTGGCACCAGACATTATTTTTCATTGCATTCCCATCCTCAGTATATTTGCTTTTTCACTAGTAGCAATATTTGACCTGGTGGCCCTAAGCAGATTTAACATATATTGAAAGCAGTTAAAGTTAGTGGCTATCACAGAGGATTAGCAATCAGAATTCCAAGTTCTTTCTGTGGTACCAATATCAAATATTACCTCAGGCAGCTTGGGCCATGGAATTATTAGTTTAATTAATAATGTAGAACGAGTTACCAGAATGACAGATGTTGAATCATTGGTACCAGCAGAGTCAGACTCCCTTGAAACTTGGCCTCTGGTTGGACCATAGTCCCTGTTCTTCCAATTCACTTTCAATTCTAATTATCTAATTTCAGCTGTGCTCTCTACTGCTACCTAGGCAATCCTTTTATTCTTCCCTAACTGACTGATTATCTGACTCCCCACAGCAGCTGTTAGAAGCCTTCTCCTCTCCTTAAAATCTCAATGCCATTTCAGTGGATGACCAGGCCTCCTCCACATTTTCTGAGAAAATTTAGACCATCTAAAATGCATTAGCTTTCTCATCTCCCCTATTCCACACTCACAACCTTTCTACAACTTCACCCTTCTCTACTCCAGTGACTTATGAAAAGGTAACCTACTTCCTCACCTTGATGCCCTTGATCCCATCCCCTACCATCTTTTCCAGGACCCTACTCCAGTCGACCATTCCCTCTTTGTTTTTCTCTTTTGGGCTGGAACCCTGGATCATCCTCTCCCAGTTTTTCTTTTTTTGAGTTTTTGATTAAAGGGGCCATCCCTTGATTAACTCTTAAAGAAGGCTATTCACTGAATGGGCATTACCTCACTCAAAGTGAGAACCTGAAACGACCTTAGCCTGAAAGGGACAGGATCTCCTAATGCATCCTGGGCCATCTGTACTCATCCTGGTGAATATCAGGCCACTGGACCCAGATGGCTCTGGAGGAGAAAGTGAGGCTGGTGACCTTGGATAGACCTCCCTCACTCAAATCAAAGTCAACTGCAAGTCCTTGCCCTGATGTCATGGTCCTCTTCAAGAATGAAGGACAAACACAACAACAACCTTTTCTCTTCTAAAGAATCTCTCTACTTGCTTACTGCTTTTCTGCTTTCTATGAAGAAGGAACAGTCATCAGGAGTCCTGGCTGGCCATCAATTATCAGAGTTCTTAAGTCTATCAAAGCCATTCTTCTTTACAGTGTCATGCTCTTTGTTTCACTTAGGTTCACACAAATCTTTTCAGGTTTCTCTGAACCCATCCCTTCCATCATTTCTTAGAGCACAATGCTATTCAATTATATTCATATACCATAATCTATTTGACCATACCCCAATTTATGGATACCCTCTTAATTCCTAATCTTTTGTACAACCAAAAGTCCTGCAATAAATACATTATTTTCCCAGAAAGTAGTCTTAGCAGTCATATGTACTTTTTAAAAAGCTGGATGTGTAACTGCCATTACATCATAGCCGTATGTCTGTAGAAACAGTCCACTAAAAACTCATTTTGGTTTTGTGATTCTTCTCTTGGTTAGAAAAGTCAGATTAGATACATCTCTAGATCAGATGCAATTTTGTTAACTTTAAAAGATGGTGAATATTTTGTCCTACCCAAGGACAAACTGTAATAAAGTTACTTTTGTTCAGTATTCTTTGTTGATGACATTTGAAAATTTTAGTCAAGTTGTTTTTGCGTACAATTTCTTTTTTGTCTTTTTTTTTCTTTAAAATTATATACCTTCTTCCCCAATTTGACAATTATGAGTCAGTCAATGCATATTTAATATTAATAGTTAATAATAAATAATTAAATTAATAATAATTAATTAGTATTTTATATTAAGCACCTACTATGTGGCAAGCACTGTGCTAAGTGCTGGGGATACAAAAAGAGGCAAAAAGCAGGCCCTGTCCTTAAGGATCTCACAATCTGATGGGAGAGACAACTGATCTCACAATCTGATGCGGGAGGCAAACAAATAAGTACAAACAAGATATGAACTACATAAATAGAAAACAATTAAAAGGGGGAAAGCACTAGTATTAAGAGAGATTAAGAAAGAATTTCTGTAGAAGACAGGATTTTAGTTGGGACTTAAAGAAAGCCAGGAAAACCATTCAGTGAAAAGGGAACATACTCTATGCATGGCAGCAACTGGAGAAAATGCCCAGAGCCAGTTTGTTGGTGGTAGAAGAACAAGGAGAACATTGTCACTGGATTGAAGAGTATGTGGAGTAAGTTGTAAGAAGACTGGAAAGGCAGGGCGGAGGGAGGGTAACTTATGAAGGATCGTGAAGGTTGTTATCACCTTGATTTTAAATAACGTGCAAGTGATTTAAGTATTTCCCTTAGCTTTAGCTGCTTTTTTTTTTTTGCCCAAGTATTAGACTTTATTTGTTTATGTTAATAGCAGAATGAAAAGGCCCTTCAAATTTTCACAATTTTCATTTGGCCTCAATTCCATTGCCTCGGTATCTGGTCTACTTGCAAATTGTATCATTAGCTGCCGGAACACTAAAATATTTTCTCTCATCTTCCTTTGTAGCACCCTCCTTTCAATAGTTTGCCTTTCTTCATTCCCAACCCCATCCCAACCCCATTTCTGATTTTTTAAAAAGTGTGATTCCCTTAAGTCTCAAGGCACAGAGAAGAATCAGAGCTGCCAGTGGAGCTGAAACCCAAGTGAGAGGTGGTTTTTTTGCTTTTTGTTTAGGAAAAAAGTAACATATGCATTCATAATCAGATCTCTCTTTTCTTTCTTCTGTTCTCTCTCTTCTACCCTGACCTTATTATGTCATGCCTAAATCTTGATCTGGAAAAAACAGAACCTTGAGAAAAAAAAAGGTTTCTTTGGAGATTTCTTAACTGCCAGGCTTTTTTGCTTCATTTCTTCTGAACCCCCTAAGTCTCTAGTGAACCCAGTGTTTTGCAAAGTGTGTCAGATGCTGGTGGAGTGTTTTTGTTTTGTTTGTTTTTTTGTTTGAAGGTTTGTTTTCTTTTCCTAATAGGTAGAGGTAAGGATATGGTGCCTTTTAAAAAAGGAGTCAGAGCAAAACATGTTGTTTAGTGCTTTTTCCATACTGTTATTGTGCAGCATGAAGAAAAGTTTATTAATAATTGATATTTGTCTGAAATATAGTATAATCGTATTTCACTAATTTAGTGAAATTATTTCACTAACTTAGAATAAAAGAAGGGAAGGCATTCTGAGTTAGAAGTATGAATTATATAATATTTTTTTAATAGAACTATTATTATTTACAAGTACGAGTGACAAACCAAGATAAAAATACATACCTTATCATTCAAGTGAAAATAAATTAATAACAAATAATACTTAAAAGTAAACCTATTTGTCATCACAGCCTTATCATCTACATAAAAAATCTTTTAAAATCAAATTGACAGCAGTGAGGATACAGTGGAAGAAAGATGGATTTGAAGTCAAAAGATCCAGGTTTGAATCGCAGTTACCTATAAAACTTTGGCCAAGTTCCTCAGTTTCCTTAACTGTAACATGAAAGTGTTCAACTCTATCATCTCCAACATCCCTTCCACCTCTAAGTCTTTGGTTCTGAGAATTTGTCCCAGAACCTGAAGACATGCTGAAAGGCATCTTAATATTTTGAGCCTTAGATTTGAAAAAGCTGTTAACTTTAAAGTGTCCACATATAAACAAGATGTGAAAAATTTAAAGAAGGCATTTATTTAACTTTTTTCTCAGTAGGAAAACCCTGACTAATTGTATCCTGTTCAGGATTTATAAGGTCTTCACTAATGATGAGTTTTTCAGAGCCCACATTATAAACAAAATAGCTTTGGGGCCACATAGAAGAGGATCATCAATGTTATGTTTAACTCCGTCTCCTGACTCTGGACAGTTTTACTTGCTGTCTCCCATACTTGGAACTCTTTCTTTCCTAATCACTCCCTTCTGGCTTCCCTGGCATCATTCAAGTCTCAGCTAACATCTCACCTTTTACTAGAAGATTTTCCCAGTCTTCCTTCATTTTAATGCTTTTCCTCTGGGATTACCACTAATTTATCCTTTATATATCTTGTTTGTACATACTTATTTGCATGTTGTCTCCCCCCTTACTCTGTGAGCTTCTTGAGAGCAGAGACTTGGTTGTTTTTTTTTTAATAACTTTCTTTATATCCTCAATATTTAGCATGCTACTTGGCACATAATAAATATTTAATAAATGCTTGTTGATTTCTGGGATCTTTGATATATAAGAGTCCAGGTAAAATACCAAAACATATATATTTAAATCCACATATAATACACTTACATTGATAGTTGGATGACTTTGAAACCTATATCTATTTCGCGCCCCCCCCCAAAAAAGAAGATTTTAGGGATGAGTCACAAGAATTAGGTATGCTAGACATTGTAAATTTAGGAAAAGTGAAATTAATAACCTTGGATCATGCCTAAGCAAAAGTTTCCACAATCAGGAACAACGATTTCTTGCTGTAGTTTTATAGAACTGGATATATTTTAAGGCAAGGATGATATTAGTGTGTACTTTTAGGTGGAACATGTAGACAAATAACCGTTTTGCATTTTCATCTTAGGATTCAGGAATAGATTTCCATGATACTATATAAGTTACATCATACATCCCTCTCTACAGGAGAGATTTCAGCACAATGTGTAGACCCTATTTTCCCTAATACCTGTAAAATGCATTTGGTGGAAAAGTTCATGTAATGTGACTTTGAGGTAGGAAGACCCAAGTTCAAATGATACTACAGACACTTACTACTTTTATGACCCTAGGCAAATCATTCATCCTCTCAGTTTCTGTTTCCTTATCTCTAGAACGGGTTAATAAGAGCACCCACCTCATACCCTAGGTTCATATCTCAGAAATTCCAAGAAACTGTCAAAGAACCTCATAAGTACAAAAATATTTATAGCAGGGAGTGATACAAGAAATAATAAAGTGACAGAAACAGAAAATATCAATAAAAATTTATTTTTTAAAAAACTAAAAGACCAACAGTGAACACTGTTTTTTTTTTTAAAATATGCGTTGTAGAGAACAAGAGCGGCAGTTAATCAGGATGGTTTTGTGACTTTTGTGTTGAATTTATTATATACTTTTTTAAAAGGGTTTATTCAATAAAGATTTACAGTGTCATAAATAGTTCTCTTTTCCTGTTCTTTGTATGTGGAAATGATAGTGTTTGTTGACATTTGTCTCGATTTCACAAGAAAAAAAGGGGAAAAGTTTAAATACCATCTATCTATGTGTATTAGTTTATTGAACTAGCAAGTAGACTAGCTATGTATGATTAGGAGAGGACAAAACATTGAACCATTTTAGGAAGGGAGAGTAGGAACCAAAACCTTTGTTCTTAGAAGACAGAGAAAATCTGAAAAATCACACAGCCACCCACCTGTTAGAGGCTCTCATTGATTTCCTCTCTCCTGGGCTATTGCAGTAGCCATCCAGTTGGTCTTCCTTCCTCAGTTCTCTTCCTACTCCAATCCATCCTCTAATCACCTGCCAAAGTGATCTTCTTAAAGCACAGGCTGACCATCCACTCTAAAATATAGCATCCTCTGTTGGACTTTTAAATATTTTTTTTTTCAATTAACAAGCTTTTTTTTTTTCCTCTCCCTCATTTTCTTCCAGCTCCTCTCCCCCACTGAAAAAGAAATTCAAAAACCTTGTAGGTAATAACAAAGTCAAGCAAAAAAAAAAAATTCCATATTGGCCATGGCCCAAAAGGTGTGTCTCATTCTGCATATCTAGTTTTATAATTATGATTATATAAATGTTTATTGGATTGGATTAGTTGCTTACCTTTCTAGCACGAACTGCATAGCTTTCTTCATCAGTCCTCTGGAATCACATTTGAACACTGCATTGATCAGAGTTTTTGCAGATTTGTTGGTTTTTAGAATGTTGTTCTGATAGTATAATTTTTTCTCATGGTTCTGCTCACTGTGCTGTTCATCAGCTTGTCAAAGTCTCCCCCTCTTTCTCTGAAACTGGACCCTTCATTGTTTCTTATAGCACAATGGATTCTATTACATTCATATGGCCTTATTTGTTTAGCTATTCTCCACTTGATTGCCCCACCTTATTTTCCAGTTCTTGTCACCACAAAAATAAGGGCAATAAATTTTTTTCACATAACACCTTGTCTTCTTTCTCTGTTCTCTTTGGGGCTCTTTGGCTTATTCTGTCTTTAGCTTTTAAAGCCCTTTACAACCTGACCTCTTCCTAACTCTTCAGTCTTCCTCTACTGTACTCTGCTACACATATTCTTGCATCAGTTAACACTAGTCTTCTTGCTATTCCTTTCACATTATGCATATCTCCTTTCTCTGTGCTCCCATCCCTAGAATGCTGTCCTTCCAACCTCTGCCACTTGGCTTCCTTGGTTTTCTTTGAGACTCAGCTCAAATCCCCTATCCTGTAAGGCCTTTCCAGATCCCTCCTCTTTTCCCCTCCCCCCAGTCCATTTGGGATAGCCTCCCATTTACACTAGATGCCTTATATATGAGCTCCTTAAGGGCCAGGACAGTGTTTTTGCTTGTCTTTGTGTCTTCCAGGCTTAGCACAATGCCGGGCACTTAGTAAGCTCTTATCAAATGCTGGTGGGTTGATTGTGTAGGAAATAGGAACATCTTCAAAGATACCCTTTGCCAGATGCCCATCAATTGGGGAATGGCTGAACAAGCTGTGGTATATGAAGGTGATGGAATACTATTGTGCCATAAGAAATGGGGATGATGCAGACTTCGTAACAACCTGGAAAAACCTACATGACATAATGCTGAGTGAGTGGAGCAGAGCCAGGAGAACGTTATGCACAGCCACAGATATATGGATTCCATGAGGACCAACCCTGACATACTGCGCTCTTCTCAGCAACCTAAAGGGCAAGGACAACTCCAGGGGACTCACGATGGAGAATGCTGTCTTCATCCAGAGAAAGAACTGTGAAGTTTGAATACAGATCGAGGCGCACTATATGCTCGCCTTTTTTGCTTCTCTTTTGTTTTTGCTTTTGGGTTGGTTTTTTTTTTGGTTCTGTTTCTTCTTTCTCATGATTCATTCCATTGGTCAAAATTCTTCTCCACAACTTGACTAGTGCATAAATTAATTCAATGGGAAGTTATACATGACAGTTATATGAGATTCCATGCCGTCTTGGGGAGGAAGGGGGGAGGGAAGGGGTAGGGAGGGGAGAAAATCTGGAACTCAAAACTATGTAGAACCGTGTGTGGTAAACTAAAAATAAATAAATAAATAAAAAAGAAAGAAGGAAAAAAAAATTAAAAAAAAAAGATACCCTTTGCCTATAGGCCATCCCTCAAATCGTCTCCCAATCACTAGGCTGTTCCCAAAAACTTGTTATGCCTTTGCCTATTTCCACTATACAGGTCATATTTTTTTTTCCAGAGAATATAGCACAGGACCATTTCAATTCTGAGAACACATAAGATCCTAGCAAGTTATCCATAGCCACAGAGAATTTGTCTGCAAGCAACAACTCACTATTTTTTCAAATGAAAATTGGGCTTGAGGGGAGAAAATGATTAAGCCATAAAATATTCATGGTACATTCATTCGTTCATATATCATAAGAGGCATAAAGAAATTCCCTTCAGGTAACTGTGCTCACTGTTTTCCCTTCTTTCTTTCTTTTTTCTCCCCAGTCATGCCAAGCCGATCTCGTGAAGGACAACGGTCACAAATATTTCCTTTCTGTCTTGGCAGACCCTTACATGCCAGTAAGGAACAAACATCATTTCTCTTTTTAGACATTCTCAAGAATTGATGTGGTTTATCTCTGACTGTGTGTTACACAATTGCAGTATCTGTTTTTATGAGGACTACAGACCTCAAGACACTCATTCATCAAAAGAAAAGGTCTGGTGGTTTCATACCCAACCACAGCAAATCCAAGCTCCTATTTTAGCATCCCCTGAATTTTTAACAGAGTGACTTTTTCATCTCTGCTTTTAAATGGGACAAATGAGTTTCTTACAAAACATCTGTTCTCACTGGTATTTTCATTGCAATATAGGAAAAGGTGATTCATCTAGGATTTTATCAACAGAACTCTATTAACCAACTGCACATCTACAACAAAATGATAATTTACATTTAGAGTGATGATTTCATTTCATGAAATATCTCCTGAGTCATCACAAAAGATTGAACTGTATTCAGTTTAAGTTTTATCTTCAAATGTATTTTATTTAGATTCTTTGAAAATTGATCATGTGTAAGATATATGGTAACTACTAACCATGTTTTATAATACTTGCATGTCTCCTGAAGTTGCTAGTATAATTTTGAGTATATAGTAGATACTTAATCTAATACTTGTTGAATTTTCTTTAGTTTAACTAGAATATTTGGTTGGCCAGAACTCTCCATTCCTGTAACCATTCCAGATAATAGAGGCACTTATACTGCTGTCCTCCTAACATATGTTCCCAAGGAAAAGAAAGAATTATAAATAAGTTTTTTGGAAATGATTACTTCTATAGATCAACCTCAGTTTTTAAAATTAAAATATCATATATAATTAAAATTTATAAGCAAGATTACAATATTCTTAATTTATCTTTGTAAATAATTACTAACCTGATTCCTCAGCACATTAGAATTCATATAAAAGGAATGGAAAGAAAGCTAATTCAGCATTTTAGGACCAACATAACCAAGTGCGAGGGCATACTAATATAAAATGGGACAGGAAGAAAAGACCTGGTAAATCTCATAATTAACCAAGTTGTTTTTATCATGTCAGCTTCCTTATTCTTCTGTATTATTAGTCTTTCTGGGAGACAACGTTTCTCCTTCTGGAAATGAAGTTATTCTCATAATGCTGTCATGTTTATTTAAAGAGTCTGGATTTATTTTGTTTTGTTGTTTGTTTTTTGAGTAGACCAAAAAACATAACTGCATCATAAAAAGTTTTGACAGGTTGGCTTTGGTCAACCATAGGAATGGTGGAGTTTTACCCCAGAAGGAAACAGTTGCATGACTGAAAATGAATGTCTTATTCTTCATTCAGGCTGAACATAGGACCATGACAGCTTTCATTCTGGCTGTGATTGTCAACAGCTATAACACAGGACAGGTGAGTATCTGTAGCCTGCTTCTTCCAGCTGCCCCACTGGACTTTGTTCAGCACTATACTTACTATAGGTTTTTAAGAATCATGTTTAGTGAATTCATTTGCTACGTGGTTTGGTTCAATCTGTCAAATGATTCCAGTGTTCAGACATTTGTTAAGCACCTGAAATGAACTGTGTTAAACACAAAGAAAGGCAAAAATACAGTCTCTGCTTTCATGGAGCTCACATTCTAACAAGAATGACAATGTGCAAATAATTATGTGCCTCCATGATATGTCTGGTTCAAATGGAAGGTAATTTCAGAGAGAAGGGATTAGCTGCGGGGGAGATCCAGAATCATTTCAAAATAGAATTTATGGTCCACAAGCAGAAAAAAAGATATAATGCTAGCTATCTTGCTTTGTGATCAGAAAAAACTGTTGCTCTGACGTTAAGTAAAACAGAGTCACAAACTCAAAAGAGTGTTGGGATTATGGAAGAATAATACCGTACATGGAAAGGAAGGTAGAGAACTTTATAGAATGCTGTGCCTTTCTCTTTATTTAAAATATGGAGATTGCTATCTCAAATATCGTGATTTAAAGTAAGACCCAGTAGAAGGGAGGGCAGACTGGGGGAGGGGGTAGTCTGAAGCAAACACTTTTGTAAAGGGACAGGATCAAAGGAGAAAATAGAATAAATGGGGGGCAGGATAGGATGGAGGGAATGTTAGCCTTTAACAACATGACTATTATGGAAGCATTTTGCATAATGATACATGTATAACCTATATTGAACTGCTTGCCTTCTCAAGGAGGGTGAATGGGGAGGGAAGAAGGGAGAGAATTTGGAACTCAACGTTTTAAAAACAAATGCTAAAAATTGTTTTTACATGCAACTGGGAAGTAAGATATATGGACAATGGGGTATAGAAATCTGTCTTGCCCTACAAGAAAGTAAGACAGAAGGTGGGGGGGGTCAGTGATAGAGAGGAGGGCAGATTGGGGAAACAGGTAATCAGAATGCATGCCATCTTGGGGTGGTGGGGCGGGAAGAGGTAGGGAGAAAATCTGTAACTCAAAGTCTTGTGGAAATGAATGTTGAAAACTAAAAATAAATTGATTAATCTAAAAAAAAAAAAAAGACCTAAATAACAGACCTTGGAAGCTTTATTAGCCAGAGATTTCAGTAACAGGGAAACTTCAGTGTTGCCTAAATCATATAGGCCCCTCCTCGATTTTTCCTACATAAGCAGAGGATTGTTATTTTGTCTTTTTTCTAGGAAGCCTGTCTTCAAGGCAATCTGATTGCCATTTGTCTGGAGCAACTGAATGACCCCCACCCTTTGTTGCGCCAGTGGGTAGCCATCTGCCTAGGACGTATTTGGCAAAATTTTGATTCAGCAAGGTGGTGTGGTGTAAGGGACAGTGCCCATGAGAAACTCTACAGTCTTCTCTCTGATCCCATTCCTGAGGTAAGGTGGTCTATTAGTGAATGATAGGGTGAAAATGTGAGTTTTAAACTAAAATGGCAGATTCGGCCACCATTATCAAAAAACATTAAGCTCTGTGCTACAATTTTTAGAGGATGACATAGAAAGAATTCCCATGATCTTAAGCCTTGTAATTCAATTCAGCAAATGTTTATCAAGGACCTACTCTGTACAGGGCTTTGTGTTAGTATTAGGACAAAGTCTTATAGTAATAATAAGATACATAAGTTAATACATAAGTTAACTAGCATGGAGATTTTCTCAGTTAAGAGGTTTCCCATTTAACTAAGGATTAAATTATTTATGCAATAAAACTGCCCAGACTCAGATTTCTGCCCAAAGTATAAGGACCTTCAAACTTTCAAGTGTGTAGCCTTGAGTTTTACTGGTTGATTTCTAAATATGTAATTACATTCCAAAGGACAGAACTAGGAATAATGTAAAGAAGTTGCAAAGAGACAAATTAAGATACAGTAAATCAATAAGCATTTATTTAGTGCCTACTTTATGCTAGGCACTATGTTAATTGCTGTCGATACAAATACAATAGACAAAGTAATACCTACTCACAAGCAGCTTTCTTTCCATCAGGGAAGATTACACACACACACACACACACAATACGACATCAAAGCAAGATAATTTTGCACAGAAGGTATTAGCAACCAATGAGGAGGGGTAGGAGGAATCAGGAAAGACCTGTTAAGTGTGAGAAAGGTGGAAATGTAAAATCATCCTTGAAAGTCCAAGTTGTGAAATGGTCATTAAATGCTGAACAGAGGAATTTGTATTTATAATCCTAGAAGCATTAGGGAATTTATAAGTAGGGAAATGAGTTAACCAGACCTACACTTTTAAAAAATCACTTTGGCAGTTGTGTGGAATATAGATTAGAAAGGACAAGGGCTGTAAGAAGACAGATCAATTAGGAGGCTATTTTACTGAAAGCATTCTGTCTAGAGTTATCAGCTGCAAACACAGATATTTCTCTACTTTTATGCCTTTTTTCAGGTTTCTGCATGTGTTCATTTCCCTTACTCTACTTACTGTATATCTGTCAGAGCGCATGAACCAGTTTCATTGTTAGTGGTATATTTTAATTATTGTTGCCTTTCCCTTCAATTGAGTGAATGTCAGGATTATTCTTCCTTTTGTCTTTTTGTTTCATAAATGTTTTATGTTTAAGACTCAAGGGCATTGTTATTGCATTTGAGAAATTTGTGTAATTTGGGATTTATGTTAATGGGAAGGCCACTGGTGGGGCTTAGGATCTATAGTGGTAAGGTGTTGAAGTGTATCCCTCCCACCCCAGGCTTATCTATATTATCCTCAGAGAGTTGAGGGACTGTGGCACAATCTTGCGTGTGGCCACTCCCTCTCAACCTTGAAAGCCAGTCTCCTCCCACTATGCTCCCCAGAGACCTACCAGCCTGAGCACAGGTTGGAATGATGAATCCAAACCAAACAGAGCAAAGGAGGTTGCATGTGCCATATCAGCCCAACAGCTAAACTGCACCGTGGAGTTTTATCAAAGTTTTATTCACATGCTCTTTGCATTGTCAGGGACCTATTGGAGAGATTATCTGTCCAGAATTTATTGGAAACCCCAGTGTCTATCAGAGATCAACTAGGAAAAATTTTTGGCGTATTTTTTAACAGTTTTCTTGTGTTTTTCCTTTACAACTCAGACCATTTTTTCTGCAATGTAATTTTGATTATTTGAATATTTAAGTTAATATCTGCTCCTCTTATTAAGTATATAAGCTAATATGAGTAATAATGATGGAATATATCTAAAGCATAAAAACTTAGCAATGAAGATAAAGCCACACAGAGGACTTGTAGTCAAGGGAATACTATATGATTTAAGCAATAAACACATTGAGGATATTTTGAAAAATTCTATTGGAAATATAAAGAATATGGTATATTGAGGATATTTTACAAAATGCTATTGGAAATATAGGGAATATGCAGTGCTAAGAGGTATGAGGGGGGAAAGCCAAACCATATCTGTTTTCTATAAACTACTTGATGTAGACACCTCCAAAATTCCTAATAGGATTGGAGTTTCAAAAAGTAATTATACTTTGATAATTATACCTTTTCAGAGAGAATGAGACAACACTTAATAGAGTTAAAATGTTGTCTTTCATGAGGGATTATCTGTAGATAAATACTTTGAGTTAACTTGAAATAAAAATCTCCTTGAAATACCACAAACAATTTATAGACATTCAGATTTTCCCAATCTAGCATATGATATTACATTACAGTGGGATCATAGACTTAGATTTGGACTTTTCTAACGGAAGGATCCTTTTCTCTTCCTAGAGAAGAAACATGGGATATTTGGGCTATAATATAACTCAAGCTTTATAATTTTGACAAATACCCAAAGCAGAAAAAAACCTAAGTAAATTGTTAGAAAATCTTAAAGGCTCAGCTTTTAGACGTGCTTATTACAAAAACTGTGTATCATGTAATCTCCTGAGCAGAAAGCTTACAGATATTTGTGTGAGACCTCAGCTGAAGAGAAAATTACAAAATGATGTGTATAAAAGGCCCAAAGTAACTGGAAATCCTTCAACTACAACATAAGAAACTGGTACATTAAAGGAGCACCCCAAGACTATTGATACTCAGCATCTAGAACTAATGAAAATGATGTTGCTTTCAAAATCATACAAGAGTATGCCTTGAACTGAAGAGCATTGCAGTTAAGATGGTGCTAAGGCAGTGGTATATTGTTCCCTGTTACTTTCTCCTTCCCTTCCCCACCATGCCATACATATGATAGTTCCATCACATTTATCTCTTTCACAGGGGAATGCCAATTCAAATGATGAGAGAATTAAATCTACTCCAAATTTTTCCCTTATACTGTAGTATTAGGTAGGGAACACAGGGCACAGTGCTGAGCCGGGTACCAACACAAAGTTTTTTTTACAATAACTAATAATCTAGAATTTAGAAATGGAGGCTTAGAATGTCAAAACTATTAAACTGATGAGTAAAACAGGAGAAAAGATTATTCAAAACCTCCCCCCCCCAAAATTGTGGTAGTATGTAGTATAAACAACTGCATTTCACATTTTGATGGCATTCATTGTTATTCAAATTTGGTTTGCTTTTTTTCCTTTACTATTTATAAAAGCTATATTTTTTTTTCTTTACTGTATGTTTTTTTGTAATTCTCTTCATATTGATAATATATATTTTGTTACTACATTGAGCTCTACATTTCGTTCTTTGTATGCTATGTGTATATATATATATGTGTGTATATATATATATAGGTGTTAATGAATAAGAATGATTACTTTTTCTTATTTATGTAATGGTTTTCATCAATAAGAATAATTTCTTTTGCCTATATGAGGTGTTTTATATATTTTATATATATATTCAATGTCTTGAATGAGAAAATTTTATCTTTATTGATCCAGTATAAAAAATCTTCATTATATTTTGACGTGTGTGTGTGTGTGTGTCTGTGTGTGTGTATGTTTTGTCTATCTCCTACACTGAATTTTTAGTTTGCAGTGGTCTGCAAATGTTCGCTGGTAGGCAGTATAAAATGTACTTTCCCTGTGTTATGTGGATATTTTAATTGTTGAAAGGAGAAGAAAAAAGCGTATTTGTCCAAGGAACTCTAGTAAAATCAATTTGAGAAGAAACTCAGCCCCTTATATTAAAATATTACATAAAGACACAGACTGAGAACTTGAGGGAAAACCAGTCCTCACCCTCAGCTAAGTGTAATGATGGGGCCTATTGAAGCCAAAGCACTGACTGCATTAAAAATAGGTACAGCACATTGTGGCTTATCAGTTTATATATATTTATATATAACTTTTCAGAGTTTCGAAGGATGTACTTGATAAACCACAAATCAGATAACTCTTTGGATCAGTCAGTGAATATTTATTAAGTGCCTTCTATGTAGAAGGCACTCTATACTAGGGATATAATAAGAGGCAAAAAGATGATCTCTGCCCTTAAGGAGCACAATCTAAATAAGGAGACAAGAATCATACAAATATTTTCAAACAAGCGATATACATATAATTATAGTAATTAAATATGTACAAATAAGCTATGCATACACACATATACTATAGAAGAAGGAAGGCACTAGAATTAAGAGGGGCTGAGAAAGGCTTCCTAGAGAAGAATGAATTTTAACTGGTGCTTGAAGGAAGCCAGCAGGTGGAGATGAGGGAGAAGCATTCTAGACTTGAGGGACAGCTTGAGAAAATGTCCAGAGCCAAGAAATGGAGTATCTTATTCATGGAACAGCCAGCAGGCCTCTATCGCTTGATCAGATAGTACATGGTGGAGAGCAAGGTATAAGAAGCCTGGAAAATTGGGAGTGGGGGACGAGAACTTAGAATGCATTTTGATTTTGATGCTGGAAACAATATGGGAGTCGTTAGAGTTTATTGAGTAAAGGGGGTGACATGGTCAGACCTGCACTTTAGGAAAATCACTTTAGTGGCCAAATGGAGGATATTCTGGAGTGGGGAGAGACTTGAGGCAGGCTGAGCAGGCTGTCACTGTCCAGGTGTGAGGTTATAAGGGCTCAACACTAGAGTGTTGGCAGTGTCAGAGAAGAATGGTATATTGGAGAAATGTTGATAGGTCTTGGCCACAGATTGGATTTTGGGGGTGGGGGAATGAGAAATAGGCAGGGGTCAAGGATGATTCCTAGCTTGGGATCCTAATGGACTGGGAGAACAGTGTTGCCCTCTACAGTAATAGGAAGGAGAGGATGATCTAGGAGGAAAATTAGTAAGTTCAGGTTTGGGTATGTTTAATTTACAATGTCTGTTGGACGTCCAGTTTGAAGTGTCTGAAAGGCAGTTGGAATGTGAGATTGGAGATCAGCATAGAGAGATAGTAATCAAATCCATGCTGAGATCAGTAAGTGAAGTAGTATAGAGGGAGAAGAAAAGAGGGCCCAGGACAGTTCCCCTTAGAACATTTGTGGTTAGAGGGCCTGACCTGGGTGAGGATCCGGCAAAGGAGACTACAAAGAAGCAGTCACATAGGTAGAATGAGAACCAGGAGAGAATGGTGTCCCAAAAGCCTAGAGAGAAGAGAGTATCAAGGAGGACACTGTGATCAACTCTGTCAAAGGCTACAGAGAGGTCAAGGAGAATGAGGAAAGAGAGCAAGCTGTTGGATTTGGCAATTAGGAGGTTATTGGTAACTTTGGAGAGAACAGTATTGGTGAAATGATTTAGAAAACTGTATTGTAAGGCAAGGTAAGAAGTGAGAGGAGAGAGTGTGGAGGGGTCTGTTATAGATGGTTTTTTTTGAAAGAGCTTGTCCACAAAGGGCAGAAGAGCTATGGGATAATAGCAGGGGTGGAAGAAGCGAGTGAGGATTTTTTGAGGAGGGGGAGAAATGGGCCTGTTTCTAGGTGGTAGGGAAGGAGCCAGAGAGAGATTGAAGATAAGCAATAGAGCTGAGATGACAGTTGGAGGAAGTCTGTTGGAGAAGATAGAATGTAATGGCTTCAGTTGTTCAGGTGGAGGAGTGGCCCTTCGTAAGGAGTAAAACCACCTTCTTTTTTTTTTTAGTATTTTGATAACTATTAAGTATCACTTATTTCCTTTGAAATGCTTTGTATTTTATTTTATGCATTTAAAATAATTATTCTGAGAAGGGGTTCATAGGTTTCACTAGACACTGCCAAAGAAGACCAGACACTGTCAAAAAAAATTGGCTAAGAACCCCTGCTATTGAGGAATGTAGGAATCAGTCATATGAATGATGTCAAGACATGAAATCATGAGTTGCTCCAGCAAATGGGTTTCCCACAAATTTATCCCCCTCCCTTCTAGGTTTCTCTAAGTGAATACCCACTCTCCTCCATGAACACTGTGCATTAATTATTCCCATGCTTGCCTTCTTTTGCGTAAATAATATGTATATTCCTACTCTTACCTTCTCATTTAGTGAATGTTCATGTAAAAAAAAAAGATAGTGTTATTATGACTGATTTTTTAAAAAATAAATGGAAGCACACCAATGGGGAACAAAAGATATAGTGATAAGTAGTAGAAGTGTATCAGCCTCCTCATCTCACACACACACACACACACACACACACACACACACACACACACCATGGTTACTCCTAGGACCCTGATAGAGGTTGGATAATCACAGTGTGACAACCCCCAATCTGGTAAAGTGGGTGTAAGAAGGGTAAATAAACCATCCTCTGCCTAAGAAGAAAGATTAGATTAGGGAGGGTTGGGCATCAGTTCCATGCACTGGGAGCTGAGGGAAGAGGTGATAAGGGCTTGAATTGGAGGTTGGCCAAAAAGGTGAATAGCAGTGAATAAGTGTGAGACTTGTTGTAGTGATAGAAACAACATTTGGTACATTGTTGTCTATGAGTGAGGAAAGTAAGGAATGATGGACAATGCCAAAGGTGCAAAACTGAATGACTGGAAGGTAGTGCCCTGGATGAAAATAGAAAAATTTAAAAGAAAAACAGGTTTGAGCAGAAGATAATGAGTCCAGTTTTGTACTTCTGAGACATCTAGTTCAAAATGTCCAATAAGCAGTTAGAAGTGTAGGGCCAGACCTCAGGATAGGGACTGGAGCTGTAATTAGGTTGGAGAGTCGTCTGCTTGGAGGTAATAATTAAGCCAATCGTGAAAGCTGATAAGTTCACCAATTGAGAAAGAGAATGAAAAAGGTCCAAGATAGAACTTTGGGGTACACCCAGTTAGACTAGGGTATGATACAAATGAGAAACTAGTCAAGGAAATGGAAACTGCTGAGGAATAAATGAAGGCAGTCAGATTTGGGAACTTTGAAGAGATTCAATTCACCTAAGTGATGAGTTCAGAAACCATCTTGTTAGGCATTGGCAAGAGATTAAGAGGAGAGAAAGTGGAAGAGTATAGACAACTTTTTCTAGAAGCAAGGGGAAAGAGATAGAGAGACTGGTGGGATGGTAGGATCTAGTTATGGGGTGTGTGTGCGTGTGTGTGTGTGTGTGTGTGTGTTTGTTAATGGATGGGGGTTTATGTGTGGGAGAGCGTTGGACATCTTTGCAGATAGGACCTAATCCAACCTGTGCCTCAAAGCAGAATCTCTGCCTATAACATATCTGACAGACATCCATCCTTTGCTTGACAATACGAGCAGTAAGGGAAAATCCACTGTCTCCCAAAGGAGCCTATTCCCTAATTAAAGAAGTTTTCCTTCCCTGATTAAATGCAAATCAGTAGATAGGCAGCAAATGAAGACTAGAGAGAGCTAAGGAACAATCATTGGGGCATTTGAGAGAAGATGAGGTGGGACGTGATCAAGGGTACTTACAGAATTCTTGATATTGATGAGGAGTATAGGAAAAGAGAATGGAGTGTGATGTCAGGAGTTATAATATGTAGAGAAAGGGAAAAGAGGGAACTCATGGAATAACTCCTCTACTTTCACAGTAAAGTATGAGATGAAGTCCTCAGCTGAATGGATTATGGGAAGAGATTTGCAGAGTGGGATAGAGAATCAGGGAGTGGTAAAAGTGTTGCCTTGTGTTAGTGAGGGCCCATCGAGATTATATAACATAAATTTGTGGGGAACCTGTTTAGCTTGCTTGGGTGACTTCTGCTAGGTCGTTTCTGTAGTACACAAATAGATAATTGATGATGTAAGGAAAAACTTGCAAACAGTTGGTGCTAATGGGAGAATCTCCCTTGAGAGCTGGTAGGTCCTCCCTCACAGTATGGGTCTTCAAACAAAGGATGGTTGACTGTCAGATATGTTGGAGGTAGGATTCTTCTTGAGGTGCAGGTTGGATTGGATTGTCTCTGAGGTCCCTTCAATCACTAATGTGATTCTCTAATATATAACTTTATAAACACAGCATTTCACCGTCCACAACTTACAACTTATTTGCCTAATAACTTTTGCTAAATAAAATAGGCTTAGGAGGAAAAATAAAATCTTTCCCTCAGACTTCTTATGAGTAGACATTTGCAGCTGTTCTCTAGGTAAAAGGCTTGAGGTGATTTAGAGAAACAGTGGAGACCTAAAGCAATCAGGTTTTATGTAAATCTCGTTACCTCTGTTATCTTTCAAGAGGATAAGTTAGATTAAAGATTAAATCATTTTTTTCTATTCAGATTAAAACTCTGGTTTCTATAGTTTGAAAGCTCTCCAAATTCTTGGGGAAATGACAAGCAAGGTGATTACATATTTGCTTCCTGATTCCCTAGCCAGCAAACCATTCCATTCTTAAAAAACAATATGTTATTTTACTCTTCATGAGCCAGATGATTTTAGGTTTTGCATTATGTGCTTTATGGTACTTAATAATAGCAATTAGCATTTATTTTAAAGTGATATGTAGCTTTCTTCTTCCTATTCATTTTCACCTTCTTGAATTCTAAAATACAAACAAATTGAGCTTACTGTTCCTCATACAGGACACTCCATCTCATCACTGGGGCCTTAGCATGGGCTGCCCTCCATGCCTGTAATATATTCCAAGTTTGCATGCAAGGAAACCAACATAGGCAAAGGCAACCTGTTTTCCTGAGATGGTGTAGACTGTCTTGGCTACCGTTCAAGAACAAGCATTAAGGAGTAAAAACAGATAGAGCTGGATTCCAGTTTGATAACCTTATTATGGAGTCTTAATAATGCCAAGCTAAGAGAACGGGACCAGCCTCGGGAGGTATACCATGGCTCTCGGACCGCTAGTGGTACCACTGGCAATGACAGTGCTGAGATTGACTTGCGGGGAACCAGCCTCAGCCCCTGTCCCAAGGCACTTCATGGAACCCAGACCTAAACAGGTACATGGACTGTACCTCCTGTCCAGCTCAACCCCACGGTGACTTTTGCCCTGCCTGCACCACAGCACCTCCACCCCCTTTTCCTCTGCTGTGGCCAGTCTTGGCGGGGTACACTAGGGTTGATGCTCATGTTAATGCTCCTTTCTGGCCTTCTGGTCTGGAGACAGTGCCGGCAGAAAGAGAAGTTCACCACCCCCATTGAAGAGACAGGAGGAGAAGGATATCCAGGCACAGGTCTGATCCAGTAATGATTTGGCCTATTCCCAAATTTGTATGGTATTGAGGGAATCTGACCTTCTTGGCATTCCCATTCTTCAATGAGATTCCCCCCTCACGTATACATTCTTCTCTGACTCTACATTTTTCTTCATATACCCAGGAGACAAGTAGGGACTCAAACCTAGAATCTTTTTTTTTTTTTTTTAAATTTTTATTCTTAGTTTTATTGAAACCATGGTTAAGAATACATTAGCATCAATCTTAGAGGAACATGTTTATTTCAGGCCACATATACTTAAGGATTCTTCTACAGAGTCGGAAAGAAATCAGCAGTGTAGGTGCCATGTCTTCATAGAACAAATTAATTCTCTTGAACAAAGATCTCTTGAGGAAGAGGGAATAAAGACTTACACCACTGTCTGCACAGAAGGCTCCCATCTTATCCCACAAGGACAAAGACAGGAGGTCCAGAATTATTTATTTCCTACCAATCTCAAAAGGAAAAAGTCAAATTTCAGTCCTGGGACAGCCAACATGGCCTTAATAGCAGGGCCAGGAGTTCTAGGGCACGATAGATGAGGCTGGAGATAAAACTGCATCACTCAAAGCCACTGATCAGGTGGGCAATATCCCAATTGGTCTCTGCAGAGAGAGGTCCCTCCACTTCAACTCCTTTCTCAGTCACTGTGGCAATTTCAAACCTGTTATAAGATCGAGCATCTCGGTAGTACAACACACGCATGCAATGCTCCACCAGCTCCCATGCCTCTGCCTGGCTTAGAACTGGCTTCTTCTCCAAAATCTCTCGCATCAAGGGCTGAGCCAAGTAGGCACCATAACCAGTGGCCAGCGTAGAGGCTTCATAGGCTACACCAAGCATGTCCACATAGCCCAGGAAGCTTTCCCCATCAGCATAGCCACCAATAACCATGGTGTTCCAGAGCGGGTTCATCTTGGAGCGACGGCTGTACATGGCTCTAGTCAACCAAGAGTGGATGGCTTTCGGGCTATAGCTGTGTCCATCACCTAGCAGCTCTTCATCAATCACCATCTGGTCAATGACTTGCTTCACATACTGGAAATCAGCATAGTCCCCAGAAGCACCAAGAATGGTATTGTTGTTGACTCGCATGATTCGAGAGATATTTCGGAAACGAGCCAGGGAGCCATAGGAACCCAACATATCAGCTGCAATTATTACACCACCCTCAAATTTCACACCTAGGACAGAGGTCCCTGTCACCATTGGGTTCTGCGTCCGAGTAATCGGGCTTCCGCAGACCGTGCTGTCCGGCCCCGGGAGAGCTCCCGAGACGGGCGGGATGCGGTAGAACTGGCCCGGTGAGGGGCCCCCGGCCCACAAACCCAACCGCGGCTCTAGCAACGGTTCCATCTTAGTCACTCTGGCGAGGAGAAATGAAGGCCCAAACCTAGAATCTTATCCTAGGACTGCTCGCTGAATGAAGAATGCAACATTTGCACAATTTGGGGCTGGGGGGTGTTTCCCCTATCCCGACGATCACACTGCCACCTCCCTCCCCTGGGAGCAGCAGGGGCTCTGAGCTAAGGAAATATCCCTTAAATATAGGACAGATATAACACTCAGGACCTTGATTTCCAGTCTTCTCAAATGTTCTGGGACAAGGCAGCTGTATCTTGTTGGGGCCAGGGTACAGTGCTCTATCCCCCTAGAGTAGGGGCTTGTCCTCTAGGGCAACTGGCCCTGGATTCTTCCCCCTTTGGCCAGCCCACAAGGTAGGGGAGATATTTATTTGGGGGACCAAGGAGGGAGGGAGGGAAGGAATAGAACACGTATAAATAAAAGTTATTTTGATTTAAAAAAAAATAATGCCAAGCTAAGGAGTATGACCTTTATCCTGTTAAAAATAGAAACTTTATAGATTCCTGAGCAATGAAAATGGCATGATAACATCTGCATTTTAAGAAGATTAATCGGGAAGTAATGAATAGTAAAGCCTAGGCTTTAATCTGTGAACTTTTAAAAATTAAGTTTTTTAAAAATTGACAGTTATTTGAATATAACTCCTTTCAGATGTGATCTGTGGTATTTTTTGGTCCTGAGATGATGAGGTCCATAGTTTGCACCAGATTACCATAGAAGTCCCGAACAACCACAAAAAACGGTTAGGAAGCTCTCATGTAGGCTCATATAGCGAAAGAAGAAGATAGAAGCAGGGAGACTTGTAAAATTAGACCTAGAAGAAAGAGTCAGAGTTCTAGTGACTACAGAATTGTGATGCCATTAATAGCAGATTAGGAAATTAGCGGAAGATGTTCAGTTGTTTTAGACAAAAAGTCATAGATTGATAGTGACTTTCAGGAGATCACACAACTTATTTGGACATAATGAGTTTGAGGTGGCACACAACTTCTCTCCAAACAGATTTTTGGGTTATATAGCTATGCATTCTCCTGTATTCTTGTGATTTCTTGGGTGTACCTCAGAAGTTTGCTGGATGTTTGGGTATTGGTAAGATAAGGTTGTTACTGCAAGTTAGATTTCACCCCAGGCACCGAATGTTCTTTTAAAAACATCTAATTTATATTTCCTGAGAGGAGGAAGAAGAATTATCTCCATTGTACATATGAAAAACTGAGGTAACATATCCAAGGTCATGCAATCACTTTTCCCTCTAGAAAGGAAATGAATAGCAGTTGTGCCCTACTTATCTTCAGCAAAATAACATAAAATGTTTCATCTAGTTTCGTAAAAGCCAGTATTACTAATTCTATTTTCCAGATCCCTCTCTAATAATAAAAAAAAAGGTATAAATGTTTCTGTGAGCTACAGTTGGATTTGTAGAGCTAACTGGGTTTTTGGTTAAGGAAAGAAAATAAAACTCCATCCTTTCTAGATAAGATTTCTGCATATTTGATGTTTGAGCTCTCCTAGTTTTGACTTGCATTCCCGGCTATTCAGACCTATCTTTTTTATATTACAATAGAATAAAATTGGCTCAAGCCCTTGAAAAAGCAGTGTCTGTTCATCAGGGTTTACCAAATGTTTCAGTGAAAATACTTCAGTATCATTTGTCTAAATCAGCAAACCTGACATGACCTTGGAGGAATTCAAATGCAGTCATGTTTCACCTCCCTGACAGATCAGCCCCAAAATGAGAGTGATTCTTGGGAAAATACTAAAATGTTCAGTGATGACAACTCAGGAGCGATCAGTATATCTAGAAAGAGAAAACCTAGAGATGATGGGAAATCTTGGCTTAGCACAAGAAGATTGATGTGTGTCCCAATACTTAAAAAAAGTTGTGATTTTTACAGTTACAAAAAAAGGTACCAGAATAGCTGACTCTGTATTCTCTACTAGAATTTCTGAGTAGCGTGACATGATGCCCTCTGACAGTCTTTCAGACACTGTCCTTTAGGTCATCTTTATCACCCTTCTGCAGCCCTGCCATACTTTACCTATCTCAGTCTACTGACCCTATCTTTTTACTAAGCTGTTTCAGAAAAAGTGTCCAAAATTATTCTTATCAGTTAGAAATATCATGTATCATTTGGAACTATGCCCAAAGGGCTATAAAACTGTCCATGCCTTTTGACCCAGCAATACCACTGCTAGGTCTATATCCCAAAGAGAAGGGGAAAAGGGCCAATCTGTACAAAAATATTTATAGCAGCTCTTTTTATGGTGGCAAAGAATTGGAAACTGATGGGATGCCCATCAGTTGGGGAATGGCTGAACAAGTTTTATATGATTATGATGGAACACTATGGTGCTATAAGAAATGATGAGCAGCAGGCTTTCAGAAAAACCCAGGAAGACTTATACAAACTGATGGCAAAGTAAAGGGAGCAGAACCAGGAGAACATTGTACACCATAACAGCAATACTGTATGATGATCAGCTGTGAATGACTCAGCGATTCTCAGCAATACAGTGATCCAAGACAGTTCCAAAGGACTTAAAATGAAAAATGCTACCCACCTCTAGAGAAATAATTGGTGGAGTCTGAATATAGATCAAAGCATACTTTTTTTTTTTGCTTTATTTTTCTTGGAGGTTGTTTTTGTTTTGGGGTTGGTTTTTTTTTTGTTTGTTTTTTTTTTTTGCAACATGGCTAATATGGAAATATGTTTTGCATGACTATACATGTATAATCTGTATCTAATTGCCTGCCTTCTCATGGAGGGAGGGAGAAAATTTGGAACTCAAAATTTTTTAAAATAAAAGTTAAAAATTGTTTTTACATGTAATTTGAAAATATTTATGTGTAAATGTGTGTGTGTGTATATACATATATATATTTTATATATATGTATATTTCCAAAAAACAAAAAGAAATACCATACGTCCTAGTCTTTGAGGATCTATGTGTAAACTTCAAAGCCACCTGTGTAATTTGTACATGACTTGAAAGAAGTTTGGAATAGAGGATTAACTAAAATAACTTATTGCAATGGTTAGAAAGAGGTATCTCTGTGTGTATTTTGAGGAATTTTAAAATGAGAGGAAGAATTAATCAGTTTCTCCTACCTATTTTGGTTCCTACATTTGGCAGCAAATGCCTCTCCAAGTGAATGATTATGTGACAGCCCAGCATCTGCACTAGAAGGGGAAGAAGTTGAAAGCCCACACAAGGCATATTCAAAAGGAATATAATAGCATATATTCTGTGTATCCCCAAGGAATCAAGAGTGATTTTCCAAATCTGCATCCAGACTGAGTTGATGATAACAGTAACAGCTAACATTTGTATAGCACTTACTCTGTGGTAGGCACTGTGCTGAGCACTTTACAATCATTATCTCATTTGATCCTCAAACAGCTCTGGGAAGGAGATGCTATTATTATCACCCCCATTTTACAGATGGGGAAACTGAGGCAAGCAGGGGTGAAGTGTCTTGCAAAGGGTCACACAGCTAGTGTAGATCTGAATCAGAATTCGAACTCAAGTCTTCCTGACTTCAAGCCTGGCATTCTCTCCATGGCACCACCTAATACCACTCCCAGGATGACTTCCAAGATTTCCTTTTCTGTATAGGAAAAATCCCATCTCTGACGTCTGTTAGAAGCACTCCCTTTTCAGTTGTTACAGGATGGTGATTGGTGGGAATTAAGGTGTTCTCTATTACCTTATATAGTTGGAGCAACATCTGTCTGATGTAAACTAGGGTAATTTTTTTTGAAAGGTTATTATAGTCATCCTCAAAACTTGATTTTGTCTAGGGCATTAAAGCTTGGGGCATCTCCCTCAGGCTTCACACATACTTTTGTCCCATGTGCTTTCATGGCAAATGAAAAAACAGGGAAAATCTGCCTAACTGAATTAATGCAATATCCTTGCTGAATAACCTCTCCATACTAGGTCAGTTTCCTTTTGTTAATTGTTAGATGGTCTGCATCATCTCATTTTATATCTATCCAGAATCTGAACTACCAGAGTGACCTGAGTAAAGCCAGGCCTGCAATACCTTCACTTCCAAGTCTATCCTTTGGGATCTTATGAGTGCAATAATTGCCTTAAGGGAATGAGAGAGTATAGGACTGAAATATTTACTCCTCTGCTCTAGAGTGTCTATCAAACAGGAAGAAGAAGAGCTTATCCTCTCTTTATCCACCCCAGGTGCTCTGGGGCCATCTGGGCCCTCATGGACACTTAATCTTTGAAGTTATAATTGGGGAAACAGGGAGACCTTCCTGACTGTTTTCCATTGTAAAAGCAGGAGAAAGTGATTACCAGTTAATACTACCTGGGCATATAGGATAATAGCCAATTCTAAATTGCCCAGCTACTGTCAAAGAAGTGGAGAGAGAAGATGGAAGACTGAACTCACGGAAGAATAGCTTAGCCAGTTTGGCTGGAATTTAGAATGTATTGGCAGGGGTGGGGAGGAGGTATGACATGAAATAAGCCTGGAAAGGTAGACTGAGGCTGAATTGTGAAGGCTGGAAGTGACAGGCTGAGGAGTTTGTATTTTTTCCCTAGAGGCAATAGGGAGCTACTGAAGTTTCTTAAAGAGAGGGTAACAGTTGTGCCTTAAGAAGATAATTCTGACTTCCCCGTCCATGTGTGTAGTGTTTCACACAGACATACACACATACAGAAACAAACAAATGGAAGTATTCTGTTTTCACTTTTATAACCTATTCAGATTTTCTATTCATCCTTCAAAGTCCTATTCAAATTCCAGCTTTTCCGTAAAGCCTTTCACATAACCCCAGCCCCCATGGTCTATTCACTCCCCGTCCAAACTTCCTGTAGTGCTTAAAAGTACTATACATTTTTCCATTTAATATTATACTACAATCATTTATGTTGTATAATTTCTGAGTATTTAACAAGCTTTTATAGTGCCTGAGTACAAAGACCATATTGTTTATATGAGGGTTTTTGCCAGCTTGGGACATAAAATAGTACTTTCTGACTGTATGTTGAGTTGAGTTGAATTAAATTAAATGAGAGGAATATCTGAAAGAGATCCAAATCCAGAAAGTAGGGAGCGGTAGAAAGTATCCCTTAACTGTTTCCCTCTGCTTTTCAGGTTCGTTGCGCTGCAGTCTTTGCCCTTGGCACTTTTGTGGGTAACTCTACAGAGAGGACCGATCACTCTACCACAATTGATCACAATGTGGCTATGATGTTAGCTCAACTTATCAATGATGGAAGTCCGATGGTCAGGAAGGTAGGTGAATTGTACCCCAACAGGATTTGCAGCAATCAAAAGCCTTCCAGTAACACACTGAGGATCTGAGATTTGGTGGTCCCATCAGCAGTACCGGGAACCACTCACTTTGTGTTTTTGTGCACCAGTTAAAGAGCAGATCCTTTAATGTGTGTTTAATTTCCTCTAAATTCCTTTTCTTCATTGGGCAGACATATATTTGATTCATTTAAAGAACATTTGAATAGGCTATATCTCCTAGCAGCTCTTATGGTAGGCTCTTTGCTGCCTAGGAACAACGTGTAAACACGTTATCATGATTCAAAAGAGCAATAGAAAACCCACATACAGCTGTAGGACTATTTCCCCTCTGACCCCTTTGTTTGCTAGAGATGCTGCAACTTCGTGAAAACTGCTTAGTTTCAAGTGTCAGCTTAAATTGAAAGAAAGTGTGTGTGTTGTTCTAAGATTTCAACCTAAATAATTAGTTTAAAACTGGTTCTAACATTTCAGATTCTAATGAAGGTGACTTTGGGAATTTCCCCCAAAGCACTTAGCTTACATTTTTGAAGGGCATTGTGGTGGAGAGAAAAGAGCCTAAGAATCTAACCGGGCAGATTACAGTTTTTAGGCCTGGCTGGCACTAACTGGCTGTGTGACCTTTGCCGAGTCATTTTCCATTTTTAGACTTCCTTAGCTTTATATTCCATTAAATTTTTGTATTTTTTAAAAAATAATTTTTAGATTCTAAGAGCTTTTCTCGCTCTAACATTCTGTAACCTTAGGCTGGTTTATCAGCATTATCGCTTACATTTTGTATTCCTTATAAATAGAATAACTCCTTTATTGGAATTAATTGATATATACCCAAACCTGCATTATTTTTTCCAAGAGCAGGGATTCATGAGAAATTGTATCTAGAGTTCCCTTTGGAATGGTTTAACTCTGTATAATAAGGTTGCCACATACCCCCTAGAACTCTCTTCTCTGCTTCAAATGAGAAATGGCTGCCTCAAGGCCTTAAAGAAAAAGAAAAAGAGGAAGAAGAGAAAAAAACAATCAGCAAAACTAATCAATACATGGGAAAAGTTTGAAAATTTATGAAGTATTCTACTCCCATGAACCTCACACCTCTGGAAAGGAGTCTCAGGAGAGGTGAGAGATTGGGAAAGGCTTCCTATAGAAGGTGAGATTTTAGCTGCAACTTAAAGGAAGCCAGGATAAGGAGTGAAGCAGAAATAAGGAGGGAGAATATTCCAGGCATGGCTGACAATTGGTGAAAATGCCCAGAATTGGGAGATAAGAGTGTCTTATGGGAAGAACAGACAGAAGGCCAGTAGCATTGGATCACAGAATCCACAGGAAAAGTGTAAGAAGACTGGGGGGGTGGGGGGGCATGGCATGGCTGAAAGCCCTGTGGGGACCAGGTTCTGAAGGGCTTTGAACCCCAAACAGATGATTTTATATTTGATCCTGAAAGTGAGAGGGAATGATTTTAGGCACAGTCCATACCCTCCATGGACTTATTCTCAATTACTACCTGCAGTTTTACCTTTTTTAGTTTGGTTTCCATCTATACCCACAGAAATAAGAATACCAGTATAACAGACAATACCTGCCTTGAACCAAACTGATTAGAAATATAAGTAGATTGTTCTCTGCTGCTAGGAAATTGATGTCTCCAATATGAGGAAGATACAGGAATCAAAGCAGCTGAGTCAATCACTGTCTGGGTCAGAGCCCATTCTCTTAGGAATCCACGTCTAACTTTGTGTTATTCTTCTTAGAAACAAAATATGTTCCCCATCCTCTATTATGCTATTTTATTTTGTCTCAGTTGTGATGGCAGAGTTTTTCATTAGGAGGCCTTGAATTATAAATTAAATACTAAATATTAATTTGTTACTGGAAACATGAAGTTTGTGGCAGTCTTTAGGGAGGAAGTGCATTAAGGGAGTAGGGGAAGAAACATGACAACTTCACTAAATAGAGATTTAGTTGTTTTTCCAACCTTTATGAAGGGACAATAGGCTGACAATATACTTCCAACTTCTTTACTCCCTTCAGGGGCACATATTTGACTCTCCATAATCGTGTTGAAAAGACATTCTTAGTACTTCAGTTACCAGACCAGTAGTCTCGGTTTGTCTCCTTCTTTGGTACATGGGACTAGCCTGAATGTGACTATTATATGTCAGCCAGGAAGAAATGTTTTTGAAGGGTATTTTCCTCTTTGGCTAAATGAAGTGTAATGACCTGCGTATCCAGGACTTCTTTCTGTTTTGAACAGTAGTTGTTACTCTAGAAGATAATACGAGTTTACCTGCTATAAATCAACAATTCACTGTATCTATCAAGCGTGACCAATGAATTAAACCCTCTCCATTAAATCAGAATTTTACCATATCTATGTCCAGTTTTTTTAGCCAAGGAGTTTAAGATAAAGGTTAAACTTTTCATTCAAGGTTTCATTCTAATAAAGGAACCTGTAGTTGTCCTTTCTCATAGAATAGTTAGCGTCCCATTTAGGTTGGAGAAAAGGTTGTTTTGTTTGGTGTTTTTTTGGGGGCTGATGTGTTATTTCTATTTGAATAGGCCATTCCTCTTAAGGACCCTCCCTCTACCAACTGCAATTTATGGAGTTTCCTTGGCTACTGAACAGCTAGGACTTGGCCATAGTCACACAGCTGCTATTGTCAGAAGTGAAAACTGAACCCAGGTCTTCCTGACTTCTGAAACTGACTATACCACACTGACTCTTAATTGTCATTTGTTATCATTTTCCCCTAAACTGAATATATTTTATCTGAACAAGTTTAGATCTTTAACATGGGAGTCCTGGAAAATTCTAGTAAATTCGTATTATTTTGAACTTTTAATCCATTCCAAGGTATATAAAGGTATAAATGACCAATGAATATACCAAGAACAGAATGCCACCTATTGCTAAATGCCATTGGACTTTTATGACAGAAAACAGATGATTTCATTGCGGAGCGAGCTTTACATTTCCTTCTAATAATGGAAGCATAGCAGTTTGACAATAGCATGGTATAGCTGGGATAAAAGCTGTTAAAAAATTCTAGAACTTTTTGTTTGGAAGAGTACTTTTTAAAGCCCACTACTAGCATTAAAATACAAATAGGTCATTGCTAGAATCAATATTCAAAAGCATTTTTCAAGCACCTACTATCTGCTAAGCATTGTAGTAAATATTACAAATACGAATAAATTCCCGTGCTCAAGGATCTTACATTCTAATGGAGACAAGTACATATGTAAGAGTAGAATATATGGAATAAGTACGTGTAAAGAGAATAAGTACAAGGTATTTAAGGATGAGGACACTAAAAGTTAGCCTGTCAGGAAAGGCTTCGTGTTGAAGGGGATTCTTGAGCTAAATCTTAAAGGAGGAGATGGATTCTGTGAGGTGAGGGAAGGAGAGGAGAATACATTCTAGGCATGGAGGAGAGCCCTATTTGAGGAATAGAGAGGTAGCCAGCTTGGTGATGTCCCAGAGTATACAAAGTGGAATAATATATAATGAGAAGGGAAAGATAAGTTTTGAAAAGCTTTAAAAGCTAAACAGATAAGTTTATATTGTCTTCTAGAAGTAATTGGAAGCCAATGGAGTTTTTTGTTGTTATTTTTTGTTTTTTGTGGTGTTTTTGTTTTGTTTTTTTTTAGCAAGAGAATGACATTCTGTGCTTGTGGAAAATCACTTTGGCAGTAGTGTAGATGATATGCTAGAGTGAAGAAAGAGGAAGCAAGGAGATAGACAAATGGTACATCGCAGTAGTCTAAGCAGGAGGTGATGAGGTGGTGCCTATGGGAGTAGAGAGAAGGGGATCAGATGCCAAAGGTGGTCTGAAAGAAAATATAGCAAAGTTTGGCCACTGAACAGATAAGTGTGCTAAGAGAGAGGGAAAATTTGATGCTGAACCTGCAAAACTGGAAGAATAGTAATGCCTTCCACAGAAATGGGGAGGTAAGATAATGAATTCTGTGTTTGGACATGTTAAGTTGAAATGTCTTCGGGATATCCAGTTTGAAAGTACATTAGGGTGACAACATGCAATACTAAAACTCAGAGGAGAGGCAGGCTAGATATGTAGAGCATCCAGGAGAGCATGGTCAGCAGTGTCATGCAGCAGAGAACTCAAGCAAGAAAAGCACCCCAAAAAAGTAGCACATATGGCGAAGAACTTATCGGTAACTTGGGGAAGAGCAGTTGCTGTTGAGTGATGCATTAGGAAGACAGAATATGAAGGGCTAATGAAAGAGGGATATAGTAGAGGTTGCTTTATCTACAAGTTGAGGGGAAAGCTCCAGCTCAGACATCCCCTCATTTCTCACCGGGCTGCACTACTTTGAGACTTCCCTCTCTGACTTCTCTACCATGCCCTCTTGCTAGATACCCTTCCTTCCTCTCCCCCTTGCTTTTCAGCTTCCTTTTGTATTTTGTCTTCCCCCGTTCAATTAATTATAAGTTCTTTGAGTGCAGAAACTGTCTTTTTTTGTATTTGTATCCCCAGCATTCAACATGTTGAATGGCACAGAGTAGGTGCTAATAAATGCTTATTGACTCTTGGTTAGAAAGAAAGAAACATAAGACAATAGCTTGAGGAGATAATAGGGTTTCCTGAATATTTTTAAAGTTGGGAAAGACAGGAGTGAATGCTTAAAAGCAATAGGAAAAAAGCCAATAGAGAGATTGAAAATCAATCACAGAGAGAGGCTGTGATTGAGGAGGCAATCTGATGGAGATAACAGGAGGGGTTATGAGTAAGGGCACATGTAGAGGGTTTGGCATTGGCAAAGAGAAAGACTACCTTATCAGAAATTATGGAAAAGGAGGAGGTAGGAGAAGTGTCAATGAATTTTGCAATGAATAGAAGGATAAAAGAGGGAACTCATGGAAAATGGCCTTAGTAGAATTAAGGAAAAATAAATATTTTCCTTCCCAATCAGAAAACATCCTTTCCCTTCCCCTCCCCCCCCCAAACACACACACTTCTTATAGTTGCAGGTAAATATTTAGTTTGTTAGAGATTGCATCCCACCAGAATTTCATTCTCTCTCCTTAAGAGGTACTAGAAGTGACTCCTCTTCCTCTAAGCATTGTCATTTTTGAGAGTGGTTGCTACATTACCTACCTCATAGTATTGTTATAAGGAAAGCACTTAGCAAACCTTAATACACTATATTAATGTGAGTTGTTAGATTAATTACTCAGAATTTTTGTCAAATAAACCTAGGCTTACCAGCCATTTAGTTGGCAGCAAAAATCTTTCAGACCTTCAAACTTGCTATGCTGTGCCTTTGACATACATAGCTAAAAACTGTCAGTGGAGTGGGACCGCTCCATGAATCTTGCTTTTTTCAGATATTTAAATAGAATTTACTGTGATAGCAAAGTTTTCTCTTGGGCTTGTGACTCCCCAGTTATCCTCTTAAACAATAAGTTATTTTTTGAAAGCTTTGATTTGAAGAACCTGTTTGTCGTGTATTTTTTTATAAAAGGGTGGTAGGTAAAGTTTGATTAATGTCTTAAATGAATAAAGAAGTAAGAGTATCACTAAAATTTCTACCACTTTCAGATTTATTTCCAATAGGACCCCATAATCTTGAAGTGCCCTTGTTGCAGTACTCTCTCTTCTAAAGTAAAGATACAGCAGAGACTTTTTCTTGATACTGAAGTTATTGAGTTTTAAGGAAAAGTTTTATAATCTAGGGATTCTAGGCCTTAGAAATCTTAGAAAGTTTTAAGATAGATGCACTCACATATTGTCCCTATACAACTGTTTGTTTTAGATATGTTCTTGGTTAAAAAAAAAAAGAATACAATAAATGTCAATTCTAATAAATAGAAAAACTTTGCAGTTTGGGTGACAGTATTAACAGTAAGCATTTGATTCTGAGTTGTGTTCCTTTTTCTACTCTACATTAACATCTCCACTTATAATTTGCTAGTTGTGCCCTTCGAATCCTGCCACTAATAGGTGGGCTCTAAATTGGGCATGGTACCATTGTCTCCTTAGAGATTTGTTCTATGCAGACAACTCTATTATCTCAATAACATTTTTTGTTTTCAGAGATTCCTTTTTATGACAATTGTTTCAGAATGTAACAAAGTTGTTTCCAATGCAAAGGCTGAGTCTTATGTTTTCAACTGAAACTGTGCATTTTGTATTAATTCTGACTTCGTTTCTAGGTAGTTCCTTGGCTTCCTGAGGTCAAGTAGCTACCCTAGTCTATTGGCTAAATTAGGCTGGTTTTCCACAATGGGAGTTCCTTCCAAGCCAGTCATTTAAGCTACAGATAAGTGTAATTTTTCCTTCTTCCTCTCTTCAGGAACTGGTGGTAGCTCTGAGTCATCTTGTGGTTCAGTATGAGAGCAATTTTTGCACAGTAGCCTTGCAGTTCATCGAAGAAGAAAAGAACTACCCTCTGCCTTCTCCGGCTGCCACAGGTACATCTTCACCCTTTGTGTAACTCTGAAAAACTGTGACCTGCCCAGAACCATGGTTATTCTGAAACAATAACCGTAGTCTACAAAAAAGCTACCTTCTCATGGGTGGTTTGATTTTACTAACCCCTACTTCAGGAGAATGGTGTGTTCACAGGCTTTTTGGTAATTTGTCTAGCTTTGAATATTCACCAGCTGTTCCGTAGGCTATTTTCTTTCTTCTCCTTGTTCTCATGTGTTTGGCTTCATTTAGGGAAGAAAAAGGAATTGCCACTGACCCGCTTATTTTTCCTTATTTAATGTCATTTTGGAAATTGCATATGGTGAAAAATCTCTAAGGATAACAACTGCTACAACAGAAACTTGAGGAAGAGAAAATTGAACTCTCCCTGTGATGAGTGATTTAATCATGCCTTTGTCTGTAGCTGTGAATCATGTTAGAAAGCTATCTTTTCCCTCTATTTGTCCTTTTAGCTGCAAATTGTAGTCATCTTTAACATTTACATTTCATCTTTAAAAGGATCTCAAAGGACAGGTAGAACTGCCCTTCTTTCTAAAATCCACCTCTGTCTGCAGTCAGGATGATGAGCTGTTTTCTCCCAGAACCATTGTGTTTAGTAACTCTGAGAAGCAGAAGACGAATAAACTTGTCCAGTGGAAACAGACAGTGAAATTTAGAGCGGCAGATTACAACTAGCAGACTTGAAAACCAGCCAGGACACCAGGGCTGCACACCATGCTGGGTCATGGTTGAAGGATTGATTCAGAAAGAAACGAACCTCTACATAGATCATTAACAGCACTTCCTATCACATACTGTTTCCTTAGAGGTTGTTCATCCCAGAAATAATTATGGCCAACTCTAATTAGATTAGGATGATATACCCCTCTCCAAGCTACAAAATTTGTATTTTTTTCTCAGTTTTTTTCAATTTTTATCATTCTTAATCATTGAGCTCTTTTGCTTTGTTAAAGTACATTGCAAAAATATGAGATACTTCCCACACTTGAGTCTAGCAGTGATAGACATTGCTGCTGGAATCGTTTGTCTCCACAATTATTGCCACCTAAGCATCCTTAGTACATTTGACCGGTTGGATAATGTACTTCTCTGCAATTTACCCTTTTTCCTCCTGTGTGTTTTTTTTCTTCTTTCCAACTAGAGGGGGGAAGTTTGACACCTGTGCGAGATGGTCCATGTACACCTAGACTTCGCTCAGTCAGCTCTTATGGAAATATTAGAGCAGTTACCACAGCAAGAAGTTTGAACAAATCACTGCAGAATCTGAGCTTGACAGAAGAATGTAAGACACTAGAATTTTCTGTGTTGAAAGGGGGTTTACTACTTTTTCTATATACAGTCCTTCCTATTCACCTTCTCTACTGGTATACTTATGCCATGAAATGCCATCTGCTAACATTTTTATTAGCCAGCTGCTCGCATACACATTATCTCCCTACCTGTTATTGGCTGTGGGCTTTTTCCAGAGTAATTATAGTTAACCTCTGGAATGACCTATGTGTACAGCAATC
Source organism: Trichosurus vulpecula (assembly GCF_011100635.1). Classification (NCBI taxonomy): domain Eukaryota; kingdom Metazoa; phylum Chordata; class Mammalia; order Diprotodontia; family Phalangeridae; genus Trichosurus; species Trichosurus vulpecula. The sequence goes on along the minus strand of NC_050576.1, from coordinate 217,048,346 downwards.
AGACAAATCCATCTTGATGACACGTTTTAGTCACCAGTGGATAATCCATACCTTCTGACTTATAATTAGTAGACATTATGTATATACAGTGTTTATTGGGAGTATATTTCTTTTCAAAAGAAGCATAACCTCCGTGCGCGCGCGCGCGTGTGTGTGTGTGCATTGTACTTGTGTAAGGCCAAGTGATTGGTGACCAGAAAATAATGCTTAACCTTTTCTCCTTCTCTCCTCCCTTGCTTCTGAACAGCTGGGAGCTCTGTTGCATTTTCCCCAGGCAATCTCAGCACCAGTAGCAGTGCAAGCAGCACCTTGGGTAGCCCTGAAAACGAAGAGTACATCCTTTCATTTGAGACAATCGATAAGATGAGAAGAGTCAGCTCTTACTCCTCACTGAACTCGCTCATAGGTAGGCGCCATGTTTTCTTTCTTCTCTTGAGAGCACTTCCGTTTCTGAGATTTGTGATTCTGTGACTCTTCCTCAACTTGATTCTTTGTGCTTTCCTACTCTCATGAAGATAATCTCTGTAGAGTAAAACCAAACTTTTCCACAGCATTTCCACATTAATTTATCAGCTGAATAAATCAGTTCCTCAGATTCTCTCACTTTAGAGAAATGAGCAAGCATTATGTGGAAGTAATCAAGAGTTGAAACGGACAATATGCTTAATTGCCCTCTCCTTAACTACCTTTTATTTTTTTCTCTTAATACTTATTCCATATATACTTAAACCCCTTTTTTTGTAAAGATGCTTTCCTCCCTGCTCCCTTACATCTATAGTTGAGCATATGATTTCAAGGAGGAGCAGGATGGATGAGCATGTAAGAATTTTAGTTTGCAGAAGCTACTGACATTTTCCATCTTCCTTTTACATAGCATGTGAACTGTTTGAGGTGAGCTAAGTCACAGAAGTTAGAAGCCTTTTTTCCAATCCTTGATGCTCTGCTTGAGAATTTTTGAAATGCTGAGTTTTATTATGTTCCACATTATTGCCTCTAAGAATTGTATTATCATATACTCAGTCCAAGAGAAAACATCCTCATTTAGATAGCAATTCAACCGCATTCTTTTATTCATCATCTGTGCTGTGCTAGGCACTGTGCTAAGCACTGGGGATACAAAAAAAAAAAAAAACAATCTCAGCTGTCAAGGAGCTCCCAGTCTAATGGGGGAGACAACATGCAGACAACTTAAACAAATAAGATACGTGCAGGATAAATTTAAATTGATCTCAGAAGGAAGGCACTAAGGTTAAGGAGGCCTAGGAAAGGTATCTTGTAGAAGGTGGAATTTTAGTTGAGATTTGAAGTGAACGGGATAGGCCAGGAGGCAGAGATGAGAAGGGAGAGCATTCTAGGCATGGGAGGCAGCCAGTCCGGAGGCATAGAGAAATGAGATTTTATATCCTCTTTGAGAAACAGAAAAAAAGGCCAATGTTTGAAGGGGTCTCAATATGGAGGGAGGAATAAAATACAGTGAGATGCAAAAAATAAGTTAGAGCAAGGCTAGATTATGAAGGGTTGTAAAAACTAAACAGAGAAATTTATTTTAAGTGAAAGGAATAGCTGTTATACTAAATGACAGTCAGCATCCATAAGGATCTTGATAGCTTGGTCATCAAGCTGAATGAAATTCAATGGGAAATCATGTGGATTTGCACTTAGGTACAAAAAATCCATTTCTCAAGTACAAGCTAAGGGAGACACAGGTGTGCAGCAATTGTTCTGAAAGGGATCTTGGGCTTTTAGTAGATCACAAGCTCAATATGAGTCAGCGGTGTGACGTGACAGCCAAAAACAGCCAGACATGAAGAGAGGCCTAGCTTCCAGGCACAGAGAGGAGATCGGGTGTGCCCTACTGTGTCCAGAACTCCTCTGGAGCATTGTGTTCAGTTATGGCCACCATAGCTTACGAACGCTGATAAGCTGGAGAATGTCCAGAGGAAGAAAACAAGATGGGGGAAGGGCCTTGAGTCCATCACATGAGAAGCAGTTAAAGGAACTGGACATGTTTAGCCTAGTGACAAAAAGATTCGGGGAGGACATTGTAGCTCTTTAGAGGAATGTCATATAGATAAGTTATTGGAATTGTGTTTTTTGGCAACAAATGAGAGCAATAGGTCCAGGGTTGTAAAGAGTCCAATTTAGGATTTATAGTAGGAAAAACTTCCTAACAGTTATTGTTGTCCAAAAGTGGAATACCATTCCTTTAAAGGTGATGGGTTCCCCCTCCTTGGGAGTCTTCAGGTAGAGACTTGATGACCACTTGTCAGGTATGTTACAGTGAGGATTCCATCTTGGGACTGTACTAGATGGCCACTGAAGTACCTTCCATCTCTCAAATTCTGTGATTCTGTTGTTATCCTAAAATCAATTGGGAGTCACTGGAGAGTAATGAGTAAGGAACTCTTATGGTCAGATCTGCATTTAAGGAAAATCATTTCTGTAGCTTTGTAGAGGGTAAGCTGTAATGGAAAAGACAAGATAGAAACATGAATTAGGAGTCACTAGGTCAGCAGTTCTCAATGTGTGATCTGGGGACCCATATGAGTCCCCAGGATTCTTTTGGAGCAGGTGGGTCTATGAGGCAAAACTATTTTCTTAATTATGCTAATTCATTTCATAATGATGTTAGCATGGTAAATGTTGTTAGCTGCAGCCCACCTAAACAAAAGCCCTTTGAGGAGTCCTCAGAGTGTAAAGAGGTTTTCCAGCTGACAACCACTGATCTAGATAAAAGGTAATTAGGGTCTGAACAATAGTGGTCACTGTTTTGAGTAGAGAAAAGGGGTCAGACACAAGAGATTTTGTGGAATGAAACATAACAAGATTTGGTAACCAATCAGATATGTCTACTGAGAAAAAGAGAAGATTTGAGGACAATGCCAAAGTCATAAACCTGAGAGACTAAAAGAAGAATGTTACCTCTCATTGAAGTAGAGAAATTGGAAGAGAAGGAATTTTGGGGCGGTGGTGGGGAGAGAGGGAGACAATCAATTCTGTTTTGGTCATGTTGATTTTGAGTTGTTTCTGGGATATCCACTTTAAAATGTCCAGTAAGCATGCTGATGCAACACTCAGGCCCAAAGGAGAGGAGCCCTGAATATACAGATCTAGGAGTAATCTGTATAGATTTCTTATTGTTTTTCAATTGTGTGCAACTCTTTGTGACCCCATTTGGGGTTTCCTTGGCAAAGAAATTGGAGTGGTTTGCCACTTCCTTCTCCAGCTTGTTTTACAAATGAGGAAACTGAGACAAACAGGGTCAAGTGATTTGCCCACAGTCACACAGCTAGTAAGTGTCTAAGGCTGCATTTGAACTCGTGTCTTCCTAACTCCAGGCTCCACACTCTATTCACTGCATCACCTAGCTGCCCTGGAGTTATCTGCAAAGAGATGATCATTAAACCCATGGCAACCCATGGTAATAGAGATACCAAGTATGAATGAGGGAGAATGGAAGAGGGCCCAGGAAGAGCAGACACAGTTAGAAAGATAATGAGCCAACAAAAAGAACTCATGGAGGAGTTGGACAGGCAGGAAAGAGTAGTGTTATGAGGCACCAAGAGGAGAGAGCATTCAGGAAGAAAGCCTGGTCAACTGTGTCAAATGTAGCAGAGAGGTGAAGAAGGATGAGGACTAAGAAAAGATTGTCAGAGCTTTCGATTAAGAGCTCACATGTAACTTTTAGAGAAGAATTTTCAGTTGAGTAATATGAGAGGAAGACAGATTACAAAGAATTGCAGAGTGAGTTAGAGGAGATAGATATGGTATGATATGATAGAAATGGTTTGATTCTCATGATTCTGACCACTAAAGTAAAACCACGTATGTATGAAATAGACTGAAAAAATTAATACTTTCATTATGTGCTAGAACTACATCACATCAAAATGGAAACGGATTTCACCAGTTATGTAAGATAGAAGAAATGAACACATTTGAAGATAGTAGGGAAAGAACTAATAGATGGGAAAAAGTTAAAAATAAAGGATATGAATCTTATAGAGAAGTTAAAAGGATATGTAATCAAGGGTCTATATAGAGGATTTGGTATTAGCAAAGAAAAATTGACCTCACTGTCAAGAGACCAATAGACAGGAGGAGAGTTGTGGGGTATGATGTCAATGAGTTTTTAGGTGGAGAAAAAGGGAGAAGCACAGCTCATGTCTTATGGCTTCATTTTTCTCAGCTTAGAGAGAAGGAAAAGGAGAAGATGTAAGAAGCTTAAGAAGAGAAGTTTATAATACCTTTTTTGAGGAATTCAGATTATTTAATGAAATGGTAGAAATTCTGCAGCACATAATAGCACCTGTAAGTCAGAAATTCAAAATCTTTCATTGACTGATAGATAACAAGTCTCCATAGTATAAATACTGACACCAAAAATATTCTGGACACATCAAGCAATGAACCGTACTGGAATTAGACCATAATCACAGGTCACACTATAGCCCACGATTGTCTAGACATGATACTGATCCATAAAAGAACAATATTGTTATAAGATGTCACTATACCAAATACTCAGCATCTCTAAGCTACATGAAACAAAAAGTTTTCAAAATATAGAGACCTAGACAAAGAAATCAAATTCATGTGGAAAGAGGAAGAGAAGTGAATAATATATGTTGTCTAGTCTACAACGGGCATCATGATATATATGTTTTCAGCAAACCTTCAAAAGATATACTTATAATACTTCTATTAAACTACGAAAAGAATTTATTTTATCCATTTCTGCAAATGCCTTGTCTCAGAACCATGTCCATGTCCCATTACAAAAGACGACAACAAGATAATAATACTAACATTGACAGCCCCCTCAAAATATAGCCCATCATCCAAGTTATAAATCAGCAAAGGAATGGGCAGTGGCCAGTAAAGTGTTACTAGCCAGGATGATTTCCAGTGAGAACTCTAAATGTCCTGAAGCTGTTACTGTAGCTTTGAAGGCCTGACAGTAATCCTGAAATTCTGACCACTTAGGTTCTAGTGATATCATCTAGGTTAGCATCCCATTCATTATGTGATGAAATTGCTTTGGTGAGTCTAAGAAATAGATAAGGTGGCATAGGGTTGTAGTGGTCAAAGCAGCCATGATGGTGAGCTTGACCCAGCAGATTCTAAAGTGGAAAATGCTCCTTTGTGTTCTGATCCCACCAGAAGTGAAGATAGATTGGAACAAATCTGAAACACCAATACCCCACCTGATAGAAATGATTTGGTTCTGATGATTCTGACCACTGAAGTGAAACCACGTATATATGAAATAGACTGAAAAAATTAATACTTATGTGCTAGAACTATATCATATCAAAATGGAAACATTTCACCAGTTATGGGCAAGGTCTTCAAATTGCTTTCTATCCATAGTCCACTCAGCTCCAAGTCACAGGAGCCTATTACTGACCAGCACAAATCACTCATAAGAAACAGCTTCATCCCTAACCCTAGCTTAGACAAAATGAGAGATAACACTAAAGAGACTTTAAAATCTGAAGGGGAAGAAGATGAAGACGCTGAAGTTATGCAAAACTTTCCATTAATTCAAACTCCAGAAATTATACCTAATAGTAAAGTTCATGATCAGAATAGCAACACTATTTCCAATAATTTTGCAAAGGAAATGGACATACTTAGCCAACTGATTTTACCAAAATAGTTATTTTTAAAAGTTGGTATCTGTTGTTATCATCATGCACAAACACATTCTCCCACAGTACTTGACAGAAAGCATTAAATCATTTCAGATCCTTCACATAATAGTCTATAGAGCTGTTGCCATGGAGAACCATAGGAGAAAAGATAGAGCTATCAAGTAATACTCCTTAGGAAGGATGTTAAACCCCACCATGGCAGAAGCAACTTGAGAGAGCTATTGAATATCTAGTAATGTCTAGTAAGACATTGAAAGAAGACATCAGCAATTGAAATAAAAAGTCGAAAAGTAAAAGGTAAAGAGGATACAAAGAGACCAAGAAGTAAAAAGATGAAAATTAACAATTCAGTATCAGTCAAAATATGCTTGAAAAGTAGAGAAATCAGAGGCAAAACAGTATCCCTGAAAAAAGGAAAGTTTCATGAGTTTCTAGTCATCGGAGTCTAAGTATTAGATCTGTCCAAAGATGGGTTGAACTGCCTCCAGAGGTGCTGGTCTTTTCCTCAGAGGTCCACTAGCAAATGTTGAGTGACCATTTGTCATGTATTTGTGTATCCTCATTCCTTTTCTAGCCAATTAAAGCCTTTTTAATACATAATGTACCTGAAATTCCATTTATAGTTAAAAAAATCAGAGAACCGTGTTTTGTAAGTCTACATTATAGTACTTCCCTATCCAGAAGTTCCTAGCTATAGGTCACAGCCAGGCTAGCCCCTAATTCTAAAGTCCGTTTACGTAGAAGGTCAGCTTTTGGTCTGACTGGAAAGACAAGTCAGAACATTGGGTAGGAATAGATTATCTGCAGAGCCCCCTCCCTGCTTAAAATTCTGTAAACCTATTAATTTGACCAAAGTCACACAACTAGTGTTGGAGTCAGGACTCAAACCATAGTTTTCTCAATCCAAGTCTAGTCTGCTGTTCTTTCTACTCTACCACCATTGATTGTTTCATGCAAACAATCCTCCTTCTCTATGGGTATAGGACCTAAGAGATTGAGCCTGTGCTTTCCTTGCCACTGCTAATAATTATTTCTGCACTACTAGTAATTATTTCTATATCTTGATCTTAAACACTGGACTCAGTCACCCAGCCTTTTTTAAAGAGTGCTACGTGGTTCCAGACCTTTGATTTCATTGGTATCAGAAATTCTCAATGAGGAAACTCCCTCTACCAAAGCAGATTGTCACTTATTCAAGAACTATGAGTACTAGAGAATTGCCTGGTTCACTGAGAGGTTCAGTGATTGACCTGGCTACTGTCCCATTCTATGACCATTAACAGATATCCAAGGATCATATTTTCTGCATATTTAAAATGAAAAGGTGGAAATTCTCCTAACCCAGCCCAACAGCTTTCCCATACATAGCCATTAGTAAAAGACTTGAGTCTCCTTTTTAGGCACTGGAGCCCTCTTTGTATGGGGACCGGCAAACATTTATTTGGAAATATTTGTTGAAGCCTTCTGCCTTCTCCTAGTCAGCATTGAATCAGTAAATTAAACTCCCTGCTGAAGAAGGAAGATTGGAAGACTATTTTTGCATCCTTTGTATTCCAGTTCAGATTTTAAACTTATTCATCTGTACTGATACAGTTTTTCAGCTGAATCTCCATGCAAATTCATGTAGATATTTAATGGAACAAATATCTAACCTACAAGACTGCAATACAATCTGTGTCAAACACATGGTAGTAAATCCTGTTACATCCATTATCCCCAACCTGTTCTCTTTGAAAAAAAAAAAAAAACAACCTGATACCCATGACTGTTCATCCATTGATTTCCTAAGCACCTTGTAACAAATACTATCCAATTCTGACCTGCCCTGAATCCATGACATCAGAGCTAATTTATAAACGTCTACCTAATGCCTTTTCTGGTACTAAGTAGGGAAAAGAACTAATCACTGCTCAGGGAGATGCTATGACTCTGTCCTGTAGAAAACTAAACCACAAGCTACAGAGCCTGAAGATTGCTGTAAGGTTGAAGTCCATAGTGTTCTGTGGAGATACCAACCTTCTGGAATGACACGCCTTTGTGTATGATGCACAAATTGGAGAGTTATTTGGCCATAGTAACAATTCAGATGGGAAAGAGCTCTCCTACAAGGGACGAAAATAAAGGAATAAGACCAGTGTGTAAATAAATCTGTCACTCCATGGTCATCCCCACTAATTCAAAAATAAAATGTCATACTAAAAGTAAAACTTGAGATTTTAACCTGAGAAGAAATTAGGATAATACAAAAAGCTAGAAGCGATAGAGTTTAACCTCTCTTTGCCTCACTAAGTAAGCTGTACCACTATCAGTTATTCTTCCACAGCCATTCCTTACTTTTTCCTCTCTTTGCTAAGACTCAAACCTCCGATCATTTTTTCCTCACTGAATCTGATTCTTTGAGCATTTGTGCTGGAGAAAACTACTCTTTTATCTGTGGCTCAGACAAGCTTTAGAACAGTTGGTGGGAAATGTCCCAAAATGAGCTAGAGATAAGGAAAGGAAACTTAAGAAAACAAAGTAGCTATTCTCCAAAGCTTGCCTCATTCATATTCAATCAGATAGAGCTCATATCCACCTGTAAATGACGGTGCTTATATAAGTGTTTAAAATTCATAACCTAGACAGAATTCCATTACCTTCAGCATTTGCCTGTTTAAAGTCAATTTTTTTTTTTCATTTCAACCAAAGAATAGCAATCTCCTTAGCCTAGTTCACTGAATGTGCTAAGAAAGGTTTTCAAAAACTTGGCAGCTTGGAATGTCCCATCAAACTCATCATTCCTTCCTTCACCACACACCCCTCCCCACAACCGGCAACAAAACTAGTTCCTCTTGGTAGGCTTCTTATTTCTATTAGTAGCACCATTCACTGTTCCCTCAGTCCCCTAGGCCACAGAACTGTCAGTCATTTTTTTTACTCTTCTCTCTTTCATTCTCCATAGCCATTCACTGTGTCCCACCTTGATGCTTCAGTTCTAAGTGATTCCATCCTTTCAATTCCCAATGCTTAATTAATTAATGCTTAATTCCCTTATCATTTCACATTGGTCTAGCAACCCCTCCCCCCAAAATCTCTTCTATACAACACTACCAGATTAATCTTCCTACAACACAACTTCACACATCACTTCTCTGCACCAAAAACTTCAGTGGCTTATTATAGCCTAATGCTCTTAGCTTGGCATTTACGACCTTCCACAGTCTGGCCCCCTACAATTTTATTTAGTCTTAGTCCCTTAGGCAGTCTTACCATTACAATCAAACTAATCTACTCTGTCCACTGAACCCACATCATTTTTCTTTCTGTATAAAATATTTTTCCTCTTTTATCTGTTGATATTTTATTCATCCTTCAAGGTCCACTTCACTTCTTGCTTCTTCTGTGAAGCCTTTTCTGACTGACCAATCTGATATGTTCTCTCTCCTTCCTCTGAACTGATTTATCACTTACTGTCAGTCATTTGGCATTGAGTATATGTTGTCTATTCATTCTTTCTTGTTTGGTCAAATTATATTTCAGGCTCATAAAGAGAAGAGTCTCTATTTTATATTTTTATGTAGCCCTATTGACTAGCACAATGCCTTCATATAAATAAGTGCTCACCAAATGTTTATTGGTAATGATTCCTTACCTTCTCTAATGGATCCCAACAAATCAGTTTAATTCCACTTCCAGGGACTTGTTTAAGGAATGAAAATATTAGAATCAGGTATGCTGTTCATGAAGAAGAATTCTTGCCCAAAAATACATGGTCCAGGAAATGGTGGGACACAAGTGAGATGAAATGACACTATATTAAGTCTAATACCATTTTAAATGACGCATTTATATGAACATATTTTACAATAAATTAGTTGGAATAAGCCATTGGGCTTAGTTTACTACTGAAAATATTTTCCCCAGAAGGACTTTTTAAAGGAAACCTAAACTTATAACTCCGTTTTTTTTCCATCAAACAGATTTTTGGTTAGTGTTTCCAGACCATGATCTTTTTGAAATCCTGTAGGAATCATGTTTGAATGCCCACCATTTCCCATTATTCCTGCCCCCATTCACATCCTTTCCTACTCTCCTCATGAAAGAGCAGGTGCATAAAGAACAGAACCAGGGAAATTCTAGAACTCCCATATCTGTAATCTTATTCCTGAATAATTTAAAAAAATGCTTTCTTTTTGGAGCACCATAGTCACAAACTGCAGATGGCATTCCTTCTCCTTGAGCATTTATGCCACCTAGATCAGCCTTCTGTCAGTCTTCCATTTGCTGGGTGTCTTCTTGTCTTGTTTTAACATCAATATTAACATGAATAAATGTTTGAACCCATGATGATGGCATCTTTTTTTTCTTCTCAAACTTCCATGGGGAATCTTTTAAAAAGAAGATACCCTAAGCTATGTTAATGCCAAGCCTTTCTATAATTCTAGAGGACCTATGATTGTGAGTTCTAAATTACTGACTTATTTTGCTCTGGTTATAAAAGATGTTGGTTTCTAGCCTCTGGGGGAAGAGGGATGCTCATTCACAAAGAAGGAATATAACCAGTACTTCTGTAGAAGGAACTGCAGGATATTTGAAGGGAATTTTTACAACCCATTAATCTGATCTCTTCATGTCGGAAAAGAGTACTGAGAAAATGAACAACATTGTTTTCCGATGCCACAAGATTAATTATGTTTTTATAGCAAAAATCCATGATTAAGGGCCATCATTAAGTGTGTCATTGTGAGACTGAAGATCTTTGCTGGAAAGATTATGTGAGGCACGTTGGCTGTCCATGATTAGAGAGAATAGAAGACATTCTATTCCCCATGTGAGCAATTTAATTCCTTTATGTATTGAAGAGGTACAGTAGTTCACAGCAGGCAGCAAATGGTAAGGGAAAATAAAGTCTGTCAGGTATCGTCCCTTCCTCCCAAAGAACTGGTTTGGAGTAAAGTAGGTATTACTCTATGAAAAGGAGGAAGAAAGTAATATATTCCCTAAAACCTGGAAAGTGGGAGGGGATAGCACAAATGCAGTGGGCCAAAGCCAAGCCCCACAGTTTTCCATTACTTGCTCCTGAGGTGGGAGAAGAGACCACCATACCACTGATTACCTCACTGAAGCAGAGAAAAATGCCAGTCTAAGGGATCACAGTCTCAAAGGGAAATAGCTATTGCTAATTCTTTTGAGGAATTGAAAAGCTCCTCACTTAGGATCATTCATTTAGAGCTGAAAAGGACCTTAGAGATTATGTAATCTTTACCCTTCATGTTATAGAGTAAGAAACTGATGCCCATATAGGGAATATGACTTCCCCAAAGTCAATCAATAGTAAGTGACAGAGTTAGGTTTTGAACTGAGATCCTTGATCAACCCAGCTTTCATTCCACTGTACCATACTGCCTCCCAAATAGATTTATAGGTATCTATCACCCATTGAAACTGAGTCTTCCATTTTTCACAAAGGTAATAGACAGGCCCCTTGCACTTCCCTGAATTCACAGGTGGCCACTAGTATATGTTCCAGATCCAGCTGGCTGAAAGACTTCTGACCGTAGCTCTCATATAATCCTTAAAACCATCTGGTAGATCTTTTATCCCTTTCAGTCTAGATATGGAAATCTGTTTTCAGAACTTTAAAAGCACTTGGGGGTTTCAGATACAGAAGCTCTCTCGACATCTAGCAGCTCAAATCTCCATCCCAGTTTCCTGTCTTAAGTGTTTTGTTCCTGTTTTGTTTTGGTTTTTTTTTTCTTATGCGAGGCAGCATTTATGAATGCCTGCCACCTCTTTAGGATAGATAGAGTTGGTTATGTCTAGCTCCCAATCTGTGTTGCTACTGCTCTGTTGTGTGTTATGTGAATTGTGTCTCCTTTTGGAAACACCATATTTTAAATCATGTTAGTTGCTATAACTGACCTGGGGAGTGGGACTGTTGTAGCCAAAAAAAAAATTAGATAAAGATACTAGTTCCTTCTCATTATCCCCATTTATATCCTATCATAATGAACAGCTGTGCCCATCACCGTAGACAGGGACAATGATTTAAAAATCAAAATCGTCTATGTTGTGCTAATGATTGCAACTGAATTGAATCATGAGCTCTGCCACAATAAAGAAAGCCAGGATATTCTGCGAGAAAAGTCAATAACTTCCAATGGCTAATAAAACTATATCACCTCTCCCCCATCATCAGCTCATTAATTTTTTTAAAGTATACTTTTCAAACTGATCATTTACATTAATAGTGCTCATTTTAAATTTGCTTATTCATATGTACCCAGTCATAGGATCAGTTCTAGAGTTGGAAAGGATCATAGCATCATCTAATCTAAACCCCCAGTCTTACAATTCTATCCATCTCTTATTCTTTTCTTCACTTCTCCTATATTAGCACATGGGCTGTTCCTTTCCTTGCAGCATTTTCAGGGTCACAGCAATACAGGCTTACAACATGCTGCTTCAGATGCATCACTGAGCTGAATCAGAGCTATAAACCACACTTTCATTTTCAACCCAAAAAAAGAAAAAAGAAATGGAGGGGAGCACAAGATTTGAAGCACCACTTCTAATGAGTTTGAGATATCCTTTAAAAACACTCCTTACGTTCTCATAGTGAAGAGGAATCAAATAACTGAGCCTTTAGATTTTATTTTCTTGATGGTTGGCTGCCATATTTCATACATATGTAGGTGAAAATATACTCCCATTCATCCAACCTACCCCTTCTGTACATTCTGTACATTGTAAAAAGGTGAATCTAAAAAGTAGATTCCCTCCTACCCACCTTCCGCTTTCCTTTTTAAATGAAATCACAATGTAGCAGTTTCCTGGTGGTTTTTATGTAACTTGTATCACTGAACCAGACACATTAAGAGACCCCCTGCTAAGAGAGAAATGTGGACTTTAGAGGATTTTCCAACAGGGTTTCTTGGCTGCTTTCACAGGTTATTTTTCTCTTTCTCATGTAAGTTCTTCTTTGATCTGGATAACTTTGCGGCTGATGATATTTCCACATCTTTTCCTTGTTTTTCAAACTACCTTACCCGTTTTACCCCCAAACTAAGACCACATCAAAGGACTGGTGGAAAGTAAATGATACAGTGATTTATTCGAGTTGATTTATTTCAGTATGACTTAGTGTCTTCTTAAAACTAGGGTGAAGTTCCTCAATATTTCTCCAATAATCAAAGTCCAAATTTATGTTAAATCTGTTTCTTCTGAAGTGTCTTACATATTTGTAATTGTGCTACGGTGCTGAAAAATGAGCTTTGCTTAGTTAACATACTTACATAATAAGACTGGGGAGAAAATTTGAATGCAGGGTACATAACCAACCAAAATCGTAATGTATGTCAGCCTTAAAATGAATATTGAGTTTTGGTTTGGTTTTTTTTTAACCTCTCAGTGATTAAATTAACATCAACTCTAGGAACATTAGTGATGGTTAAGAGTCTATACCAGGTATAAACATCTGTCCCTACAATGCTAATTGACCTGGGGAGGGGTGGCAGGCCCAAATAGCCTGCCACCTTAGCCACCATATTTGCTTTCAAATCACTTGTAATGGTTTCACAGCATCAAATCTACTCCAAAAGGACAGAGATTTTCCACTCTCGGGGATTTGCTTCAAGCTCTAATGATAACTGCAAAAAAGGAAATCCAAAAATGTTTTGATCAGTGAAGAATAATTGAAATAAATGCATAGTTTTCCAGGTTTTCTACTTTGGATGAAGACGATGTTAATTTGCCTGTTTAAGTTCTGCTATTCTTATTTTTGAAGTTCAATTTCACTCTATTATTGTCCTGCCTTGTACATAAAAATTATTGCAGTAAAATTGAAAATAGAGTGGTAATATCATTGAGTTTATAAATTGTTGTATATAGTCTTTAAGTTGGAGAACAACTGGTATAGAATCCATTCAAGTAAACGTTATCTGTCAGACCACTTATTAAATACCTACCAAATGTGTCAGAAAGATTCACTAGCAATTTGCTAATTAGCTACTCATTTAATGTGGCACATTTTTGTCTCATTTTAATATCCTTTTCATACTGAGCAGAGCTCTTCATTTTCAGCAAGTAAATTGCCTCGCTCCAAAGTTAGGTGATGTGCTTCAGAAGCAAGGGTAAATTATCTATTCTTGAAGTTGGCTCCAGCAAGATGGACTTATCACTATCTTGTGAATAGACCAAATCCATTTCTGCTTCATTCTTTGTTTGAATTGCTATCCCTTCCTAGAATTGCCCTTACCTCTTTTAGCCTATTAAAATCCTACCCAGTATTTACTGAGAAATTAAATCTTCCCAACTCCAGTGCACGTTGATTTCTCCCACTTGGTGTCCTTGTAATCTGTACCACTTTTGAAGATTAATCATAGCATTGCCTTGTATATATATTAATTTTTCATGGATCCCTATATTTTCTCTCCAACAAGCTTCCCTTAAAGACAGTAACCATGTCTCCTACTCCTTTTCTCCATTCCTATAGCATCTGCCACACAATAGGTGCTTAATAACACAAGTTGGGTTAAATAAAGAGGCACAAATGTATTTTAAAATCATGAACTAAAATGTTTTCCATCAAATCTCATTCCTATACCTTATCATGGAGCAGAAATAACTGGGCATCTTTGAAACCTCTTCCCACGGAGGCATCAGTTCTTGCTGATCTTATCATGCCAAAAGACTTCAAGTATAAGCTCAGAAACATCTATTATCCAAGGGCCAGTTTCACTAAGTTCAGCAAGGCAAATCCTTTTTTTCTTCACAAAAACAATCTACACAGATATGAGAGGATTTGAAGTATTGAGGTGTGCAAAGTAATGAGATCTAGAGAGCAAATTTTAACCCATGGAATTACCCACATCAGATGAGTTGTCCATAAAATAGAGTAAAATTATTATTCCTGTCATTACCGACCTCAGAAAAACTAAGCTGTTTTGTAAAATGAGGCTCTTCCTTCCATTTTTCTCCCTGCTTTTTAAAACCTAAATTTTCCTTAAGAAATCAAATACCAAGTTCAACAAATAGATTGCATCAGCCAATTTCACACTAAGCTCAGTTGCTGATTAGGATTCCTTAATTCCCCAACCCTGTTTAAGAACATAATACTTAGACTCTTTTGTCACTGCTTGACTTCTTCTGGCATTGTTTTGCAAGAAACTTACTTCTCCTAAAGACATCAAAGGAGGAGCTACCAAGAAGTGACCTGGTTCCAACATTTCTCTTTTTTTGTTTTTCCTTTTATTAGGAGTTTCCTTCAATAGTGTTTACACACAAATTTGGAGAGTCCTACTACATTTGGCTGCTGACCCATATCCAGATGTTTCAGATTTGGCTATGAAAGTGCTCAACAGCATCGCCTATAAGGTAGGCCTGGTGGTCCCAGAATTACTTTTATTAAAGGTCTTGAATTCTGTTCTTCATGTTTGTATATATGTTTTATTAAGAGACTTGAGGCCTAGACAAAATTAGTGGTGATCTATGGGTAAAAATCCCAGCTCAGACATTATGAATCCAAAGACTTATTGTTGCCCTTTTCTTTTTGTACACTTTCCCAATATTATTTCCCAGTGACTCATTGCCAAAATATCTCCCCCTCTCCCAAACACCTCTTCCCACCGAACCAAGAACCCTCTCTTATAAGAAACACAATCACTCATTGGCCATGTCTAACAGAAGCAAGAGGTGTAATTTGAAATGCTTTTTGAACCAAATTAATTTTCCATAAAGAAACTGCATTTTGATCCATGTTAAAAAAGTAAGTAAATAATCAGGTGGTCAACAAACATTTATTAAACCAGTAGTATGAGCCAGACAGTGTGTTAAGTCCTGGGAATATAAAGAAAGAGAAAAGCAGTCCCTGCCCCCAGAGAGCTCACATTCCAATGACAGATACTATGTACAAATAACTATGGACCTGCAAGACTGATGCATTGTAAATGGAGGAGAAACAGAAGAGAAGAAACAAGAAAAAGACTCCTGCAATAGGTCGATTTGGAGCTGAGTCTTGAAAACTGCCTGGGCAGCCAAGAGGTGAAGTAAGAAAGGAGAACATTCAAGCATGGGAGACAACCATTGCAAATGGAGGGAGCTGGGAAATGGAGGGTCTTGTATGTGGAACAGCAGGTAGGACAGGGTTCCTGGAACATAGAGTACATACTGAGGAGTATAGTGAAAGGAAAGGAAAGGAGGGTGCCAGCCTGTGCTCAACTTGAAATGACATATAGTAGATTTTATAATTGATCCTATAGGTAATAGGGAGCCACTACAGTTTCTTGAAGGCTTGGGGGAGAGGGAGTAACATGGTCAGACCAGTGCTTTAGGAAAATCATTTTGGCACTTGAATGGAGGATAGATTGTAGTGGGGAGAGAGTTGAGGGAAGAAGAAAGCTATTAAAATGGTGTAGTTGAGAGTAATAAGGGCCTGAACTAAGGTAGTAGAAGCAAGATTTAGTACCACGTTAGCTATGTGGGATAAGTTAAAGTGAGGAGTTAATAATGACACCAAATCATCAAGCCCATTTGATCCCTGGTGAGCAGCAGGATGGTGATACTTCCCATAGTAATAGGGAACTTAAGTAGAGGGGGGAAATAATGAGTTCTGTTTGGGACATGTCAAGATTGACATGCCTACAGGACAGCCAGTTAGAAATGTCTGGTATTAAGTTGAAGATGCAGGAGCTCAGGAGATTAGACCTGGGAATCATCTTCATAGAGATGGTAATAAGAGCTTATGCAGTCACCAAATGAGGTAACACAGAGGAAGAAGAGAGAAGAGCACAGGAGAGAGCATTGGGAAACACCCATGGTTAGTAGGAATAACCTGGATAAAGTTCCAGCAAAAGAAACCAAGGGGTGGGCTATATGACTGTGCATACTCTTTGACCCAGCAATACCCCTACTAGGTCTGTATCCCAAAGAGATCATAAAAAATGAAAAAGGACCCACATGTACAAAAATATCTATAGCAGCTCTTTTTGTGGTGGCAAAGAAATTGGAAATTGAGAAGATGCCCATCAATTGGGGAATGGCTGAACAAGTTGCAGTATATGAATATAATGGAATACTATTATGCTATAAGAAATGATGAGCAGGCAGATTTCAGAAAAACCTGGAAAGATTTATATGACCTGATGCTGATTGAAATGATTAGAACCAGGAGAACATTGTACACACTGACAGTAACATTGTTTGATAATCAACTTTGATAAACTTAGCTCTTCCAGAAATACGATGATCTACGACAATTTCAAAAGATTCATGATGGAAAATGCTGTCCACATTCAGAGAAAGAACTATGGAGTCTGAATGAAGATTGAAGCATACTATTTTCTCTCTTTTCTTTTCTTCCTCACAGTTTTTCCCTTTTGTTCTGATTCTTCTTTTACATGACTAATGTGGAAATGTGTTTAATATTATGTATATGTATTTCACATTGCTTGCTGTGTTGAGGAGGGGGAAAGAGAAGGGAGCGAGGAAGAGAAAAAATTGGAATTCAAAATCTTATAAAAGTAAATGTTGAAAACTAAACTAATTAATTTTAAAAAAAAGAAGAAGCTGAAGGGCAGATAGTCAGGAAAGAGAGCAGTTACCTGAATACTACCTCTTCTGAGAGTCAGGGAGGAACAAAGAGTTGGGGAAGATTTCTGAATGATTTTAGATGAGGAAGAGTAGAAAGAACAAGTGATCCCAGTATTTTAGGTAAAGTGTTTGTCAAGGTTCATAGCTAAGAGCATGGAAGAGTGTTGTAGGTGCCTTCAACATGAATGAAAAAGGTTTGCAATAGCCACTGTGAATGAGATTGTGCGTGAATGAAGAAGGTATAGGATTGCCTTATTGCAGGTAGAGCCCAGTTGAAGTCGGCTGACATTTTGTAGTGGATCCCAACAGCCAAGTTTGTGATTTTCTTCCACTCCATTCTACAGCATGTTAATGGAAACCAAGGAGCCATTTTAATCCATAATGAGTAATTATCAACCTTGGGTGGAGTAACCCAAGGTCAGGGTTTGTCAGTAAATGGTTGTCAGTAGGACCAGGAGGAAAGACATTGAAGTCTAGAGAATAGTGTAGAGGTCAGCTAATTCACCATTGGATCATTAAGAAAATAAGGAGAGTGTAGCCTAGGTGATGATGGCCTGGGAAATATCTGGAGGTTGAGGGGATTAGAGGTCATAGGGAAAATGAAGAACAGAATTAGGGGTCATAAAGCTTAGGGAATGACTGAATGATAGAAGGCTACAATCATAGAAAGGAACTGTAGAGTTCTTGAGTATGAAAGTGGAACATTTTGTGGGTGATGACAACATGAAGGGTGTGATCATCATGTCTGCAGCTGAGGTGGAATGTAGGATTAGGTCAAGGGGTTTTAATAAATAAGCCTGTGACGTTATAGATCATTGCTATTGGCATCTGGAACATAGATATGTAGTTCCTGCCCTCAAGAAGTTCATTTGACATTTTAGGCAGCTAGGTGGCACACAATTGATAGAGCACTGGGCCTGGAGTCAAGAAGTCCTAAGTTCAGATCCAGCCTCAGACACTAACTGGATGACCCTGGCAAGTCACTTAACCTTTATCTTCCTCAGTTTTCTCAAATGTAAAATAGGGATAATAGTACCTATCTCACAGAATTGTTGTAAGAATCAAATGAGACTTTTCATATATACATATATATATATATATATATATATATATATATATAACAAATATTAAGACTAGGCACATTGCCTAGTGCATAGTACATGCTATATAAATGCTTATTGTCTTCTCTTCCCCCAGTAGAACTACATTATTGCATACTTTAGTGAGAAAGCATTTCCTGTAAGGTGAATCATGCCTTTAGTGAGTTAAGAAAGATTTTTATGTGGACTTCTTTTGTCGGAGAGGTTCTTTTCAATTTCATTGTAATAGCTAACAACTTTAGCATGGCCATTAATGTAAAGACAGGACACTTTCCTATTATAGGAACCCATGCAGCTTAGTTTTATGTTCCCATCCCTTAGAAACCAAAGGCAAAGCTAATAGATTTCCCAGTTTCACGGGGACTATTGAAGTGGGTGGTACATGAGATCAGAAGAATTGGAGCTAGAAAATACCTTTGAGGTCTCACCCAGCATACTAAGACCCAAAGAAATTGAGTGAACTACACAAGGTCGCACAGCTATAATTAATAACACAGGATTTGAAGCCAAGTTAAATCCTCTGATTCAAGATCTAGTCCTCTTCCCACAGCTCCAGCTCCTTTTACAAATGAGCCCTCATCTATAAAAAAGGAGGGAGTAGGGGGGAAGGGGCTGGGGAAGAAGAAGAGACTATAGGGCCTCTGGGGTCCAGCTCAATGGGTGTGATCCTGTGTTCCTACAATATGTCGCCTCCATTGTGACATTGACTTGGCACAGCTTCCATGCGTGTTCTACTAGCTCTGTCCTGCCCAGTCTCATAAGTGCCACCTTTTCCAAGTGTTCAGAGATCAGAAACGATTTCAGCTCCTATCAGAAACATACAAGGTGGGGAAACATTTGATATAAACATTTCATGTAGAAACTATCTCAGGCAGGAAGAATATACTGCTGCTGTTCAGACGGGAGGTAAGGTTGAAGAGGGCATTCCCATGTTTTTCAGTACTTTGTCAGATAATGTCAGTGCAGGTGTTGCTGTGCAATCTGCCTGAACTAGTCATTGCAAGAGAACTATTGCATCATCTAGTATTAAAGCAGCATTTCAGTGGCATCCTGCGAACCCATAAGCACCCCCTGTGGTTGTGTGAGCCAACATTGATGCATAATAAAATTGGCTTTTCATTTGTGATTAATAATACTGATTATTTAGACTTCTGGCTAAAGGATAAACTGCATCAGATGCAGGATTGTGAACCAAATTTTAATATAGCAATTATTCTCTTTCTATTTAAGGAAAAAAAGAATACGAATAATGCAGAAGTAAATTCTGATTTCTTCAGGATGGTCAAATCACTTGCCCTGTCTGGACCTCAGTTTTCTCGCCTATAAGATGAGAGGCTTGAACCAGATAACCTCAATGACCCCTTTGGGGCATAAAATTTTAGGATCCTCTGAGAGTTGTTACTACATACTAGCACATCCTAGAAACAGAAAATAAATGCTCAACGAGCTTTTAAAAACTTTCATTAGACATTTTTCTGTGAGCCCCCTGCCATCAAAGATGGCATTCTTCTAAAATATTATCTGATAATAAGTCAACCTGGAAATTTCCGTTATGGATTATATGTACTTGATTTTTTCATCACAGATGGGCCCTCCTACCCAGAACACTTAAGAGTCATCTTCCTGCTCTATCAATCTAAGTGTAAGAAAATTAAGTAACTGTTGAAAAGCCAAAATTATATAAAAAATAACAGCCAAATAGAGATGATTTTATCTATGCCAGGATTGAGGAATCCTTTTTCAAAGAGAAAAATATAAAACATACTACTCTTCAGCTTTTCAAATTAAAAGTAGAGAACATAAAATTTGTCAAGTGAGTATAACAAATAATGAAAAATACATTTCAGTTTCATATAATGGCCTGTTAAAGGAGAAAGACAGATGGTAGAGTGTGAAAGAGAAAGAAAGGAGAAGAAAAAGAGCCAGAGACACAAAAGACACCTAGAGGAAAATAGACACAGAGCCAAGCAGACATCAATGGCTGTATAGCCATATAAGCAGAGCTAGATTTAGGGAGAGAAAAGACAAGAGAAAGGGATAAATGGTTATATAGTAGGATGTGTACTAAGTGCACTCTTATCATAGCTTACTATTTATTCACAATATGAGCATCGAAATAAATTATCACCTGTTATCACTTTGCTTAGAAATTCTAATGAGACCTCTAAGGATTTTAAATGGACCCTGCTGCACTTGGAAACAGTTTTTTCCATTGTTATTTTTAGTCTTCAGATTTGTTGGAAAAATAATTTCCTATATATGTAAAAGTTCTACACATACATAAAGAAGTGATTTGAGTCTTTAGATTTTACTTTCCAACTTTAGAAGTGCTGGCAAATTTACAAACTATGCATGCAAGACTCTGACATACAAAACCTGTTGTACTGCCTTATTATTGTACTTTGAGAGATTACAATACTACCTCATTTATTCATTGAATATTTATTAACTGTATGCTTTGTATAAACAGTGTACTCAGCAAATTGAAAGCTTAAAAAAAAAGTAAATAAATAGCTCCTTTATAGGAGCTAACATTATAGTTGGGGAGGGAATACTTGCATCTACTCAACTAACTCTTAAGACAATTTACTTGGGTTCTCAGGCCTGTGATTCTGTTAGACTGAGGAATTCTCCATATGGAAACTCCCTCTACCAATCCAGATTGTGTCTGCTAAACAGAATTCACACTCCTTTCTTCTTAACTTCCATATTACTGATGGCCCCCACCATCTCCCCAGTCTCCCAGGAACACTGCTTCACCATTGGCCTGACTCATCCCTGATTTCATCTCTTCCTTTATAACATTTCGTAGATACATCCCTTCTCCTTATTCACAGCAACTGCTATGGTTCAGGCCTTATCACCTATTGCCCAGATGAGTGCAAAAGCCTCCTACTTGGTTTCCCTGCCTCATGTTGCTCACCTCTCTAGGCCGTTGTATCTGCCACCTCAGCCCAAGTGATTTTCCCAAAGGGTTGGACTTTGGAACACCTTCATAATCAATAAACTCCAGTGTTTCCTGGTTAACTCCAAGATCAAAAGAAAGTTCTCTAAGACTAGAGAGCATGTAAAAAGACTCTTTACAAACCTACTTTTGCATTTTAATTATAGTTGATTGCCTTCCACATATTCTACAACCCAAGCCCACTGAACAGCTTGTGATTCCTCTGCACTGACTGTCCTCCAGGCTGGGGATGCTCTGCTTTCTTACTTTCACTTCTTAGTGTCCCTGGTTTCCTTCCAGATTTAAGCTCATCTAATCTTCTGCAAGACACTTTTCATTGTCCTCTACCCAACTTCTTATTAGTGCCATACTCTCTGAGTGTGGCACTAATTTCCATATCTTTTCTATAATCTTGTATGTGATTTTCATATTTATCTCCCACTGTAGAGTATGAGCCCTTGAGGACAGGGACTAATTTTGCCAAAAATGCTTGATGAGTGACATTATCACATGAGTGACTTATCACACTTATAAGAATTACCTGGGGCCATTGGAAAGTTAAATGATTTTTCAAGCCTCACAAAGATTGTTAACAAAACTCTATTACTGTGAGCCATACACTGTGCTATGACTTGCAAATGAATTGGATTTAAGTGAAGAGGGCTGTGCAAAATCACCAGCCTCACTTTCTCCTCTGGAGCTATATGGGTCCAGTGGGCAAGATAACAGATCAGGATGACTGGAGATGCCCCATGTGCAGTAGGAGACTATGGCCTTTTTAAGCTAAGGTCTTTCCTAGGTCCCAGTTTGACTGAGGCAATGCTCATTCAGTGATTAAAGCTAGGTAAGAAATGAAACAAAGACGGTCTCCTTTATCTAGTCAAAAAAAAAAAATCCATGCAGCAGATAGAGTACTGGTGTCAAAAGGATGTGGGGTCAAATTTGACTTCAGACGCTAAGCTGGGTAACCCTAGACAAGTCACTTAACCCTGTTTGCCTTAGTTTCCTCATCTGTAAAATGAGCTGGAGAAGGAAATGGCAAACCACTCCACTATCTTTGCCAAGAAAACCCAGATGGGGTCATGGAGAGTCGGACATGACTGAGACTACTCAACAACAATAGCAAATGTAATATATTTAATAATAATTTAATAATATTTAATGGGCCCAGTCTGCATGGTTTTGAGTCTTTCTTCAGATCCATTCATTAGCACATGAATAGGAGTGGGAATAATCCAAGGTTGGGGTTTGGCAAAGTATAATTGGTGATAGGACAAGGGGGAAGGGATTTAAGCCCAGAGGAGAATATAGAATATAGAATATAACTTATTCACCAAGTGGTGGGGGTAGGGGAGGAAGGAGAGTGCAATCAGGGTGAGGAAGATTGCCCAGGAAAGAACTAGAGAAGTAGAAAGAGGGATTGGAGGTAACAGTTAAAACAAAGAACAAGATTAGAGGTTCTAGAGCAGATGGAAAGGTCTCAGACACATGATTTTAGCCCAGGTCTCACACTAGACCAAGAACAACCACTTATCAGTAGATAAGTTTTTGTCACATTGTCTCATAAAACAAAATAGAACATAAGCACATACAGTGGATACAAATAGTATGTTACACAACTTCTGAAGTGAGAAGAGTTATTTCCAGTTGTGGATACTAGAAGAGTGTTCATGGAATTAGATGGCATTAGAATTAGACCTGTAAGGATAAGTACAATTTCAGCAGACAGAGACAGAGAAAGGGCATCCAAAGGCTAGAGAACAATGTTAGTGAAGGCATGGTGAGGGAAAAGTATAGGTTGTAATTATAATAATAGGTATATAATCTAATAATGATAGCAAACACACATAACATTTTAAGATTTACAAAGCAGCATATCACATATAAAATCACATTTGATACTCACAACAACCCTCCAAAGCAGGTGTTACTATTATCTCCATTTTAAAAATAAAGCTAAAACAGTTTAGTTGACTTGCTGAAAGTCACACAGCTAATAAAGTAACCAAGCCAGGAATCGAACTCAGGTTTTCTTGACCTCAAGTCCAATGCTATGCCCTAGCTGTCTAGGTGATTTTGTTGGCATATCTATTGAATGGTGAGTGGTTTGATTTAGCTAGATAATATAGAGTGTGAAGTGGTGTGATAAGAGAAAAGGGTCCCAAAGTAGGCTGAAACCTGAAATTTTAGAGGGCCTTTCTGTAGCAGTGCTAAAGATTTTGACCTTCTATTCACTAGGAATTCGGCAGGCTTTCAAGGTTTTTAGGCACAAGAGTAAGACTATCAAGTCTGTGCTGATAATACTCTGGAAGACAACTTCGGCAGCAGTATGAAGAATGGATTGGAGAAAATAGATCCATAACCTAAAAATAAAAACTCATATCATAAATAAATTAGAGAAGATAAGTAGATACCTTTAAAACTATGGATGTAGAGAGAGCTCTTAACTAATCGAAAGATAAAGATGATCATAAAAGATGAAATGGACAATTTTATTACATAAAATTGAAAAGCTTTCACACATAAAACCAATGCAGTTTGAATTTGAAAGGAAACAATCAACTGGAAATAAAATCTCTGCATCAGATTTCTCTGCTAAAGGTTTCATATGGAAGATATATTTATCTACATATCTAAGAACAAGAGCAACTTTAAGAACTCTGATCCATGCAATAACCAATCGTGATTCCAGAGAACCAATGAAGAATGCTACCCATCTCTGAACTAAGAGGGGGTGGACTGAAAATTCAGATTCAGTCACAAATTTTTGGACATGGTCAATGTGTGAATTTATTTTGCTTGACCATGCATACAAGGGTTTTGTTTTTCTTTTTTTCTTTTTCCCAGTGGTGAAAAGAAGGGAGATACAATGGAGAAAAACAGTTTTTAATTTTTTAAAATTAAATTAATTAAAACTAATTTTTAAAAAGAATTATAAAACAGCCAATTTTGAAAAATTATACAGGGCCTGGAATACTAAGCTGTCCTTTGAATTTTATCTTCTAGGCAATAGGAAGCCACTGAGGTTTTGTTTTTTGGTTTTTGTTTTTTTTTTGGTATTTTTTTAAACATTTGTTTTTAGAACTTTGAGTTCCAAATTCTCTTCTTTCTTCCCTCCCCACCCACCCTCCTTGAGAAGGCAAGCAATTCAACATAGGCCACACATGTATGGTTATGCAAAACACTTTCATAATAGTTATGTTTCCTTCCTTCCTATCCTGGTCCCCTTTATTCACTTTTCTCCCTTGACCCTGTCCCTTTTCAAAAGTGCTTGCTTTTGACTACCTCCTCCCCTTTTATCTTCTCTCTACCTCAACCTCCCTTCTATCATCCCCTCCTCTTATCCCCTTCCCCCCTACTTTCCTGTAGGGTAAGATGCCCAATTGAATGTGTATGTTATTCCCTCCTTAAGTCAAATCCAATGAGAACAAGATTCACTCATTCCCTCACTCAAATCCAGCAGTTTTCCCGGTGACCTGCTCCATTGTCTTTGACATTTGTGAGTTGAGAAGTCTGATAACTGTCACAGCTCAGTGATTCAGGGGCCTGAGGCCTCCTCTGCACGGTCTACTCCAGCCTGGTCTGTCCTGCTGTGGCCCATGTTGGGCTGAGCTCCACTTCCAGCACTGTGTGATAGACCCTTCCCAGCGACCATCCAGGCCATCTTGGACTGGAGACTTGTTTCCCTCTGTTATTTCATGGGTTCTGTAGTTCTAGAATTTGTTTAGAGTCATTTTTTATAGTTGTTTGGAGAGATTTGTGGGAGAGCTTAAGTGGGTCCCTGTTTTCAAGCTGCCATCCTGGCTCCGACGCACCACTAAGGTTTTTTAATCAAATTTTTCTTCATCTGTAAAAGAGTTAGAACATTCCCAAAGTTCTTCAAGTTCTAAACTTCTATGATTTTGGTGATTCAGTTACCAAAATGATTCTGTTTTTGATGACCTCTGGTATCACTTCTAATTCCAAATCTCTGGTTTCATGTACTCTGGGTTTTTTTTTAAATTCAACAAACCAGTGAATTAGTACAGATGATCTCAATATTAGAAAGACTGCTTTGGAAATGAGGAATTTTGAGTATGGAATACCATATATTGTCAGGCTCAGTAACCGAATCACTTTTTTCCCTCTTTTTTCATTCTTTGGTACAAGCAGTGGTTCTCTGGGGAGTGGAGTGATGAGGGATACATTTGAAAGTTAAGATGATACCAAAACAAAAGATCTTAATAAATAATATATAATTTAAATAATATAGAATATTTATTATTTATATTATATATAATATATAATAATAATTATATTATATATAATATAAATAATATATCATAATTATACAATATATAAACAATATAATTAATATATAATATCAATTAATTAATAATAAAACTTTTTAAAAGGACTGGTTTGGCAGCCAGAAGGTGATTATAGTATCTTAAAGAGTGGCCTTAGAAATTCAAAACAAGAATTGGTAGCTCCATCTCTTGTGTCCCTACCTCACCTAGTAGGAGAATGTGTTATCTCCTTTTCCATTGCTATTTTCAGTCCTTATTTCACCAACAACTTTGCCATCTTTGCAGTTCACATACATAATGATATTGTGACATAGATACATCTTAGCCCTTAAGCATATATGGACCTATGAGCTCATAGATGTAGGAATGCCCTCCACTGGTGCCAATTTTTACACATCCATACCTTCTCAACCCATGTGTTTGTTGTCCATATCCTTCAGAATTTCTCCCATGGAGGATCGACTAGACATTCCAAACACCTTCTTTTAAGTCTTCTTGTATTTCATGGATGCCAGTGCAACACTTGGGCTGTCCACGTGTTGGTCTCCTCTCTTTCTCTATCTTTTCCAGGCCAGCATGCCATGTTTGCAATGATCTTTTATACCATTTATCCTGAAAATCCTACTTTTTGCAAAATCCTGCTATTTACACTTATACATCTTTTTGTTAATCTTTGGGTCACCTAAAATTTTGATCCTTCTGCAATTTGTGAAGCTTCTTGCCATGTTTGGCAGCAGTAGAGCTACTAGTTTCACCAAGAGAATATTAGTTTTAGAAAGATGGGTTTTGATGGCAAACAGCAATTTGGGATGATTGAAAGTGCTGTGTAGTTTCCCAGATATGATCCAATTCACTCTCCTCTTCAATTCTGGGCTTACCTCACTGTTCATCTGCAGTCCCTGTCCCTGGTGTCATAATCTGGCTAATATGTGTCCTTCATCAGCTCATCTTTCCCTGTGTGAATTGCTCAGCTCATCCATTTTGAGTGGCCTTGGATCTTACTGAAGAAGTGCTGCAGTAGGCAAAGGGCTGGATGCAGACAGCATGACATTATCTATAAACAAAATTGTCTTTTGATGGTACCACCATTCTTATATTCACTCTGAGTCTAAACTTTAGAATCAGCTTTGATTTTTCCCTCTTTCAATCCTGTGCCCTGCTAACGTCTAAGGAATCTCTCTCTTAAATAGGTCTCCAATTTATCTCCCTTCTTTCCATTCTCTCTACCTCCCTATTTCTGGTACTTATAACCTTTCAACTGTACTCATACTAACCTCCCAGTGAATTTCTCTGAGTGCAGTCTTTCTTTACCAATCTGCTTCTCACACTTCTTCCAAAATAATGTTTCTAACACATGTGACCCTATTACTCCCCTGCTCAAAACCCTCCCACAGCTCTCTATTAGTTCAAAGAAATTGTGTGTTCTTTAACCTGGCATTAGAGGCATCCCTACATCCATGCCTCTCTCCCTTCATCACTTTTCATATTTAAACATTTTCCTTGGTTTCCATTTTCATGTAATTCTAAGGCAATAATAATCCTTATATCATTATGTAAATGTTAGCTGTTGTATTGTAACGAATATCATTCATTAAAATTAAGAACTTCTGATTGGGGAAACTCCCTTTACCAATGTCTGAGGTATTACAGTTACTCTTATTAGTACACTCAGGTCAAGATGAATCCTGTACTTTCCCTTCAGGAATCAATATAGTCAATCCGTTTCCTAAATAAAAAAATGAAATAGAAAGCCTTTTAAAACAATGGAGTCAAACTCAAATAGAAATGGCAGCCACTGGACTGTGCATAAGGATCCCCGTTCACTTAGAAAACCAATCATTATTTATGTTTTATTGCATTTGTTTGTGGCAGGGTGCACTCATGAGTGTTATGGGTTCCATGTTTAATACCTCTGTGCTAGAACACCTGCTTTTTAAGGCAACATACCTAAAAACCTCTGTTAGTTGCTTAAACATGGAGTATATCCATTTCTCCACTTGGGAAATGTAGTGCCCACTCAGTCCTACTCAACGAAGTTGCTTTATGTTATTTCTCTTTGCTTTGACTCAGAAATGTAGCCTTTATAATTTTTTTCCATATAGTAATTCCAGCCATTGAAATGACCATTATAGAGAATTAGGAGGCATAGGAAAAAAGTAGAAACAAGATTATGTCTCATACAGCAACGTACACCATTTCACTTGCAGTTGTCCACATTAATGGAAGAGAGCTGAGGTGTGGTGTGTTTCCAAGTAGCTGATAATAAACAATATGATTTATTTGGTTTCAGAGCGCATTTTTGTATTTATATTTGACTATGAGTAGATTTGACCAGAGAACTCACTTCATACAACATGCATTATTCCTCACACTTAATTACTGTCAAAATGGGGGTCAAAATTCCCACTCCGTTTCTTCATGATGATGCGGAAGTGACCCTGAGTTCTTAGCACTTTACCAGGGGAGCACAAACTATACTGGTTGGAAAGCCTTCAAGTGTACTTTAGATCCTATCTGCTGTCCCAAGGCCAATCTAGCTAAGGTGAAGCATCTCAGCATCACTAAGTGATGGATTTTTTGGTCAAGGTAGCCCATGAAGTTGATAAAAGTACAGAAGTGCCCCTGGCCTCTTTCACATTTACGTTATTGATAGCAGAGTGATAGAAAATTGACAGAGGATGTTAAGAATGACAGATATCTTAGAAAATTCCCTTGGTTCTACCAAGAAAATATTTGTTTAACCACTGATATTCTTGATATATAATTGTCCTAGAGTCAGCTGTAGGAGAAAATGTCCAGTTTCTGGAGGAACTGAAACACATCACTTGACATTCTTACTATAAATGAAACCAGAAGACACAAAGAAGTTACAGTGAAATGGATGGAGAACAGATGAAGAAGTTAGTGAAACTGGTTTCATTTTGTATCCAAAGACAAAAATAAACATTATTTCTTGCAGCACTTACTCTTCCCACCTTATTTGGCTCATAATGACTGTAAGCAGCTAGGTAGTGTGGTGGGTAGTGCTCTGGACTTGGGAGTCAAGAAGACCACAGTTTCAACATGACACTTATTAGGTGTGTGACTCTGGGCAAGTCCCTCACCCTCTCTCTGTTTCATTCTCCCATCTATCAAATGATAGACGTTTAACCTACCAGGGTTACTGTGAGAACCAAATGAGATAACATGTAAAGTGCTTTACAAACCTGAAAGTGCTATGTAAATGCTAGCTATCATCAACATTCTATGAAGATAATTGCAGCTAATGTACCAACATCTATTGCAGACAATAAAAAAGTAGGGAAGTTATGTGATCACCTTGACGTAACTCATCAACTTAAGTCAACATATGCTTTGCTACTCTGAGATTTCAATAGGAAGGTAGAACCAAGGGAATATAGCAAAAAAAACAAAAACAAAAAAACCCTGGAATATATGCTTCAACATCCAGGAATGAAAGAGACCAATGATTTCTTAAACACTACTGAAAAGTCTTATACCTATACACAGGAGTATCTGTCTTTTTGAATTTAAGCTTTCTTTTTTGTTATGAATTTTAAAATCATCAATAGACATGAACATTCCAGTGTACAAGACAAAAAAGAACATTGAACAGCAAACTATAAACTTGTTATGTTTGGTTTTTATTATTGATTTAAGTTTAACAGTAAAAAAAAAAACAACAACCTGTTTTTTTTCTATGTGCTTATTTAACCAATATTTTTTTCATTTTTTTTTTGCATTCTTGTCACAACCCCCACTAACTATCTCCTCCCAAATAGCAACTTTCTCTTGCAACTCATAAATGTAGTTAAGCGATATAATTCAGTGCATTGTCCATATCTGAAAATCTCTCTCATTCTGTACCTCTTCCAGGTGGTGGCTAACACCGTGGCCCTTCTCTAGTCATGATTGTTTGCTCCAATCTGAGTTCTG
Organism: Trichosurus vulpecula; assembly: GCF_011100635.1. Taxonomy (NCBI): domain Eukaryota; kingdom Metazoa; phylum Chordata; class Mammalia; order Diprotodontia; family Phalangeridae; genus Trichosurus; species Trichosurus vulpecula. Next base: position 217,018,852 of record NC_050576.1, on the reverse strand, counting down.
CAACCTTTCAAAGTTGTTTTCTCTTATGCCACTGTATAGATTGTTCTTCTGATTCAATCTGTTTCATACGGCATCAGGTCAAGTCTTTGAGACTTCTCTAAATTGTTTATATTGTTATTTATTATGTAGAACAACTTTCCATCACATTCACATGGATCAGCCATTCCCCAATTAGGGGCACCCCCATTTTTTCCAGTGTTTTACTACAACAGAAAAATGATGCTCTAAATATGTTTGATATGTAAGTTCTTCCTTTCTGACTTTGGTCTCTTTGGGGTTTATGCACAGCATGACATCACTACTGTGATTAACAAATGCAGTTAATGCCTTTTGCAAAATAGTTCCAGATTCCTTTCCAGAGTGTTTGTACCCACTAACAGGTCATTAGTGTTCTTACCCTTCCAACAGTTTTCATTTTCCCCTTTTTGTCATCTTTGCCAATTTGTTGGGTGTGGGTGGAACCTCAAAGACATTTTAATTTTCATTTGTCTTATCAGTGATTTGGAACTTTTTTATGTTTGTTGATAGCTTTTATTCCTGTATTCAAAATCTGCCTGTTAGTATTCTTTGATAGCTTATTTTCTGGGGAAAGAGCTGAACAACATTACAGCAATGTATCTCACCAGAATGAAGGTGACTGAGTAAGAGTCTTTTTTCACTCAGCTGTTTGTGGAGTCAGATCATCTCGGGGTTAAAGAAAAGGTCAAAATCAGGCTCAGAATACAAGGGATAAAGATTAAAAAATGACATTATTTACACCACAGAGGCTGCAACGCATGTTTAAACGAGTGGTTGGTAGACTCTGCAAAATCAGAAATAGACAAAAGTAAAGGTAACGACTCCATCAACATTTCATAGAAATTTTTTAATTGATACAAAAGTCAACAAAATGAGAAGGATGAAAAGATTCTATAAACTATAGCATCCACTAAAAACTTGTTCTTTTTGCCATGTAAAATGACATGCCAGCAAAGGACAGCACCAGTTTAGAGAACAGGCTCATTTATAAAACTACAGCACAATAATAATTACTCACATTTGTATATTCCTCCCTAATTGATTCCCTGTCTCACCTCCCACAGAAGCTATTCCAAACCTCCTCTTGGACTTTGCCTCTTACTTTACTGAGAAAATTGAGGCCATTCGAGGTGAGCTCCTTCTTTTCCCCTTCTTCATTTCAAACCCCTCTGCCATCATCCCCTCTCTCTTCTCCTTTCTCCCAGTCTCTGACAAAGAGGTGGCCCTTCTCCTCGCTAAAACCAATCCCTCTACATGTGCACTAATCTCATCCCCTCCCATTTTCTCCAGGAGAAACCATCCCTCTGCACCAATTCCTTCCCTGCTGCCTTCAAACATTTCCAGCTCTACCCCCCCTCCTTGAAAAAACTTTCACTAGACTCCACCATCCCCTCAAGGTATCATCCTGTATCTCTCCTCCTTTTCTCAACCAAACTCTAAAAAAGCTTTTTATACTTGCTGCCTTGGTTTCCTCTCCTCTCATTTGCTCCTCAACCCTTTACAGTCTGGCATGTGATTTTATCACTCAACTGAAATTCATTTCTTCAAAGTTATCAACAGTTTCTGAACTTTCAAATGTGATGGTCTTTTCTCAATCCTAATCCCCCTATATCTAGCTGCTGCATTTGATATCACATCACCTTCTCCTACTGGATACTTCATCTTCTCTGGGTTTTTGTGACACTACTCTCCTTATTCTCCTCGTACCTATCTGACTGTTCCTTCTTGGTCTCCTTTGCTTGTTCACCATCCAGATTGTACCCTGCAACTGTGGATATCTTCCATGGTTATGTCCTAATTCCTCTTTCCACCTCCCTCTGCACTCTCTAATATGCATAAATATGTGTGTGTGTGTGTGTGTGCGTGTGTAAGTGTGTATAACATATTATACACACACTCACACATATATATTTCCAACCCCAGTCTCTCCTTTGTGCTTCAGTTCCATAATACCAATTAGCTATTGTCTATTTTAAACTGTAAAACTTGGCTGTTTATTATTCGTTCCCCCCCACCTCCACCTCCTACATCCATCCCTCTTACCTATTTCTGTCAAGACACCACCATCAATGTATCTCTCATCTGACTCCTCTACTCACAGCTACCACCTTAGTTCAGGCCTTTATTACCTTTCACCTAGATTTTCGTTCCAGTCTCCGATTGGTCTCCCTACCTCAAATCTCTCTCCACTGTAGTCTGTCCTACACACAGCTGCCAGAGTGATTTTCTTTAAGTGCATATCTGTCTATTTGACTCCCTCATTCAATCAATTCAAGTGGCTTCCTATTGCCTCTAGGATAAAATATAAACTCCTCTGTTTGGCTGTTAAAACCCTTAACAACCTGGCCCCAACATCTTTCTAGTTTCATTGTATTCTTCCTCTGTCATTCTGAGGTCCAGCCAACCTGACCTTCTCACTTATCTTCATAACCAATACTCCCTCTCCTGTTTCTCTACCTTCACACTGACTGTCCCATGTGCCTGGCATGCTCTCCTTCCCACAGTCTCTTGGAATCCCTCTTAGACTTTTAAGGTGCAGCTGAAGCAAGCACCATATTCTCCATGAAGGCTTTCTAGTATTTTTAACCCCTCTGTATATTTTGTATTTATTCATTTCATATTGACACTGCAAATATTTATATAGGTACTTGTTCTCTCTCCCATTAGAATGAAAGCTCCTTGTGAGTAGGAACACTTTTATTCTTTGTATTGTATCCTCAGCACCTAAAACAGTGCCTGGCACATAGTGCCACTTAATAAATATTGATTGATTACTTTCTTTATGGTTCACAAATCTTGCAACTCAGTGAAGTAGCATATGTATTATTACCTCCATTTCACAGATAAGAATAGTGATTGAAAGAAGGTAAGTGACTTGCCCAGGGTCAATAACCAATAAATATCTAAGCTAAGATTCATTCCAAGGTCTGCTGAGTCCACATCTGACACTTTTTTTCACTATGCCATGATGACACGATTTTTTTTTAATTAAGTGTAAAGTACTACATGGAGTTTGGCAAGAGACACAGCTGATCCAGACAAATTTAGAGAACATCAGTCATAATAATTAGTAGTAAACCAATAAGAAGATAACAGCTGGATGTTAAGTAGAAAAATACTTCAGGTGTATGTTTGGTATTTTCGTCAGCAATGATATTTGGAGTCTGACACTTATATTTATAGTGTATTATTTAAATAAATGGTAACAGTACTTGAGAAAATGAAGTTGATCCTCACCAAATACATAGAGAAGGAAGCTGTGCTGAAGGGAAAATAATTTTTTTCCTTTTCTTTTTTAATTATTATTTAATATTTTTAGTTTTCAACATTGATTTCCCCAAGATTTTGAGTTACAAATTTTCTCCCCATTGCTACCCTCCCCCCACCCCAAGATGGCATATATTCTGATTGCCCCTTTCCTCAGTCTGCCTTCTCTTCTGTCACCCCACTCCACTCCCCCATCCCCTTCTCCCTTAATTTCTTGTAGGACAAGATAGATTTCTATACCCCATTGCCTGTATATCTTATTTCCCAATTGCATGTAAAAACAACTTTTTTTTTGAGCATTTGTTTTTAGAACTTTGAGTTCCAAATTTTCTCCCTTCTCCCCTCCCCACCTACATTCCTTGAGAAGGTAAGCAATTCAACACAGGCCACATATGTATCATTATGCAAAACACTTCCATAATAGTCATGTTCTGAAAGACTATATTTCCCTCCATCCTATCCTGTCCCCCTTTATTCATTTTTCTCCCTTGACCCTGTCCCTTTTCAAAAGTGTTTGCTTTTGATTACCTCCTCCCCCAATCTTCCCTCCCTTCTATCATCCCCCTCCCTTATCCCCTTCCCCCCTACTTTCCTGTAGGGTAAGATACCCAATTGAGTGTATATGTTATTCCCTCCTTAAGTCAAAACCAGTGAGAGCAAGATTGACTCATTCCCTTTTACCTGCACCTTCTTCCCTTCCATTATAACTGCTTTTTCTTGCCACTTTTATGTGAGAATTTACTCCATTCTATCTCTCCCTTTCTCCTTCTCCTAATATATTCCTCTCTCACCCCTTAATTTATTTTATTTTTTAGATATCATCCCTTCATATTCAACTCACCCTGTGACCTCTGTCTATATATATCTGTCTATATGTGTGTGTGTGTGTGTGTGTATCCTCCAACTACCCTAAGTCCCTTATGTTTTCTCTTTCCTGTTTACCTTTTCATGCTTCTCTTGATTCTTCTATTTGAAAATCATATTTTCTATTCAGCTCTGGCCTTTTCATCAAGAATACTTCCTAACCTATGTTCCTATACTGGGGATCCCATGTCCCATTCACATCCTTGTCCCATGAAGCTGAGAGTCTTATATTGTGTACCATAAATAAAGTCACCATATTCAGTGCCAAAAAAAAAAAGAATACTTGAAAGTCCTCTATTTTATTGAAAATCCATGTTTAGTCCTGGAGTATTTATACTCAGTTTTGCTGGGTAGGTGATTCTTGGTTTTAATCCTAGCTCCTTTGACCTCCAGAATATCATATTCCAAGCCCTTCAATCCCTTAATAGAGAAGCTGCTAGATCTTGTGTTATCCTGATTGTATTTCCACAATACTCAAATTGTTTCTTTCTGGCTGCTTGCAATATTTTCCCCTGGGAACTCTGGAATTTGGCTACAATATTCCTAGTTTTCTTTCAGGGATCTTTTTCAAGAGGCAAGAGGTGGATTCTTTCTGTTTCTATTTTACCCTCAGGCTCTAGAATCTCAGGGCAGTTTTCCTTGATAATTTCTTGAAAGATGATGTCTAGGCTCTTTTTTTTTTTTGATCATGGCTTTCAGGTAGTCCAGTAATTTTTAAATTATCTCTCCTGGATCTATTCTCCAGGTCAGTGGTTTTTCCAATGAGATATTTCACATTGTCTTCCATTTTTTCATTCTTTTGGTTCTGTTTTATAGTTTCTTGATTTCTCATAAAGTCACTAGCTTCCACTTGCTCCATTTTTTTAAAAAGTAGTATTTTCTTCAGTGGTCTTTTGGACCTCCTTTTCCATTTGGCTAATTCTGCCTTTTAGGACATTCTTCTTCTCATTGGCTTTTTGGAGCTCTTTTGCCATTTGGGTTTGTCTATTTTTTTAAGGTTTTATTTTCTTGTGTATTTTGGGGGTCTCCTTTAGTAAGTCATTGACTTGTTTTTCATGATTTTCTTTCATCACTCTCATTCCTCTTCTCAATTTTTCTTCTACTTCTCTTACTTGCTTTTCCAAATCCTTTTTGAGCTTTTCCATGGCCTGAGGCCAATTGATATTTTTTCCTGGAGGCTTTTGATGTAGGATCTTTGATTTTATTGATTTCTTCTGGCTATATGTTTTGATCTTCTTTGTCACCAAAGAAAGATTGTATAGTCTGAGTCCTTTTATGCTGCTTGCTTATCTTCCTAGTCAATTACTTGACTTTTGAGCTTTTTGTCAGGGTATGCGTGCTTTCAGAGTGAAGAGTGCTTTGTCCCAAGTTTCAGGGGTTTTGCGCTGCTGTTTTCAGAGCTACTTCTACTCCACAGTCACCACAGGTTCTGCCACACCAGCGCTCCTCCTCTCCCAAGAACTGCCAACCAGGACTGTGACCCAGATCCAAGCAGGGCAATGCAAAATAACCCTTCCTCTGTGCCAGCAAAGCACTCCCTGCATTCACTCTGTGATCAGCCACTTGATTCTTCCCACTATGTGGGCAAGGGGCTCTGGAAGCAGCTGCTGCTGGAGCTTTGGAAGCAGTCACTGGAGCTTACTGCTGCTGCTGCCCACCACCCCCAGGGCTGGGGACAGACAGTGCACTTCTCTCACCCAGATCCAGCAGTTTTCCCAGTGACCTGCTCCATTGTCTTTGGCATTTGTGAGTTGAGAAGTCTGGTAATTGCCACAGCTCAGTGATTCAGGGCCCTGAGGCCTTCCCCGCCTGGTCTACTCCTGGCGTGGTCTGTCCAGGCATAGCCCATGTTGGGCTGTGCTCCACTCCCAGCATGGTGCGGTAGACCCTTCCTAGCAACCATCCAGGCTGTCTTGGGCTGGAGATTTGTTTCTCTCTGTTATTTCGTAGGTTCCGTAGCTCTAAAAATTTGTTTAGAGTCATTTTTTTACAGGTGTTTTGAGGGATTTGGGGGAGACCTTAAGCGAGTCCCTGTTTTCAAGCCGCCATCTTGGCTCCTCCCCTGAAGGGGGCATAATTTTAAAGGGATTCAGGGTTTTTTCAAGATATCTCTAAAAGGGAAAGATTTCAAAAGAATCAAAAAATTGCACATAAACAGTAATTTTGAAATGGAGACCAGGAATGCATAAGCAATTACTTATCCAGATAACATTTTCTTATCTTTATGACCATTTTCATAAAACATAAGATTCTACCATGTGGAAAAAGCTTTAGACTCAAACAAAATGTGGCCTTAAAATTCTGTGTATGTGTGTGTGTGTGTGTGTGTGTTTCTAACAAAAGTTTTCCAGACAAAAAAAATGTAATGGGCAATCCACCTATAACAATAAGTATGTTCAGTAATCTGTTTAACTACCATATTCTTCAGGGAACTCCAAGGTCTTGGAAGAAAAAATATTGTAAGTGACCCAGAATAAAATGGAAAGATTTAGTGTTTACGAAAATAGGGTACAGCCACAAAGATTGTTGGGAGATTAGGCGTAGAAGACATCCACAAGGGTTATGTGTGATCAGAAAGGGAAGTGGACCTGTCACATAGGAAGAAGGATGGATAACGATCTGAGCTCTTCATTGATACCCACAAGCTACTAAAACAACTTCATGATTCTTTTATTAAGGTAGGTAACCCAGGATAAAGTATACATAGAAAAGCAAAAACAAGAATTGAAAAGTAGGAAGAGTTATGGATAGGTTCTCTTCTGTTCAGGTTCAGAGAGCACCCAGTCCACCAAGATCTGGAATCTGAAAATATATACTGGGCAGCTCCTCCTTATCCATGCTTCTTTCTTGAAGTAGATATTTCACCAAAAGACTGATAAAATAAAAACAAGAATCGGGATAGGAACTGGAGCTGTGATTTAATTGGTGTAGGAAATTGTCAGATGAGGGAACTCCTTCTACCATGCAGGTTACTAGTTCTCTGAAATTTAAAGATTTAGAGAATTACCCAGAGCACTGAGAGGTAAGTGACTTGTGTGGGATCACACAGGCAGTATACATTGAAGGCATAAAACCTAGGTTTTAGTGGCTCTGGGATCTACTCTCTATCCACCATGCCAAATTGTCCATAAGTCAGAGGTGTCATACACCTCATGGAACCAGATTAAAATGTCATTGGGAAATATTTAACAAAATAAATACAATGAAACATAGATGATGTCAATATGTGATTTGCCAAGTCAATATATGCAGCCTGCAAGAATCTTTATGTATAGGTTAGGTGCCCTGTTTCTATTTGAAGTCGATTCTACTACTCTAAGTAAAAAGTAATAGATGTTAACTGAACTAGTAAAGAACTATTTGTCTGTTTAGATAACATATAGCAAAATTAATTCACTTTCTGAAAGAATAACAATGATCCAGAAAGGGTACTGCTATAAGGGAAGCCAGGAAAAAGCAAAAATCCATTCACCCAAGGCTGAAATCCTACTCCTTAGTGATGTTGGGAAGCCCTGAAGTAGAAAAGTGAGTTAAGAACCCAGTAACTCCTACTCATTTTTCTTGTTAGGACTTCTTTGCAGATATTGTGGGGGCTGATGAATCCACAGAGTAGAATGGAATGGCACATTCAGAGTGGGATCATCTCTTGAGTGTCTGAGAAGTTTGAGTAATGAGTCACTGTCTAAGGCAGTGGTTGTTGGAGCTTTTATATTCCTTAAATAATTGAAAGGTTGCTGAATTTTGGTGAAGTTTTCCGGTTCGACAACAAAGTATTCCTCCTCTGCCTTCAACCATTTTTCTGAAAGTGTGGGGAAGAACAGTCAAAAATTATTCCCAAATGAGCAATATGAAATGAAATGACAGTTTCTTAGTTTAAGTTTCTCCCCTTTATTTATCTGAAATATGATTCTTTTCAGACTTTGGAAGTTGGGGAGAGGGATGTGAGGTTGGTCGAGCAATTTGCCTACTTAAGAGAAAACAAACTGAAGAATTTGACTCAAAAGTACTTATACTGGATAGGTTTCACAGTGGAGATAATTCATTGAGGGGGGAGGGGGGAGTTTTTCAACATCCCAGTTTCCAGGCTTATGGCAAGGATTCAATTCTATACACAATTATTTAGTGTCTTTGTGTTTCTTACTGTGTTAGTGACCCAGGATACAAAGACAAAAATTAAAACAGTCTTTGCCTTCAAGGAGTTTACATTCTACAGAGGAGAAAACCTTTATTTATAATATTAAGAAATCTTATTTCATTTGTGACCTTAGCAACCTTCTTTTACTGCCCAAATGCCTTTTGTACCTCTCTGATATATTATTTTTCTATTGTAATATGGCCATATCCTGTGAGCCAGGGACATTGTCTCCCAGTAACTTTGTTTTCTCCCGAATTCTGACTAATTCAGTGCTCTGTACACAGCAAGCAGACTTAATAAATGTTTGTTAAACTGAGTCCTGGATGCTCTGATGCTATTTAAATGAACGATTATGTAATTAATTTGTCTTGCATTTTAAATCTGTGGACTGGTTGCCTTTCCAAAGTTCCTAACTATTAATTGACATTTATGAATGAAAAATTAAATTTTTTGGAAGTTGAGTTATGTATTCAGGAAGAAATAGAGATATGTAAGCAGTTGCCAATTCAAGGTCTCGTTAAATAGGTTTTGTTTTGTTTTAATCTGACATTGTCTGTTTCCTCTGCTGTGTCCCTTAAAACTAGGTCATCATTCTATGTGGGTGTCATAAGTTCTTTGAAATCTAACGACTTTGGGTGTCCAGAGTGGATCTGAGCTCCTCCCCTAAAACTGTGCTGGGTGCTTATTAAAAAAGAAAAATCTTTGCAAAATTTAGGTTTTTAAAAAAGGCAATCCACTTGCCAATAAACAGTCTTGTTTGCTTATCATTTCCCTACCATTAATAACCCTAAACCAGACTTCAGGTTTCCAAATCTGTATTAAGTCCTAAAACAAAGAAACCCTGCCCTCCTGGGTGCCAAGTCTTAAGCTGGCACAGATTTTTTTCCTGTGTTGGAATTTCAAGCCATACAAAAGCCCCAGAGGAAGGAAGCTTTACAGCATTGACTATTTTCCCATCATCCACAGGGTTTAGCATCAAAGTAAATTTGATGAAAATGTTTTGAGCCCATAAAATTGAGAAAATAAAAATAAAAATGAAAATGATTGACTTCTCTGGTTTCTCCAAATGCTAATGGCAACACAGTTGGATACAATTATAGAAAGCCTTGAATTCTTTAAGTAGAGCTTCATGGGTATGACTCATTAATGAAGCAACTTCCCAGGATGGCTCCATCAAGCTGCTCCCTCAGAAGGCCTGAGGCTTAATTACCCTTCCACTTACTTCCCTAGTTACATGTTTCACATATTCAGATCAGAACATTCAGAAGCAATTCTTGGTCTATACTATTTCAACCAGGGACAGATATTCAAAGTTACTGTTCCTATTGTACATAGATTTTAAAAAAATATTTCAGGCATTATAAGCATAAATGTGTGGTAAGTATTTTTGATGAAGGAATACAGAAAGAAAAAAAATTCTGTGACATGAGATAAATTATTTTAAGATGAACAAGTGTTTTCTCACATCACTAAGTCACGGAACTGAGACACGAGAGCTTGTTTTGCAGTTCAAGCTGAATTCTTTTTCTCTTCAAGAAAAAAATAGTAGAGAGCCCTTTATTCTAGTTGTTCCTCTCAGCCCAAATTCTCCAAGGATTTTATAAATTTCTTTATGGAGCTAAATGAATACAAACCAACTTTAATGACAGAGGTCTAGGTTGGGACATGGGTCCCATGCATTGAATTTCTGGCATAATTACAGTCCTAGGTACTTTTAAAATATATATCTTCTCTTTCTATTCGCATGTAATTATTTCCATTCCATAGTCAACAGAGCTATGTTTTCAGGTAGGAGCAAGAGGTAGAGTACTCATATGGCTTTGAACAAGAACAGAAGCAGATAATAGAGTCGAAGGCCAGCTCAGGTACCCAGCTTTACTCTTCAGAGCATACAGTCTGCTTTCTTCTTTTTGAAGAATACATGATGTACAGTATTGTAATGAGTCTACCACTACTCGAACCTCCTCAAAATGAGAACCACAATGTTCAAGAGGATTCGTCTGAAAGCTGAAGTGGTGTGAGAGCTCAGACGTGGTGGGGGGAGGGGGAAAGAAGAGAAAGGAAAGTTGAGAATTTGCTCCAGACAAACCACTCTCCTCAAAGGGAGTATAGCCCTTGGGAAAGTAACCTTAAATAAAAGTACTTCTACTTGTAGTGTGTTCCAGTGGATTGTGTGTGCATAAGCAGATCTTTGTCTTCAGACTTCACATGGCTTTCCTTTATTTTCTCATATACCTATCCCACATCCAGGTGTGTCCATAGTTCTTTTGTGGGCACCAGCATCCTTTTAGTTACCCAGTTTTTTAATCTCAAACATATTCTCAACTTTCCCTTTACCTTACTCCCCATATCCAATTATGTGCTAACTCTTATCGATTCTGCCTGCACAACATCCCCCAAGGCTAGCCCCTTAGGCTGTTGTGGTTTCTTGCCTCTATCATTATGATAGTCTCATAATTAGTGTGTATTCCAACCTCTGATTCACCCCCCATGCTGGTAGAGGGAGGGAAGGGGATGGACAGGGACATGTCATTCACACAAGTAATTAGAACATATGCTTGTATGTGATAGGGGCAAAGGAAAGTTTCAGACAAAGTAGTGTCACAGCATTTGAGGAGGAGCAGCTCACTATAGATTAGGAAGTTAGAGGCCTTCCCTCCACCCTTGTAATGTTGGCTTTGTTTCATTTTTAACCAGTTTGTAACTTTTTTTTTTTTCAATTCAACATATTTCTCAAATACGTAGTATGTACAAGGCACTGTGTTTAGTGTGGGGAATATCAAGTTGGGAAGAAAATAATCTCTTGAAGCTTGTACATGCACAGATAGTAAATGCAAAGTAGTTTGAGACAGGAAAGAACATTTACAACTGGGTATAAAGCCAAGTCCAGGAAACAGCTAGTAGCCCCATTTGGCTGGAACATAAAGAGTGTAATGAGGAGTATCATGAATTAAAGCTGGAAAAGGTGGGTAGGAGCCAGATGGTAGAGGGCTTTAAATGCCAGGGTAAGGTGTTTGAATGTATCCTAGAGGCAGTAGAGAGCCACTGAATTTTTTTGTGCAGAGCAGTTACATGTTCTAACCTTTTCCCTGGGAAGGTTATTTTCGAAGCTAGAAATCAGAGAAGAGAACAGTGGAAAAGGACAGAGGAAGTTCCCTAGGAGGCCATTGTAGTAGTTCAAACGAGAGGTGATGAAAAGTGTAAACTAAGGTAGTGCATAACTAGTTTTATAATAATTGCTGTAGTTAGGGCTTATTGGATCCCAGGTAAACAATTAGTAGACTGTAAGAGCAGCGACTGCTTTTCATTTTGTCTTTGCACCCCCAGCACTCAGTACAGAGTACATAGTACTTAGCCTTGCCCAGAATATGTACTTAATAAATACTTGTTAGATTGAATTGGTTTAGAATTTTTCAAGCAAGTAAATATCAAGAATTGCATTTTGTGAATAGCTCGTCTGCGTTTTTACAGGCAAAATTCTTTTTTTTTAAATGCTCATTAGTTTGTAGTTGTAGAGCCGTATAACCTTGTACTTTTATCTTGTAAACCTGAGAAGGGGTTATTACGCTTGACCAATGCACTCCCTCCTCACCTTTACCTCAGAGAATCCCTCTCTTCTTTCAAGCCATAGCTCACACACCACCTTCTATGTGAAGTCTTCCCTGATTCCCTAAACTGCTAGTGCCCTCCCCCTGAGACTACAGGGTGTTCAATGACTATGTAATAATTTGTATTTACCCTCGTTATATTTGTTCAGGATATATCTTTATATGTTGTGTGACCCTGGGCAATTCACTTACCCTCCCAGTTGCCCAGGCAACTGTGAAAGTCTGAAAGTTACCAAGAAGGTGCCAACCTACATTGGTAGGTGTAGGAAGTTTCCTCCACCAGTGGATTTACAGGTCCAGTCCCTATCTCAATCCTTCTGCTTACCTGTGTCCTTGTTATCTCCCCCATTCGAATGTAAGCTCCTTGGGAGGAAGGATTCATTATGTTTGTCCCTGGCATTTAGGAGACTTTTAATAAATGCTTGCAGATTGATTGATTAATCTTTCTTGCTGTTTGTCCCTTTTTTCTACAGGCCACTGTCAATGCCCGTCCTCAGCGCATCCTTGACACTTCTTCTCTTACTCAGTCTGCCCCAGCTAGCCCTACCAACAAGGGCATGCACATTCACCAAGTGGGGTAAGTTATCTTAACTGATTTAGAGTCCTTTACTCCCTTGGTTTATTTTTTTTTAGTACTTTCTCTTTTGGATGATATGCTCTTTTTCATACTTTGTCTATTTCTTCACCATCTCCTACTTCCATACCATTCCCCTGCCCCCACCCTCTTCCTCCCGCCAGGAGGAAAATATACTTTCCTCCATTCCCAGAGGTCTTCTCCAAGTTGAGGTCAGTCCATTGTTTGTATGTAGTATGACAATTAAAAGTCTCCTTGGTGTTCCTATAAAATTGTAAAAGTCAATAGCAGCACATCCCGATTAGAAAACTTACAGGAAGACTTTTCCCTATGACAGTTTTGTACCTCAGGGAGTAATTTAATTGCATGACAAATGCAGATAAAACATAGTAAATTATTCTGTATCCCTTACTGTTAAGAGTAGAAATGATACATTTTGCTGTTAATTCAGTTAATTCTTAGCCTACATATAATAATTTTCTGTGAAAAAGACTTAGTTGGGAAAGGAATTAAAGTGTCCCACTGCATAGTAATGTTCAGTAATTTAAGAGTATGTGCTTAGAGACAAGGTGCTAGTCCTGATGACCTCTTAGGATCTCTGTGAGATCTAGATGGGGGATAATGAAAGTTTTTATTTTTAAGTAAGAAGTTTTTTGTAAAACATGATATTCATCTCTTATACTTCTCCCTCTGGCAGAGGCTCCCCTCCAACATCCAGTACCAGCAGCTCCAGCCTGACCAATGATGTGACTAAGCAGCCAGGCAGCCGGGACATTCCATCGGGCAGACCAGCTAATGTGGGTACCATGGGTGTGCAGTATACACCTCACTCCCACCAGTTCCCCAGGACACGAAAGATGTTTGACAAGGGTCCAGATCAGGTAAACAACTACAGCCAACAACCACCTTTACTTTTTGACAGAGCCTTCCAGGGGCTCATTATTTTCCTGTAAGTCCTTTACAGCCATTCTGTTTAGTTCATAATCAAGGGCTGGTGTTCATATTTCTCAGGTGTTAGAAGACAGGTATCAGGATTTAAATAACTTCACGTCACTCAGTTTGTAACAAACAGAACTAAGATTATCTCCTACAACTCATCCAACTCTGTTCTCCTTTTTAGTCCCTTTAGTCAGATTACCCCTTCCTGTCTCTCTTTTGCATACACATCTGCCCTGTTGTTTGAGATACCATATCCTTTATGAATATTGCAATGTGCATTTATTTTTCTGCTGCCGCCACCTGTCTCATTTCTTCTATTCTTGGCAACTTCCATCAAATAAAACCAAAAAGTAAAATCGATTTTCCTTCCTCCTGGAGAAATATTATTTTGCAACACTTGGTGTGGCAATTTTAACCACAGCTATTGAATAGAATTGTTTAATCTGAGCAGGTTTTTTTTAAAAAAACATTCAAGTCTTCTACATATACTGATACTGTTTCCTCAACACATTTCAAAATATATTCTGAAGAGACAACTTCATGTTTTACTTTGCATGGTGAGGATGCTATTTGTCAAGATCGTGTCTACTAAATGATTCTTGACAAATATCTCTGGCCTTTTTCTGGCTTCTTGTGCCAAGGTCACAGGGACTAAAAAGAAATTTTGGGATATACCAAATGCATATGTATAAAGTGAGTGGGCCTGTGGTATGGTTGCATTTGTGTGGTGCATTCTAGGCCTCTGGACACTGGAGGGGTTAGCAGAGTCTACTGATGAAAGGGGAAGAAAGGGGAATAACTGAAGAGAATCATTGTGCCCAGTAGATTAAAAAGTAGCCGTCATACTGGCTAAGCACAATGCTGGCAGGTGGTGGGCAAAGTTTTACAAATGTCATTCAGCAACTGTACCTTGTTCCTAATGAAGAATACCACCTGCTCCTCCATGCCTCGGCTGCTCAGTAGTAGAGACTGCCAAGTGGTACCAAGTCTGAAGCTTAGCTCTCCTGTGGATGAAACCTGACATAATGGCAGCTGCTGCTTCATCTGCCAGTCTAATCAAGAAATCAAGCCAGATGTAAGCTTGTGTTTGTGTTTATTATTGGCTAACATTTCTGGACTCCAATTTTGGCATAGCTAACAAGAGACATTTTGTTTGATTGTCCCAACACAAACACATCACTAAGATTGCTGCCATAATTAGGTTTCAAATCCTACCTGAAGAAATTGTTCTTTTTTACTTTATGCCCTCTTCTGGATTTTCCCAGTCCAGTTGTTTATCATTAGGGAATCAACAAGTAAGTATTTATTGATCAATACTATGTGCCAGGCATTGTGTTAGGTACTGGGGATATACACATAATAAAGGAAACAATCTGTATCCTCAAGAATCTCACGTTCTAATGTGGGAAGCAACCAGCATGTATATGAGTATAAACACATTAAATATAAAGAATAAATAAAAGTTAGTTGAGTCAGTCAACAAGAATTTATTAAGCCTTTACTATATATGCCTGTTACTCTGCTAAGGTGCTGGGGATACAGCTACAAGCGAATCAAAGGTAGTCCCTGCCCTCAAGGACCCTACATTCTAATGGGAAGAGACAACACATAAAAGGATGCTGAAAAGTGGGGGTGGGGGTGAGAGAAGGCACCTAGCACAAGGGATCATGGATTCAGAAGTCCAGAGTGGGGCCCAGCAAGAATGGAGTCTGGAGGAAGCTTCTGGTCGGATTGAGGGGCTGCAGTACCAGAGGTGCTTGTAAGGTGTGAGGCCCAGGGCTAGTTACATACATGTTACTTAGAGAAGGGTTTTACTAGTAGTTGAGGGCATCAGGAAAGGCTTCATGTACAAGGTGGTGCTTGAGCTAAATATTGAAAGAAAAGAGCAAATTTGTGAAGTGAAGGTGAAAAAGGACAGCGTCCCAGACCCTAGGGACAGCTGGCACAAGGGCAGGGAGACAGAGTGTCATGGAGAATGAACAGAGAGGAAAATAATTTGGCAGCATCACATAGTGTGAGAGGGAGAACAACATTCAGTGATATCAGAAAGATTGGATAAGAAGCAATAGGAAGCCCCTGGAGTTGATTGAGTAGAGGAATCACATGGGCAGCATCTCATACCTAAGGAAAATCGCTTGACAGCAATATGGAAGATGGCCTGATATGCACAGAGATTTGAAGCCATTCCAGTCATCTAGGTGTGAACAGAGCCTGTCTTAATGCCATAATTGTGTGAATAGAGAAAGGGCCAGAGGGGGTAAATGGTGTGCAGGTATAGAGACAAAGCAGGATTTGGCAACTGAAGATGAGATAGGTGAAGGGGGTGAAAAAGAAGGTGAGGAAAGAGTAGTTGAGAATAAAGCCCAGGTTGTAAACCTGGGAGACTGGAAGGAATAGGAAAGTTTGGGAAGACCAGTAACGAGTTCAGTTTGGGGCTTGTGGTGCTTGAGATGTCTCTCCAACACATAGTATGAAATGTACAATCGGCAATTGTTGATATGGAATTGAAGCTCATAGAAGAGACTGGGGCTGGGTAGAGAGACCTTTGAGTCATCTGCTGAGCTGCTAATTAAACCTGTGAAAATCAATGCATTCAGCAAAAGAGAGTCTAGAAAGAGAAGAGTAAGGGGCCTAGGACAGATCCTTGGAAAAAACCCCCAGTTAGGCTAGTGATATGGATGATGAGCTAGCAAACGAGACAGAAAGAGCAGTCATGCAGGTGTAATGAGAACCAAGAGAGAGAGTAGAATCATGAGAACTGAGAAAAGAGAAAGTGTCCGGGAGGAGAGGGAAGTCGACAGGGTCAGATGCCCTAGGTGGGTCAAGAACAATAAAGACTGAGAAAAGGCTTGATCTGATAGTATAGAAAGCCTCGAGGAAATCAGCTTTAGGTGAGTGATGAGTTCAAATGCCAAATTACAAAGAGTGGAGGAATGAGAAAAGGGAAAGTAAAAGCAGAGTATGCAAAATACTTTTTTAGGAACTTGGCTGAGAGAGAGGAGACACCTTGAGAAGGTAGGGTCTAATGAAAGTTTTTTTTTTTTTTAAGAATAGGAAGAGGGGAGAGAATTGAGTATGAGTGAAGGCAGTAGAGAAGGAGCCAGTAGGTAGGGAGATACTGAAGATTGGTGGTTGGAGCAATAATTAAAATTTCAGTTTGCTGGAGAAAGGAAAGTGTATATTCGAGAGTACATGGAAAGGGTGGCCTAAACAAGGAGAGAGAACACTACTTTATCAGAGCCTGAAGGTAAGACAAGAGAATTGAGGATGATGTCAAAGTCTTTTGAGATGAAGAGAGTAGAAGAAGAAGAAGCTTATCTCGGATCGCCTAAGTTTTCTTGGCAAAGTAGAAGGTCCTCAGCTAGAGGGTGGGTGGAGGTTAGAGGTGTAGGAGTTTTGAGGAGAGAACAGAAGGTTTGAAAAAGCCTTTGTGGGAAATCAAATTTGGAAGCTATTAGGGAAAAATCAAAGGATTTCCTTACTGCAGTGAAGGCCCAGATGAAGTTGAACAACGTAAATTTATAATATATCCTGTCAGGAGAAGTGTAACTTCCTCCAGCTCTATTCAGCAGCATGTGAATAGGAGTTTAGGAGTTAGATGGTGAGAATAATTCCTGGCTGAGGTTTGACAAGGGATGTGTGGTAATCAGACAAAGGGGTAGGGAACCAAGAGTGAGGAAAACAAAGTGAGAGGAGGGGTAATGGCCTTTGAACCTACCGAGGGGTGAATGGATTGGAGGCATTAATAAGGGCAAAGAAGGGGTTTAGGGGAGTTGAGGCATAGGGAAAGGTAGAATAAGAGGAAGTTAGAGTCAGTTACAGAAATATATCAGAATAATATCAGAATTTTTAATTGAGGAAATGAAACACAAAATAGGAGCAGACAGAAATGGTTTTCTTAGATGCCAGGTTGCTAATTATTTCTTTTTGCTCTCTTTTCTCTTTCCTCTTGGAAGACCACTGATGATGCTGATGACACCGTTGGACACAAAAGTTTCATCTCAGCCACAATGCAGACGGGATTCTGTGACTGGAGTGCCAAGTATTTTGCCCAGCCAGTAATGAAGGTAACTGATCTTGTTCTTGATTTGCATTAAACTTCTGGTCCTGTTCTGTTCCTCTCCAGATTCCCATGTCAGCAGATACCTGCTGCCACTCGACGTAAAGAAATATACTTAATACTCATGATGCTCCTTTCCTGTTTTTCTCTGTATATCCCAAACCCCAGAATACTTTCTCATACCTCTTTTAAATGTGGATCTCTTAACTATATTTTAAAATTTGTTAAAGTCATATTTAAAACTCAATCATACCTATGAACCAATATTATTCAGTCATTGGCTCTTTTTCATTCTTAATAGAATAATTATGTAGATGAAATTATTCCATGCTCAAAATACTTAGATCAGCTTCCCACTTCCATCTTAGTGTGGCTGCTCTATCTGTTTGTTGTGGCAGTGGGGGAGGGGCGGCATGCTCAATTCCTGGGAGTCAGAGATGGGGGAGGCAATGGGAGTCATTGTGTTACGTTACTGAATGGGAGGGTGGGGGTGGTCTTCAAGTAAAACAGAAGAATTATTTATAACACTTCACACTGATACTGTTGTGTTCAGCATGGTTTACCAGTTATATCTTAATCATGCAAGACATATGTGAAGCTGAAGAGGTTGTGGCAGCCCAGCTAAGTGCCCTGGGAATTGAGCATCATTATTTTTAAATGAAGCCAGATTCAATCACCTTCTGACCTTATCTAAACACATAGTCCTGTCATTCCTGTTCTTGCTAGTGTCAAATGCTTTGTCTTCATCATTCCTGAAAGTGGCACTGTAGGTTTTCTGGCTTTATGAACAATTGGTACAGCCTTAGGCCAGTTCACAGGCCATACTTACACCCTATCACAGCCATTAAACTTTGCCATTCTTTTAAAAGAACATCTTTTTAGGGCTAATTTCTCAAACATTTGAGTTATCCTTCCAGATTATCTTTCATACTGCTCAAATTCTGCAGCAGAATCATAATGGGAGATTCTGCTGCCATAATCATTCCTTCAGAAACAGGTTAATGCAACAGACCCAGACTGCTGACATCCCTGCAAGACAAAGGAGGTGGCTGGGCTTTGCTAAGAGAAGAGATCTCAGTACAATGCCCTTGGAGTGGAAACCCAGGAAAAACAGAAATGTCTGTGCCATGAGGCCTTTCGTATCATACTATTTTTGCTTTTTCCCCTAATTTGAAATTCCTTCCTAATATTAGTAGAAGAAAAAACTTGCATTTTCCCCAACAGTGTCCACTACTGCAGTCTGAAAATAAATTTATATACTTGTGTTCACACAATCAGGTAACTTTTCTCGGAATTTGAAAACTGAATTTCCTTTTAGTTTTCCCTTTGTCAGTTTAAAAGTTACATTGTGTATACTTGAATCTGTATGTCCAGATTTAAAATTCAATAGTTCAAAATTTATTTGGATCATTGCTTTGCTTTCCTAAGCTTTCCTTATCTTGGCTGTCAGTAAATGATATTTTGTTGAGAAAAAGCCCAAACAGAATCATAATCAGTACTTTAAGAAAGTTTTTAAAGTCTCTTTTTTCAAATCCCTTTTGCTCAGTAGGAGGAGCAGAAGTGTCTTTTCAGTGATGTTTTTTATTTTCTTAATGAGTAGATCTTAAAACAAGCCCAAGGAAATCTTTGAGGCAACCAGACCAGATAATGGTTATTGAATTCCGAGGTCAATAGAGCATCTCATCCACCCCACATTACACCTGAACCTGTTTATATTTGGGTAGCTTTAGAGCCGGCCACCAAAAAGAGAACTTTTCTTCAATTACAAGGACCTTAATTCCTCTGACAATCTGAACTTGTACCTAATGAGAGCCAGTGCTGCCTAAATTATAACAGAAAAGACATTGAGGACTCCTAAAATATCTTAGGTATTTTGGATGGGGAGATAACATTTAGAACTATGATGGTTTGGGTTTAAAAGCTAAATGTGATTTAATTTAACTATTTGATGTAACTAAGGTTTAGTCTCACCTTTTCCTTAAGCGCTTGCAACTAATGAGTAAATATGGAGAGGGATAAAAAAATGTTGCTAATCTCATCAAAATTATAGCCCCAAAATGTCCACATCTTTTTCTAGTAACAGTCATTGATGGATTTGCTTAAAGTCCTATAGAAGAGTCTATTCCACTGGCACTGATAATCCAAAAATTAAGAATGAGTCAAATATTTTGTTTGTTTTTAGCAACAGCAGATTTGCCTTCCTAAAATATGTTCGACTCGGGCTGAAATTTGATGCATTTCTTAAGCACACATTAACTGACAGCTAGAGAAATCCATATCTATCTAAGACTTAAAGTTTATCATAGATAATAAAGAATTCTCTAAGTAGACCTCTGTATGCAACCTTATGTATTATTTCTGGTAATCAAAACCCTGTGCAAAACAAAGACAGGTGCCTTCCATCATACACATGCTAAATGGTCCAACTTATTGGACCTTATTAGACTCTTGGTTGAGAGGTAAACACTTTTCTTTGTATCAGTTATTGTTGCTAAAATTTCTCTTTTTGAGGGGCTGCATAATCCAGAGTGAGAAATGTGGTACCTGTCCCTGGTACTTACCTGCCAGTCCCTGCTTTATTAGAGAACAAGCTCTAGACTTGTTCTGAAATATTTCACATGTGATGAGCCTGGATGAGCTTTCCAACTATATCTTACAAGATAGCTGTAGCTTGGTGAGGTAACCACAAGTACATGTTCACAAGCTGAAAATAAACAATTTACCTAGGACAGGGGTTCACAAGTTTTTTAGACCCCAGACCTCTTGGCTTTCAGGAAACTTTTTCATAATCCTTAATAAATATGAAAAGAAATATTGAGTTTACCATGCACATAAGAAATAAAATAAAGGGATTGATTTTTCATGAAGAAAATTATTCTGTCCATAACATTTTTAGCATCATAAATTTCTTCAATGTTTATCAGAACACAGTCCAATAATAGGAGACCATTAATTCTGATTCTTGTAACCTAGCAGTTTTATTCTAAGTATAGTTTTTGAGAGAGATTCCTGTATATTATGTTCATCCTTCATTTGTTGCTTTGGATTTGAGAAGAGGACCACAGAGATAGTTGTCATAAACAGAATCAGAACCTCTGAGCACATAAGAAATAATGAGAAATAATTAGAAATAATTTCTCCACAGGTACATTAGAAGTATTGTAATTTCATCAATTCAGAATTTCTGGTTATTGTGGAGATCAGTTAATTAATCTTTTGCTGGGGTTTTTTCCTAGCTCAGTGTCAGGGTTTCATTTTCAAACTCCACATTCATCTGGTTTTGGTCAGAAAGATTTATTCTTTCAACTGTCTCTTTCCAATTTTTTAGCTGCAATTTAACTCTTCCTCCTTTTTCCACTCTGCCTCTACCTTCTACAGAATGTTTCACTAACTCTACCACTTTGGGAATATTGCTCTTGAATAATACAGTCATTTATCAAATATTCCCTGTACCATACTCCAGTGACAAACTTTTTGTGTTCCCAGATATGTGCCCCTCAGGTTGGGAATCCTTGATCTGATAGTGTAGAATCTATCCTAGGGAGATAAATCCATGCCAACAACACTCAAAAGAGACAGATTTATTCACTAGAATGTCAGT
Source organism: Trichosurus vulpecula (assembly GCF_011100635.1). NCBI lineage: Eukaryota > Metazoa > Chordata > Mammalia > Diprotodontia > Phalangeridae > Trichosurus > Trichosurus vulpecula. Next base: position 216,997,786 of record NC_050576.1, on the reverse strand, counting down.
TTATTAACTCATATTTAGAAACACAAGTGTCAACTAGATCCAAATACAGGCTGTCTGACCTTACCACCTGGATTGCATTCCCTAGGGCAGAACTAGGAATAGTGAGTAAGAAGTTGCAGAGCCAGATTTATACTGAATGTAAGGAAAAACTCCCCAAGAATCAGAAATATCCCCAAATGGAATAGATAGACTCTAGGGCTGGTGGGTTCTTTAGTGAAGAACTGTTACCAGTGATAGAGGGGGTTTGGATTAGATGGCACAATTCTGTGATTCTGGGTGATTAAAGAAAAAAGATACAAGTGCCTTTTTCTACTGGCAAAAGACAGGTAATCTTTTTTTCTTTTTTCATCCAGTTATGAAGCACATTTATAGTCCAGTACATCCCTGTCCCAGCAATAATTTTTGAGAACAACTCATTGTTGCTATTGTAAAAAGCCATCTCTCTTTTAAAAAAAAAAAAAAGAGGGCACCAAAATGTTAATTTAACTTAAATGTGCTAAGTGCTGTCAACTCAAAATGATACGTATCCAAGACTCTTAAGCATTTCGTAAAAATCTCTCGGTCCCTTTTCCTAAAAAAAAAGGTCAGAGCTGGAACATAGTTGTTGAGTCATACCCGACTCTTCATGACCCTGTAGACCATATTCTCCATAGAGTTTTCTTGGAAAAGCTACTGGAATGGTTTGCCCTTTCCTTCTCCAGTGGATTTAGCAATCAGAGGTTAAGTGACTCACCCAGAGTCACAAGGTAGTAATTGTCTGAGGCCGCATTTGAACTTGGGTCTTTCTGACTCCAGGCGCAGTATTCTCTCCACTGAGCCATCTAGCAAAGAAGTCACAGATTAGCTAGTTCAGTCATTTCACCAGTTACTCTGTGAGATCTAGAAAGGTAAAGCGGCTTCCTTCAGGGCTCCGCTCTGCTCCTGCATCCCTCATTAAGCCTTACCTCATCTTCCCATCATTGCTTACTTCCTGCTCAAATTATCATGTAAGCCTGTGTGTTTACATGTGGTTTCTCACAACAAAACATAAAACGTAAAGACAAAAGCTATTTTTTCATTTTTCTTTCTGTGCTTCCATTGCCCAGCACAGGATCTCATACACCTGGCATACAGTAGTAGCTCCTTAATAAATGTGTGTTGGTCTCCCCAAATATTAAGTACCCTCACTCCTCCATTTTCCTTGTAGTGCTCCTTGCCACCCCCCACTACCCAAAATTTATTTCCCATTTATTTTGTATATAGTTTACATATATGTATGGTGCCCATATTGTCTCCCCTGGTACAAGGTGAGCTGCTCAAGGGAGAGACTATTTCATTTTTTTTCTGTGTAGTTAGAGCTTCACAGTGCCTGTCATACAGTAAGTGCTTACTAAACATTTGTTGGCGAATTAAAGTGACCTGCCCAATACAGCTAAATGACTAAATTGTAATGTGGTCAACCAGGTGTACTTCAATACAGTCTGGTGATGCATGTTCAAGACTGGAACATAATGAGACACTTAGTACTGTCTCCTGTTAATAAAAGGTGATTTATTTTATCATAGCATGAAAAGGACATTCAGCCAGGACAGAGCATTGATACCATTGAGCATAGCTTGGCAGGGGCCCATGTGTTGGCCACCTTGGTGTTCCTATCAAATCTGACAATGCCGTTCCTAACTTCTCATGGGATAGGCCTTAGACCCCTGGACCAATTAAGTGTCAAGGACAATTTCAGTACCTTTTAAGGAAAATTAGCCTTGCCTGTGGGGGATGGAACCTTAGAAAAAGTTATTCCAGCCAAAGTGGCAATTCTTTAGGAAAAACTAGCCAAGTCTATGTAACAAGACCCTAGTAAATATTTCTCCTACCGTATGTGAATAGAACCTACCACTCCTTACACTTAGGACAGCACTGTATCCCTCTACCGGGGATCCTAATTCTGTCATTGAATCAAGTATCTACAGATAGAAGGGAGGACATGATGAAAAAATCTCCAGATGTTTTGTCAGCTATACAACTAGAAGGATATTACTTTTTTTTCTTTTAAATTCAGTTAGGTACATTTTAGAAAATAATCTGGTCCTGACCTTCAGTTTGCAGTTTACCAGCCCTAAATTTTATGGCTGTAATTAAAAATGTGCTTGTGTCTGTCCCCAAGTATTAATGATAACTAGACTTTTGGGTTACCTTGAGGTTTTTCTATTTTTTTCTTTTAAGAAACAGAAGCATGGAATATGCAAGACTCTTTCATTGAAAATATTTTTGTACTTTCTGGAATTGACTGTTCATCAAGATGCTTATTAATCTAATTTTTTTTAATTTTTTCATGAGAAAGTTGACCAAAACATATTTTTTAATTGCTGTGTATTTTATTACATGGAAATGTCATAAACTTGTTTTGATCAGCCTTCTTTACAAATAAAATAAAAGTATAGGGGCAGAGCCAAGATGGCAGAATAAAAGCAAGGACTTGATTGACCTCTCCCCAAACCCCTCTAAATACCTGTAAAACATGACTCTAAACAAATTCTAGAGCTACAGAACACACAAAATTACAGAGTGAAACAAATTTTCAGCCCAAGACAACCTGGAAGGTCAACAGGAAAGGTCTGTTGCATGAGGCCGGGAGAGGAGCACAGCGCAGCCAGGGCTGGAGCAGGCCTCAGGGGACTGACTCACTGGCAGCTGTGGCAGTTTCCAGACTTCTCAACCCACTAACACCAGAGACAATGTAGAAGGTCAGTGGGAAAGGTCTGGCAGACCCGGGTGAGAGAGGAGCACGGTCCAGCCCCAGGGCGGCAGAGGTGGCTGTCGAGGCTGCTTTCAGAGTTCCCAGCCCATAGGCAATGGGGGGATTGCAGGGATGTCTTTGCTGGTGCTGAGGCAGGGTTCTCTTGCTGTGCCCTGCTTGGATCGGGATGGCGCTCCTCGGGTGAGCAGGAGCACTGGGATGGCCGAGCTTGTGGCTGTGGTGGAGAGGGAGTCCTCACAGTAGTAAACTTTAGTAGCTGTGTGATCCTAGGAGTGTCGTTTAACCTGAGTCTCAGTTTATCGCTCTGTAAAATGGAGATACAGGTACTTACTCTGTCTGCCTCATAAGGGAAGGAGAGAAGAAGAGGAATAGTGTTGAACACCCAGTGTGTGCCAGATGCTTTGTGAAGCACTTTCTAAATATGATCTTATTTGATCTTCCCAGCAGTTCTGTGAGGTAGGTACTATTATCATCCCCATTTTACAGATGAGGAAACTCAGGCTGACGTATAAAATGACTTGTCAAAGGTCACATAGCTCGTAGGTGTCTGAGGCAGGATTTGAACTCAGGTCTTCCTGGATCCTGGCTCACCATTCTATTCAATTACTACTCCACCTATCTACTCCACTTAGCTGATCTCCTATGGTCATTGCAAGGAATAGGACTTTCTAAACTTTAAAGTGCTATAGAAATCGGAGCTGCTCTTATCATACTTCGCGGCCCTTTCCCTCACGGAAAGAACTTCAGTCTAGTAGGAGAGAGGACAAATAATTATGATTAAAAAACAGAGCCTGATCCATCAGACCACTCTGCAAGGATCGCAAAAGACTATTTTCTAATGTGGAGGGGAGTCAGGGAAGGCTTCACAGAGGCGGTGACATTTTTCTGAGTCTTCTAAAACACAAAGGGATTCAAAAGATGGTTCTGAGCAGAAGATACTCCAGGAGCAAAGGCCTGAAGAAGGAAAATTAGATCATTCAGGGGACAGTGAATAAGCAAGTATGACCAGGGCAGATTATGTGGTTGGATTCAGTGTGAATTAAAGCTGTTAAAGCCAGTTAAAAAAAATAAATTTATACTTGAATTTTGAGCATAGAAATGACAAGATCAAATAATAAAGATTCTCTTGGCAGAGAGAGAAAGGCGGAAGTGGAATGGAATAAACCTGGAGGACAAGAGTACCCAGAATGCAGTAATCATCCAAAGTAGAGATTCTGAAAGAATGGAAGGACCATTGATTGGAAAGAGGAGTTGATTGAATGAGAATAGTCAAAGATGACTCAGGTTTAAAGATTAAGTGAATCACCATTCAGTGTATCAGTGACACAGACTGAGGGAAGTAAGGACTGTTTCACAGCAGTGCAATTAGCAACATGTTAATTAGCCCAACTAATGTCACTCTATTTTTAGATTCCAAAAGGACAGGGTTTCATTCTTCTTTGAACAGTCCAAAAAGAAAGCAAACCCAATTGCCTTGTTGCCTGGTGGTGTTGGAGGGAGGTTAACAGAAAAAAATATATAATTATTTTCTAATGAAAACTAATTTAGTGTAGATGCAATTAGATGAGGGCATGAGAGAGGCTGTTAGAATATCGTTTTCATGCTGTCCAAGGAGGCGAGAGGAAAAGGATGCCCATTTGCTCTGTTACCCCATGATTTAGCATTGAACAGTGCCACTGGATCACTAATGGCTGACTTATCATCTTCTCAGAGCACAATCTTGCTCAAGTTCGTGAGGCAAATTGGATATCCCATCACACACACACACACTCCCGGACTGCCACTCTTTCGTCTGGCATCAGGTTCTTGCCATCGCCTGCGAAGTATCTGGTAACATGTGCTCTGGAATTATGTCGATATTAATTTCTCTTATAAATTACTAGCTTTGTTTCAGACAGTCAGGGTTCTCTTGATTTATTGGTGATTAAATCAAATACATTTAGGGGGAGCAGGTTCCATTGTGATTGCTCAGTGGTCTATTAATGAATCATTGCACAACAACAATACTTTATGTTCCAGAAGAGTTTTGCCCTCCTTTTGTTTGTGCTGTATGATAAAGGTCCTGATGGGTAAGTCACTTCTGGCCTAATGTACAAGTTGCAAATAATGGCTACAGAGTCTGCCAGATGTTTGCCTTAGTCTGTCAGGAAATTACTTTATCTACAACGGCCTTCCTTCCCCTCCACTTTCCCTGCAGATTCTATAAGATACTTGAGAAACAGAAGGAAAAAAATAGAAGCAACCACAGTATTGGATACAAAAATGTGCACAATATTGTATATCAATATAGTATTAGTAGGACAAGCACTGACCTGGGAGTCAAAAGAATTGATTTCAAATTCCAGCCTGTAACCTGGCATGTACAAATGTTTTGAGGGACCCAATTCCCCTTCTCTGTAAAATAGTGAAGTTCTGGTATTGTAATCCTGTTACTGCAGTTGGCGACTTGTGAAGCATTGTTTTTGTTTCTGTTACATTAAGTCACCATTCTCACTTAATGTTAAATGAAAATGATGAGTATGTAGGTTACTGCCCTCATCACGTACTTCTAGCTGACTACTTCTGTTGTGTGACATAGAGTCAGCTATAGCATGGATATACAAAAACACAGAATCATAATCCTCAAAAAAATTTACATTCAGCAGAGACATGATGAGCAAATGGGCAAAATGTTTTTTATTTAAAATCCCAGGAATAAATAGCTTAATGCTTGTATTTAGAAGTGTAGAGCAGTCATTTTCCATTTAATACAAACAGGATACACTAGGAGGATGATGAGCAGCAACCATCTTGAGAAGCTCCGTAGATCATGAAGCTTAACTATCTTGGCATTGGTATATTTCAGGAGCTGTGCCTTTTTCATTCCTAATATCTATGTACCTTAGTCATATCTCTTACTTCCATAACCCTTGAACTTCTTTGATATTAGAATGGTGGAACCAAATGGGAATTAGTTTCTCTGACTCACAAATCCATCTTGTGAGCATATTTTCCTCAGAAAGGACATAGGGAACTGATGTTCCCCCACAAATCCTCTAGGGAGACTCCAGCTTTCCTCTTTTCCCTGAACCCCAAACTGTTCTTTGAGCTAGGCAAGAGAGTTGAAGGATATGAATTTCATTGGCTTTCGACTGATGTGTCTCAGTGGGAGACTTCAGAATAGTAATTGGTTTCTGTCTGAGTAGAAGCCAAGAGGTGTTAGAAATCTGTGGAGTGTCATGATCCTAATCGTGTAACACTATTACAGACACCCACATGCCTCTGGGAGCTCTGGTTAGAGGATAGCAAAGCAAAAGCTGAAACTAGATTTTTGTTTACTAGAAAGCTCAAAGAAAAGTAGGGAAGAGAGGAGGAGGAAAAAGAATGCCTGATTAAAAGATTTCTGTTGAATAGAAATATTTGCTTGCATAATGTCATTGAGTCTTTTCATTTTGTTCAGTAATCATCATATCCCTAATGATTCTGTCTGCTGTCTTCTTTTGTTTCTCTCATGTTCTCTCTCTCTCTCTCTCTCTCTCCCCCCACCCCCATGTTTCCTTCCTTCTTTCTCTTCCTTCCTTCCTTCGTTCCTTTCTTTCTTTCTTCCTTCCTTTTTTTTCTTTGTCCTTACTCCCTCCCCTTTGGTTCTCCTTGTTCCATCTGATTCAAACCAGACCTTGACCAGTAGTAGTCATATACTGGAATCTCAGAACAGCTTTATAATCCCCATTGAAAAAGTACATTTTATCAGCTTAGCAAGGTCAGAAAAGGAGAGGTTGTCCAAATCTCACCCTGCAGTTCTCCAGAGTAGTAAGGAAAAGCATGCTCCATAGGCAATCTTGCTCTGTCAACATGCTCAGTCCCACAGTATCAGATACACAAGACAAATTAGAATTTTATTACATTCATCTTCCCCCAGCAGTTCTCCCCATCCCTTTTGGTTACACAGAATTATAACTCTGGGAGACGAAAACCCTCTCCACACACCCCCACCCCCATGCCGGTCAGTGACAAGAGCAAGCTAGCAGTTTATCTCTGGCCACAGACTTTTGTCATGGTCTGGTGCTTCCCATCTAGAATATATCTTCCAAACTGTGTTATATCCCTCATCCCTCAGAAAAAATGTTGACGCCATTTTCTTCAGAGCTGAAAAAAGTCTCTCAGTCTTCTGTACCATCTGTGATTCTGTGCCCTCTTACCAGGGAGAGACATGCTCTGCATAATCCAGTTTTGGGACCATAGGGGAATGCTGTTCCAAGAACTTAGAATTCTTATCATGTCCCTCTCCCTTTCCTGGTTGAAACAGCCTTTTAGATCTCTTTCTTTAATTTATTCCCATAGAAACCAGATTTTCATTAAAGTGCAATATCCTAGCTCCTGTACATGTTTAATACTTTTTATCCAGGTTTGTTTATTGCGCCATATTATTGGTCATTTGTCATTTCTTTTTGAATAAATACCAGATTGTCACAAAATACAGTCTATGGTTAGAAATCCACACCCTGCACCATGTTACACTGGGGAAATTTCTTAACCAATAAATGTCCCAATGGAGTTTTTTGACACAAATACCTTTTTTTTTTTTAAAGGAGTAGCTTAGCCATGGAATGCTGAACATTCTTGCAAAATGAATTCAAACAGCAGCAAACAGGCCAACCTGGTAAACAAGTATCAAATGTAGTGACTTCGGAGCAAAGGCAATTACAAAGCAAAAGTAAAGGGACAGAGTGATGCATAACTGTCAGCCTACAAAGGAACCGTGTAACTATAGAAAAAACAACAGCTGAACCACACTTGTTCACATAGAATCCCTGCACAATATAAGCATGATACAAAGGACAGCAGTTGTGACCCTGAGCAAGTCATTTAATTTCTGTAGGTCTATTTCCTCATCTGTAGAATGGAGTTTGATTAGATGGTCTCTAAGGTTCTTTCTGGTTCAAAAAAAAATCTATGTTTTTTTCCTGGGAAGACTAATATGACTGATGCAAAGCGAAGCAAGCAAAACCAAGTGAACATTGTACACAGTGACTACACAGTGTCAGCAATATTATAATAATAATCAGTGGTGAAAGATTTAGGTACTCTGATCAAAACAGACATCCATGACATTTCCAAAGGACTCATAATGAAAAATGGTATCCACCTCCAGAGGGAGAACTAATGAACTTTGAGTGTAGATTGAAGCATATGTTTTTCATTTTTTCTTGCCTTTTTTTCTACATGACTAATAAAGAAATATGTTTTGCATAATTTCACATGTATAATGGGTATCATATATTGCTTGCCTTCTCAATGGGTGGAGGAGAGGCTAGAGGGAAGGAGAGAATTTGGAACTGAAAACAATTTTTTTTAAATAGAACACAATCTATGATGTTTAAATACATATGTGGGTACATACATATGTATTATATATATGTGTGTGTATATATGTACCTCTGTATACATTTATGTGTGTATAAATTTCATTTAAATTAATTTTCATTTCTAAATTCTCACCCTCCAGCATTTCCCCCACCTACTAAGAAGGCAAGCAATACAGTATCTGTGTCTATGTGTGTATGTGTATATAGTCCAACTCATGAAGAAATGAGTAAATCAATTTATTAAAAGTATTTTTAAGCACTTTTTATCAAGCACTGTGCTAAACACTGAAGATACCAATACAAAAACAAAGACAGTCCTTGCCTTCAAGGAGGAAAATAATACATAAGGGTGTGGTGGTCAGGGAGGGATATTTTGGTTATGAAAGTTACAGGGTGAACAGAGCCTAGCAGGAGGATAGTGACATATTCATTCCAGGAGTAGTTTGGTTATGGTTTGAGAATTGTAAAGGTGGGGAAAGTGGAAGCATGTGCAATGGAAAGTAGGTGAGGAGATAGCTCAGCAGCAAAATGTGGTTGGATCCTGACCTAGATGTCATCTATTAATGACTGAGGCCACCACCAATCAGGCAGTTTATCCAGGGACAAAAGTGTTCAATCTTCCAGAGCTTGGTTTCTGGACATCCTAACAGCACAAGAGGAGTCAGGAGTGAAGTCACAAAAGGAATCCCTGCTATAGGATAACATCTAAGTGATCAGCTGCTGTCTGCTTGAAGACTTGCAAGGAGAGAGAATTTAACCTACCTCTTAAGGGAACCCATACCATTTTTGGACAGTTCTGATTTTTAGGAATTTTTTTCTTGAAATCTAACCCAAATTGGCTTCTTTTCTTTTTTTTATCATTTTTATTTAATCTTTTAGTTTTCAACATTGATTTCCACAAGATTTTGAGTTACAAATTTTCTATCCATTACTACCCTCCCCCCCATTCTAAGATGGCGTATATTCTGATTGCCTCGTTCCCCACTCAGCCCTCCCTTCTTTCACCCCACTGCCCCCCACCATCCCTCTCCCCTTACTTTCTTGTAGGGCAGGATAGATTTCTATGCCCCATTCCCTATATATCTTGTTTCCGAGCTGTATGCAAAAAAAACAGCTTTTTTTAAAAGCATCTGCTTTTAAAACTTTGAGTTCCAAATTCTCTCCCCTCTTCCCTTCCCACCCACCCTCCCTAGGAAGGCAAGCAATTCAACATAGATCACACATGTATCATTATGTAAAACACTTCCACAATGCTCATGTTGTGAAAGGCTAACTATACTTCCTTCCATCCTATCCTGTCCCCCTTTATTCAGTTTTCTCCCTTGATCCCGTCCCTTTTCAAAAGTGTTTGCTTTTGATTACTTCCTCCCCCATCTGCCCTCCCTTCTATCATCCCCCCCCTTTTTTTATGCCCTTCCATTTGCTTTCCTGTGGAGTAAGATATCCAATTGAGTGTATATGTTATTCCCTCCTCAAGTTGAATCTGATGAGAGTAAGATTCACTCATTCCCCCTTACCTGCCCCCTCTTCCCTTCCAACAGAACTGCTTTTTAATTGCCACTTTTATGTGAGATAATTTACCCCATTCTCTCTCTCCCTTTCTCCTTCTCTCAGTATATTCTTCTCTCACCCCTTAAATTTATTTCATTTTTTTAGACATCATCCCTTCATATTCAACTCACCCTGTGCCCTCTGTCTGTATTCCCTTCAACTCCCCTAATACTGAGAAAGGTCTCATGAATTGCACACATCATCTTTCCATGTAGGAATGTAAACATAACAGTTCAACTTTAGTAAGTCCATTATGAATTCTCTTTCTTGCTTACCTTTTAATACTTCTCTTGATTCTTATGTTTGAAAGTCAAATTTTCTATTCAGCTCTGGTCTTTTCACTGAGAAACCTTGAAAATCCTCTATTTTATTGAAAGTCCATATTTTGCCTTAGAGCATGATACTCAGTTTTGCTGGGTAGGTGATTCTTGGTTTTAATCCTAGCTCCATTGACCTCCAGAATATCATATTCCAAGCCCTTTGATACCTTAAGGTAGAAGCTGCTAGATCTTGTGTTATCCTGATTGTGTTTCCACAATACTTAAAATTTTCTTTCTGGCTGCTTGCATTATTTTCTCCTGATCTGGGAGCTCTGGAATTTGGCGACAATATTCCTAGGAGTTTTCTTTTTGAGATCTTTTTCAAGAGGTGATCAGTAGATTCTTTCAATTTCTATTTTACCCTCTGGTTGTAGAATCTCAGGGAAGTTTTCCTTGATAATTTCTTGAAAGATGATGTCTAGGCTCTTTTTTTGATCATGGCTTTCAGGTAGTCCAATAGTTTTTAAATTATCTCTACTGGATCTATTCTCCAGGTCAGTGGTTTTTCCAATGAGATAGTTCACATTGTCTTCCATTTTTTCATTCGTTTGGTTCTGTTTTATCATATCTTTCTCATAAAGTCACTAGCTTCCACTTGCTCCAATCAATTTTTTTTTTTGGTAAGGGGGAAGGCAGGGTAATTGGAGTTAAGTGACTTGCCCAAGGTCACACAGCTAGTAAGTGTGTCAAGTATCTGAGGTCGGATTTGAACTCAGGTCCTCCCGAGTCCAGGGTCAGTGCTGTACTCACTGTGCCACCTAGCTGCCCCTCCAATCGAATTTTTAAGGTAGTATTTTCTTCAGTGGTTTTTTGGACCTCCTTTTCCACTTGGCTAATTCTGCCTTTCAAGACATTCTTCCCCTCATTGGCTTTTTGGAGCTCCTTTGACATTTGGCTTAGACTGTTCTTTAAGGTGTTATTTTCTTCGGTATTTTTTTGGGTCCCCTTTAGGAAGTCATTGACTTGTTTTTCATGGTTTTTGTGCATCACTCTCATTTCTCATCCCAATTTTTCCTCTACTTCTCTTACTTGCTTTTCCAAATCCTTTTTGAGCTCCTCCATGGCCTGAGACCAATTCATATTTTTCTTGGAGGCTTTTTTTAAAATTATTATTTATTTAATATTTTTAGTTTTCAGCATTGATTTCCACAAGAGTTTGAATTACAAATTTTCTCCCCATTTCTACCCTCCCCACCACTCCAAGATGGCCTATATTCTGATTTCCCCATACCCCAGTCAGCCCTCCCTTCTGTCACCCCACTCCCCTCCCATCCCCTTTTCCCTTACTTTCTTGTAGGGCAAGATAGATTTCTATGCCCATTGCGTGTATATCTTATTTCCTAGTTGCATGTAAGAACTTTTTTTCTTGAACATCTGCTTTTAAAACTTTGAATTCCAAATTGTCTCCCCTCTTCCCTCCCCACCCACCCTCCCTAAGAAGTCAAGCAATTCAACATAGGCCACATGCATGTCATTATGCAAAACCCTTCCACAATACTCCTGTTGTGAAAGACTACCTATATTTTGCTCCTTCCTATCCTATCCCCCTTTATCCAATTTTCTCCCTTGACCCTGTCTCTTTTCAAAAGTGTTTGCTTTTGATTACCTCTTCCCCCTATCTGCCCTCCCTTCTATCGTCCCCCCTTTTTTATCTCCTTCCTCCTCCTTTCCTGTGGGGTAAGATACCTAATTGAGTGTGTATGTTATTCCCTCCTCAGGTCAATTCCGATGAGAGCAAGATTCAGTCATTCCCCTTCTTCCCTCCCAACAAAACTGCTTTTTCTTGCCACTTTTATGCGAGATAATTTACCCCATTCTATCTCTCCCTTTCTCCCTCTCTCAATATATTCTTCTCTCACCCGTTAATTGTTTTTATTTATTCATTCATCCATTTATTTATTTATAGATATCATCCCTTCATATTCAGCTCGCCCTGTTCCCTCCGTCTGTATATATGTGTATATTCCCTTCAGCTACCCTAATACTGAGGTATCATGAATCATACACATCATCTTTCCATGTAGGAATGTAAACAAAACAATTCAACTTTAATAAGTCCCTTATGATTTCTCTTTCTTGTTTACCTTTTCATGCTTCTCTTGACTCTTGTGGTTGAAAATCAAATTTTCTATTCAGCTCTGGTCTTTTCACTGAGAAAGCTTGAAAGTCCTCTATTTTATTGAAAGTCCATATTTTGCCTTGGAGCATGATACTCAGTTTTGCTGGGTAGGTGATTCTTGGTTTTAATCCTAGCTCCATTGACCTCCAGAATATCGTATTCCAAGCCCTTTGGTCCCTTAACGTGGAAGCTGCCAGATCCTGTGTTATCCTGATGTTTTTCCACAATACTCAAATTGTTTCTTTCTGGCTGCTTGCAGTATTTTCTCCTTGATCTGGGAGCTCTCGAATTTGGCAACAATATTCCTAGGAGTTTTCTTTTTGGGATCTTTTTGAGGAGGCGATCTGTGGATTCTTTCAATTTCTGTTTTACCCTCTGGCTCTAGAATGTCAGGGCAGTTCTCCTTGATAATTTCTTGAAAGATGATATCTAGGCTCTTTTTTTGATCATGGCTTTCAGGTAGTCCAATAATTTTTAAATGATCTCGCCTGGATCTATTTTCCAGGTCAGTGGTTTTTCCAATGAGGTATTTCACATTGTCTTCCACTTTTTCATCCCTTTGGTTCTGTTTTATAATATCTTGATTTCTCATCAAGTCACTAGCTTCCACTTGCTCCAATCTCATTTTTAAGGTAGTATTTTCTTCAGTGGTCTTTTGGACCTCCTTTTCCATTTGGGTAATTCTGCCTTTCAAGGCATTCTTCTCGTCATTGGCTTTTTTGGAGCTCTTTTGCCATTTGAGTTAGTCTATTTTTTAAAGTGTTGTTTTCTTCAATATTTTTTTCAGTATTTTTTTTGGGTCTCCTTTAGCAAGTCATTGACTTGTTTTTCATGGTTTTCTTGGCATCATTCTCATTTCTTGTCCCAGTTTTTTCTCTACTTCTCTAACTTGCTTTTGCAACTTCTTTTTGAGCTCTTCCATGGCCTGAGACCAGTTCATGTTTTTCTTGGAGGCTTTTGGTATAGGCTCTTTGACTTTGGTGACTTCTTTAGGCTGTATGTTTTGGTCTTCTTTGTCACCAAAGAAAGATTCCAAAGTCTGAGACTGAATCTGAGTGCATTTTGGATGCCTGGCCATGTTCCCAGCCAACTTACTTGACCCTTGAGTTTTTCGTTGGGGTATGATTGCTTGTAGAGCAAAGAGTACTTTGTTCCAAGCTTGAAGGGATGTGCTGTTGATTTCAAAGCTATTTCTATACAGCCAGCTCTGCCACCCCAGCACTCCTCCTTCATCAAGAACCACCAACCCGGACCTGATGCAAATCTTCAGCAGGCTCTGCACTCCTGTCTGATCCACCACTTAATTCCTCCCACCAGGTGGGCCTGAGGCCGGAAGTAACTGCAGCTGTAGTTCTGTAGCTGCACCTCCCCCGCTGCCTCTGGGGTGGTGGCCAAACCGTGAACTCTGTCCCCTGCAGCTTTTCCCACTAACCTTCTCTGTTGTCTTTGGTGTCTGTGGGTTGCGAAGTCTGGTAACTGCCACAGCTCACTGATTCAGGGCGCTGGGTCCTGTTCTGCCCGGCTCCCTGTCTGGTAGGTCCTGCCACCATCCACACTGAGCCCCACTCCCCTCCACTCCATGCATGATAGACCTCATCCAGTGACCATCCAGGCTGTCCTGGGCTGGATCCCTGCTTCCCTCTGCTATTTTGTGGGTTCTTCAGTTCTAGAATTTGTTCAGAGCCATTTTTTATAGGTTTTTGGAGGGACCTGGCGGGGAGCTCACGAAGTCCCTGCTTTCCAGCTGCCATCTTGGCTCCGCCCTCCTCCTTCTCTTGGAGGCTTTTGATGTAGGTTCCTTGACTTTGTTGACTTCTTCTGGCTGTGTGTTTAGATATTCTTTGTCATCCTATAAGGAATATAGAGTTTGAGTTTGAGTCTGCGTTTGAGTCTGAGTTCGTTTTCGTTGCCTGTTCATGTTCCCAGCCAACTACTTGACCCTTGAGTTTTTCATCGGGGTGTGCCTGCTTGTAGAATAGAGAGTACTTTGTCCCAAGCTTTAGGGTCCAAGCACTGCTGTTTTCAGAGCTACTTCTACTCCACCACCACCCCAGGCTCTGTCACCGCAGTGCTCCTCCTCCCCCAAGAACCGCCAACCAGGACCACAATACAGATCTAAGCAGGGCACAGCAAGAGAATCTGCCTTTGTGCCCACAGAGTGCTCCTTGCACTCCCACTCTGATCCACTGCTAGATTTCTCCCACTGTGTGAGCCAGGGACTTGGGAAGCAACTGACACTGTAGCTCTGGAAGCTGCTCACGCTGTAGCTCTGGAAGCAGCCTGAGGAGTTTCCTGCTGCTGTCACTGCCACCACTGCACCACCTCCTCCACCCCCAATGCTGGTGATCAGACCTCTGAACTCAATTGCGCAGTTTCCTTCTAACCTGCTCTTTGGCGTTTGTGGGTTGAGAAGTCAGGTAACTGCCACAGCTCACTGTTTCATGGCCCCAAGGCCTGTTCAGGCTGGCTGACTCTGGGTTTGATCTGTCCCAGCGTGGCCCACGCTGGGCTGCACTCTATTCTCAGCACCTTGCGATAGACCCTTCCCAGTGACCATCCAGGTTCTTCTGGGTTGGAGACCTGTTTCCCTCTGCTATTTTTTGGGTTCCACAGCTCTAGAATTTTTTCACAGCCATTTTTACAGGTGTTCAGAGGGATTTGAGGGAGAGCTTAAGTAAGTCCCTGCTTTCCAGCTGCCATCTTGGCTCCACCCCTCAAAATTGACTTCTTTTCAACTCCATTCATTCCTGTTGATGCTACCCTCTGGGGCCAAAATGAAACATGATTGATCTCTCCTCCATAGGAGAGTCATTCAAATACTTGAACACTGCTATCTTGTCCCATCCTGAGTCTCCGTCTTCTCCAGGCTAAAAATGTCCAATTCCTTTAACCAATCTTGGGATTAAAGACCTTTATTATCCTGGACACTCTCCAGCTTATCAGTGTACTTAATACCTTGGGGCTTAGAGCTTAACACAGTATTATGGATGAGGTCTGATATGACCAAATTAAAGTGGAACTGTCTATCTTTGTTGAAATCATGGCCTCTTAAAGGAGCCTTCCATCATATTGGCTTTATTGGCTGGCACATCACACTGCTCACTCGCATTGAGCTTTCATTCTACTAAAACCTCCAGCTTTTACACTTGCTTCTAACTGTATCTTCCCTGATACTTAGGAAATTAATTTGTTGTACTACCAGTTAAGACTTAGCACTCACTTCTATTGAATTTCCCTTAGCTTGTCAATGTCTTTATGGTACATTAGCCATCCCTCTCAGCTTTGTTTCTTCTATCAGTTTGATAAGTATGCTACCCATATCTTTATGCAAATCATTGTTAAGAGTCGTGAATAACACAAGGCCAACCTCAGACCCCTTTGGTTCTCTGCTGGAGACCTCCTGCCTCATTGACATTGAACCATTAACTCTGGTCACTCAACCAGTTCTGAATCCATCCAATTTTTTTTTATCATCTAATCTATATCTCACCATCTAGAATTTTCTCAGTAATTGAAGTCAAGCTCACTAGGTTATGGTTGCAGACTCTGTTCTTTCAATTATTTTTTAATAGGGACATTTGCCCATCTCCAATCTTGTGGCACCTCTCACATTTTCAGTAACCTTTCAGGTATCCCTGACAGTGGCTCAGGAGTGACATCTGCCAGTTCTTTCAGGATCCAAAGATGTAGTTCATGTCAGCCAACTAACGAATACATCAAGGGCAACTAAGTGTTCTCTTGCTATCTCCATACTTATCTTGAATGTCAACTCCCTCTTAATCATTTTTGTTTGGCCTTTTTCAGTGTAGAGGCACTCTTCTTGGCAGACAAAATGGAAGCAAAATAAAAACCAAACAACTCTGCCTTCTGTCTTTTCTGACCACAAATGATCTTCCTTAAGAATATAGCAGAATCCAAATTCATGATTTATTGTTCTCTCTGCAGAAGACATTGACTCCTTCCACACTGTTCAACAGGCTAATGCCCTTTCTATAAACTCAACACACACCTGCAATAACATATGTACACACCCAGTTATTGAAATTAAAAGTAAGGAGTTGATAGAGTTTATTAAAGTTAAAGAAATAAGCAGATAGAAATAGGAGGTAGAACGGTTATGTGTGATCATAATCCTGTAGGGCAAGTTCATAGGTATTAATAATATTTAAAGAGTACTTTAAACGTCTCTCATCTTCAATACATAACCTAATTTGTTCTCACAGTACTCTGTTAGGTAGATACTGCAGATATTGTTACTGCCATTTTGTGATTGAAGAAACTGGCTCAGATGGTACAGTGGGAAAGGTTCACTGGCTCTGGAGACAGAAGATCTGGCTGCATATCCTACCTCTATCTAATCCTTAGTAGTGTGTGACTTTAGGCAGGTGATTGAGCCCCACCTAGCACTGATTTTCTCATCTATCCAAAGGAATTTGAACTCAATGGCCTCAGAGGTCCCTTTCTGCAATTATTTACCTGTAGTCACCTGGTAGGTAAGTGTTAGAGGAAGGATTTATACCTCAGGCTCCCCTGACTCTACAGTGAGTGCTCTTTCAATTTTTTTTTTTTCCAAACTAAGTGTCTTTTCTCACAAAGAAGGTGGTTTGAAGGTGGAGCCAAGCTGGTGGAATAAAGGCAGGGACTCATTTGAGCTGTCCCTGAAACCCTTCCAAATACCTTTAAAAAATGACTCTAAATAAATTCTAAAGCAGTAGAACACACAAAAAGATGGAGTGAAACAAATTTCCAGCCCAAGATAACTTGGAAGACTGGCTGGAAAGGTCTGTTGCACCAGGGTGACAGAGGAACACAGTCCAGCACAGACTGGACCCAGCAAACTAAGAGCAGGCCTTGGGGTGACAGTGGTGATTTCCAGATCTCTCAGCCCACAGATGCCAAAGACAACTTAGAAGATCAGCAGGAAAAGTCTATAGCACCTGGGTGGGGGAGTGGAGCACAGTCCAGTGCAGGCCATCCCAGCAAACCAGGAGCAGGCCTTGGGAATGACCGAATCAGCAGTGTCAGTGGCAGCTCTCAGCTCACAGATGTTAAGGGATCAAGCAACTGGTCAGAAGGAGATTACAGGGGTCTTTTTGCTAGTACTTTGTTGCTTTGCCCATACTCAGGTCCGGATCACAGTCCTGGGTGGCAGTCCTAGGGTGAGGAGGAGCACTAGCATAGCAGAGCTTGTGGCAGCAGTAGAGGGAGGACCCTTCTCACAGTTCCAGGGCAGAAGAATATTTGTGGTCTCTCACAGACCAGAACACAGGCTCAGAGAGTAGTAGACACCTTTCCTTAGGTCATACCACCGTAGAAGAACTGAAAATTTACAGGTCGCTAGAAGTATCTCTGAAAACAGCTGTACAAAACCCCTGAAGCTTGGGACAGTCTGCCAAGGTTCACCCTGGAGGAGTTAACAAAGAATTAAAAGCCAATTAACAGGCTGGAAAAATGAGTAAACAACAGGAAAAAAAAAACCTCTGACTATTGATAGTTACTGTGGTGACAAGGAAGATCAAAGCACACACTTAGAAGAAGACAACAAAGTCAAAGCTCCTACATCCAAAGCCTCCAAGAAAAATGTGAATTGATCTCAGGCCACAGAAGAGCTCAGAAAGGATTTTGAAAATCAAGTAAGAGAAGTAGAGGAAAAATTGGGAAGAGAAATGAGAGTGATGCCAGTAAATCATGAAAAACAAGTCAACAACTTGGTAAAGAGACACAGAAAAGCATACTGAAGAAAATAACACCTTGAACAACAGACTAGACCCAAATGGTAAAAGAGTTCCCAAAAACCACTGAAGAGAAGGATGCTTTAAAAAGCAAAATTGGCCAAGTGGAAAAGAAGGCCCAAAAGCTCACTGAAGAAAATAATTCCTTAAAAATTGGAGTGGAGGAAATGAAAGTTAATGACTTTTTGAGAAATCAAGGAACAATAAAACCAAACAAAAACAATGAAAAAATAGGAGACAGTGTGAAATATTTCTTTAGAAAAACAACTGACCTGGAAAATAGATGTAAGAGAGATAATTTTAAAATTATTGGACTTATTGGGAGCCATGATCAAAGAAAAAAAAAGCCTGGATATCATCTTTCAAGAAATCATCAAGAAAAACTGCCCTGATATTCTAGAACCAGGGAGTAAAATAGAAATTGAAAGAATCCACCAATAACCTCCTGAAAGAGATCCCAAAATGAAAACTGCTAGGAATATTATAGCCAAATTCCAGAGTTCCCATGTCAAGGAGAAAATATTGCAAGCAGCCATAAAGAAACAATTCAGATATTGTGGAGCCACAGTCAGGATAACACAAGATTTAGCAGCTTCTACATTAAAGGATTGGAGGTCTTGGAATATGATATTCCAAAGAGGAAAGGAGCTAGGATTAAAACCAAGAATCACCTACCCAGCAAAATTGAGTATAATCCTTCAGGGGAAAAAATGGACATTCAGTGAGATAGAAGACTTTCAAGCATTCTTGCTGAAAAGAGCAGAGCTGAATAGAAAATTTGATTTTCAGGACTTAATTTTAAACTGCTTACATTCCTACCTGGGAAGATCATATTTGTAACTTGTCAGATCTTTCTTATTATTAGGGTAGTTAGAAGGAGTGTATGTAGACAGAGGGCACAGGTGTGAATTGAATATGAGAGGATGATATGTAAAAAATAAAATTAAGGGGTGAGAGAGAGGAATGTACGGGGAGAAAGAGAAAGGGAAAAGTAGAATGGGTAAATTATCTCACATATAAGAGGCAAGAAAATGTTTTTATAATGGGGGGAGGAAGTGAGGGAGAGTGAGTGAACCTTATTTACTCTCATCAGAATTAGCTCAAAGAGAGAATAACATACACACTCAATTGGATATAGAAATCTATCTTACCCTACAAGAAAATAGGAGGGGAAGAGGATAAGAGAAGGTGGGGGGGGGGGGAGGTGATCAGAAGCAAAACATTTTTGAGGAGGGACAGGGTGAAAGGAGAGAGAATAGAATAAATGGAGCGGGGAGAGGGAATAGGATGGAGGGAAATACAGTTAGCAATAGTAACTGTGAAAAAAAATTTTGAAGCAAGTTTCTCCGATAAAGGTCTCATTTTTCAAACATATAAAGAACTGAGTCAAATTTATAAAAATTAAGAGCCATTCCCCAATTGAGAAATGATCCAATGATATGATCAGTTTTCAGATGAAGTAATCAAAGCTATAGCCATATGAAAAAATACTATAACTCACTATTGATTGGAGAAATGCAAATTAAAACAATTCTGAGGTACTACCTCATACCTATTAGATTGGCTAAAAGGACAGAAAGGGTAAATGACAAATTTTGGAGGGGATGTGGGAAAAATGAGACTTTAATGCATTGTAGAGCAATTTGGAACTATGCCCAAAGGGCTATAAAGCCATACATACTCTTTGACCTAGCAATACCACTACTAGGTCTTTCTGTATCCCAAAAGAGATAAAAAAACAGAAAGGAAAAATCTCTTTTCTGGGGGTAAAGAAGCTGAGAGGAAGCCCATCAATTAGGGAATGGCTGAACAAGTTGTGGTATATGATTATGATGCTATTGTACTCTAAGAAATGATGAGCAGGATATTCTCAGAAAAACCTGAAAAGTTTTGCATGATTTGATGCAAAAAGAAATGTGCTGTGTACAAAGTAACAGCCATATTGTAAGATGATCAGCTGTGAATGAATTAGCTATTCTCAGCAATACAGTGATCCAAGAGAACTCTGAAGGACTTATGATGAAAAATGCTACCCATCCCTTGAGAAAGAACTTATGGTGTCTGAATACAGACTGAAGTATACTTTTTCTTTATTTTTCTTGAGGTTTTTTTTTTGTCTGTGTTTTCTTTCACAACATGACTGTTACAGATATGTTTTGCATGACTACACATGTATAACCCATATTGAATTGCTTGCCTTCTCAGTGGGGCAAAGGGGGAGCTGGTAGGCAGAGAGGAAAGGAGAGAATTTGGAACTCAAAACTTTAAAAAACGAATGTTAAAAATAGTTTTTACATGTAACTGGGGAAAAAGAAAATACTAAATAAAAGCTAAAAAACAAAAAGAAGGTAGTTTTGAACCTTCTGTCTCAGCTAAGTTTTTCTTGTAGAGATGAGCTTAATCACCCATGGCTTAGATCTGCAGTAGGGAGAAAACACCGACCTTAGTTCAAATAACCTAGAACCAAGCTTGAACAGCATATAGGGCTTCTTAGAGCATTTTGCAAATTTTCCAACCTTTGTATCAAGAGAAATATCCATTTCCAGCATCCTTGTTGTTGACAGTAAGTGACATTTATGTAAGCACTTTAAGATTTCCAAAGCCCTTTATATACATTAGTTCATTTCAGACTTGTAACAGTGCTAGGATATGGTACCTTCTATAGATTTTATTTTCCCCATTTTATAGATAATAAATCTGATGCTCAGAGAAGGTAAGTGAGTGACTTGCCCTTGGTTATACAACTAGTACCTGGACCAGATACAGGCTTTGCACTCAAGTTCAATAACATTTTTATATCCAGTTTTAGTTTATGAGTATCTAACCCAAGATTCTTGATGTAATACAGGCAAAAGGAAAACAACAGTTTTCTATTATCGTACCACAGTGAATTTTTGAAAAGCACTATTGTCTTGTTTTCTCTAAACTTGATAACTCTGGTTCCTTTGGCACATAAAGTAGACAAGTACAATTTTAAGCTCTCCTCCTTCCTAATATCTTATATTTTCATTTCTTAAATTAGAAAATCATATATCTATTCCCCCACTTAGTACATATGTGTGTATTTAATATAACACCATTGTGTGGAGAGATAGATACAGAAGATATACTCATCGTTCTTAGCCTTGTACCTCTCCACTTTTGCTAAGAACCCAAAAAATTTGTTATAAAAATGCTTTGTAGGTGATTGTCAAACCCCAGAGGCTACCTACCCCTGTCAGCCTATTGATTCCACAACATTACCACTAACTCTCAGAACCTTGTTCAGAAGTTTGAGTACTGGGATGCATGGAAGCTCTGATGTGGTAGCACAGAACATTTCTGCAACCCATGCATGCTAATCAAGGGAATCTAAGCAAAACACTTAGAGCTGGTTTATATCAGACTAACTCTTATATGTTTAGAGAAGTAGGGTGGTTTTATAAAATTAGTTAATGTTTTCACTTAATAAGCATTTATTTTTCTCCACCTCCTCTACTCCCAACACGGGGGTGGAGGGGGCAGGGCAGGGAGAACCCTTTTGTAAAAAAATATGCATAGTCAAGGAAAACACGTACGCCTCATTTCGTGCCTTATGTCTGCCACTTCTCTGTCAGGAGATGGATAGCATACTTACTTTGCTCCGTACCAGAGAACTAGGGTCTTACCCAAGTTACCTTTGTTTTAGGGGGGAAACAAGGAAATGGATGATGAGCTGGCTTGATATTGAGAGAAGTCCTTGATAATTTTCCTGGGGATGATCTCTCTTGTGTCTAATAGGAGGGGAACGCCTTGTTGAATCCACTTTAAGATTTTGGGAAGTGAAATAGGTGAAAAGAAAAAGCTGAGAAGAGGTAAAATCAGTAGCAAAGGTGACACCTCAAGAAGAGAGAAGTGAAGGATACCTCCTGACTCACCCCCAGCCTTTCATTCCTCCCCACTTTGTGCTCTTCCACTGCCTATACCACACACTGCCTGTCTTCACCCACCCTACACCACCACTAATCATCACGTTATCGTCACTGAGACAGATTATGCAGTAGAATGGTAGAAGCTGTGCAGTAGATGCAAGTTACAAAAATTTAGCATCATGCAGTGCTTAGAAAGACACAATGTGATGGCTAGAATTATACTCCAGAAGCCCCCTGTCCTTTACAAGCTAACAGATAACAAGTCCTTAAACTACAAATACAAACCCCTACATACCCTTAAGAGTTTAGCAAATAAACTGTACCAGCACCAGACCGTTGTCAAGTACATCACAAATGTAATGTGGTCCACAAAATTTTAGAAATGTTTTTAATAAATGTCACCATGCTGAATACACGTAATCTCCAAACAGCATGGAAGGAAAAACGCAAACTATGGAGACATACGGGACGAGATTAAAGTCATGTAGGAACTGGATCACATGTCATCACCGATGTCCTGTCTGTTACTAGAGTTGGTACCAAAGAGGCTTTCAGGGAACCTACAAAAGAAAAATCCTTATATTCTAGTTGTTGTTATTGTCATTTTTCAATCAGGTATGACTTTTTTTGACCCCATTTAGGGTTTTCTTGGCAAAGATCCTGGAGTGGTTTGCCATTTCCCGCTCCAGCTCATTTTATAGATGAGGAAACTGAGGCAAACAGGGTTAATTGACTTGCCCAGGGTCACACAGCTAGTAAATGTCAGAAGTCAGATTTGAACTCAAGAAGATGAACCTCCCTGACTCCAGGCCTGGCATTCTATTCACTGTGCCACCTGACTGCCCTAGTACTCTCTCAGTTTCAAAAGCAGTTATTTTATCCATGTACACAGTATTCTTCTCCAAAAATCAAATATAAAAGAATAATAGCAAAATAATAATAGCAGTGACCCCTCCTTGGACGTTTCTATCTGAACCCCCTCAAAGAGATGAGAATTAACAGTGATGTTGACGATGATGGCAACTCACATTGGTATAGCACTTCAGGGTTTGTAGAATGCTTACCCTGGAAAGTAGATAGTACAAATATTTTTATCCCTAATTGAGACAATTCTCAACCTGGAGGCATAATGAATACAGAAAGTTAAGAACCAAGACTAGAATTTCAACTCAGATCTCCCAGTACAAAGTCCAGTGCACTTCCCACTGCCTCCACCCACCAGCCATAGGCCCTACTTCAGGGGCTCTGTCAAGCTGGCCACACATAGATTTTCCTCTTTCTCCACTTTGGATACATAGTGCCAGCTATTAGCTACTTACTCCCAGGACTTAAAAATACGAAGCCGTTTAAATGCCCATTCCTCTGGCCATCTGTTTTTACACATCAAAAGACCCAAAAAGGCCCTGACCAGAATGCCATTTTCTCCACACTAACTCTGTCATCTATTTTAGCATTTGAGGAAAACATGAAGGAAGAAGACTTTTTTCAAATGTTCCTTCAGGCAATTGAGCTTGATTTCATCTTTTGTTGTCGTTGTTCAAAGATCCCAGAAGAACATGACCTGGAGAGCCAAATTCGAAAAGAGCGCGAGTGGCGGTTTCTACGAAACACCCGTGTGAGGAAACAAGCACAACAGATCATCCAGAAGGGTGAGTGAGGCTTCCACATGTGTAAGACCTGAAATGCTGGGTTTGACTTGCTTCTTTTCTACTTTCAGAACTGAGGAGTGGAAAGTAGACTTCTGTTGAAGAAAGCTACTCATTAAGATTTTTTTTAAAATTTCTTCAATATGGATGCTTCTTTGACTAATGCAGATCATAAGCCCTTTGTGCTTTCATAGATGATCTTCATGACAGGAACTCCATCACCACGCAACTAACCTGCTATTGAATTCCTGCAGATTTAGCTGGGTTGATCTATATGAAACAGATGAGCCTTCAGTCACAGGGCCTTTATTTGAAGCATCAGGAACTTGGTCGAATCAGCCAGATTCTACTGTCTCTACTGACAGTCTTTGAGAAACCAGAAACACTTCCGTGCTATGATAAGTCATCAGTGTCAGAAGCAGATGAGATGGATCACTGAGGACGATTAGACATTTTCCCTTTAATCTATATGGCAGCCTGTACTTTTCATAGTCTAGAATGGGCAGGAACAGAAGTATAAAGAGCCCCTGGAAGATATCCCTAATGGTTCAGTCTTATGGAAATTTGTCCATCTGTTTTTCAGATCCCCTAACTCCATGAATATCAGAGAATCTCAGATTGAAGGGACTTGAGGTCATTTAGACCAGCTGATACCTGAAAAAGAATTGCCCCTATAAAATAACCAATAATCATTCATCCAATATCTGCTTGAAAATCTTCAAAGAGGGGAAACCTCTTGCTTCTGAAGCAGTCGATTTGCTTTTTTGGATAGTTCTAATTATTAAAAAGTTTTTTCTAAATCTACTTCTGCTTAAAAAATATATGTCATCTATTAATGACTGGGGCCACCACCAATCAGGCAGTTTATCCAGGGACAAAAGTGTTCAGTCTTCCAGGGCTTGGTTTCTGGACATCCTAACAGCATAAGAGAAGTCAGCAGTGATGTCACAAACGGAATCCCTGCTATAGGATAACATATAAGAGATCAGCTACCATCTGCTTGAAGACTTGCAAGGAGAGAGAATTTAACCTACCTCTTAAGGGAACCCATGCCATTTTTGGACAGTTCTAACTTTTAGGAATTTTTTTTCTTGAAACCTAACCCAAATTGGTCTCTTTTCAACTCCACCCATTCCTGTTGATTCTACCACCTGGGGCCAAATGAAACATGATCGATCTCTCCTCCATATGACAGTCATTCAAATACTTGAACACTGCTATCTTGTCCCATCCTGAGTCTCCCCTTCTCCAGAAATGTCCAATTCCTTCAACCAATCTTGGGTATAAGGACCTTTGTTATCCTGAACACTCTCCAGCTTAGCAAGGTACTTAATACCATAGGACTTAGAACTTAACACAGTATTATGGATGAGGTCTTATGTGACCAAATTAAAGTGGAACTATCTATCTTTGCTGCCTCTTAAAGGAGCCTTCCGTCATATTAGCTTGATTGGCTGTCACATCACACTGCTCACTCACATTGAGCTTTCAGTCTACTAAAACCTTTTCATCATGATTCCTCCAGAATTGTCTTGGACCTTTGTATTAGTCAGAGTAGCTCTAAGTCTTTCACAGTTGGTCATCATTACAATATTACTCTTATTGTATACAGTGATTTCCTGCTTCTACTCACTTCACTCTGCATCAGTTCATGTAAGTCTTCTCAAGTTTTTCTAAAACCATCCCCCTTGCCATTTTTCATAGCACAGTAATATTTCATCACAATCATATGCCACATCAGTTGATGGGTATCCCCTCAATTTATAATTCTTCATCACCACAGAAGGAGCTTCTGTAAATGTTTTTGTACCTATAGGTCCTTTTCCCATTTCTTTGATGTCTTTGGGATGCAGACCTATTAGTAGTATTGCTGGTTCAAAGGGTATTTTATGCACATTTTCATAGCCCTTTGTTGAACCCCATAGTTCCATATTGTTCTCCAGAATGGTCGGACCAGTTCACAACTCCACCAATAGTGCATTATTGTCCCTATCTTTCCACATCCTCTCCAGCCTTTGTCATTTTTCTTTTCTGTCAGGTTAGCCAGTCTGATAGATTGTTTTAGAGTTGTTTTAATTTGCCTTTCTCTAATCAATATTAATTTAGAGCATTTCTAAATCTCCTTCTTTAAAACTCCCAACAATTGTTCCTAGATTTGCCCTGCGGGGCCAAGCAGGACTGATCTAATCTCTCTTCCACACTATGGTCATTCATGTACTTTAAGATATTTAACATGACCACTCTGCCTCCCTGTCTCTCCCGTCCTTTTCCTTTCCTCTCCCTGCAAAATTTTCTCCATGCTAAACATTACCAGATTTCAGCCAGTCTTCTTATGGTATCCATCTCCATCCTGATTGTCCTCCTCAGGAAAACTCTCCAGCCCATTTTCCACTCAGACTCCAAAGTGATTTCCCTAAAGCACTGGTTAATATCACTTCTAGAATCAAATACGAAAGCATCTGTTTGGTGTTCAAAGCCCTTTATAATGCCCACTCACCTTTCCACTTTTATACCTTATACCCCACCACTACCACCACCACCACCCTCATCCTCCATATACACTGCAGTTCAGTGACGCTGACTTCGTTGCTGTTCCTCAAACAAGACACTCCATCCCCAGCCCTGGGTCTATCGGGTAGTCAAGGCCTGTGGTGCCAGAGCTTTGCTCACCACTAACATAGTCCTCAAGAAACCAGGGTTACCTCTACATTATGATGAGCTTTGAGGGCTGCTGCTATTAACTTATGTTGAGTTTGCAATGAACTAAAACTCCCAGATTGTATTTTTGTTTTGTATTTTTTGTTCGTTAAGATGTCAGCTAGTTGTCTTAGTGTGTAAAGTGCTGGGCTTGAAGTCAGGGAAAATGTATGTTCAAGTCCTGCCTCACTCTTTTCCAATTGATCATGAGATCCTGGCCACATCATTGAACTTCTTTGACTCTCAGTTTCCTCATCTGTAAAATGGGGGTGTTAATTATGCCTGTTTCACAGGGGTGTTGTGAGGTCAAATGACATAGCTTATAAAGAACTTTGCAGACTAAACCTCTAAACAAATGCTTCCTACTGTAAATGCTGTTTTGGTTTTGGTTCAGGGTTTTCAGATTTTTTTAAAACTAATGAGCATTTTTTTTCTCCCTCCCACTTCCACCTGCACAGGGGAAAAAAAAACACAACCAAACCTTTGTAATAGATACACATAGTCAAGTAGAACATTGCTACACTGTGTCCAGAATTGTACACCTCATTCTGCATCTTAAGTCTATCACCTCACTGACGGGAGGTGGTCAGCATGCTTCATCATTGGTCCAACACAATTTTGGTTAGTCATTGCATCGTACTGCAGAGTTAAAGTTTTCATTGTTTGTCTTTATTATGTTGTTATCAAGTAAATTGTTTTTCTGTTCTATTTTACTTTGCTCTGTATGATTTCGTACAAGTCTTCCCAGGTTTCTCTGAACCCATCCCTTATGTCATTTCTTAAGTCACAATGCTATTCCATTCATATACCACAACTTATTATGCCATTCTGTAACTGATGGCCTTATAGTTTTCATGTCTTTGCCACTACAAAAAGAGCAAATATGTACATTTTTGTACATCTGGGGCCTTTTTCTCTTTGATCTTTTGACTCCCCAGATCTTTTTCATACAAAGCCTCTCTAGCTACACCTTCCTTCGCTTACATTTGGGAAATTGGCTTTTTGAACCAAGGTGTAAGACTTTATGTTTCTCCTAGTTATTCTTCTTCTTAGGTTCAGTCCAATGTTCCAGCCAGTTGAGATCTTTTAAAATAGTAGCTAACATTTATATACTGCTTACTATGTGCCAAGCACTGTGCTAAGCAGTTTACTATCCTAAATCTGCCATCCAACGTTAGTTATCTCTTGTAGCTTTGTTTAACCTGCTTACTCAATAAGCATGGCATGTTGGTTTTCTCAGTTATTGATCAATATGCTAAGCTGCACAGGACCTAGAGCAGATCTGTGAGCCAATCCACTAGAGCAAGGGTGGGGGATCTTCTAGGCCTTCCAGGTCCTTGGGGGTGGCCTTTTGACGGAGTCAAAGTTTTACAATATAGATCCTTTGGTTAAGAGAATTTGTTCCGTGAAGTTAAGAGTCAATCAAAGGGCAGCACTTGAAGACCTAGAGGGCCACGTGTGGCCTCAAGGCCACAGGTTCCCCACCCCTGCACTAGAGACTGCTGCAAGTTGACATTGAACCATTAATTATTTTTCGTGCCCAACTATTCAATCAGTTCTAAATATTCCTCATTATACTATTGTTTAGACCACATCCCTTCAGCTTGATTCCAAGGATAATGTGAGAGACTGAGAAGTACTTCACTAAAATCTAGATAATCTCTGAGTACTACACCCTTGTTCTGCCAATCTAGTAACCCTGTTGAAAAAGGAAAATGAGATTACTCTGGGATGACTCTTTTTAATAAGTCCATGCCAGTTCTTGATGATCCTGTTCTGGAAGCAATAAACAAAGAATCTGGCAGTTTGAAGGTCATCTAGTCCACCCCGTCTCTTTAATAATACATTTTAAATTTCACCAGGAATCCACATCAAAATCACTAGCCTTTCATTGGCAATATCTATTCTCTTCCTTATTTTGAAAATTGAAACAGTTACTATTGTTTAGTGTTATGTTACAATAATACATATTTTGTAAGTCTAAATTGGTTGTTGAGTTCTATACACATTCACAACAATCCTATTAGATAAAATTCTCCCTTTCTCATTGGAATTGCTTTTCTTTGTGGCTTCAGAATTTCATTTTGTAGAGCTTTCTAGCCTTTTTGAGTTGATAAGATCTTATTTATCCTTTCTCTGTAACCATAAAATCTACTTTTCCAAAATCTAGCATGCATGTCAGATTATGACCAACTTGCCTTTCTTCTTTCATCATTTTCTCCCAACGTTCCCATCCTTTCTACTTCAGCAGCCTGTAACTCCTTGTTAGTGATCCTAAATGGCCATTTTCTTCATTGTTTTCTCATCAGCAAGAAGAAATCAGCTCTGAAACTCACATCTCCAGTCCCTGAGGGCTTCTCTCTCCCTCTGATTGGAGAAGGTAGGAGGTAGACATGTGGGAGCTGCTTCCAGATCCTCAGTTTGAAGTAGGCACCCAGAGAATTCACCTCATCATTTCCCACCTGACTTCTTTCCTGGCTTGAATGATCACCAGAATCTCTTCATTCTACAAAATGTGATCTACTCTGAAACTCACAACTCACATGATTTCCCACCCTAGCTGTTGGGCTTCATCTTCCCCTCATGCTGGGTAACCAGCTCTCCTACCCGCCTCCAGATTTTCAGCTTCCTTCTGCCTGTTATCTTCCCCCATTAGATTGTGAGCTCCTTGAGGGCAGGGACTGCCATATACCTTTCTTTTTATCCCTTGAGCTTAGCATGGTACCTGGCACACAGTAAGTGCTTAATAAAGGTTTATTGACTCTAACTGATTGATTCTAGTTTTAGAAAGATAAACATATTATTAAGGCAAACCAAGAAATTTTTAGCTCCTCTGCTTTTCTCAGAGAGCTCCAACATATAAGTGAAGAATTCAAATTTCCCATCACTACTATATAATGCGTCTGTGCCAGAACTGTGATCTGTCTCCCAAACTTTTCATTGGTTTTCTCCTTCTGTCTAAATAGTCTGTAGTATACTTTGCTAACAGTATCATCTCTGTTGCTACAGCCTTTGATCTTTACCCAAATACTATCCATCCTGTTATCTCACTTGACCTTCACATTAATCCTGTGAGTTCATTAGGATAGATGTCATTTCTCCATATTCCAGACAATTAAATTGCAGCACATAGAGCCAGTGACTTGTTCAAGGTCACCCAGGTAGAACGTTGTTTGTGGAAGAATTTGGATCTAAGTCCTTTGTGACTCCAAATACAGCATTTCATCAAATAAGTATCAGAAATAAATATGGAGGAAAGAACAAATGACTTATATCATACTTATGTTGTTCCTGAAGAGCTTAGACCATAGTGTATTTGCAGATTTGGTAGCCATAGCCATGACAAGTACAGAAATGCTCTTTGCAGAGAAATAAAGTACGTGTACTGTATGCCATTCAGTAAAATCTAGTGATGAAAGAGCCCAATTTCATCAGAGTAAACACCAAAAGAAAAGTAGCTTTTTTTTCAGTGTGAGCTAGCAAATTAAGAGTGGGCTTTCCCCTTTTGGGAAATGATGCAACTACACCATTTTAAGTGAGTGCAGGAACTCTAAGGGCCTTGGATTTGCAAGTCAGCAGCCAGGGCTTTCAGGAACTATGCTGGTTGTAGACGATGGGTCTAGTGCTGCCAAAGGATCTAGCATAAAATCAATAATTTAGAAACTCTTAACAGATTCTATCGATTTACCACTTTGGCCTTTCTCCCTGTCCCATAAGATTCTGATGAATAATATGTGTTACTTTTTTAAAGCCGTAAGAAGGGCTCGATAAGATAAACTCTTGTCCCTCTCAGCTGAGCTAAAGGGTACTGCCAGAAAGGGGCCTTTGTCAAATACCATTCCAATTATTCATCTGTCCAAACCAGGTTATTTAGCTAAGCTGAATTATGTGATCTCATAATATTCACCAGGCATCTAAATGGTTCTAGTATACACCCTTGCTCCACTGAGCATAACAAATGATTGTTTACTTCTCGAGCCCAGTGATATTTCTGAAACACTTTTATGTATAGCCTCATTTACACTTATGGGTTTTTTCCCTTTTATTATGTCTCTGGCTCATGTTTCATTAACAGGTATATTCAGTGCACTATTGAAATCTAATCTTGGTCCTTTATAACTTTTCATGTCTTTATGAGGTAGCAGTCAGCAAAATAGATAACACTCACAAACGTTTGGAAATTTATCATCTTAGAAACAGCTGGTGGTGCAGAAGGCTATGCCTAGAGTCAGAAAGACCTCAGATACTTACTGGCTGTGTGACTCTGGGCAAGTCACTTAACCTCAGTTTACTTCAATTTCTTTAATTATTAAATGGGTACAATAATAGCATCTACCTTGCAAGGTTATTGTGAGGATCAAATGAGATAATACTTGTACGAAGTCCTTGGCACAGTACCTGGCACATAGTGGGCATTATCTAGATTCTTTTTCTCCCCTTTCCCTTTACCCTATCCATGTCTCCTCTTCCTCCAACTTTCCTTTCTAGCCTTATTTTACTTCATTCATCTTCATACACTCTACATTCCGGCCAAATTAGATACTAGCCAATCTTACTCTGCTGTCTTTTACTTGCAAGCCCCTCCCCTCCTGCTTTGAATATACTCTCCATCCTCACCTACTAAAATCTTTCTCTTCAAGTCTCAACTCGGGTACCACCTCCTCCAGAAAGCCTTTCCATATCCTCCCGGGTCAAGTAGAACTGTCCTATCCAGAAATTGTTTTCCTTAGAGAATGGAAGTTCTTTGAGACCTCAGCCTTTCAGTTTGGATTTCTCAAATGAGTTGGTTAACCTATTGCTCAAGACAATCTACTGCCGAGTCTGCCCCAGACAATTAATAGCCAGAGGCTATCTGGGCCCATGACATTAAAAGAGAGTTTCTACTGTAGCATTTTAGGTCAGAATGAAATAGTAAAATCAGATCTGGGTGTTCAGGAAAGCAAAGCTGGTATTTTGCAAACAGAATAGGCCATCTTTGTGTAGACCAGATTTAGATTCACTTTCTCAGACTTAGTAAAACGGGTTGAGATGTGTTTGTCAGGAGGACTGTTGAACTGCTATAAAAATAAGCAAATGAGAGATTGCAAGATGTCAGAATAACACATGTATGCTTAAAACTGAGAATGACTGAACACTAATTTTAAATCTTGCCCTCTTTCAATTATTTATCATAGTCAGGGTTTGGGTTCAGGATTACCTTTATTTGAAAACCAACAAAGTTTAACACTTTGAACCAGATTAACCAAGTAAGTAAACTCTGTCATCAGCAAATGGAGTAGTCTCCTTCATTGAGAGTCCTATATCCGGGCAGTTGATTCTCTCCATTTTCTATTTTCCATTCCATGCTCCCTTTATTCCACCTGGTCCATCCATCAGCTGCATCCTCAATGGCACTGGATCTCTTGTACTAACATCCATAATGTACATATGATTTCTTAATAATTTGAGAATCTGAAATATCACCTTCCCCTTAGCTTCTTTGGATCAAAATTGTACCTAGAGTTCTACCACCAAAAAGTTAAGGTAAAAATGAAGAACACACAAAAGCTGTGCTGTTTAGCTAATGTAATTGAAACGCTACAACCTGGTCATCCTTCATTTGATCAATTTAAACCCCTTGTCATAAGGATGAAATGAAACTAGGATGGATGTTCATAAATTGATGATATGTCCTATTTTGAAGAAGGGAGGTGCCTAAAGGAAAACAATATAATGATTACAAAACCATTTAACACATTAACCCTTTATCTAGCCAGCTTTTCTCAAGTACTTTCAAGAATGGGTACTTATAAATACTGTGTACCTTGGCCCCAACATGATGATGTCATTGGTCCTCTTTGAGTACGAAGGATGAACAACAGCCAGATTTTTTTCAAGTACTTTCAAGAAAGGGCACTTATAAATACTGTGAGGATACCAGCATATAGAAAAGGGGTGTGTGTGTGTGTGTGTGTGTGTGTGTGTGTGTGTGTGTGTGTATTTCTTAGTGCACAGTAGAGTATGGTTGTCCATTTCATTGTTAATACTACTTTGGCTTTGTATTCCCAGAAGATATTCAACCCTTTTTCGAACACATCTAAATTGTTAGCCTATGCCATTTTTTGAGGTAATGAGGTCTATGTGCTTTATAGCTAAAAAAGTAACTTCAAGAAATTCTTTCTAATGTTTCAGGACTTTTTTTTATCATGATCTGAGACATCAAAAAAAAATTTTTTAAGAGCAAGAACAAATAGCAAACAAAAGAGGATTCTTTATAAAATCATGCATATTACTTGCTTTTTAACAAATTTACACACACAGACACACACACACATTCTACATTTTACTTTCAAAACTGTCCTTATGCGTTCTTCTTTCTGAACTTCATTGTTTTCTTGTGTATGTTTTTCAGTGTTACAGCGTCCCTCCTCCTCCTCCCCCTCTCCCTCTTCTTCTCTGTAACTATTGCTAACTTCCTCTCTCTTCTAATTAAAAATTCACAGAAAGAGGCAGGGGGGAACCTTGCAACAACTCAGCATAGTCAACCAAAACAAATCCACACAGTAGCCAAACCCAAAATTTTTTGTCTCTTGTCTCCATCACCTCTCTTTTAAGAAGGTGGTAACATATTTCCTCATAGGTCCTATCAAGACGTAGCTGATCATTGCAGTGATCAGAGTTCTTAGTCTTGCAAAGTTGTTTTTCTTAAAGACATTGCTACCCTTGTAGAATTGTTTTCCTGGTTTGGCTTGCTTCATTCTGCATCACTTCACACTATATAGGATTCTTGGAAGTCATCATTTTATTATTTCTCATGGCACAATAATGTTCCATTACATTCTTATACCACGTTTTGTTCAGCCATTCTCCATTTATCCAAGAGGCAGCCTAAGTCCCTCCTGCTTAGGTTCTAGATTTTTTTCTTTGTTATACACTTTTAATCCCCTCTCCAGACATTTTTTAAGTAATAGACATTTATTAATTGCTTACTATATGCCAGACACTGAGCTAAAGGATACAAAGAATGGCAAAAAAAACAAAACAAAACACTTCCTGCCCCCAAGGAGCTACATTGTAATGTGACTCTAAGGGAGCCAACATGCAAAAGATATATACAATGTAAATGGAAAATAATCTCAGAGGACAGGCATGCAGGAAGGAGGGGAGGCAGGACCAGAAGTTGCTATTTCATTTGCCTAGAAGGAAACCAGGGTGAGATGAGGTGAGAGAACATCCCATTAAAGGAGACTCCGAGGTGTCCAGACAGGTAGATGGCAAACCAGAAGAGAGCAACATCATGGAGAGGAAGAAACATCACAGAGCTGAGGATAACTGACAGTGTCAGAGCCGGGGAGGTGCCAAGAGCAGAGACCATTGGATTTGGCAATAGAGGTCATTGGTGAGAAGAAAGGATGTGGAAGCGCTAAGTATAGGTGGCTTTCTCAAAGAGTTTAGACAAGAATGGGAGGAAAAATAGAGGGCAATAGCTAACTGGAGGTTTGGATTAAGTGAAGTTTTTGTTTTTTGTGGTTGGGGAAAACATTGACATGTTTGTAGGCATCAGGAAAACAGCCATAAGTCAAGGAGAAATTGAAGATAAACTAGAGGATGGGAATGATAGTGCATGTAATGTGCCAGAGAAGATGGGCTGGAACGGTATCAAGGGTGCATGTAGAGGTGTTTTTCCAGAGGATGTTTCCTATATGAAGAAATAGAAGACACGATTCCTACCCTCATAAAATCTATAGTCTAATAAGCTTTGCAACAGGTCAAAGATAAGGGCACTATTATCTACAATCATACTGGCATAGACTATTATCACTATAGAAATTCAGATGTGCTTAGTTTTCATTCATGTAAGAGCATAAATCCTTTTGTATTCTCCCCAGTGTTTAGTACGAGGCACTATATTCAATCTCTTGGTATAAGCATAAAAATTCAGATTAGTCACCAGGTATTCTCTTTTCCATTTCTTTTTGTAGGTATTACAAGACTAGATGATCAGATCTTCCTTAATAGGAACCCTGGTGTTCCCTCAGTGGTCAAATTCCACCCCTTCACTCCTTGCATAGCTGTGGCTGATAAAGACAGCATTTGGTAAGGGTCATGATAACTACTCTCCTGAGTTCATTAAGTATTAACTAAATATTAACTTCCACATGGTTTAACTTTACATTTGAGGGATGCTGATATTTTGCATACTTAATCTACATCTCTGAATGTGGGACTCTCCTGTTTTATTCAAACGGGGGGGGGGGCGGTCCTCAAAAATTGACAAGCTATCCTTCACTCCTTTTTCAATCTCTTGAAGGTTGAAAACATCTTCTCTGTTGTTCTTGACTACTGTTGAATTACAGAGGGGTGAAGCCTCAAAGTAATAACTATGGATTAATGGACAGTGAATCAGATGTTATGTTTTTGAGATGTGTTACTTTTATACTGTATATAAAGATAAAGTGGTTTCCTGGTTTTACTGTACATATAATAGTCTCATCAAGACTAGATTTGTAATAGAAAGACTTGTAATGGGGATTTAATCTTATTACTTCCTCTGCAAAAGCAAGAGATGTTAGAGAAAGTCATTAATTAAAAAAAAAAAAAAACATTCAAATGCCCGAAGGAGAAAAACAAGTTTAATTTGTAATAGGTATAAACCTTTGTAATTGAGAAGGTACTGATTTAATAGAGATTTCTTTGTAATGCTAATAAAACAAATGCAGTTCTCACTTTTTTTTTATTTTATCTTTATACTCCTTAAGTTTTTGGGACTGGGAAAAAGGGGAGAAGTTGGACTATTTCCACAATGGAAATCCTCGCTACACAAGAGTCACTGCCATGGAGTATCTGAATGGCCAGGACTGTTCATTGCTACTGACAGCCACAGGTAAGCCGCATTCCACTTGGTCAAAGAAATGGGAGCAGGGGATAGGAAAGTATTACTTCAGGGGCATTAGCAGGTGCACTTGGAGGCTTGGGACCCTGAGACTCCTGAGTTGTAGTGGTAGCCAGGCTTGCTATTTCAGGAAATCTTTTGTCCTGATTGTATTTCTTCTTTTCATAATGAAAAATAAATATCGATTGGAGATTATCATCATAAAATGCTAAAAGAGAGAAATTACTTCAACATCAAATATCATTTAAAGGCAGAAACTTAGCCTATATGTTTTAATTACCCTGGGTTTGACATATTGTAAGACTTTCCCCAGGGCAGGTAGATGCACAGGTGGATAGAGTACCAGACATGGAGTCTAGCCTCAGACACTTACTAGCCGTGTGACTCTGGACAAGTCACTTAACTTTGTTTGCCTTAGCTCCTCATTTATAAAATGAGCTAGAGAAGAAAATGGCAAGCCACCCTGGTATCTTTGCCAAGAAAACCCCAAATGGGGTCACGAAGAGTCGAACACAACTGAAAAGACTGAACAACAAGAAGATTTTCCCCAACAGTCTGTTTCTGCTAAACCATCAATACCAGTTCTTGTCATCGCCCAGAAATAGAAAGTGCAACTTCATTTGAATTGTTATTATTGAGTACTCCTCTAAACTAGCCTGGAGTGGGAACTGCTTACAGAGGAAAAGACCAAGAAGTCTGTGCGCAGATTCAACACAACGAAATGTCAGTAGGCATTAAGAGAGATGTATGCCATTTCTATGCTACACTATTAAGCTACTGGCTAGACTAGGAGAATGAGTGTTTGTAGGGATGATTCCGGTATCAGAGACTGTAAGAGGAGAATATGATGGGGGTAGGAGCTAAAACATAAGAGTGATGCAAGCAAAAAAAAAATGAGGTGAAATCTGGGGAGATGTTTACTGTCCATGGAAATAAAAATGAAGAAATACAAGAAACTAGAGAGAAAAAGCCTAAGACAATAATTATGTGAAGTCAGATAAGAAAAGTGTGAAACAATAATGTCAGAAGTTATAAAGAAGTCCTGGAGAAAATAACCAATGATCAAATCATGGGGACGTTTTTATTGACCTTTGTGCAGATTATTGATGTAAAATGTCACATGAAGAACCTTAATTGAGGGATTGGAAAGGAATCAAGGAAGGAGTTTGAGAAAATGAATGAAAAGCAGGTTGGAGTGGATGACATACTCTAGGACACAGGCAGAAGACTTTTTTTTTTCCATCGAGGCTCACTGACCAAAGAGGTTTAAAAAAGGGTCAGAAACAAAAGGCAATATATTTTTATTTTTCTTAGAGAAACCTAAGATACTTGATTCACTCACAAGTTAAAAACTGAACCACTCAGCACACATTCTTTGAGCAGAACTATTCTAATAACTGAGAAAGATACAGAAGATATTGTCCCTGCCCTCAGGAAATTTAGTCTGCTGGTAAAATTAAGCTATATATAACTAACAGTAATACCAAGCATAACCTGATGAGAATAATAACAGCTAACCTTCATATAGCACCTCCCGCTTTGCAAAGCACTTACCAGATATTCATGAGAGAAACAATTTAAGAGCCAGGAGTATTATAAGAGTTCCCAAAAGGAAGAAAAATCATTTCTAACTGGAATTATCAGGAAAACTTCATGAGAAAGATGACATTTAAACTCAGTCTTGAAGAATGGGTAGGAATTTAACAGAGATGGAAAGAGGGAATTCCTGGCATAAGAAACAGTGGACTGGAGGTGAGAAGGTATGGGACATATTCATGGAATCTGTCAAATCCCACTTTCACATAGAGTAGGTGAAGCTGTATGCTGTGAAATAGATAGGAAGGTAGACTGAAACTCACTTATGGAGCCATGAATCTCTGGCCAGAGTTTCTACTTTGTCTAGTAGGCAGTAGGAAGCCATTGATGCTTTTTGAGCAATGGAGTCTCATGATCATCATGTATATTTGGAAAGTTAACCTGGTAGAGTTTGATTAAGGTTAGATTAGAAAGCAGAAAGACCAATTAATAGACCTCTGCCATAGTTCTGGAGGAAGGTATTAAAGCGAGGAGGAGGTCTAAAAAAGAGGGAGGAATCAAAGAACTTTTAACTACAGTTTGGAGCATACATTTTTAGAAGAATAGTGGTAACTATTAACAGAAATCGCTAAGACAAGAGGAGGAGCCGATTTGGGAAGATGACGAGATGGGATTCTGTTCCAGAAATGTTTCTTAAAGGTAGACCAGTCTCGCTAGGCACTAGCACAAAGAAAGACAAAGACCAAACCAAGAAGTCCTGGCCCTCAAGGAACCTTAATTCTCCTGGGAAGATATAACATTACATGAAGAGACAGATTGAAAAATGAGAAAGCACTACTAATCCAAAGGGATCACAGAAGAGTCCACTAAGAAATAAGTATTCTGACAGCTGGACCTGAGGAAGGAGTTCATTCTACATACAGAAGAGAGCTTATGGAAATACACAGAGCATGTGAAGGGGAGTAATGTCAAATACATCAGGAAAAGTAAACTGAGGCCATATTGTGGGATGCCTTGAATGCTAGATTGAAGAGTTTCTATTTTAGACTAGGGGCAAGAGAGTCATTAAAAGTTTTGTTGTTCTTCTTGTTTTTAAGAGTAATATGATCTGACTTGTCTATAAAAATTATTTTGGCTCATACATGGATAAGTTAAATAGGGTAGGGACTAGAAGCAGAAAGAGCAACTAAGGAACTATGTACAGCAGTCCATGCAAGGCGGGGCGGGGCGGGGCGGGGGGGGGGGGGCGCCAGTGACAGTGTAAGTGAAGAGGAGAAGGAAGTGAAAAACATTGTAGAATTACAATTGGATATGAAGTGTGAAGAAGAGGGGACAGCCAAGGATGACTTTAAGGTTCCAAACCTGGATGAGTAAAAGATAGTGATGCCCTCCATAAAAAGAAGGAAGTTTGCAGGGGAGGAGACTTTGGGTGCAAAGATGATGAGTTCCATTTTGGTCATGTCGAGTTTCAGATATTTTTTCAAAACTTTAGCTGTTTTAGAGGAAAAGAAAGCTATTGAGAGATTGTGGGAATGAGAACAAAATGGGGTGGAAGTAAACTGCTTTTTTGCTAATTTGGACTGTGTGCTTCAGAATAGATTGAATATTTAAATATTCATTGCTCTTCAGTTTATCATATTCTCAAGAACCTTTTAAGGCTCTACCACGAAATCTTTAACCACAACAGTCTACTACCATATAAGAATTTTTTTCTCTGGACTACAGCAAGCATGACCAGAACAATTTCACCTCACGGACTAGATGAAATCAGCTTGAGATTACGTTTTGGAGTTTTCCCATTACTAATATAGGAAGTGGAAGTGAGAGTAGACAGAGGAAAAATATGAAATGGTGATTGGAAAAGATAATTAGTCAAGTCAACAAGCATTTATTAAATGCCTACTTTGTGCCAGGCACAGTGGTAAGTAATAGGGCTACAAAGAAAGGCAGAAATAGTCCTGTCCCCACAAAGGAGCTCATATTTCTAAGGGGAGAGACAGCATGCAAATGACTAGGAACATACATGAAATATACAGGGCAAATTGGAGTTATCTCAGAGGGAAAGCACTAACATTGGAGGAGATTGAAGAAAGTGTGATTTGATCTGAGTCTTGAAGGAAGCCAGGAGGCAACGATGATGAAAGAGTACTCGAGGCATGGGACAGCCAATGGAGAGGCACAGAGTCAAGAAATGGAGGGTCCTATGAATGAAGTAGCAAGAAAGCCAGTGTCCCTGGATTGTAGAGTACGTGAAGTGTAAGTGAAAGTAGAAGTGAAAGTGTAAGAAGTCTAGAATTGTAGGAAGGGGCCAGCTTGGGATAAGCTTTAAAAGCCAAACAAAGTATTTTATAATTGATGTTGGAGGTAATACGAAGTCACTGGAGTAGAGCAGGAAGGGGGTAGGGAAGGAGTGAAGGGTGAAGAATAGCAAGATAAAACCTGTGCTTTAAGATTACTGGCAGCTGAGTGTAAGACTAGACTGGGGTGGGGAGAGACTCCAAGCAGCAGGAGAAAGGGGGACGTATATGAGAAATGTTGGGAAGGTAGAAACGACAGAACTTGGCAACAGATTAGATATGTTGAATAAGTGAAAGTGAAAAGTTCAAGATGTCACCCAGTTGTGAGCCTGGATGCCTTAAAGGATGGTAGTAGCATTGACAGTAATATAGAAGTTAGGGGGCAGCTAGGTGGCGCGGTGAGTAGAGCACTGGCCCTGGATTCAGGAGGACCTGAGTTCAAATCCAGCGTCAGACACTTGAGACACTTACTAGCTGTGTGACCTTGGGCAAGTCACTTAACCCCAATCGCCCTGCCTTCTCCCTTGCAAAAAAAAAAAGAAGAAGTTAGGAGGTAACTTAAGAGAAAAGATAATGATTTCTGTTTTGGACGTGTTGAGTTTACATTTTATGCAACATCTGTTTAAGATGTCCAGAAGGTAAGTAGAGATGCAAGAAGGGAGGTCAGGAGAGAAGAATAATGAGATAAATAGATGTAAGAATCATCAGCATAGAGATGCTGTTGAGAATAAGATAATATGTAGAGAGAAGAATACCCAGGGATAGAGCCTTGACACGTGCCTATAGTTAGCCACCGTGACTTGGATGAAGATTTAGCAAAGGAGACTAAAAAGAAGTCAGATGGGTAAGAGGAGAACCAGGAGAGAGCAGTATCATGAAGACAAGAAAGGATGGCAGGGAAGAGCTTGATTCACAGTGTCAGAGGTTTCAGAGGTCAAGAAAGGATGGAGGTTAAGAAAAGGCCATTAGATTTGGCAAATAAGAATTGACTTTGGACAAAGCAGTTTCAGTTGAATGATAAGGTTGGAACTTCAGCTGACAAAGGTTTAGAAGAGAGAAGAGGTAGTAAAAGCACTGAGAATAGATAACTTTTTCAAGGCTTTTAGCAAAAATTGGGGTGGGACAGACAGTAATTAGCAGGGGTGTTCAGATAAAGTGAAGGTATTTAATTTATTGTTCTTGAGGGTGAGGGAGACATGTTTTGTGATTTTTCTCCAGCTTCATTCGACAGCACATGAAGTATATGAGCAAAGGCAGTAGAGAATGGAGTAACCCAGGGTTGGGGCTCAGCAAAGCATGATCCGTAATAGGATAAGAGGTCAAGGGTCTTGAATATAGAGGATAATGTATAGTTGAATTGATTGACCGAGAGTGCTATAGAGAAGAGACAGTCATGTCAGCAAAAGTGTATTTTAGTGTAGGTGGGACTGCAGCATCCCTTTAAAAATCAAGAGAGTACTTATAAGAGGAGGACAGACTAATGGTGAGGGTGGGGGAAAAACAGGATAAACTAAGTGTGCTTAGCTGAGGAGAGGAATTCAAGTCGAAAGAGAAGTCATTGAGAAGTCAAAACCAAGGTGAAGGAAAATGGATATGAAGAAGATCAGGTTAAGATTGGAACAAGAATATTTCATTTAGTTGAACAAACGTTTACTAAAGGTGCCTGCTGCATGATCTCATTTTTTCCAAAGTGTGAGGTGAGATTATCAGCTACAATGGGCAGAGGCCTTGGACAGTTCAAGGTACCCAAATCACCAAGCGTTTTGTGAGGAAATGAATGAGTTCTGAATAATGCAAATACAAACAAGGAAATTGAGCCAGTGAACAGGCAAGAGGCTGAAAGAAACACACACACGAGGTTTTTTTCTTTCGATGTTCTATTTGGCTTTAAGCCATAAAGGCTAGCCATCAGACTTTGGCTATGGCAGACATTCATCATAACTGCTCTGATGGGCTTCTATGAAAGTGAGGCCATGGGAAAGGTGTGTCTTCACTTAACAAAGGAAATCCTGAAGGATTAGTTTCCTCTACTCAGTAGACTCTGAGAACTGACAATAGTGTTCTCAACTCAGTTTTTTAATCATGACGGTCCAGCTGGTTTCACTTGTTTCCATCATTGAAACTACTATTTGTGTGTTGAGCATAATTAAACAATGTGGGAAGGGGATGCGAAAGGGCATGAAGACTTTTTTTCCTTAGAAATGATTGATTTTTTTCTTAACATATAAAAAGTTAACCTCGAGAGGAGCAGAATAGGCAAAATGAAGAGTGTACTGTTCAGAGTCTGGGCTTTATCATAGTTCTTCTTACAGGTTGAAGGATTTTAGAACTAGTGCTTAAATACTAATAAGAAAGAAGGAGTAGTCTCAGGTACTAGACAAGCTAGAATTGGTTCAAGGACCTGTTCTGTAGTTAACTAGGTGTGTTTGCCCATGAAAAGGAAAATAATAATGCACTCTTACATTATCCTTGCAGGATGATTTTTTTTTGCTGGGTTGCAGAGAGAGGAGTATAAAGAAAAGGAAAAAAGGGACAAATCAAGAAGGCTAGGTCCATTTCTTCATCGGTCAGTCTACCAAATAGGGTGACATTCATTCTTTTTCAGTGACACAGGTCATTTGACTTCCTATCTCTCCCCCAAAACTCCCAAATAGGGCCTGAGGGAGACAGTGCCTTTGACATCCTTCTCTTTTCTTTTTCAGATGACGGTGCCATCAGAGTGTGGAAGAATTTTGCAGATGTGGAAAAGAACCCTGAGATGGTGACTGCCTGGCAGGGGCTCTCAGACATGTTACCAACAACAAGAGGTAGGTCTGCATGGAATTTTTTCTAGAGTCTGAAGCATATCACCCAAGAATGCCTTTCCAGAGCTGGATGAAGTGATCCATTCCTCCTCCAGCAATATCCCTGTCAGTAGTGTCTGGTTCACTTTGGGATTTCCTGGTAACACAAAACTAACCTGTTTCTCTGTCAAAATCACTATAGAATGTGATAAACATAACTTAAGAGTGTTTTGGTGTGGTTTCTGTCAGTATCTCAGTCCTCCAGCATTGATGTGCTCACTCACCTGTTTCATTGATGCCTGGAAAGTAATGTCATTGTCTTTGGTGTGGCTTAAAACTGAGATGGGTGTTTTCTAGGAGGAAATGTTTCCTGATGATTAGCACCAGGAGAGAAGAATCAAGCTTTTCCAGGTTTTCATCTGTGCTGTCTTGGATCACTCACAGATTCCTAACTTGTCATGAACATTCTTCAGTACCTCCGAAAAGCAGTTATTTCAGCACTGTGGTTACTCTTTCCAGTGATGCAAATGACAGTCTCTCCGTTCTTTATTAGATAATTCCATGAGTTTCTCTGGCTAAAAATATTCATCACCTACTAGCCAACTCTCTGATAATGACCTCTCCAAACTTAGCTAGACTGGACTTCAGACAATAGTCTATTTGACTTATACCCAAAGCCTTTCCAGCTTGGTAAGACCTTACCTTTGGTAAGAACTTATGCTTCACTAGACTAGACTTTAAGAACCCTTGGGGCAGCTAGGTGGCGAGAGCACCAGCCCTGGAGTCAGGAGGACCTGAGTTCAAATCTGGCCTCAGACACTTGACACATGTACTAGCTGTGTGACCTTGGGCAAGTCACTTAACCCCAACTGCACTGCCAAAAAACAAAAAAAAAAATTTTTTTTAAAAAGAACCCAAAGCCATCTCTATTTGAGTAGAGGAGTCATAAACAAGCCATTTTATATGTCTTTACAGCTATGTTTTCCAATTTTTAGAACAAAAATAAAAGTCCATATTGGTGCTACCAAAATGCAAAATGATTATCCTAGGTACATTCATATTTGCACCATAAGACCCAAAGAATAAGTGTAGCTGACTACTTGCCTGCCTTGAACTAGTGGGGAACAGTATTCCTGTTCTCTAAATTTAGTCAGTCTGATTACAGCTGACTACTTTCCCCATCACTCTGGATCACCTGTTTGTGTTTTGCACAGCATTGCATGCTGCATGTCAACTCATTGCCTGTGTCCAAATTAGGGCATAAATTAGTCGTTTCTAGTCTGCTGTTTCCTGCAGGTTTAAAGATATGGAGGAACAGCACAATTCTAGTCTGTTTTTCACCTAAAACCAGCTTAGATAAGGAAATAAAATGCTGTCAATTCATTTAGAAGAGGCTATGACAAAGTCTAGGATATAAGAACAATTGCAACTCTTGCTTTAGGACATAAGTGGTATTTTCTTTGCTTTCTTTGTTCAAGGACCCATGTGTGTGTTAGCAGCATTTGTTTCTGAATGTAAGGCTTAGGCTATTATCTGTTGATATCTATTAATAGGCTTTCATCCACTAGATGAAGTAATTGGAGTATGAGAGTTATCTCCTTTTTAAGATGATCCCTAGGCTAATCCTAATTTTTTTTTAAACATCCGAAAAAAATCCTTTCCCTCTTCCCTCTTATTCTCTCTATTCATTTATAGTTTCCACAACCAGATTTGATATTTAGTCTTACCTTTAACATGTTTCCTTTGATGGCTTTCCTCTTTCAGGGGTTATTCTTGCTTTTAATTAAAGGAATGCTTCCATTTGTTCATACTGTTCTTGTCTTTTTTAATAGATTCTTCTCTCTTTATTTTTGTGAAATCTTGCCATTAAAAGGTACCAATCTAACTTGTTCTTATATCTGATGGGAAGAGCCAGATGCCACGAGCCTTCTGAATCAAAGGGGAGCTTTTCCAAAGTGGGCCTCATTGCAAATCAGAAAAACTTCACTTTGTCTTGATATCTAATTCCGCTAGAGCCACTCCCAACCAATATTCTTTGCAAAGAGATTTTAAGAGCATGCTGGAGGTGGTAATGGTCAAATATACTTGTTGAGGAACTTGGAACCAGTAGAGGTAACAGAGCAGAAAACTTTGATTGGCCTACCTAATTTCTAACTATTCAGGCTAGTTAGCCTTTAAGATGCTGTGAAGAAGTCCTTTTCAGACTTTTTATCTCACAGCTAACAACCCTTTACCCCATTAGGTATTTGTGCCATAGCCAAATGACCCTTCTCTGTGCTCCAAGGGTAGGACAGAGCTCCTTCCTGGAGAAGGTGAAAGTGCTCAAAGAGCACCTACCTGCACTCCAGTTTGTAAGGAAGAATAGATTATTCCTGAAAGAAACAAAATCCAACACACTGGATGGCAGAATCAGTAGTGAAGTGTCTTTAAAGCTTTAGGGTAGAGCATGGATCTGTAGCTAACAAAGTAAAATTCAGTAGAGATAAATGTAAAAATCTTAACCTTGGACACAAAAAACAAAGTCAAGCATAAGATGGGGGAAAGATCTGAGGGTTTTGTTGGACTGCAAGATCAGTATAAGTCATCAGCGTGATACAGTAGCCGCAACAGCTAATG
Source organism: Trichosurus vulpecula (assembly GCF_011100635.1). Classification (NCBI taxonomy): domain Eukaryota; kingdom Metazoa; phylum Chordata; class Mammalia; order Diprotodontia; family Phalangeridae; genus Trichosurus; species Trichosurus vulpecula. The sequence goes on along the minus strand of NC_050576.1, from coordinate 216,953,648 downwards.
CTAAATTGAGTTTCATTAAGAGGAGTATATTTTCCAGGATTAGGAAAGTAATGGTCCCACTGCACTCTATCCTCATCAAACCATCTTGAGTACTGTGGTCAGTTATGAGAATTAAGAAGGACATTGATAAGCTCAAGAGAGGAAGGGCAACAGGATGTGAAGGGCCTTAAGTCTATGTCATGAAGATCATTTGTAGGACCTTGGCATGTTTAGTCTGGAGGAGACCCATGTGGATGTCATCACTGTCTTCAAGTATTTGAACACTTGTCATGGAGAAGAAGAATCAGACTGTTTTATTCCAGAGGGCAGAACTAGGACCTCTGGGTGGAAGTTGCAGATTTAACCTTAATGTTTGGGAAAAACTTCCCACCAATTAGAAGTAACCAAAAGTGAAATACTTTGCCTTGAGAGACGATGAGTTTCCCCTCCTTAGATGTCTCCAAGCCAAAGCTAGATGATAGTTATCGGCTGTGTTGTGGTAGGCATTCCTTTCATGTTGGACTAGCTGGCTTTTGACTTTAACTTTAAAATTCTATGATAATGAGTTCTATTTGAAGATGTTTTCTGTTTGAGATGCCTTTGGGACATTCAGTTCAAGATATCCAACAGTTTGTGATGCAAGAATGGTGCTCAGAAAAGAGAGTAGAGCTAGATCTAGGAGTCATCTGCATAGATGTGATCATTGAAGCCATGGGACTGATGAGCTCACCAAGTAGAATATAGAGAGGAGAGGGATCAGATAAAGTCTTAGAGAACACCTTCCCTCCCCTCCCCCCAATCAAGGATGTGATATGGATGGTAAACCAGCAAAAGAGACTGAAAAGTTCTCAGAGAAGTAAGATGAAAACCCAGAGATGAGAAAATATCCAGGAGAGGCTGGTCAACAGTGTCAAATATAGTAAGACAGGTCAAGAAGTATGAAGACTTGGGGAGGGAGTTCAGGAGGGAGAGCCAAATTGCAGAAGTTTTAGAAGAAAGTAAGAAGAGGGGAAATGGAGAAACCCAGTATAGATAGCTATTTTCAAGGCTTTTGGCTGAAAGAGGGAGGAGAGAGGTGCATGGCTAGCTACCAGGGATGATTGGCTCTAGTGGGGATTTTTTAATGACAGGATAGAATTGGGCATGTTGGGAAGCAGCAGTGAAAGAAATAATTAATAAAGAAATACTAAAGACTAGTAAGAGAGCATGCATGCAAGTGAGTAATTTTGCTGGACAGTTGGTAAGGTATAAGATCAAGGGTACATATAGAGGAATTGGCAAGAAAAAAAGTCCAGTTCTTCATTAATAACTGGGGTAAAAGGGGATTTGAGGGAGTGGTATTAAGGGTTTGTGGTGTCATGAGGACAGCATGAGAGAGTTTGTGGACTATGACCTCGATTTTCTTGGGAAGTAATGAGTTCAGGACTTCAGCCAAGAGGATTCTTGAGGGGGGTGAAAGGTGAATGGGGGCTTTGAGCAAAGAAGAAAAAGTTTTGGAAGGAACTATTTTGAAGAATAGAGGAGTAAATGAATTGCAATACTGCAGTGAAGACTCAGTTGAGTTTATATAACATAAATTTATAATGGACCCCACGGTCCTGAACTGGGACCTATTTATTGTCTAGAGGAGTGACATAGTTAGAGTCGCAGTTCAGGAAAATCATTTTGACAGCTGTGTGAAGAATGGATTGGAGTGCAGAGAGACTTGAGGCTAGGAGACCAATTATGAGGCCCTTGAAATAGTGCAGGCCTGAACTAAGTGGTGACTTTATTAGTAAAAAGAAGGAGGTCAGAATTGAGAGATGTTGGGGAAGTTAAGAAGGCAGAAATTGGTACCTAATTGGTTGAGAGAGAATGAAAATAACAGTGAAGTTATAAACCTGGGAAAAGGACTTTACAGTAGCAAAGCTCAGTAGAGGGAAAGGTTTAGGGAAAAGGTAATGTTTTGTCTTAGACATGTTGAGTTTTGAGAGGTACTCTTAAAAAGCAATGACTTCCTCCACAAGTCTGATACTTTCTCTAATTTTATTTTTATTTTATGAAATTATAAAATTATGAAATTTTATTTTATGAAATTAATTTATGAAATTTATTTTATTTTATGAAATTCACCTAAGTCACCAGCATCAAGTAACAATAGCTCCCCATTAATATCTTACTTCTTGAAGAGCCCAAGAATTTAGAGCAGGTTATAACTACTAAGGATTTTGATTTCTTACCACCCATCTCCCTTTAGTACAAACTCTCTCCCTCCTCATTCTGAATACATGCCATATTATGTGAACAAAGAAGCAGAGCTGGGTGTGGCAGAGTCATTGGTGAAATGAATAAGGTCATCTAGGAATGTCAGAAAGTGGGATAATATGCTGGGGCAAGAGTGCTTAGAAGAGCCATTTCTGATCTTGGGTACTTTTCACACACCCCTCTTTTGTTGGGGGTGGAGGGTATGATAATCTCTTCACTTTAAAGGAGCACATCAGAATGGTATTTTCCAAGGAAGGGCAGACCCTTGAGGGACTTTAGTAAAGTTCAGGGAATAACTTTTCTGAAGAAACCATTTGAAAAAACCTTCTTTAGAAAGCTAGAAAGCATATTCTCTAGAAAGCATATTCATTTTAGAAGGAGCAGTGGAAAGAAGGCTTATCTAAACTTAAGGAGATGTGAGTCCTCTCTCCGCCTCTGCCACTGACTAGCAGTATATCTTCGGACAAAATTCACTTTGCGTCTCTGGCTCCATTTTCTTTTGCAGAATAATAAGAAACTATTAAATCTCTAAATTGACTAATAGTGATGATAATATAATATTAAATCTTAGATTTGAATCTGGAAGGAACTCTTCTTTTTGCAGATGTAAATAAGAGGAAACAGAAGTCCAGGCATATTAAGTGACATAGCCACAGTCATACAAGCTAGAATTCAAACCCAGAACCCCTGACCCAAATCCAGCACCCTGTCACCTTTGTTCTGTAGGATCCCTTCCAATTAATGAAAGTAAACATAGTCCTGTTTTAGTGATGCTTCCTCTGTCCTTAGGTTTTAATGGACAATGGTATTAACATTGTTTTATTCTCAATTTCTGCTCCATTTGTCATACATTTCTTTCCCTCCTACATCTGAATCCTTCCTTTGCCCACCCATGAAGTTCCAGGTTTTCACCTCTGATTTGATCATTACAAGATCACTGGGTTGTAATCCTTGAAAGAGATTAAGTGGTGGAAGCAAAAAAGGATTCTACAGACACACATACCATGTCCTCATGCACCCAGGATCTCACCACTACCAGCAAGTGTTCCCCTCCATAATCAAAAACTGATATTCCTCTATCTGACTGTAACCTCCTAGCATTCCATCCCCTATGTCTAACCTCTTCTAAAGCTCTTCTTCACCTTCCTCAGGACTTCCAATCCTTACTCTATCATCATTTTCTCTTCCCTCCAACTTTGACCCTGTAGTTTACCAAGCCAACTCTATATGGTCTTCTATGCTCAAATCCCTTGCCCCATTGCCTGTCACCACTCATGCCTTGCCAAACTTTGGCCTTGGAGTACTCCCACCGTCTTTCTCCTCCCCTCCTACTCACATAACCATGGTGACTGGCTACATTATTAATTCATATTACCCAGATTCAACTAGGCCCCCATGGCAGTGAGGCAGTTCCTCCCAAACTGATTCCCTAGCTCACTCCTCACCAAAGCTTTTCCAGACCTTTCCTTCTGTCCTTCAGCAAAGGACCGCACCTCGTAACTTTACTGAAAATATTGATGCCATTCAACACAAGCTCCCTCTTTCCCCTTTCTCTTCATCTCAAAACCCCTAGGCTTCATTTCCTACTCTCTTTATATCCCCTAAGTTCTAACTATAAAATTCTCCTTACCCTTGCCAAGACACATCTACACGTGTCCTCAAACCCATCCCCTGCCATCTTCTCCAGCCAATTATCTATCACCTCAGTCATCCCCTCTCTAATCTTCGGTCTTTCACAATTCTAGCCCATCCTTTAAAAATAACTTTCAATAGAACCTTTCATCCCCTTAAGCTATCATAAGATAAGCACTTGGTCTCTCAGGTTTGTAATCTTGATGTTAGCCTCTACTCCTCACTCTCCCTCACCCTGTATATCCAGTCATTTGCCAAATCTTACAGTTTCTACATCTACAACATCCCTCACATTTGACCCCTTTTCTCTATCCTATTAGTTGATACTGTTCTACCACCTGCCAGTTCAAGTCCTCATCACCTCTCACTTAAGAGTATTAACTCAATCTCCTAATTGCTCTCCTTGCCTTAAATCTCTCCCCATTCTAGTTCATATTCCACATAACTGCCAAGGTGATTTTCCTTGAGTAAATATCTGATTGTGATTCCCCTACTCAGTCAGTTCCAGTAGGTTCTAGGAGAAAATGCACTGTCTTCTATGTAGCTTTTGATGTCCTTCACCACATGTCCCCAACTTTTATTTCCAGTCTCATTGCATATTACTCCCTTTCCTGAACTCTGATGTCTGAGTAAACTGCAGAGACCTTCCTCTTTAATATAGGCTGAGCCATGAATGAAAATTCATGAAGCTGGGAATACAGATTGGGCACATGTTGTAAAGGAGGTTTTAAAGCTGAACAGAGGGACTAGAACAACCCTCTTTTATCTCCATGCCTTCATACTGCTAGCTATGTCCTGCATCTGTCTTCCCCTGCACCTCATCATTTGTATTTCTTCCAGACACAGCTCAAACACCACCTTCTGCATTAAACCTTTCCACATTTTGTAGTTAATTATTTTGTATTTATGCTCTTCATATTTATTTTGAGCATCCTTTTTTGTTCTTGTTTTCTCCTGCATTAAACTGTAAGTCCCTGGCTAATGGAGAGTTTTATTTATTATATTTGTATCTTCAGTGCCTATCAACAATGTCTGTGCCTAACACATGGTAGGTACCTAATAGATACTTGTTGATTAACTAATAAGGAGAGATAACAGAAGAGCCTTTCTTCAGCAAGATGGTGGCATGAGCCCAACTCCCCTACACACACCACCCTAAGATAACACTCTGTGCCTTACATAAAAGAAGAAAGAGAAAGGAAAAGAGCTCTCACAGGAAAACAAACAGCAAATATGAAGGATTGAGTAAAATAAAGAGTCACCAATGTAATGAATAAAAGAAATCCAGGACAAATCTCCAGAAAGAAAGAACAAAACTATAAGAGCAAGAACCTACACATTTAGAGTCATAATAAGAGATATAAAGGAAAAACCACTGGAAATAACATTCCTGATAGAAGAATTCAGAATTATGAGGATTGACAAAGTAGTACTCTACCTACTGGTGGTGGAAAAATCTTAGTGAAGCAGTAGAGTCTCTGATGAGTAGAAGGGCTCTGAGGTGGTAAAAAAAAAAAAAGCATAAAATTAGAAGAACCAGCAATAAAACCAAGCCAGAATGGCAAACCTGGAAGACTACAGATCTCTACAAATCAAAACAACAAAGCAAGAGAAACAAGCTTGGTAAGAATTATTGGTTCCAGAGCCAATATGGTGGCTGGAAAGCAGTGACCTGCCTAAAGCCCTACCCCAGGACCCTCCAAACACCTATGAAAAATGGCTCTGAACAAATTCTAGAACTGTGGAACCCACAAAATAGCAGAGGGAAGCAGGGCTCCAGCCCAGGACAGCCTGGATGGTCGCTGGGTAAGGTCTGTCGCACGGAGCTGGGAGCAGAGCAGAGCCCAGCGTGGGCAGAGGCAGGACCAACCAGACTGAGAGCCAGGCAGAACAGGCTATAGGGCCCTGAATCAGTGAGCTGTGGCAGTTACCAGACTTCTCAACCCACAAACACCAAAGACAACAGATAAGGTTACTGGGAAAAACTGCGGGGACAGAGTGAAAACAGTTTGCAGTTCGGCCACTGCCCCCGGGGTCAGTGGAGGTGGTACAGCTCTGAGGAGCTACAGCTGCGGTTGCTTCTGGCCCCAGGCCCACCTGGTGGGAAGAGTTAAGTGGCAGATCAGAGTGGGAGTGCAGAGCCTGCTTAAGATCTGAGTCCAGTCCGGGTTGGCGGTTCTTGGGGGAAGAGGAGCACTGGTGTGGCAGAGCTTGCTGTGTAGAAACAGTTCTGAAAACAGCAGTGCAGCCCCTCATGCTTGGGACAGAGTACTCTACAAGCAGTCATACCCCGACAAAAAACTCAAGGGTCAAGTAGTTGGCTGGGAACATGAACAGGCAGCGAAAACAGTCTCAGATTCAGACTCAGACTTTGGAATCTTTCTTTGGTGACAGAGAAGACCAAAAAGAAACCAGAAGAAGTCAACAAAGTCAAAGAGCCTACATCAAAAGCCTCCAAGAAAAACATGAACTGGTCTCAGGCCATGAAAGAGCTCAAAAAGGATTTGGAAAAGCAAATTAGAGCAGTAGAGGAAAAATTGGGAAGAGAAATGAGAGTGATGCGAGAAAACCATGAAAAACAAGTCAATGACTTGCTAAAGGAGACCCCAAAAATACTGAAGAAAAAACACCTTAAAAATAGACTAACCCAAATGTTGAAAGAGCTCCAAAAAGCCAATGAGGAGAAGAATGCCTTGAAAAGCAGAATTACCCAAATGGAAAAGGAGGTCCAAAAGACCACTGAAGAAAATACTACCTTAAAAATGAGATTGGAGCAAGTAGAAGCTAGTGACTTTATGAGAAATCAAGATATTATAAAACAGAACCAAAGGGATAAAAAAAAATGGAAGACAATGTGAAGTATCTCATTGGAAAAGCCATTGACCTGGAAAATAGATCCAGAAGAGATAATTTAAAAGTTATTGGACTACCTGAAAGCCATAATCAAAAAAAGAGCCTAGATATCATCTTTCAAGAAATTATCAAGGAGAATTGCCCTGATATTCTAGAGCCAGAGGGTAAAATAGAAATTGAAAGAATCCACAGATCAGCTCCTGAAAAAGATCCCCAAAAGGAAACTCCTAGGAATATTGTTGCCAAATTCCGGAGCTCCCAGATGAAGGAGAAAATACTGCAAGCAGCCAGAAAGAAACAATTTGAATATTGTGGAAACACAATCAGGATAACATAAGATCTAGCAGCTTCTACCTTAAGGGATCGAAGGGCTTGGAATGTTATATTCTGGATGTCAATGGAGCTAGGATTAAAACCAAGAATCACCTACCCAGCAAAACTGAGTATCATGCTCCAAGGCAAAATATGGACTTTCAGTAAAATAGAGGACTTTCAAGCTTTCTCAGTGAAAAGACCAGAGCTGAATAAAAAATTTGACTTTCAAACATAAGAATCAAAAGAAGCATGAAAAGGTAAACAAGAAAGAGAATTCATAATGGACTTACTAAAGTTGAACTGTTATGTTTACATTCCTACATGGAAAGATGATTATGTGTATAATTCATGAGTATTATTAGGGTAGCTGAAGGGAAAATATATATAGACAGAGGGCACTGGGTAAGTTGAATATGAAGGTATGACATCAAAAAAATCAAATTAAGGGATGAGAGAGGAATATATGGAGAGAGGAAGGAAGGGAGAGATAGAGTGGGGTAAATTATCTCGCATAAAAGTGACAAGAAAAAGTAGTTCTGTAGGAAGGTGAGGGGGAATGAGTGAGTCTTTCTCTCATTGGATTTCACCTGAGGAGGAAATAACATACACACTCAATTGGGTATCTTACCCCACAGGAAAGAAGGAGATAAAAAGGGGGGATGATAGAAGGGAGGGCAGATGGGGGAGGAGGTAATCAAAAACAAACACTTTTGAAAAGGGACAGGGTCAAGGGAGAAAATTGGATAAAGGGGAATAGGATAGGAAGGAGCAAAACATAGTTAGTCTTTCACAACATGAGTATTGTGGAAGAGTTTTGCATAATGATACCCATGTGGCCTATGTTGAATTGCTTGCCTTTTTAGGGAGAGTGGGTGGGGAGGGAAGAGGGGAGACAATTTGGAATTCAAAGTTTTAAAAGCAGATGTGCCAAAAAAAAAAGTTTTTGCATGTAAATAGGAAACAAGATATACAGGCTATGGGGCATAGAAATCTATCTTGCCCTACAAGAAAGTAAGGGAAAAGGGGATGGAAGGGAAGTGGGGTGACAGAAGGGAGGGCTGATTAGGAAATGGGGCAATCAGAATATATGCCATCTTTGAGTGGGGGGGAGGGTAGAAATGGGGAGAAAATTTGTAATTCAAACTCTTGTGAAAATCAATGCCGAAAACTAAAAATATTAAATAAATTTTAAAAAAAAAAGAATTATTGGTTCCTCAGAAAATACTTTAGAAGTCCATGTCTCCATATTCTAGGAAATAATATAAGAAAAATTTCCAGAGGTATTAGAAAGGCAGCCATGTGCAAATCTGAAGAATCCTCAGATGAAAGTCTTATATGCTTCCAAGGTAGAGAATTAATATACAGTGACCAACTGAAAAGGGAGGAGATAGGATTTCACAATACCATTTTTCATTTCTTGTTCTTGCTTCTTCATAAATGTCTTGGAGTAAAGCTCTTTGCCCTGGGCAGAGTCTTCAGTGATCTAAAGGTTCTCTAGCATTCTGATCATGCTCTGAGTTAGTGGCTAAGTAGCCTAGTTCAGAAGGTGATTCGATGCATTGATCTATGTCATAGATCTAATATTATGAGATGAGAGTGGCACTCTTTTCCAGTGGTCTTTGATATCAGGGAAAAAATATACAGAGTCTCTACATCATCACAGAAGCAGTTCAACCACATGCGCACATTGAGGACACAGTCTTGTTCATACTTTCCCGTGTACTCTTGAATTACTTACAAAAATCAAGAAGTGACTGGAGAATCAAAGCAGGTTTTTACTCAAGAACTTCCCTCTTCAGATACCCAGATTGTGGAGTGGAATTGGTTGATGAAACCACAATGAAGAGTCATTTTGGGAAGCAGTATCCTGACTTGAATTCCCTTAGGTCACTATCTGTTATTGTTCCAACTCTTAAAAGAGAAAGATCTCATTTCACAGAAATTGACCAGCAGAGAGCTATTTATTTTGACAGAAGGAGCCGCTTCATTTCCTCACCAAGCCAAGTCTTATGTGCCTCAACAGAGGTACTGCACTTAGAGTCGAATTCTACCACCCTGACATTTCTCCTGCTTTCTAGGAGGAACTGTTTGTTTGGTTGGGTATTTGGTTTTGGTTTTGGATTTTTTTTTGATGGTTTGGACTTAATCCGCTCCACTGCTGATTCCTCACCATAGATTTAGGTCCCCAAAACTGAGCATCTGTAAATTTGATTATCCCTGGACATACTCATTACTCCTCTTGTCTTTCAACCAAAGAACTTGCTCAGTCCCTTCAGCTCCTTGCTGGCCTTTGGCCCACCCTCAACTGTGGCCGAGTTGATGCTACATTTATAGAAGTTAATTAGATTGGCCATTTATGTTGCAGTTAGACATTACACATTCCACAGGGAAAAAATACTTGATAATCAAATCAATGTTATTAGCCAGAGAGTGTTAATCGTCTTCATGTTTGTCACGTAGAATGATTTCCTAGGCAGGCTGCCACAACTAAATCATTCCCTTCCCTTTGGGTAGAAGCATGTTGTGAACTTGAACATTCTCTTCTGCACTCATTCCACTTTTCTTTCTCTTTTGAGTTTCCCTTCTAATCTTGCTTTGTTTTGTTTTAATTTATTTTGCTTTGCCTGACCAACTTACCCTTAGCACCAATCCCGTAATCCCTATTTCCTCACAGGTCTGGCCCGAAGGGTTTCAATCTATCTTGACCGAAGTAAGCAGGGAGGTGAGTGCCTTCTTTCCTCTTACCTACAACCATCCAGGTTAATGGGGGAGACTGGGAGCCTGTCCTTGCTTTCGTTTTGTTGATTTTTAAAGTTAATTTTTTTGTTACTGTTCTTTTCACATCTTCTAGGTTCTTTTGCTACAGGGAGATATGGTTAAGGGATTTAGATTTGCTTCTTTTGCTTTATTCTTTATTACCTGTGTATAAGCTGGACAGACTTCTTGAATACTAGGATAAAGTTGACCAGTAGAGATAGGACATGTCTGAGTGAAGAAACTGGATAATTATAAGGGACTGAGAAGAAAACCCCACCTTCTTAAATGAGATTTGAATGTTTCATCTAATAGTGTGCTTTCTTTGGACTCTTTCAGAAGCACATGCCAGTGGCATTAAAGTTCCAGTCTTATCATCACTGCTCTGTGTGTGTGACACACATTTTTTTCTGCTTGATCTCCAAACACTGGACATTTTCTCTATATAAAAGGTGTTATTTTCATCCCCCCCCCCAAGCCACTTTTCCCCTAATATTTGAATGGACACATAAAAAAAAACCTGTATCCAAATCCAGTAATTTTGAATTGATTCATTATGAGTATATTCTTGTAAAATTATTTACAGATGAATGGAATATTCTAATTGGATTTAGATGTGACTTATTAGGAAGAACATAGCCATTGGAACAAATCTAGAAAGTGGTTTTTCCCACCTGTTCTTTCGAGTGGGCTCTGTATGGTTGAGGGGTTTCTTCCAGACTTAAGCACTAACTAAGCCATTTGAAATATCTGTTTCCATCAGAAAACTCCACGTATAAACATGGAATTTTTAAGTAATATTCTAGGTTACCAGAACATCTGAATGACAACCATAGCTGGTTAGAGAATTCTGAAACATGTTTCGTTAATTTTACATATTTAATTGTCATTCTACTGTATTTCTACTTGAAACTTAGGAGTTCTTTTGTCATTTAGACAGAAAGTTTTACAAGATTGAGGCTTACCAAAAAGAGAATGAATACATTCTTTCACCTTTAATTTTTAGAGCTTCGATGTGTGATCATCCCTCAAGTAAACTGTTTGGTCATAGCCTAGCTTTTAGTTATTCATTGCTGTCTTTGAACTAATGGCTTAAATGACATTCCTAGCTGTGTAACTCCTAAAGCAAGACTATCAAGGAAACTCTGGGCTTGGGTTGTGCTGTCAGAATTATTAAGGATAGACTGTGAGAATCATAGACTTGAAAGCCAGGAGCCAGCAAAGATAGTACTGAATCACCTTTTCTGAAACATTTATGTCTGGAAAAGTACAGAATACATGAAATAAAGCAAGGCTAAAAGATTTTTGATTATTTTGCTTAAAGTGAAAAAATCTAAATTCTTTGAACTATAGGAAAAATTCTAAGAAACATATTGACCACTGAATCTCCATGTGCAGAGACAAAATTCCTAAGAAAAGGGCTTACTTACATTGTCATAGAAAGAATTAAATTAGACAAAAGGAAAAAATGTTTTTTTAATCAGAAAGGGTAATTAAGCACTGAAATAAGCTCTTCAGGGAAATTATGAGCTCATCTTCCCTGGAAATCTGTAAGATGTTTATTCCCTCCTCAATGAAGGAAATATCATTTCATTTTTGCCTTTGTTTTCCTAGTACCTAGCACAGTACCTTTCTCCCAGGAAGCATTTAATAAAACATTGTTTTATATGCCTTGGTTCAGGTACTGAACCATACCTCTGTGTGAAATCTAGAGACTTGACTAGATGACCTTTTCAGCTCAATAACTGATTGAATTCTTGGTAATAGGAAGCCAGAGGGGGTAAGCATGGAATTATGGTGACTTCTGTAGGTCAAAACGATTTGCCCTAAAAGAGTTCAAGGGAAACTCAGTGTTAATCTGTACTAACCCGTTAACACCCAGTTCTAAATCAAACACTGGTTTGTCAGAATCACCCAGTACTTCCTTAAAAAGCTGAAATCTAGAAGCACAGCACATATCTCCCCTCTTTAACTGTGCCTCCAAGTTCTGCCCCATGACCTAAAGGAAGTTAAGGGTTCTTCCTCTATTATTGTGGCAGTGTGCATTAAAAAGATTGTCTAAACTTTTGCATGTGTGAACATTAACATAAATCTTGGGTCTTTGATTAATTATTAATATTCATTAACTGAGAACTAAAATGCAGATACTGTGATTACCAGAAAAGAGCTGATTATGTTAGAGTATAGAGTGCAGAGGGAAGCTATGAGTCAGATCCTTTAATTTGAAACCTTTGTACTCCCTTCTGATCATTAGGGAGCTGATGGGAACTTACTGGTGGACCATTATCTCCTCACTTTCTATTCCTTTAGAAATTCACTGACAATATAAAGTCTAAAATTAGCAGGACCCAATCAAGGGAATTCCCCCATCAGTAAGCAGGAAATCAGAGCAAGTTAAGGAAACACAGACAACTCTACTGCCATCATCAATGCTGTTAGAGCCAAACAGGCCAGAACTCTACCCCATGTACCCAGATAACCATGTGCCTTTGTGCTCAGGCATCAGGCAGTTTCCTCTATCAGAAGAAGTTGAGAGACTTCTCCCCAGAGAATCTTTTTTTTTCTTCTTAAAAAAAATGTATTTTGGGCCTTTGTTTTTATATATCATTCATTCAATTCATTCAACAATCATTTATTTAGTGCCATCTGTTTTAAGGGGCAGCATGATATAGAAGCTAAAGAGTTGGTTCCAGTTGTCAGGAAAACATGGGCTCAAGTCCTGCTTCTGATTTATCCTGGCTGTGGGACCCTGGGCAAGTCACTTAACCAAATCTCTCCATATCCTAAGCAATTCTCTAAGTTGATTAAATTGCAGAGCCATTGCTGATATAATTTGATTGAGTTTCCTCACTGGGAGTTCTCTTCACCAATAAAAGCACAAACCAGGCCAAAAAAAAAAAAAAAACGTGCCTAAATGTGACTACAAAGACAAAAGGGAGACTCACACCTGTCCTCAAACACATTCCACAAGAAGTGGGAGGCAGCAAGGCTTAGGGCGAATAGAGCTGAATTTGAAATCAGAGGACCTAACTTTGAAACCTAGCTTGGGCAAATCATTTCATTTTTTTCATCTGTAAAATTAGAGATTAGACTGAATGGCCTCCAAAATCCCTTCGAACTCTAAATTTATGATCCTATGATTCTATTCAAGGTCATCAAAATATACAAGAAAAGTAAATACAAATATATACCAAGTAGCTACACAGTAATTTCTAAGGGAAGGCCACTAATAACTGAAGGATCAGAATGAACTTTGAGGAAAAGCCAGGAGGGGTTAAGATGATGATATTGAAACATCAAAGGCAAGGGCCAGCTCTCCCACTTTTTCTCTTTAGCGGTGGTTTAGGGAAAAAAAAAAAACTATCAGGTGAAACAATTACCAAGAAATTAAAGAGAAACACCAGTAAGCCCTTTTTTATAAAGGCTTTATAGCCCAAGTCTTCACAAAAACAGATAGCCAGATGCTACAAATACTGAAAGAGAAGCCAGCATGAGCCCAGATAAACAAACCAGCAACCCATGGCAGCACCCTAACCAGGAAACCCAAAGTAGGGATAGAAGACCATCTAGCACCCTGATCCAGGAAAGTCCATGAAGGTGATTGGAGCCTATCTAGTGCCCCAACCAGCAATGCCTCAGAGGACACCAAAGACCAACACCACAAATGGGGAAGTCTTGGGGTCAGAAATGGCACTCTGACTAGGGAAAACTGCAGGGGAACAGAGGGCCACTATGATCTGGGAAATGTGAAGAGGGGTAAAAAGAACACCCAAAAGTGTGGTCCAGCAAACTCCGAGGGAGATAGAAGACTATAGTAACAGCCAACTACAGATCTCTAACCAGGGACACTGAAGACTGCCACTCTTATGAAACACCAAGGGAAGTGGAAGTCAGTGACAAGAACCAAACAGAGCCTGATCACTCTGTCTGGTAGTATGGGAGGGAATAGAACCTAGCCCTGGTTCAAAGTCACAAATCAGCAACTGAGACTAACTCCACAGCAGTTACAAAGAGAAAAAAATATCTTGTTCACAAGGACCACAAGATTACCTAAAATAAGTAAAAGCAAAGAGTAAAAGAAAAATAGAATTACAGGCAAAATATTAGTTCTGGATTAAATACTTGGAAGGTAAATAAATAAAAAGCTTAGAATAGAAGGTGGTAATATATCAAATTGCTTGCCATCTTAGGGAGTGGGGAAGGGAGGGAGGGAGAAGACTTTGGATAAAAAAAGAATGTTGAAAATTGCCTTTACATGTAATTGGAAGAAAATAAATACTATTTACATTAAAAAAAAAAGATGGTAAACTTTGCCCAAGTAACCCTGAAAATTAGAATGAACCAAATAAAAATCAGTAATGACTCCATGAGACAATGAGAGATGTTAGAAGAAAATCAAAAGATTTGAAAATGAAAGAAATGCAAAATATCTACTATAAGAAATAGCTGATATGAAAAAAACCAAGGAGAGAGAATTTAAGAATCATTTCATTGGAGTTGCTATAAACTTCCACAAACAACAACAACAAAAAGCCTGGATACCATTTTTCAAGAAATCATAAATGAAAACTTCATCTGTTAGAACTAAGGAACAAAGTGAAAATAGAGAAAGAATACTCTGGTCACCTCTTAAAAAAAATCCCAAAATGAAAACTCCCAGGAATGTCCATAGCCAAGATGCAGAGCTTTTGTTTCAAGGAAAAATACTGCAACCAGGAAATCTTAAACTTTCTGTTGAGTTTACAGTATTTCTATACCAAATTTGGAGGGAGGGAGAGAGGAAAAGAGAGACAGGGGAGTCTGGTTGTACGCTTCTCTTACCCCGCTTATGAGAAATCATAAGTTCTGCTCCCTTTTTCCTTGTTTTGTTTTGTTTTTTTCTGGGAAGGCTGGAAGGATACAAGCATTTATAGTTTACTGTGTGCCATGCCCTAGAATATTCCTTTTCCCCTCCTAAGACCATCAAAACAGAAGGAGACCATCTCCAGTCCCTCTCTTGGTCTTATGCAAATGATTCCCTCAGTAATCTTTGAAGGCTTTAGGGGTCATAAGGGATCCTATTAGGATGTAAATGCTTCTTCATTGTTTTAGCCCTTGCCAGTTTCTCAAATGTTTTTTCTCTTAAGGCTTCTCTTGACTTCTGTGTTTGCATTTCAGAGTTTCTACTCAGCTCTAGTGTCTTCTTCAGGAACACTTTAAAGCTCTCTGTACCTTTAAAGGTCCATTTTTTCTACCTTTGGAATTGTACTCAGTTTTACAGGGTAATTCATTCCTGGTTATGAGTCTTTATTATAGTTCAAGATTTCCTCTTCTAAATGGTAGTAGCTGTCAAGTTTTGTGTGATCCTTTGTTATTTAAACTCTTTCATTGTGGTCCCATGTAGTATCTTTTCTTTGGCCTGGAAGCTCTAGATCTTGACTGATGTTCCTAGGAGTTCTCATTTTGAGGTTTCTTTCAAGAGATGACTAGTGGATTCTTTCTGTTTTCTCTCTGTTAATAGCTTCTAATCAGTCGATTTTTTGAAAAGGGGTATCCAGGCTTTTTCTTGTTATTGTTTATTGAAGTTTTCAGGAACTCTGATGAAATGATTCTTAAATTCTCTCCTTGACACATTCCATGTCAGTTGCTTCTCATAGTAGATACTTTACGTATTTCTCATTGTTTCATGTAGTTATTGGTTTCCGCTTGGCTCATTTTAATTTTCAGTGATATTTGAGTAAGGTTTACCACCTTCTATTCTAAGCTATTTATTCTCCTTCCAGTTACTTCATACAGAGCTATTATTTTGCCCCTAATTCTATTTTTAATTTCTTTTTTTTTTCTATGTCTTTTGTAGTCATTATGTCCAAGGCATTTTTTTTTTCTCTGTGACTCTGCTTATAATAGTTGTGTAGTTAACTCTATTCTTCTGACTTTTTCTCTTGGGTATCTCTGAATCCATAATATTTCTTCTTAATTTTTTGTGTCTTCTTCTGCTTATTCATATCTCAAGTCTCAGTTGCTGATTTGGGACTTTGTTCCAGGGCCAGGGTCTACTCTGTCCCATGCTCTTGGACAGGTTAGTCAGCCCTGATTGTTCCTTTTCTTAGTTACATGGGCTCTTGCTATAGACTTCCATTCTCCTTTTATGCGTAGGTTACAACATTGCTAGACTTCAAATCATCCCTGGATCAGACAGGTTTCATAGTACTATGGTATATAAGGTCTTCTAGAACATTATTAGACAGAGTACCGGTGTCTCTGGGCATCCTAGCCTTAATAATGGCGGCTTCTGGCTATCTGTCTATGGTGACAATGATCAAATAGTTGCAGATTTCTAAGCTTTCTCTCTTCCCTTCTTCCCAGAACCCAGGTACAGAGCCCTACAACCTTCAGGTGCTTCTGGAGCATCTCTGGTCTATACAGTCCTGGCATATATTAAGTGCTTAATAAATGCTATATCTCTCTATATTTACAGGGCTCTAGCTTTTTTGCATGGCTTTTCTGATAGGACCGGTCCTTTTGCCTGCAGGCTGGCTATCTTTTACTGTTCAGCCCTAGACTGAATGAAAGCACTTATTGTTACTTCCCTTTAGGTTTTGAGGGGGTTTTGTTTTATTTGTTTGCTTATTTGTTTTTTGAGACTGGGTCTCCCTATCTTTACCAGACTAGAAGTACGGTGACCTAACCCCTCTGCTCATTTTGATGGAAGCTTTAACTTTCTCCATTTCCATCCTAAGCTGGTTCTCTCCTTCTCAGACAGTCTGGTGGCTCACCTCTCCTGAGGGCTCACCATACTGGTGCCAGACTTAGTGTGGACACCAGATATAGCCCTTGGCACAGTGCCTAGCATGTAGTAAGTGCTATGTAAATGTTGTTGTTAATTCCTGAATCTAAGTAATCTACCCACCTCACACTCCTGTTCTTCTCACACCTCCCCCCCCCCCCACACACACACACACACACGGTAGTAGCAGGCATCAGGGCATGCCCCACTGCCCCACCACACCTGGATTTCTTGATCATTGTTCGGTTTCATATTCTTCATAGTTTTCACTAAAACACATGTGTGAAAGTTGTGCTTCTTTGGACCCAGTCACAAAGCCATCTTCACCAGAAGTGCGAGAGCAGGAAGTTTTGCCTGTCAGATACAAGTCAGTCTTTTATTAAAATAAGCGTGGTTCATCTGAAAACAGATCAATCGAGGGAGAGGAGAAGATGGAATTCATAATTTCATAAGGGATCTGAGTGAAAGGAGAAGAGAAATTCAAGAGGGACCCCTCAGAGGAGCTTGTGTCAGCAGGTGGTTTCTTTGCTGGAGGTGGACCCACAGCAAAAGAACTTGTTTGCTGAAGTGGAACTGAGGACTGAGATGAAGATAAAAGGGGATTCCTCACACCCTCAGCACACTCTCCCTGAGGAAAAAGAAAGATAAAACAAAGGAAGAAAACCTAAACAGTTTTCCCCACTCTGGCCAACAGTAATTCACTTAAGGATAGGGAAACAGTGAAGTTTAACTCTTTTTGGAAGTAGAATAGTAAGAATTCTTTTAGCTCTTGAACAACATCATTTTCTTTGCAGACCTGTGTTTTATTAAAATCATAGTCATTGTTAGTCTTCCATTTATTTACTCACTCTCCTTCAATTTTCTTGTACATATTCCCGACAAGTCAATTAATTCCTTAATATACCACATTTCAGTCATTAAAGCTGAGATGTACTGCAGTGTTCATTAAAGGGGGGCCAGAGAGAGAAAGGCTTGGTTTAAATGAATGATGCTGCTTCTGTTCAGCTCTAGGTTGCATTTTATTTCTATGTTATAAGACCCAGCGAACATCCTGAAGTCATCAGGATAGAACTCAATGTCAGATGCAAGATGGCCATATGCTAAGAAAGAGAAAAAAATTTTAAAGTAAGCATTTGTTTATTGGTTGTAGCTTTTTGTTTAGTGATGGTGTGTGGATGTCTGTGTGTGTGTGCATGTATGCACAAGCATGCCTACATATATGTACATGCATATTGTTTCAAGAGAGAATTTTGGTGCCAAGTATTCATTTGAAACTGACAAAGGAAATGATCCACAGTTTCATTTTCTTAGGGAATCCCACAGAATATGCTCCATGTGGTTCACAAGTTATAGTCTTAATTTTAGCCAAGACTTTTTTTCCTCTTCCTTGATTTTATATAGAATATATTAAATTTAACAGTAGTTTTAGCACTTTGCCCTTATTGTCTATTTCCTCTTCTGTATCTTTTTCTACTTTTATTAAAATTGATTTTTTCAATAACAAGACATTTATTTTGTCTCCCCACCCCCACTTTAAAAAACCACAACAAACACACAGTTAAGCAAAACAAATGCTCACATTGCCCATGGCCAGAAATGTATGTCTCATTCTACATATTTAGACCGTCACTTCTCTGTCAGGAGGTAGTGAGCATTCTTCATCAGTAGCCTTCTGGAATCATAGCTGGTCATTGTGCTGATCAGAGTTCTTAAGTCTCTCAAAAGTGTTCATTTTTTGCAGTGTTGCAAAGTATTCTCCTGGTTCTGTTTGCATCGGTCTGCATCATCTTCTCAGTACTTGTTTAAAGGTTTAACTCAGGCTTTCTTCTTTCAGGGGGAAGGAGGAGGGGATAACACTACTACTCTTCTCCATATCTACCTCTGGGGTGTGGGGGGAGAGTCCTCCCTTGAAGCAAATAAGTTTAGTCAAGTTAAATAAAGCCAGACCTGGGTTATGTCTAATAATGTGTATTTCACATTTTGTATGTCTAGTCTATCAGAGCTCTGTGAGGAAGTGGGAAGCAAATCATAGTGCTTATGTCTTTGTTGCTTGTTTTCCTTTATAGTGCTGTGCTCATTATATTACTTGTTCTTGCTTTTCTCACTTCAGTCTACATCAGTTAATACAAGTCTTCCCAGGTTTCTTTTAATCCATCCTTGTCATCATTTCTTATAGGGCAGCAATATGCTACTACATTCATATACCATCATTATTTAGCCATTCCCCAGTGGAACCTCAGAGTTGTTTTATTTTGCATTACTTTTATTAGTAATAATTTGGAGCATTTTGTTTACACACACACACACACACACACACACACACACACACAGCTTTTCCTTATCTTGGAAAGTCTATTCTCATTCCAACCAAAGGTTTCTACAGACTGTTACTTTGTAGAAGAGGCTGAGTCCATATGTACCTTTACATGTCCTCTTCTAAGGACCTTGCATAAAACATGCATAGCTCCTCTGGTGGGCCAAGTAGAAAGGATCTAGAATATTAGAATTGTCTGTTCGTTACCAAGAACAGAGGGATGTGGGTGAAATTACTCCCTACATACCCCTATCCTGCAAGAAACAATGATGACAGCACATCCACAGCTCAGAAAATAGCCATAGAGAACAGAGTGCCCTTAGTGATAATGACACAGAGGAAGGGAAGTGCATCACGCATGTGTTGAATGTTATGGAAGCCTAAAGTCTTGATGCCATATCAAACAATCCTGAGATAACAATTGATATTACCCCAGAATGGGGAGTTGATAGTAGTTTCATCCACTGCTGAGAGGAGTGACTGTCCATTAATAACTATACACTTCATTCTGAAATCATGATTTTTTTTTGATTGGAGGAGTTTCCCATAATAGTCTTTGCTTAGATGAGCAGGCTTGTAAGTAGCTTTTCTTTTATAAATCTTGATGAAATATTAGCCACATGCATCACGCATGTGTTGAATGTTATGGAAGCCTAAAGTCTTGATGCCATATCAAACAATCCTGAGATAACAATTGATATTACCCCAGAATGGGGAGTTGATAGTAGTTTCATCCACTGCTGAGAGGAGTGACTGTCCATTAATAACTATACACTTCATTCTGAAATCATGATTTTTTTTTGATTGGAGGAGTTTCCCATAATAGTCTTTGCTTAGATGAGCAGGCTTGTAAGTAGCTTTTCTTTTATAAATCTTGATGAAATATTAGCCACAGCTTGACTCCCCTTTGCCTCTCTGTCTGATTTGTGAATATTCAAAGCTATAAAGTGTAAAAAAAAAATTGTGTTTATAATGACATCAATCAAAGAAGGACCTTCTAGCTAAATAAATAATTTACTTTGGAAATATTTGGGTTTTTTTTACATAATCATAACTGTAGGATTTTGAAATTGGAAGGAACCTTAAAAGTCATCTAATCCAACCTATCCCTTCTACAACATTCCTGACAAGTAGTCATTTGGCCTTTGAGGGAACACTTTTGGAAGATGGGCTCTCACTATCTCACAGAGCAGCCAGTTCCATTGTTGCACTGCTTTCATTATTAGATCATTCTTCTTTTGATTTGATGAACTAAAAACTGGCTTCCTTATAACTTCTCTTCATTGGTATTGGTTCTCCTCTGTGGAGCTCCACAGAGAATTCAGTGGCCTGGTTTACTCCATACCCTTTGAATTTGCCCTGCTCTGATTCAGCTATGTTTCTGGAAACTCTAGACAATCCAGAGACAAAGGTCCCCCTTTGTATTCACATAATTTGGTTGCTTTTTTTTTTCATCTAAGCAGGAACATGGCACAGTAAATGGAAATCAGAATACCTAAGTTGATATCCTTCTCACTTAATAATATCATGGCAGATCACTTAATGGCATATAGCATCTGTTTCCTCCCCATAAAATGGAAATAATTATATTTACACTACCTAACTCAGGGTTATTATGAGGAAAGCATTTTGACACTTTGACTTTTGTTTTGTTTTGAATTTACTCTTCCTCATCTGATGTTTCCCTAACCCTTTCTCTGGAAACTCTAGTTTTTCAGTGTCACTCCTAAAGTATAAAGGCTGGCATTATTAATAATAAGAATAATAGCTGACATATATCACTTACAGGTTTGCAAAACACTTTATATGCATTGTTTCATTTTATCCATGAGGAAACTGATCCTGAGAGGTTAAGTGATTTTTTTCATGGTCACACAGCTATGAAATGTCAGGAGCAGATATTGAACCCAAGTCTTCCTGACTCTGTCCACCACACTGGCTAGCTATAATATTTCAGGAGTGGTCTAAACAACATAAGAACTGGGGAACCTGCCCCCTTTGAATTCACATATTGGCAATTTCCTTACTGCCCTTTTTGGGGCAACAGTACAGAAATTGGCGGGTATTATTTATGTCATTGGCAAAGTATTCATCTAAGCTGGATGACAGAAAGGTGGTCGGGGTCCCTGAGTCACAGAGTACCAGATTGTGCATTGTTCTCTTGTCTTCCATCTCACTGGGGATCAGAAGACCATACTTACAGTTACCAGACCTAGGGATTACAAAAAATGATGGGCTTGCCCTTATACACAGCCTGAGCTCCCTCTGGGGCTGCAGTTCCTCCTAGGCTGCTTTCTTAGGGTTAACCTTTCTTTACCTGTGATTTTATCCTCGTTCAGTGTTTATGCCCCTCCTCACAGCCAGGAAAAGGACGTGTGCTCTGTGGTTCTTCCCTTGGTACCAGTAGCCCTAATTAGAAAGTGTGTCCTCCTTAAACCTTCCAGCAGAGAGAAATACGAAGGCCCCAACTGGTTTTTTGTGTGTTTGTGATGATTACAGCATATCAAACCGGAGAAAATCATTGTCCACAAATAGAGGAATCTAACTAGAAAACTGGGACCTTTCAAACTGCCACACAGAGCTTTGTCCACCTAACTTAATCAGTGATGTAATGACAGTATCCATCTCAGGAATGCCGGGTTTATCTTGTCATATGGGCCATAAACAAGTTGACAAATGTAAACACTTATCATCAACACCACTGTCAGTCTGCTTACTTCCTGTTCTGCAGCAGACTTTAAGGTTCCAGGCAATCCAAAATAACAATCAGTTTGACTCACAGATAAATATATAAGCTGTCAACTAAGCTGTGAAGCCCAGCGTTTCCTGCACCAGAATGAAACGATCAATTAGTCTCTAAGCCGTGCCATCACTGGTGTTCAGAGAGGGGAGATTAGTAGGAACCCTAGGCCAGCTTCAGCACTTAGTCAACACGACTGCTTGGACATTCCCAACAAAACATAAGTGAATTTGCCACGCTTCCTGCTTCCTGCTTCCTATTTTATGTGTGACAGGAGTGATTGCAGTATTGATTCTCTTGATGTGCACTATCAAAGTGTACTTTCTGTTTGTATCCAAGAAGCAGTAAAACCATTTTTCCAAGTAGGTCCTGCTAGGTGTCACTTTATGTCTGCATGCCCATTGCCCACCAGTCTAGTATACACACAGATGAAAGAGACGGATCTAGGTTGAAGTCTAAGAAAAAATACTCCCATGCCTTTCTATGCATGCTGTAATGACACATCTGTATGTTCTTGAATTTTCCCTGTTTATTTTTTGCAGATGCCTTCTTCCACACCCCACTTTTTTCCCTAAAAGTCTACCATCTTGTTTAATTTGTGGAACTAGAGAGGTGTTGTATATTTGAAAAGATACTTTTTTCTCTACTTGAATTAAATTCAGGATCTTGAAAACAGATCTTTTGCATTCTTTAAGACAGGTAAGGAGATAGATAGGTATACGCTAGGCTTTCCAGCTAGCCAAAGTGCTTTTTTCCTGTCTCTTACCTTACCTCTTGTTGGGTAATAAAATCTTGAGGCTTGGGAATGAAGTACTTGGGTTCAATCTAATACTTTATTTTCCCTATACACATCTTCACTTCTATTGTCATGACTGTTATTGATTGACTGACAACTGTGTACACACCAGGATCTATAAGAGAGAAGGAAGACATATTCCTGGTCCTAGGAGTTCCCAATATAAATTAGAGCAGCAGCTAAGAGATAAAGCACAGGATTTTTTAAGTAAACCATGGTGGTATATCTCTGGGCATTTTTATTTGTTTTTTTTACAATGTTCTTACCCTAGAAACTTGATTTGTTGATGCTGCCATCTCTACTAAGAAAGTTTTCAAGAATTACTTGGAAAGGCTAGTGAAGATCAAAATGACTGAGAGGAGAAGCTTGCTTCAAGCATGGGGGGAGTCTGGAGAGGAAGAATAAATGAAAGCACCTGAGAGACATAACCTTTAGGAAGAAGTTTCCTCATCCCTATAAATGAGGCATTTAAATTAGATGATCTCCCCATCTCCAGTATTCTGTGGGTCTATCAATAGACAAAGTGAGAAAAAATCATAGCAAGATGCAGAACTGGAAAGGACTTCATAAGGCACCCTATCCAACCCCTTCATTTTACAGATGAATGGAACTGAGGTCCCAAAAAGTCAAATGACAACTTGCCCAAAGTTCCACTGATCCTGAATATCAGAGGTAGAATTCAAACCTAGGACCTCAGATTCCATTGCCAGTTCTCATTCCACTATACCACTGGGAATAGAAATAAAACATATCATAGAATAATAGGTAAGGTCAGAGTAGATCTTTTGATGGAGAGAATTCTGAAATTAGAGTCAAGAAGACTCATTTTTTTATTCATTGTTTTTGGAAATTGTATTCCCCTGTTCACCCAGGCTGGAAGTGTAGCATCCGCTTAAGGGCCCAATCCCACCTGCTCCGTTTCCAACCTGGATGAGTTCACTCCTTACATAGCCTCATAGTCCCCCATTTCGCAGGGTTCACCATATTATCTTTCAAAGTTTTTTGTTTTTACAATGATGTTGTTGTTTTATAAATTGTTCTCCTGGTTCCTTTCATTTCAGGCTGAATCAATTTATATAAGTCTTCCCAGGTTTCACCAAAACTGACCTTTTCATTATTTCATATGACACAATAGTATTTTATTGCATTCATATACCATAATTGGTTCAGCCACTCACCAATTGATGAATATCCCTCATAGTCTACAATTCTTCATCACTACAAAAAGAGCTGCTATAAAGAATGTTGTGCATATGGACCCTTTCCCTCTTTCTTTGTTCTCTTTGGGGTACAGACCTAGTAGTAGCATTGCTGGGTCAAAGGGTATGCACAATTTGTAGTAGCTTTGGGGGGCAAAATTAAAAATTGCTTTCAAGAATGTCATACAGATTCACTGCTCTGCCAATGGTAAACTAATGTGCCTGTTTTCCTACAATCCCTTCCAACATTTGTCATTTTCCTTTTGTGTCAACTGTGCCAAACTGAGAGTGAGGTGGGACTTCAGAGTGGCTTTGCACTAGATGAATGCTAACTATCAGTCTTATCATTGTCACTAGCGGATCAGTATCAATAGAGGTGAATATCTGCAGAGGTGTGCCTTGGGGTTCTGTCCTCAGATATCTCACTCACTATGTTATTCAATGACTTGGATGACTGATGCATGCTTAGTTAATTTGAAGGTGACACAAAGTTGAAATGGTAATAGATTCAGGATCAAAAAATGCCTCAATCACTGGAATGATGGGCTAACAAGACGAAATATAATTCATATAAGTGTAAAATCCTATATAACCTAGCAATTAATACGGAGAAAAACAACTTAGAGATCTTAGTCGTCTTCCAGCTCAATACAAGGCATATATGACTTGGCTATTCAAAAAAGCTAATGCAGTTTTAGGCTGAATTAATAAAAGCATAGTATCTACACTGAGGATGACGATAGTCCTACTCTTCTCCACTAGCCAACAAATCCAAAGATGAATAAAAGACAGTTCCTGTCCCCAACGAGTTTACAGTCTAGTAGAGGAAATAAGACATGAACACAAAGTAGAGGGTATAAGATGAAATAATAAATAAATAAATAAGTGCTAGAATTATTTGGGAAATGTAAGAATCAATTTTGGCTCGGGCAACTTAGGAAGGTTTAAAGAAAGAACTAGAATTTGAGTTGAATCTTGAAGGATTTCAATGGGCAGAGATGGGGTAGAAGGCATTCCTGCCTATAAGGGAAAAAAACACATAAAAAAAGGTATTGGTGGGACCAGGATACCCACTAGGAAGCACCCTGCTCAGGAATTGTTTTCTATTCAGGAGTATGAAGAGATCTCAACTGTCGCTGGAAATGCTAGCTAAGCCCCATTAATCTATATTTTTACTAATTCTGTAAGTATCATTTTAGCTTTTAATGGGTCTGCGCCCTTTATGAGTTTTGGACAAAAAAGGCTTGAAAGGAATGTCATGGTCCACTTCCTATTCCTGACCTCTCAACTTTGAGTCCAAATTTCTACTTAACAGTTTGCCTCCTGTTCATGTGAATATGTCAGCATGAGACACGATAGATTAATTACATATCAAATTACATTAGTACTTTCTTGATGTCTGTGGATTACCCAAAGAGTACAGTCTCGATTCTTTTGGTAGTACTTCTTGACTACTTACATTTCTTTGGTTCTATTCAAAACCAGTAAAACATTAGTTATTTAAGAACCTAGTAGGGAACATTGCAAACCAGACATTGATTCTGCACCTTAAACCTATACCCAAGAATTCACCCACACGAAAGCTTGGTGAAACCGTGTGAATTAGAATTATAGGATCCTAACTGTTAAAAGCAACGTTAGAGGTCAGCTAGCCCAAACTCCCCCTCTCCACCCTCATGCCTCCTTTCCTCATCTCCCTGACTGGTCCAGGTCGTCTGTCCTCAAACAGAACCACTCTGGTTCTTGAGAATGCGCTCTACCAGGGCAGACCATTACATCGGTGGATAGCTATAGAGTGGGACTTTTACTACATTGGTGTCAATGCTAGGCTTCTATTAATGCTGCCCAAGATTGCATTACCTTTTTGTCAGTCAGATCAGTGCCTAGCCCGTAGTAAGCCCTCTATAAACATTAGTTGAATGAAAACTCCATCTCCTGCCAGGACTAGTGATGCATGCCTGTGATTACCAGGGAAGCATAGGCTAACGAATCTATTGAGTGAGCTGCAGTGGCCTAACTCAATCAGATGTCCACACTAAATTGGGCATTAATAGAGACAGCTAGGTGGTACAGTGTAAAGAGTGCTGGGCCTAGAGTTAGGAAGACCTGAGTTCAAATCCAGCCTCAGATACTTACTAGCTGTGTGATCC
The DNA here is from genome assembly GCF_011100635.1 of Trichosurus vulpecula. Lineage (NCBI taxonomy): Eukaryota > Metazoa > Chordata > Mammalia > Diprotodontia > Phalangeridae > Trichosurus > Trichosurus vulpecula. Next base: position 216,927,906 of record NC_050576.1, on the reverse strand, counting down.
TGGGCAAATCACCCAACCTCTGTTTACTTCGGTTTCCTCAACTGCAAAATGGGGATAAAAACAGCACCTACCTCCCAGGGTTGTTAGGATCGAATGAGACAATATTTGTAAAGCACTGAGCATGTGGTAGGTGGTAATACAAATTTTTATTACCTTCTCTTCCCGTCTGAGAGCAGAGGACCACCAGGAGTGGTCTTACTACTTAAGGAAGAGTGAATCGGCCCAGATCAGAAATGGATCAGGTCAAAGGTCCCATGCCAATAGTGGGATTGGCCTATGAGTACCCCCTGTACTTCTAACCAGGGCAAGATAGGGAGACCCAGTCTTTGAAAATAAGAAAAAGGAAATAGTATTCTAATTAATAGGAATGTCCAGCAATTTTCATGTGTTTCATTCCCTGGGATTGCCTGTTCCACTCATTTTATCAGCATCATCAGAAGGCTTAATTCATATCATTCATTCCCCAGGGTAATTTCCTCAGGCTCTACACAAAGTAGAGAGTAAAGGAGTTATTCTTCACAAATAACTATCTAGTGGTATCCCATGTACTGAGAAGACTTCATGTTCTCCATCTCAGCTGTACAAGGACAGGCAGCAATGCGTTAGAAATGGAAAGCATTTTTTAAAAAAGTATATATTCTTCCTCCAAGGTACTAGAACCTGCCAGCCAACCATGTTTTGAAATTTATCTCCAGTTTCTCAGGCCAAGAATTATTTTCATGCATGAAGGAACTTGTGAGTAGAACTCTATCCAGGAAAGCATCAAATATGAGGTCAGCCTGCCTCCCAACACCAGAAGTGAAAAATAATTGATAATTGATTCTGCCTTCAAAGTAAACCATTTAAGCATCTTCTAGGGAAACTCTCAGCTAGTGTAAACAAGCCCTTTAAAATGAAACATATAGAGAATGGTTTTATTAATTATGTTTGTATGGAGATGGTTATGTATTGGACAAGTCTTGGTGGCCTGGGTAGGCAGTATGTCCCAAAGTGAATATCTTTTGGGGCTAATTTAGGGATATTTACATATGGAGGAATACAGAAGTTTGGCTGTTTCATGTACCAGTTTGCCCGTCTACCAAACAGTAGAATCATTTCAGGCCCTTCTAAAAGCAAATGACATGTCAGCCTGGTACATTCTACCCCACTTCAAAGATGCTCACAATGGTTTCTGTGACATATTCACTCAGTTGCTCCATCTTATTATTTCTGCCACTTCAACATCCCTCTACTCATACTGCAACCACTCTAGTCTAGGTCCTCATTATTTCCTTCCTGGATGATTGCAAATGCCTCCTAATAGGTGTCCCTGCTTCTGGTCTATCACTTCTCCAGTCCATCTTCTACACTGTTGCCAAAGTGATGGTATGGTACAGAAGCCCAGATCTGACCATGCTACCACTTTGCTCAAGAAGCCATTAGGTTAAAATATAGTCTCCTAGCTGTGGCATTTAAAATTCTTTCAAGGTCCATTGAAAGCTGGCTTGCTAGCCATCAGGCTTTCAAGCTGATTACACATTACTCCACCTAACATACTCTATTCTCCAGGCAAACCGGCTACATTTACTGTATGGTCATATTGTATTCCTCTAGTAGAATATAAGCTCCTTGAGGACATAGACCATCTCAAAAATGTGTATGTGTGTGTATGTCCAGCACCCAACACAGTGTCTGACACATAACAGACACTTAATAAACACTTAATAAATCCTTGTTTGTCCTTCATTTGATTACCCACAAAGGTTAAAATTCCATTCTAGAGGTTGTTTTTTTTTTTTCTGGAGAGCTAAAATAGGTCCAATCACTGCTTCAACAAGCTCTCTTATAATTACAGGGAGTAGGGGTAGGGGAGTGGGAAGGGAGAAGAGGTAGGGAGTGTTCCCTACTATGAGATCAGATACTTCAGAAGAAATGGACAGTATTTAAATGTTCATTCACACACAACCGTCCATTTGATGAGTGTTTGGTAAATCTTCTTGAGTTTCCAAACCAGGCAATCTATGAGAATGGAGAACCTGTGTGTTGTTTTGTTTAGTCTGGCATGATTGACAGTAGGTGGCAACATTACCAACAAACTATGTAAAAGAAGCAGTATAAAGATGATTATCCAAGAAAAAACGTATGACCAGAAAAGAAAGCAGGTCAGTCATGAGCCCCAAGAGAAGGATAACTGCTGGCACACATGGTGTACTACAGTAGTAGCTACAGATGTCAAGAGATCTAGAGCAAGAGCCCCAACATGTTGGGTAAACCCACAGTGGAGGACTTAGGAAGAAAATGGACCTAAGGGTCACATGCTGAGAAGGCATGGATGGAACATGATCCACACCATTGGAGGAAGGCCCCATATCCTTGAGATCTCAGGTCCATCAGAGCATCAAATATGAGGTTGCTATCTCCTATCTCTTAAACTAGTCCATTTCTTCTAGCACATCCTTGACCCTGAAAGTCTAGCAAAGTCATTCCATTTTTTTCTTTCTTAGGCTATTCACCCCAAACAGTTTCTAGTACACAGTGCCTAACACATAGTAAACACTTAATAAGTATGTTGACTTGTTGATATGTGCGTTATAGGAGCCCAAACAGGACTCAAGGTTAACCTTTTATAAATTTTATAAATACTCAAAAGAGTATGTTTGCCCTTCTTTGGGATCTAGATCCTGACCTCAGAAAACAAATTTTGTTTTAGTCAGTTTCATGAGGGTTTTGGAAATGTTTCACTAAATGCCCTGATTGCATTCCCAAGGCTTGCTTTCACCTATGATCCTCCAAATAAGTGCTGAATGAATTCTCCATTAATGCATACTTACTCTTTGTTTCTGTTTAGGAGCAGGTATGGTAGTGGACTGGGAGCAAGAGACTGGCCTCCTCATGACCTCAGGAGATGTACGGATTATCCGAATCTGGGACACAGATAGAGAGATGAAAGTGCAGGTAAAGAATTCTGTGCTTGTCTTGGCTGGTGGAACATGTTAGCCTCCTCCTTTGACCATTGTTGTAGAACCCTGGCATTTCTCCCAATTCCAGTGATGCCGAAGAGACGCATCAGCTATTCTCCTAAGAGGTTTCAGATCCAGAGTGTTAGGTAATCAGTGGTAGGATCATAGATTCAGATCTGGAAGGAACCTTCAAAGTCACTTTGTCCCACTCCCCCATTTATAGTTGAGGAAAAGTGAGGCCTAAGGTCATATAAGTAATAAGTCATAGAATCCGGATTCGAACTCAGATCCTGTATTTCCAAATCCAGCCTTCTTCATACTACTTCACAGGTAATATGGACCATTATCATCTTAATTTTCTTCTTTTTTTTTTTTTCCTGAAAGTTCAATTCTGCCTTCAAATCTCTCTTAAGGTCCCTCTTCTATTTGTGATTGTAGAGAAATAGATTCTACCCTTCCAAGCAATGTTTCATCATCAAAAGGGAGTTGTGGTAAAACTTAAATTATTTCAGGGGAGGAGGCAAGTTCTGCAGGAAGAAAACCTTCACTATTGGGGACAAATGAGGACTAGACTTCAAAGCTTTTAGAAATTAATTACCCCTGGATGAACATTAATTATGACACTTTGACCCTGCATTGCAGCATAATTAAGCCTATGCTAATACTAATTATTTCCAAATATTATTTTATCTGTGTAAATTAGGGAACATCAGAAATCAGTAGGGTGAAAATATTTTAAATTAGAATGATTAATTATTCGACTGTGTGCTTCTGAAAACATTTTTTATTTTCAGTTTTAATAAAGAGAGAGAGAGAAGCAAATTAGTTTTGCTCAAGACACTCTGGAAAGTTGACAGAGGGCCAAGAAGGGAGGAAAGAGAGCTAACGCAGGTCTGGTCAGAAGCAGCAGAGGGAGGAGAGGCAGATGCTGCTCTTAGATTAGTGTTTGAGATGGTTTCAGGGTGCAGGGGTTTCCTTTTTCCCCGGAACTCCATGAGATGAGAATTTTTCTAAGGGTGAGACTTTTCTCTAGGGGAAAATAGTTGTTTTCCAGCCACTCTCAACTTACATCCTTGACCAACTTGGATCCCCTGCCATTGTCAGAGAGGGACGGGTAGAGCGCATGTGCTCCCATAATCAAAATAGAAAGGAGGTGTGAAGTGAGCTAATGTGATGTGAGGAGGGCCTGATTATTTCCCAGTTGTTAGAAGCTGCCCTTCCTTTTGGAGCTGTTAAATTAAAACTATTTTTCTTTCTCACCGTTATTTCCTTTCTGTGGCAGGCAATATTCTCATTGGTGGCCACGTGTGCACCTGGTGGGGAACTGCAGCCTGCAGAATTACCACCTAGGGCCCTGGCCCGATAGCACCACCTTTACACTCTGCATTCTCATCCCCCGGACACCTTTGACCTTCTATTTTGGAACTTGTCATCTGTTGTTTTACACTCCCTCTTGTTATTAAGTCACTGCCAGTGGAACTGCACAGCTCTAATTGGCATCTTTTTCTGGAGAAGTTGTTATTCCTGTTAGGAAAATGTTCCCCTGAAATGACAGATTTTTTTTTTGTTAGTAAAATACAATTCCTACACTGAGGAAGTCGCCCTCAGCCACAGAGAGAACTTGGCTTCCCTGGAGGTTTTGTTTCTTCATCTTTGTTTGAAAGGCCTCTGCTAAGGCATAGAGCAGATCGAGAGATACAGAAAAGCTTCCCTTCGCTAAGCAGTGGTTTTATCTATTTGAGTTTCCCTTCCTATCCCCTGGTAGTATTTTCTTTCATAGAGATATACAGATGCTAATTACAGATTTGTACTCTGGTTTGATGCGTAGAAAAATAGTATTCTTTAATGGGAGCTCCTGGTTAAAGTGATAATCTCTTGCTTTTTATATATGTTGGAGTTCTTTTTCTATATGTCTATTAGTTGCAAAATCTTTTCATATTCCTGAAAGCATTTTTTCTCTCCTGTGGCCCATTTTTTTTTTGTCTTCTGCTCTTTCCTGTCAAGCATTTATTACCACTCCTGCCCTTCCAGCCACATTTATGACCATCAGGAAGGGAGGGGGAGAGATGCTTTATAGGAAGGAAAATTCCTCCTGGAGATTTTCCTTAACTAATTAGAAGTTTTAGGAGGAGATAACGAGGCCTCTTCCCTGCCAAATGTGCTTTGTCTTTCTTTTTAGAAAGGGGGGAATATGTTGTTAGAAAGTTTAATTGGACCTGAAAGACAGTCATTACTAGATTGTGTCTGTGAGCTACGTGGTCTCCTGGGAGATGCATGTTTATAGCTTTTCCTTTCCAGGCTGGTGGAGCTGAGGTACAATTGACCTATCATTCATACTGTGGGGATGCATGTCTCTGTGCTCTTAGAGTTTTCTTACTTTTCTCTTCTGTTACTAGGTTCCTCAAGACTTTCTCACTACTTCTCTGGAAGGACATAATATCCCCGAATGTCACACAACAAGGGAGGGGATGGGTTTCAATCAATAAATACAATGCCAGGTTATTTTTGGAAAGACCTATAGGGGATCAGTCGGATAGGTCCTTCAGCATTCTCAAGAAGCCCCTGGGAATACTCCTTATGAGAGGATTACACTTAGATGCTCCGCAGTTGTCTACATTGTGATCTCTCTGTTTGTACCTTAGGATATCCCCACGGGTGCAGACAGCTGTGTGACAAGCCTGTCCTGTGACTCGCACCGTTCACTCATCGTGGCCGGCCTTGGCGATGGCTCCATTCGGGTCTATGATAGGAGAATGGCACTCAGTGAATGGTAACTCACTCTCCTGCCCTCAACTGTTAGTGGTTTTTCTGCTAGGCTCACTCCAACTGCTACCATGGAAATTCGCGGTCAGTTCTGGGGCATGTTTCTTTGTATTTCTAGGGCCTGCTTTCCTCAGGTATTCACAGCTCTTACAGATGCTAAATATGAGGCGTTTAGAAAGACAGGACAGTGTTCAAAAAACCGACCAGGTAGATTCCCTGCCCGAGAGGTTACTGGTCAGAATTTCAGGTGCTCAGTCTGCCGCTGTTTCCCTCATCTCACTGAAAGAGATTTCATGTACTTCTTGGCAAAGGTCTGAAAATAGAACATAACCCTTGCAGTACAACTCTCTAGAGTATCCGGCCATAAATGCTGGACTGAAAAATCTTGTAGAAGCTATGAGAGCTTCCATTCAAATTCACCTAAGAGCCTATCATGTGCTCAATTGTAAGAATACACAGATACCAAGAAAAGAATTCTTCCTTCTGGGAGCTTACCTTCTCATAGGGGCATGTACCCAACATGTTATTACACAAAGAAGCATGATACGAGTTAGGAAGGGAAAATGAGGAGGAAAAGATCCCTGCGATCTGTGGTAGAGAAGATGTAGTGAAATGAGGAAACCACTGTAGAAGAAACATAAAGCAGATTTCATGCATGCCCTGTGGGAACCTTATGATCAAGTTGGTAACACTTAATTGCTAAACTATGTGATGCTATTCAGTAATTCAGTGTAGCAAACATTTATTAAACACCTACTGCATGCCAAGCCTCAGCCTTGGATCACTCCCACCGTCTGCTGCCTTCACTCCTATACATGTGCTGCTGAACAAAGGTGCAGAAAATCACATGACCATTCTGACTGAGTCCACTACAAATTTATGTTACACAACTTCAACTGGGCCCTCACAGATGCTAGGCAATCCTATTCTACCTCCCTTATCAACTCAATATCCCACTTTCCACAATGTCTCTTCCAGACCTTCTCATCCCTCCTCAAACCTCCTGTGGCTCCCCCTCTCCTCACCCTCTCAGCTAAGAATCTTGCCTCATATTTCCTGAAAAAACTCCCACCCCTCTCTCACATACAGAGTTATCTTCTGCCGCCATTTCTTCCTTCACCCCGTCTCACACAAAGTGGCCCTCCACCTGCACAAGGGATTCCATTCCATCCTAGTAGATTGCTCCCTCTCTCATTTCCACTCACTTATCTTCAGTCTCTCCCTGTCTAGTGGCTACTTACATACTCCCCACAAACCCGGCCATGTCTCCCCTCCATCTTAAAAAAAAAACCCTCTCTTGATTCTTCCATCTCCACTGTCATCTCATATCTCTTCTGCCTTTTGTGGCTAAGCTCCTTGAGAAGGCAGTCTACAATAGGTGCTTCCACTTCCTCTTCTTAACTCTCCACAGCCTTCCGACTTCATCATTCACCTGAAATTGTGCTTTCCAGAATGACCAATGATCTCTTAATTGCTAAATGCAGTGACTTTTTCTCCTTATTCATCCTTCTTGACCTGCCCTTTGCCACTATCAGTTACCCTCTTCTCCTGGAATATACTGGCTTCTCTAGGCATCTAGGACAATACTCTTTCCTGAGTTGCTTCTGCTGGATCTTCACCCAGGTCAAACCCACATGGCAGAGCTCTGTTCTGGACTCTCTTCTCTTCTCCCAGTACAACTACTTCACCTGGTGATCCTATCAGTTTCCATGGATTCTGTTATCATCTCTATGCTGAGGATTCTGAAATCCACTTATCCAGACCTCCAGGCTCACATTTCCAACTGCCTTTCAGACATCTCAACCTGGATGTCTAATTCTAAGCTCAACATGTCCAAGGATGGATTCGTTGTCCTTCTTCCCAAATCCTCTCCTCTTCCACACTTCCCTATTACTGTCAAGGGCATCACCATCCCCTGAGTTCTCCAGGTTTGAAACCTGGGTGTCATTCTTAACTCCTCACTGTCACTCACCCCCATCTCCAGTCTGTTGCCAAGGGCTGTTGATTTCACCTTTGCAACATCTTTCAAATATGTTCTGTTCTCTGATACTGCCACCACCCTAGTACAGGCCCTCATCAGTTCTTGCCTAGATTACTGCAGTAGCCTTCTGGATGGTCTCCCTGCCACAAGTCTGTCCACTCCAGTCCATTCTCCATCCAGCCACCAAAGTGATATTCCTAAAGTGCAGATCTGACTTTGTCATCCCAGTACTCAGTAAGCTTCATGGCTCCCTGTCATCTCCCTTGTCAAATATAAAATCCTCGGGTGTTCAAAACCTTCATACCTTAGTCTCTCCCTATCTTTCCAGTCTTCTTATTGTGCCTTACAATACCCCCCACCCCAACCATACTGTTCGGTCCAGTGACACTGGCCTCCTTGCTCCTCAGACAAGGCATTCTCATCTCCAAGCTCAGGCATTTCTTCTGGCTGTCCTCAGTGCCTGCAGTCCTCTCTCTCCTCATCTTTGCTTCCTGGCTTTAAGTCTCAGCTTAAATCTTACCATCTACAGGTAAGATTTCTAGTGCCTTCCCTTTCTTTGCATGTTGTTTTCCCTATAGACTCTGAGCTCCTTGAGGGCAGGAACTGTTCTTTGCCTTTCTTTGTATCCCCAGCACTTAGCACAGTGCCTGGCACCTAGTGGGCACTTAAATGCTTATTGACTGATTGAATGACTAACCAAAGATGGCACTTAATTATTTTTAACCTTTACCTTCAAGTAATCAGAATTTTTATTATTGCCTGGTATTTCAATGTATAGGTATAACATAAAATCACCAGTCTCAGCTTCTAGAGCATGGACAGGTCTGACCATTTCACTTCTCTGATTTAAAAAAAAAAAACCTTCAGTGAACCCTGACTTGCCTCTAGGAAAAAATACAAATGCCTCAGCCTGGCAGGTAAAGCCTTTCACACTTACTTTTCCAGATTAATAAGTTATTCACCTTCACAAACTTTATGTTCTAGCCAAACTAGCTTGCCAGCTATTTCCAAAACCTAGCACTTCTCTGGCCTTTTCACCACCTTCACACAAGCATTCATCACTCATGTCTAAAATCTCTAATTCCTACTAATTTCCCACTTCTTTGGGCAGTTTCTTCAAGGCTCAGCTTAGGTGCCACCTCTTAGGCAAAGCCTTTCTGAATCTTCCCAGTGAGCTCGCTGGTTCTCGTTTTCTCTCTTTATCTCTGTCTGTCTGTCTCTCTCTCTCTCTCTCTCAGTGTCTCTTGTTTTTCTCTCTCTCTGTCTCTGCTCTCTCCCCTTTTCTCCTTCTCTCCCTCTCCCCCCAATCAGTTTTCTTTAACCTCTACTTATTTATGTAAATATTGTGTCTTCCACCACCCCAAGAATGTAAGCTCCCTGAGGGCAAGAACTGCTTCCTTTTTGTCTTTTTATAGTGTCTAGTAAAAGTTTAACAAAGGTTTAATGAATTGGCTTCTCAGCCGGCTAACATCCCAAGCTGACTGAATGGAGCCCAGCAATGCCCTGTTGCACTGTAGAGTAAATGATCATGACTGCGTTCTCAGGGAGAAGGAGAAAAAGTATGTTCCACTTCATCTTTTGAGCATGTGTTGCCTCCCTGCCCCAAAGTTTCAGTGATTCCCTCCCTTTGCCCACAAATAAACACCTGAGTCTGATCTTCCAGGTCCTTCCCAACCTCCGTCCTGTGACTGACTATCCATCATGAACGTTATATTCAAACCAGTCTCTTTTTCAAAAATGTGTTTGTTGTCACTTCTGAGCCTTTGTCCATGCCATGTCACATGCTTTCACCTTCATCTCTGCCTCACCACATACGAGGCTCAGCTCAAGCCCCACCCAGGAATCCGATGGTCTCTCCTTCCTCTCTTGTTCTACAGCGCTGTAACACTCAGACCCATCATCGTGTAGTGAATTGGACTAGTATTTACATATTTTTCATATGTAGGTCTTGTCTCCTTAACTCTCTCCTAAGAGTAAAAGTTCCTTAAGAACAGAAACTATCTCATGCTTCTTTCGTCCCTTGCAATGCTTAATGACGTGTAATCAGAAAATCATAGAGACGGATTGGTAGGAATGCTAGAGACCAGCTAGACCTATTCTTTCATCTCATAGCTTAGGAAACTCAGGCCCAAAGGGGTTAAATGACTTTCCCAGGGTCACACTGTCAGTGAGGTAGAAGCCATATTTATTGGGAACAGGACCAAACTTGCTTGACTGAGTGAGCATCCAGCATAAAGCTGGACCAGAATTACTTTGAAAAACAATCAAGCATTGACTCAGTAGTCTACTGAGAAATGTGCTCTTTTATACTTTCCCACTGGGAACCATTTAGTCTTGGATAAGACTAAAAAAAAGTTTAAAAAGAAACAGGAATCTCATTAGGTCACTCTAGGTCCATTTGTAAGATTCCCAACACAAGAAAAACACTGCCTTCCTTTGGTGCCCTTAACAGGAGAGCCCATACAGTGGACAGACACAGCAGCCACCTTCGCCTGATTAGAAAAGGCGGGTAAAGTTGTGACATTTCCACCACCTGGCTAGAAGCAAACAGACTTAGTGGTCAAAGTTCCAAGTCAGAAGACCTAGGTTCTAGTCCTGTCTCATTAATGACCTTTGACACATCACTTATATATCTCAGTTTCAAGACGTATAAAGCACAGAATTTCGTTCCTGCTTTTCATTGTTCTGCTGGCATTTTGTGAGAATAATTTAGATATTGAGATTTTGTGCGTGTGCGTGTGTGTGTGTGTGTGTGTGTGTGTGTGTGTGTGTGTGAGCACATCTGCGTGCGTGCGTGTGTGTGTGTGCGCGAGCACATCTGCGTGCGTGCATGTATGCATGTGTCTGTTGGAAGCATTTGAAGGTTTTTAGGAGAAAGATGCTATAGAAGTATAAGGCCTCTCAGCAACAGACTCAAATGGAGCAGATAATTTGAAGAAAACACTGAAGGAGAAAATGGGATTTGGGCTTTTACCCCTTCTCCCTTGACCTACAATTTTTGCAAGAGGAAAGGACTTGAAAACAGAGTTGGGACCTTGTCCCCGTGGCAGACCCACCAAATTCCCTTAAGGCAAAATTACAAGGTAGTATTAGGATATTGCTGGTCTCTCTTTCTCCCCTGGACATTTCAAAAGTTATTGATTACCCCAAAGACCACCCAGGCCTACCCATGTGACCCTGTGCGAATCACTTAACCCCTGCCTACCTCAGTTTCCTCACAGTAAAATGGGGGTAATAATAGCACCCAGAGTTGTTGCAAGGATCAAATGAGATATTTGCACGGTGTTTGGCACAGAGACTGATACATAGTAGGTGTTTAATAAATGCTTATTTCTTTCCTTTCTGATTAATTACGCCATTACCCTCAAAACAGAATGAAGGTACAGGTAACTGCCCAAACTTTCATGTCATTTTAGTTCCTGCACCTTGGGGAGCAAGGGAAAGTACAGACCTGTTTTTCTCCTATAACATTTTACCAGCCAACTCCCAAACTTGTGGTAAGAAGGAATGTTCGGTTGGTTTTTCCATGATAGCCCCCTCATTGTACCCATCAAGACCAAGAACCACGAGGGTAGACAGAACCTTCTAAGCTGTGCCCAGGTTTTCCAGTCACTAATTGAATGTCAAGAGTTCACCTTCTCCTTTTTCTCTAGCCGAGTTATGACCTACCGTGAGCATACTGCCTGGGTGGTGAAAGCACACCTCCAGAAACATCCCGAGGGCCACATCATGAGCGTCAGGTAATGAGGATGGAATATTTATGAGGTATTTTGCTGTAAAAACATTATTTTCCTCTCCATCAAAAATATGTGTCTGGTATTTAAGTAGCCAGGAAATGATAGCACTTCATTTTGGCATTTCAGGGCAGTCATTAACTTCTGCCTGGGACTGGCCAAAGGGTCACTGCCGAGGGCAGGAGGTTAGTGAGAAAATACGCCTGTGTCTTCCAGCCTGGCTGGCCTTGCTTGTCGAATTCTCCAGGCATTTCCTTGGCTAAGCTTCATTGCTATCAGAAAAGGGAACAAAGCAGGGAAACATACCAAGGGAGCAGGTGAAATGCCTTCCACAGAGCATTTGTCCCCCTTTCTCAAAAATCGCCTTTCTCCCCTTCCACACATCAGGCAGACAGACTCTAAGGAGGAAGATGGAGCAGTATGTGTCTGCTGGGCATATTGTCGTGCAGGATTACTTCACCATCTAGCAATTTTCTGCTCATAAATCCATGTCTGTTGCTTGGTAAATACTGTGCTGAGAGTAGTGAATATTTATTTGCCCATTAAAGGGACAGCAGAATGTAATTTACTATCACAAAGCTACCACACCTTCTTCACAGAGCTGTTCTTTTCTTACTTGTGGAAGGCAGGTGGGTATTAAAACTCTCCTCTAATGGAAAGGGGGCTTAACACCATGGCTGTCAGATGTGTGCTGTCATCGTGTCATTGCTCCCAATCCCACAGAATCTAATCTTCCTGACAAAATAGAAAAGAAATAATCCACGCTCTCCTTATTTGGCATTTTTTCCAGAACCAAAGAGGATTCATACCTTCTAGAATGGACAGTGACAGTTGCCGATCCCTAGCTACCCCACACCTCTTTCTCTTACACAAGAAGGAAAGAAAATGAGCAGCTCCCACAACCCTGGCTTCCCAAATGAGTGGCATTTAAAAGAATGCCAGACTTTCCATGTTATTTAATTGACTATCGTTCAGAGTCCAGGATATTTTGGCCTTATGCAATATTTATGTAAATAGAGAATCAGAGTCTTTTTTCATGTGCCAGAATAAAGGGTCTTATTCCAGGTTTAAGATTGCACCTGAATCCCTACAGTCCTGGCTGTCAGTACTTGGTGAAGTGTCCTGGCCCAGGAAGGTACCCACAATCTGCTCCATTGTCAAGAAGATTCCTTCCATCAGACTGGTCCAAATTATAATGCTTGAAAATGTTCCCTCTTGGCAGTGTCAATGGAGATGTACGTTTCTTTGACCCCCGAATGCCTGAGTCTGTGAATGCCCTCCAAATAGTGAAAGGACTGACGGCCCTCGACATTCACCCACAGGCAAATTTGTTTGCATGGTAGGTGCCAGTCTTCTGTCTTCCCTCCCCAACAATCTTCCTTCAGTGCAAGAGAGAGAGAAAAAATGTCATCCTCCCCCCCACCCCCACCCATCACACACTCCCACACTGTTAAGTCCCCAAGAGGAAGAGAAAGTGGAGTCCTTGCGTTCCACTCTATCATCCATAAAGAAGATGCGGAGCTTCTAGGTATCATGGGCTCCACCTTCATTGCCTCAGTGTAAATAGCAGTTGCACTAGGGAGGAAATGTTTATAACGTCATGAACAAAGAAGCTAAAGTTTCTACTTCCCTCTTGCCCTATGAAAGCGCTAGGAATTCCAGCATCCTCGGAGCTGAGGAACTCAAAGGTGAGAAGAAAGAAATGATAGATGACAAAGACAACAACCAAATTCCTCTATCCTAGCTTAGGATGGGAGAGTAGGGGGCAGTAGTTTCTGAGCCATCAGTTAGTGCCTAGCCCCAGTTTCCCCTCTGTCTGGCTTTGTCTCGCATCCGCTGAAATTGGATCTGACCACCTTTACATATGGGGATCTTATTCAAAAGTTCCCAAGATTTTAGAGAGGCACAAAGGTCCGTCTCTCAAGAGAGATTGCTGAGCCCCAGCATCCATATCATGAAGGACACAAGAAAAATCTATCTCCCGGCCTTCTGTACTGAGGAACAGTGTTATTCTAAGGGAAGACAGTTTTAATCCAGGCCCAGCAGTATATCTTTTCCAGCAGTCTCTAACTGAATTGAAGAGAAGATCTATTTGTCTGCATTGCTGTTCACTCCTTCTGCCCATTTCTAGGAGTGGCTGAGGCAAGGCACGGAGGAAAAGAATTTGGTTTAGATCCCTCTTGCCCGTGTTTCACCCCCCTACCCCACCCCAGCCACATACACACACACGTGTGCAAAAAAATAAACAGTCTTGACTCACACATGCTCTCTCCTTCCTGCCCCTCAGTGGCTCCATGAACCAGTTCACTGCTATCTACAATGGGAATGGAGAGCTGATCAACAACATTAAATACTATGACGGGTTTATGGGACAGAGAGTCGGAGCCATCAGCTGCCTGGCCTTCCACCCGCACTGGGTCTGTATCCTCACATCAGGATTTCTGTGCTTGAGTAAATGCTTTGCTTTGTTAAACTGGACGTGTGCTGACCCCCAAGCAGAACCAGCCCCTGTCTCCCTGTACCAAGCAGCAGCATCCACTCAGCTGTGCTCCTGGAGTAACCCCAGCCTCGCCCACCTGAGTTCTGGGGCCAGTAAACCCCGTGAATAAATGATCTGTGCCTATATTCTCCTGCCCCCATTTACCTCCTGAGAATCCCAGGAAGCTGACTATATTGCTGAATAAAAGACAGCTCGTGGAGCTCTTCAGGACAGACACTATTGTGGATACATTAACCTTGAACATAAGCTCAAAAGCAGGAAAATCAGCTTCATTTGGCCTTCTCGTGAAATGAACCCAATACGCCTCAGCAAACAATGAATGATGTTAGACTATCTTCCTGCTCCCACTTTCTCCTTACGAAAGCACCCCAACAAAATCAGTAGAGTTAATGATGTCCAGCCTTACCACTAATAATAATCCATTCATGTAGTCATTTATTGTATCTTTTTTTAAATTAACCTTCTTCCAGTCTGAAACTCAAACTCAGAGGTTTTTAACCATTTTTGTACTCCTTGGGCAGTCTGCTGAAGCTTATGGACCCCTTCTCAGAATAATGTTATTAAATGCAAAAATAAAATGCATAAGTATCACCATGAAAATTAATTGTATTAAAATACTGTTATCATAATATTTTTAAAAATGTTACAGACCCAAGTTAACAACCCCTGCTCTAGAGGATTCTAGACCCAAGATTTCTGCTGAAATGTATTGGATGAAATACACAGAATTTGTCCCCATAGGATTAGCCTAGAAAGAAAAATGCTAGGCACTATGGGTAATATGCAAATCCCCCATAATGGAAGACAGGTAATGCATTGTCCCAGCTACAAGCTGTCAGCTAATAGCACCATCATTTCTGGGCCTGCCTGGAATAGCAATGTGTACAGTAGGATTAATGAAGACCCTTAGGTGAGAGACAGACTGTGCGTACCATGGCAGTTTGCACCTTCTTAGATCCATTTAGGATCAGGATAACCAGAGGACTTCATAAGTGATTTGCATATTGCTGCCCATAACCCTCTTTTGTCCTCTGCGTCTCTATGCATGGGTGAGAGCGTGGGCTGAGCAAGCTGTTTATTCCTCTCTCGTTTGCTTTCTCTTGGGCAGCCTCATTTGGCGGTTGGAAGCAATGACTACTACATCTCGGTGTACTCCGTGGAGAAGCGCATCAGATAACAGGAACCTGCAGCCTCCCCAGGGATGGGGAGTCCTTCCCAGGCAGGGCTGTATCTCTCCTGTCGTGTACATAGTGAAATGATCGACTTGAATGTTTAGTGTTGGCTGCTGCTGCAACCTGTAACTTGAACATTTTTTTCTTCTGACTTAGCTACTGATGATTTGAGGAGAGACAGTTGCCTGCTTTCTTTTGTTTTTGCTATAATGTCTAGAAAGTACAGGAAAGGAAGGGGATTTTTGTTCTTTTTGTTTTGATGGTTGCTTCTCTGCTAAGAACACAACTTCCCGGCTCAAAGGACTTGAACAAACCACACCTGTTTTGTTTTTGTTGCCATTTTGGTTGAGGTTTTTTGTTGTTGTGTTTGGGTTTTTTAGGGGGGGGGGGGAAGATCCCATTAGTTTTGTGTATTTTTATTTTGCCAGAATATTAGCTAGCAAATAGCTGAAAGACCGAAGTCCAGACTGGCCAGGGGCTCACGTGCAGGGAAGAGCAAGCATGCCCCACATCTGTCTCTGCAGACAGCAATGCCTGATCTGGCCATCCGTGGAACGAGCCCCGGACACTGGGCAGTTGTGATGAAGCCAGGAGACAATGAGCCATCCATGCAGCTTCTCCCCATTTCTCTCCCTTCCTACACAGAGTCAGGAATGTGCTCAGCTTACTGAGAATGTTTGAGGGTGGGAGGTAGGAAAGACCAAGAAAAAGACCACGTGGAAACATCCTACTTGAACTGTGCATATGAATGGGAACCCCAAGCAAGGCAACCTTAATGTAAGGAAATGGGGATGATGTGTGATTGAGCGGCTCTCCCTGGCTGGTAGGAGTGCCTGTGTGGGCATGATGAGGGACAAGATTGTGCACCTTCACCTTCTTCCTGGCAGCCCTACTCTGACTCTGCTTTTTAAGTTGTTCTCCTTCCTCACACAAACAAATCCCATCAGCACAAGGTGCTTTGCTGGCTCTGGACAGATGACAGAACCCCTTGGTTGTTATAGCTGCTGCCTTAAACCACCGGGTTTCATTTCTTGCAGAAGTACTAATATTCAGATTACTGGCAGGCTCGGTAATTATATACCCAGGAGCATGCCTATCAGCTTGTGTGCCCACATGTGCATGCTTATGTGTACAAGAATAGACAAGCAACTGTACTCTTGAGTCACAGTGGGTTAATGATGGGTCATTTTTCCAGGACAACACATTCCCTCATTCCTGGTCCTTTCCTCCCATATCCTGGTATAACTAAGATATGCATCTTGCAGTCTGTAATGCAAAAGAGACTTCCCCGGTGATTGCTTTAGGGTATGGGTGTGTAGGGGCGTATGTCTGTGTGTGTGTGTGTGTGTGTGTGTGCACGTGTTTCATGTGAACAGCCTGAGAGAAAGAGATACGGGAGGTATAAAGATAATTTTTTACCCTGTTAGGTGCCAGAAGAATGTAATCTTAAGCAGTGTTTGAGAACAAAAATGGCATTTGCCAAACTTAACCACAATGATGATATTTTGAAAAACGTTTTTTTTTTCCATTTTTCTTTGGGTATCACGATTATTCATAGGCTAACATAGTGGCCTAATTAATTCTGCCAATAATGAGGCCAATAATAGTGGTAAAAAAAAAAGTGATGAAATATTTTTGTTCTCTTTATTATGGAAGGCAGTTCAACCTCAGCTGCAGGATTCTGTCTGATGGAGTTATGACTCTATTGTCAGGGTAAAATGCCAGGGAGAGTCCTTGTCTTGGGTTGCCCCTTGGTGAGTTGGCTGGGAGGGCTCTCCAGAGGAGGTACAGGCCAAATGAATTGCCCCTTCTAGCCACTCTGTAATAAATATGTACCTATTAAAAGAAAAGTCGTTGTAAGATGCTGATGCTGAAATTCATGGTGAGGGAGACCGCCTCCCCACCCAGAATCCAGTTCATCCTCCTGACTAACTGCCTCGGCCTTCTGCAGGAATGAATAGATCAGCTTGAGTAAAATCGTTATGGTATCTAGAGGGCTATAGGGCTCCCCACTCACCTCCATGGCTGGAGAAGGACAAATAGCAAACCATTGTGGAACTTTATATAAATGTAGGTGATTGCATTAACAGTAGCTGGTAGACTCTTGGTAATTTGTGTGAATGATGTGTCTATCAGACTAATATGCTTGTCTTCATTCATTGTGTCCAAATTTAGCATTGAACCAACCACCCTCGACCTAACTGGGGGGTTCAGAGAAAGTCCTGAGGGGGATCTACCATTAGGTGTTAATACAGCTTCTAATCTGCAAATAACTGACTAACAAAGTTGAAACTCAAGAGATTTTTAACCTAATATGCATTTCTCTTTGTTCTGAGACAAAACCATTACCCGGCAAAATGCAGATGGTACCAGAAGGAGAAAAATGGTTTTTCTCTTCCTCCTGCCTGCAGTCTCCAACTCTTTTCCAAGTTGGCACAGCCAGGAGTGACTAAGTAACTTTTACGGTTAGCTTTCATCTAGTGTGTGCGTGCATGTGTGTATCTGTGTGTGTATGCGTGTGTGTGCGTGTGTGTATGCGTGTGCACGTGGGCTGTATTTTCAGAGGTTTGATGCGAAAATTCAATCATGAAGTTAACCAAGGCTCTAGAGAGCGTCCTACCTAAAGGTTCATTTATCTATTTATTTTACAAAAATTAAAATTAAAAAAGACTTTAAAAAAAAACATGGACTTGTAATGTGAAAGTAAGAGCAATGACAAAGAATAAACTGTTAATAAAAAATAAATGCCGAAATAGCCGGTCGTCAGTTTTCTCCTGGAAGGGAGAGATAGAATTGCTTAGCAGCACAACACCAACACCAAGTCACCTCTCCATGGAAATTTAGGACGTACAAATTATTTGGACATTGTCCCATAAGAGCGGCCATGCAATTATGATGATGCCCATTTTGCAAGACTAGGAATCTGAGGGTCACAAAGATGAAGTGACTTGTCCAAAGACAACTCTGTTTGAGAACAGTGGAGACAAGGCAAGATTAGGGGTGGGAGTGGGAGACCATTGTGAGGGTGGACATCCTACAGATACACCAAAGACTGGAAGGACAGATGGCCAAATGAAGAGCTGTACCCACGGGCTCCCCTCATTAAACACATAAAGTCATTCTAGCTGTAACATTCTCCCTCAGTCCATGATGCTGTAGTTTTTATTTAAACTCATTCAGCGTCTTCCTTGGATGATTAGAAACCTTGAGAAGGAAGACCTGATTCAACTAACTCATGCTATGATAGATTGCCAAAGAGAAGTCCCTTATGTTTGATAGCAGACCCAAGCGATAAAAGTGACCTTTTTTAATAAGCCCATGCTGTCTGTTAGGAAAATTCAAGTTCCAAAAGATGTTCACTCCATTGTCATCATTAAAAACTCTTCTTTCTATATTATTGACACCGGGTTAGGTCTAGGTTGGTAGACACAGCTGCTTGTGTGGAAGCAATGTGGAAGAAAATTCTGCATTCTTTGTTTTATGCACAAGTCTGCCAGAAACAATTTTTGTTCATTCAGATTAGCCTAACCTAAATACTTCTGCTTAGAAAAGGAGCTGTAGACAGGTACGCTCATCCCATGACTCTAAAAATTTCGTAACACAACCATTTCAAAATTAGTTATAATATTCAGGACAGTAGACCAGATTCCCCAGGGAGAACAGTTTCAGTGCTCAGGATAAATCTCAGTTAATATTTGACTTCATCAAACAGGATAATAGTCACTTAATAGTTTGTCACATCCTTGGAGGATAATTTGCCTAAGATTACTCAATCTGTCTTTGACCACTCCCTCTGAGGACTGAATTCTGGGTGAATTTAAGAGATACTTCCATTAACTAAGGTCATGGAGGAGACGTTTGATTTCTCCTTCATAGGACAAGTCCAGTTGCTAAATTTGGTGATTTCTAGCTCCTCTCCTTTTTGTCTCCTCTATGTCCTAAAGAACTAAAACCTTTTACTTGTGAGCCTCCTGCCCTGTAGGCCTCCAGGTCTGAATGATGCACCTTTGGCAGCGCACTGTAGAAACCAGCTCTCCAGGCGTCTTCACTTTACTACCCATCTTCCCTCCTCTCCCGAAGAGTTTTCAGTTCTAGAACTGTAAACAGATCAGATCAACACCTCCACTGCTCTGCTATTGGAAAAGGCATGTCAATATACTGTCTTCGATTACCACTTACCCTCCCCCAGTAATTTTCCACTCCAAAATACCCTTTCCTGGCTACCCTCCCCTATAAGTGTAACTCTCCCTTTAATAATTCTTGAGGGCAAAGACTTCCTCTACCTTTTATTTTTGTAACCCCAGTGCTTGGCATATAGTAAGCATCTAATCTTTTGCCATTCATTCATTCTTGTATTTATTCCACCATATTTCTCACATCCATCTCCTCACCACTGGAACAGTCCCATATTGCCTCTTGCCTAGACAACTGCAATAGTTTTCTAATTGATCTCCCTACCTCAGGCATCTCCCCACTCCAATCCATTGTAGACAATGTCATACCCCTACTCAGTAAACTCCAGTGGTAACCGATTGCTCCTACTATTAACTATAAACTACTCTTTTGCTTTTACATCCTTGTACAACATGTCCCCAACCTACCCTTCCAACCTCATTGTACATTATTTCTCTTCTGGCTCTCTATAATCCAGCCAAATTGAACATCATGTTCCCCACATAAAACACTATCTCATTTCCAAGCTTACTTACTGACTGTCCCAGTGTCTAGAATGCAGTCTCTTATTTGAGCCAACTCTTGAAGTAAAGGATTTTTTATTTTACACGTGGAAAGGGCATGTCAATCTACTCTCTTATGTCTCTATTCACACTCCCCCAGTAACTTTCCAATCCAAAATACCCCTTCCTGGCTCCTACCTCCCTATGAGTATAAGTACATCCTCCTTTAACAATCCTTAAAGGGGAGAACTATCTTAGCTTTTGTTTTCCTAACTCCAGGAAAGAATCTTTCTTTACTTCAAGACTCGCCTCAAACACCACCTTCTATGTGAAGCCTTTCTGGATCACCCACCCACTAAAACCCTTCTGCCAAATCTGCATCGTATTTGGTTTTCATTTTTCTGTATATACTTGTCTCCCTCCATTCAGTGTAAGCTCCTGGAACGTAGGGACCTTTCCATTTTTTGTCCTTGTATCTCCAGCTCCTGGTCCATTGGCTTATGATAAATGTTTGTGGATTGGTTGGTTATCCATGATTTGATACATATCAAATTCTACCTCATAAAGATCATTGAGACTTAGTGAGATGGGACTCATTAATAGAATATGTCTTTTAAAGAATATGCCGAATTAAAAACAAAAGAAGTAAAAGAAAAAAAGAGAAGTAGAAGAATCAGTAGCACTGTATAATAGAAAGACCAACTTGTGAAGAAATCCAGGTACCAGAGGAGGAACAAATGGGTGAGAATCAATGAAGGGAGAAAGGAAAGCAATTTTGTTGCATGGGAGGATTATAGGCCGTGAGGACCTCCAGAAACAATAGAGAGAGAGTTAGGAAAACATCACAAATCTGCCCCAGAGGCATGAGGACCTTCCACTCTTCAGACATCTTTGGGTGCTCTCTTGCTGTCTCTGCCAAAAGCAAACCAGCTATCAAGGGTTTTACTTGCCTTGATGAAGAGGGAATATCCCACCCTTCAAAATGTGGGAACAAGGGAACTGCTATTCTGGACCTATGATTCCAACTGATAAGAGGAACAAGTTGCTGAAGTAGATGTGTTCACAACCCCGGGAAGGGATGCTTACCTCTTGGAATCCATGACACAAAGTCAGCCCAAAACAGTTCTAATGAGGAAAAAGAAAAAAGATCATGTGGCTGCCAAAAGAACATAGCTACAGACTGAAATTCATTAACAACATATGTTTAGACAGTGGGAGCAAGAAGCAGGTAAGGATATACATACATACATATAAATATATATATATATATAAGAGTAGCATGATCTTTCTTGTAAGGATATAGTCAAGAATGCCAAAGCTCAGAGTAAGCAAAGATGATGGTGACTGCCAACGGGACCACTTTTTAAAAGATGGGGAGAGGCTTTTAAAGCTGCTTTCGGAGCCAGAAGAATGTCAAAGAAATTGATAGGACCATCCAACTTTTATTTCGTTTTTGCTTTCCTTATTAAGGAGAATCAGTCAATATGCTTTGTTTGGGCTTTCTCCCTGATTAATGAGGCAAAACTCAGGACAGAAAATTAAAAGGAGTTTATAAGTATGTCAAGGTAGCAACAGCAACACGTTGACTGGCTGATTGGGCCAGGTTTTATTGATAACTTTCAAAATGAGATAAAGACAATTCAGATAGGTCAACGTCAGAAAAAGAAATTGGAGCCTTGCATCTCAGTTCCTCCCCGAGGTAGGTGTATGTGATAATTTCCAGGTAAGGAGGTGACTTGACTAAATGATAAATAGGGGACTGGTGACACCTCTCCCTAACACAGACAAGCAGGTCTGGAAACAATGGGTCACTGAATCAGCATAACTTTCAATAAGCAAGCGTTTATTAAGCTCCTACAATGTGCCAGGCACTGTGCCAAGTGCTGTGGTAGTCATTTTACTGCTGAAGAGAAAACAAAAATGGTTGAAGTTCAAGCCAAAGCTAAGTAAAGCATTAGTAATAGAGTACTTAACTGCCTTCAATGAGTTAAAGTGAGGCTGGGATGAATTACATCCCAAGACAACTGGAAGAATTGTGAATTTGTGTGAGTAAATTCTTCTAAGTAAATGTGATTGCTGAACCACAGTCAGTGATCTTTAAAAAACCAGAAGGGGCAGAAGAGGTATCACGAGACTCGAGATAAGCAAACGTTTCCCCAATTTTCAGAAGAAAATCGATGAAGGCTGGATCTTTAAATCACAAGCCTATGAGTTTGACTTTGATTTCTGGAAACTCACTAGCATATTAGTTTTTTTAACAGTCTGTGAACATTTAGAATTGGAAGCATTAATCACTAAAAGGCAGAACAGCTTCAACAGTAACAAACCATGGAAACAGTTCATTTTGGGGGGTGGGGGATCTTTGTAGCAAGTTACTCTGATATCCCAAAAAAATGAGGCATTGACATATATAATAAGAATATATATTCCCCAATGGATAAATGGTCAAAGGAAGAAATCCAAGCTATCAACAGCCATAATAGAAAATGTTTCAAATCACTACTAATAAGAGATGCAAATTAAAACAAATTTGAGGTTCCGTCTCACACTCATCGAGTTGGCAAAAGGGACGTTGGAGGAAAATGGCTATTGGTTTCATTTGCTCTTCCCTGCAGGACAGATTAGGAGCAATATGTGAAAAATGAAGGAGCAAAAGAAAAACTTCCTAACAATTCACATCATCTAAAAGGCCAATTCATTCAATAGTATGACATGGCGTTCTCAGGAAGCAGTGAGTTTCCCAACACTGAAGGTATTTGAGTAAAGTCTGGTGGCCATTTTTCAGGAACATTGTGGAAGGGATTGCTGCTTCAGGTACAGATTGGACTGCCTGACCTCTGAGGTCCCTGCCAACCACAAGATACTATGAGTCTGCATAAACCATGGAGCACCTGCCACCAGAAGCTTGAAAGGACCAAGTACTAGCCTCAAGAGGAAATATATTGTGTCTGCTCTGGTCCCACTCTAAGTAGTCCAGGCCTGCTATATCTCCCACTCAGAGAATTAGGGTAGCCTGAGGGATTTGAATGTCTCTATTATCAGAGGCTTGAGCCCCTAGCAGCTGTATTCCCCAGTGCAAGTCACTGGCACCGGTGCTAGTTACATTTAACCACATAAAAAGGCAGCTTTCACAAAGGGATGTTTACTTCTAAGATACAGCAAGAACAAATGTATAAACATTTTCCCCTATACCTCCAGTGTGTACTCTTCCCTATATAACCTCAGTCTCTGAGAGTATAGGCTCAAAGTTTAGCTCAGTGCCTATATAGCACTGGTCCCATCCAAAGGTGGCATCAATGCCAGATAAATCTTTGTTTTAGCTTTTAATGGCATGGGTCCAAAAAGTCAATCCTAAAGATTGGTCCTTGCCCCTCAGGGCATCGGTGTTAGGCCAGCTGCTAGCTACAACACCAGGATCTGCAATTTTAGGATGCCACAGTTCACTCATGGTGACCTTCCAAACTCAGTGGGTCACAAAGCTCCGCTTCCTTCACCTAGAACAAAGAACAAAAAGGCCGAGGACCCAGGCCCATTTCTCAAGGGTCATATAGTCTCCGAGGAGAGAAGTCCTAAGGCCCTTCCCTTTACCACATAGTCTGTCACTGAGAGCTGTATATGTGAAAAAAAAAAGCCCACTGAGTTCCCTCAGACACGAATAAAGCAAAGAGATAGCCAAAGTTGATTTAGGCTTTTTTGAAGACAATGATAGTTCCGTACAAACGAATAAACAAAAAATCTCCCAAACCTCCATGGTTAGCCAACTGGAACCAATTACAGAATGACCATGCATGTTCCATAGGTTCTCCAAGATACTACCCTTACCTGTCATCACAACTGCCCTTGAAGCCATCTCCCAGATTCTCCACATGGGGAAACTGCATCAGCCAAACATTCCCACAATACTCTCAGCTCGTGCCTTTGCCCACTCCTTCCTCAGTACTTTGAATGGACTTCTCTCTCCACTAGGAAGGAATAAATGAAAAACATTTATTATGTGCCTGGAACTATGCTGGAAATAGAAATATAAAATCAAGAGAGCCCTCAAGGAGTTTACCTTCTGTTAAGGGAAGATAGAGAAAAACAGAGACAGAAAGAGATAGATAGAAAGATAGGTAGATAGATAGAAAGATAGATAAAGATAGAGCATTTATTAAGCACTTTCCACATGCCACGCATTGTGCTAAATACTGGAGATACAAATACAAAAAAAGTTTTTAAATACGATCCCTTCTTTCAAGGAGGTTGCATTCTAGTGGGGGAAGATGAAAACATAAAGATAAGCTGGAAATCAGGAGGAATGAGGAAGTGGGGCAGTAGAGAAGGGTGCCAGCATGGAAACAAGTCAGTGGGTGGGGAAATAGAGCAGCCTGGAAAGTGAGCTGAGCTGGGACTGAAATGAATGACATGGCTAGACCCCGTCAAGGAATGGTGATCTGGAGCTCATTATGAAGGGAAGTGGTTAAGGAGGGAAGGATGTTTTGGTCTGAGTGGAAGGGGTGGTAAGTGAGTCATAGTCCATTGACACACCTTCTCTAGAAGCAATGATATAGTACTGATTTCATTGTCACTCCCAAGAGCTGGAAAGAAGATAATATGCTTGCAGCAGCTGGACAGATGACTGGCATGGATGGCTGGATAGTAAGTGAAGGATGGTCTGGTCTGGGGCCAACTACCTAGAGTGGGTTATATGAATTGGCACTTAGACTAACTCACAGCTTAGCTACTGACTGGGAGTTCCAAAATTAAGCAGATTATCTCCATCTTTTTTTGAAGTCCTTCCATTTCTTCAAGGCCTAATTTGGTTGCTATCTCAATCAATCAATTTATTAAATACCTGTTATACACTAGGCCCTTTGATGCTGGGTTTATAAAACAAAGAAATTTACATTCAATCAAAGGAGGCAGCATTTATTACCAGATATAAATGAGTACAAAATGTATACCAAGCAAATACAAAACTTCTTCCATGAAGCCTTCTCTGGCACCACTCTAGCCTAGAGAAAAGCATTCATTGACTCGTACATGTCTCATTTTGTCCCAACAGTACTTGAACTAGAGTTAAACTTGCCTCTAACAAAAGGCCTGGCCAAGGAATATAAGGCTGCCATCTGAGGTAATTTTTTTTTTTTTTGGTTACAGCAATTCACAAAACCAACCATTTAGGAATAAAGAGTTGTGATTTGCCTCAATGGGTAGAGTACCCCACAGGAGTGAAATTACATATCTTTTGAAGTACTAAAGATATTTACCCAAGTATAAATTCAGCTAAATTTCTCACAGCACTTTGCCTGCCATTGAGAACTAGAGTGATACAGTCAGATCTGTGTCTTGAGACAATCATTTTGGCAACTGGATGAAGAATACATTTTTTTTTGTTTACTCCAATCTATTCCCTTTAATTTGGGGTGGGGGGAAGACTTGTAAAAGAGCTCCTTCAAGATCAATTTTCCCAGAAAACCACAGATATATAATAATGGCATTTCTGAAAGTTAGAATATTCATTAAAATACAAAACCCACCCACCCCCCAAAAAAAGATTACCACTCTTTCTCAATCTGGGCAAAGAGAAATGTGTATAAATAACAGTCACATTTCACAAAGGGGCTAGATTTACTTAAAGCATCAAAAAATAAACACCAAAAAAAAATCATATTGAGTTCTCGACTGGACCCCAACGAGTTAAACCTTTGAAACTAGAAATCATTGTGTTTTATAACTTTGCATTAACATAAATTATAAAAGTATTTAGTGTTAAAGAGATAGAACCACTAGAATTGAAGCAAGCTTTGCCAATTACACAACAAAACATCCTACACTGTGTGGCGCTCTCTATATCTATTATCCCATATACTGGCAAAAACTGACAGAAGGGACTACCTTTTCATTTCATTTCAAACAGAACATTCTAGAAAGAAGTATCAGTTCTGCAAATATATAAACACAGTTTTAGAAACTAACAAAACACCTTTATAAACCCAAGTATAACAAATAATGGTGTTACATTCTTAGGAAATTTTTGGATTATGCTCGGGAGCATCCTTGTACTCACTGACATTTTAAAAAAAACAGCAGAAGGATTCTTTGCTAAATACTTTAAGAAATCATGCAGAGAGTTGAACAATTAAGCTATTGCAGCAATCCAGGTGATGAGGGCCTGAGCTAGAGCACTGACCATGTGAGTGGAGAAGAATCTCCATCTAAACTTCCCATCTCACTTCTTAGGGCTGTAAGAATGTACTGCAAATTGTGATTCTCAGACCTTTAGTGTCCTGGCCATTTGTCAATCCTAATCTGTCATAACCAGCCCTCTTCTCTAGCTACAAGGCTCCTTATCACTTGCGGTGAATTTTCTCATAGGATGGATTCAGATCAATGATAACAGACATAAAGAATAAAAGGCCCAGATCCATTAAATGTATCAACCAAGTTAATGGTAGTTTATTAATTGCCTAAAACATATACTTAGGTAAATATCTTCAGTACTTTAAAAGATATGTGGTTTCATCCCTGTGGGTACTCCTTCTGTTGATGCAAATTACAATTCTTCCATTCCTAAATGGTTGGCTTTGTGAAATGCTGTAGCCAAAAAAATTAACTGCCTGTTGGCCCACAAAGTTCAAGAGGAGAGTCAGGAGTGCAGCTGGGAGAGAAATGAAGATGTGGCTGGCCTGGACCTCCCCCTTAAAATGGAGGTTCTGGAAGGAACCAGCCAATCAGAGGGAGAGGTCAAGGGGCAGAGGGTACTTCCAGTGTGTGAAGTCCAGGGTAAAGAAGTTTCTGGGGCATTGTAGGGAAAGACCAAGTGAATCACAGGAGTGCAGGATGGAGAAGAATGAAGACCAAATTTAGGAAAAGGGACTGGGTCTGTGATTTCATCGACATAGGGAACTCCCAAGGGTGGAAACCCCCTCTACTAATACAAGTTGTTATCTTCTCTACAACTTCAAGTCTTAGGAAGTCACCTAGAGACCTAAGTAGGCCAGTACGTGTCAGAAGCGGTACTTGAACACAAAATCTTCATAGTTTCAAGACATGCTCTCTATCTGCTTTGTTTCACTGCTCTTCCTATGAGTATAATGGGATGTTAATGTACCATGTGAAATGATGAAAAGGAAGAATTCAGAGGACCTTGGCTGGACTTGTTCACACTGATGCAGAGTGGAGTGAGATGAACCAAGAGAGCAATGTAGACGATAACTACAGTAATGCAAAGGAAAACAACTTAGAAAGACTTCAGAACAATGATGAATCATGAGTCCCGCTTCTTGGCTGAGAGTTGAGATACTAGAGGTGCAAAATAAGACATATTTTCAGACATGGTAAAAAAAAATAATAGCTCCCATTTACACAGTATTTTAAGATTTTCAAAGGACTTGACATACATTACCTCGTTTGACTTATTGGATCTCGGATTTTGTCATAGCCAATGCAAATTTCAATAGTTATTTACTCGGCACCTACTATATGCATAGCCCTTCTCAGGGCCCTGAGGAGGACACCAAAAAATTTTAGACATGTTATCTAATCTGCAGAAGTTTAGGAACTAGTTGGAGAAACAAGGCATGAATCCGCTAAATAACATTACAAGACAGTCTCACTAGTCCCATATGTGTATAAAAATGAGATATAGAAAAAGTAAATCCAGGAGAAGTCCAGAGAGTGGACTGAAATGTCCAGGAAAGCTTCACAGGAGGCTTCTCAAATCAAATTGACAAAGATAGTAGAATATGATAAAGCCCAGTGCTGGTGTGGTGATAGGAAAATTGACGTACCATTGGGGCTGTGAATAGGTTCAATCTCTTGGTGAAATATTATGAAATCAGGTAATAAAAGAGTTTAAAATAGTCATATCTTGTGACCCCATAGATTTATGCCATAAGAATGATCTCAATAGAGGGAGAAATGACTTTGTGTGTGTATGCAGCATCATGAGCAAAAAATTGGAAACAAATTATCAACCAAGAAATCAGCATGCATTTATTAAGTACCTACTATGTGCTAGGTACTGTGCTGGGTAATGGAGATACAAATACAAAAATGAGCCAGTCCTGGCCCTCAAAGAGCTTACACTCTAGCAGTGGAACATGTTTCTAAGTATGTCACACCTGTTCTCCTTCTGGAATACCCCTTCGATTTACACTCACCGGTTTGGGGGAAGGGACACAGCTACCCCAGGTGCAACGTGGGTCTGTACATTTAAAGCTAAAGCTCACAAGTCTCCACCATTGACCTTCAGAAGGCAGCTAGAGGACACAATTAGCTGGAAGCAAAGATGTTTACTGAAATGGATGGCAGAGTAGATCCAGAGGATTCCTAGGCTCTACCTGACTCTCTAAGCCTACTCTTTGCCGGGTCTCTGCTGCTCCACCTTGTCAATGGAGGAGGAGAGCTGATGACTAACTAGCTGCCCTAAAGTTCTGTCCAGAGCTTCTTCATTCCTTCTAAAGGAACAAGGAAGCCAAAGCACTTCTTTACCTTCCTATTTCCTTTACAAACTGTGAATGAGTTATTTCCAGTTTCCTACCCTTTAAAATCTGGGAATAGGCCACTCAGGATGTAAGCCCCTCAAGGTTTCACATTCTTTACAAGCTATAATTGTAAGCATTTAATGTGAAACCTTAACACATCATTATCTGTTTCCCAGGAGACTCAGTTGATCAAGGGTCCCTCGATCACCTCCCCCTCCCCAAATAAACATGGAATACATACCCAGACATACACTGGACACCAACAAAGGAGGGAATCAGAAAAGGACCTTGAAGGAAATGAACTGAGCCTTCAAGGGAGATGGGACTCTTGAGAAGGCGGGGTGAAGAACTACAGTTATCCCTTCCACTTCGTGACTTTCCCCATCAAGGCTTTCATATATCACTGGTCAGTATAAGAAATTAAATGGGAATTTGGGGGGACTTTTGCAGAAGCCACAGAAGAAGTTTAGACATTAAAAATGCATAAAATATATGTAGAGTATTGTATAATGTCAACATACTTCATCTTTTGATACCATAATAATTCAGACTTCTCTGTTGTGAAGGGAAGACCAAAACATTTTACATGGATTTTCCAGATCACAGGGGTACCATGATGTGGAAAGGCTAACTGCAGAGCACCGCCGGAATGAAAGACAGTCTTTGCAAAAGCATGGAGGTGGAACATGGAACGCTATATATAGGAAATAGTAACCAGGCTGGTTTGACTGGAGCACTGTATGTGTGAGTGGAGTAATACAAAGAGGCTACAGGCAGGTTGTGAACCGAAAAGCCACATTTTATCCTCTAAGCAATGGGCCATCATTGACGTTTCTTAGGCAGAGGAGTGACAGAATCAGATCTGCACAAAATATCTCTTTGACGGCTGTGTGAAGGATGAGTGGCAATAGACAGAAGGAGACAACTGAGGAAGCTATTGCTATGTGCTTCATGGTTACAAACAGGTTGAATAAATTATGATGCATGAATGTAAAGGAATGGTCAAGCTGCAAGAAACTACAAATGTGAACAGTTCAAAAAATGTGGGAAGACTGATGTGAGATGATGCAGAGTAAAGCAAACAAAACCACTGGAACAAAATGCACACTGGCTACAGCTATGTTAAAAAAAAAAAGCATTAAAAACAAGCAAGCAAACAAAGGAAAAACCCATGGTGCCGTATAAACGTCACACACAGCTTTTATTTAGCATTCAGTAAATAACGAGTGTATGTTGCACGTGATTTACAATCACTTTTCTGAAATATATTTTTGACACTTTCTTTAGCCTTTGTCTTTGAAAACTTATGTAGACAAATGTACAACAAAAAAAAATGTAGAATGAATGAAGAGATTTGGTAGGATTTAGAGAGGTGGAGAAGTAAGGAGAAAGCATTCTGGGGAAGTAGGACAGCAAGAAGAAAATGGTGATATTTTGAATGAGTATGTTGGTATTCTGGGAACAGAAAAGAGTCCTGCCGGGTTCAGACTGGGGAGCAGGAAGTAAGATTGGGTAGGTAGCGTGAGTCAAGATACAACTTATTTAATATATTTGGATGTGGTCCCTGAGAAGCACACCATGTAACCCAAATGGAGCCCACCACACTTACAGGATTCTCGTGTGGAAGCAGTCCCTTCCAGGTTGGAATCCACACACTTCCAGACAAGAAAGTTCTGAAATCAAAGCCTAGGGATTTGTTCTTTGGACACTAGGGGTGAGAAACAATTTGTTCTTTCTCTACGTTGAAGGGGAGGAGAGGAGAAGAGAATCAAATGAAAGGTAAGAAGCCAAACTTTCTCCAACTTGCCTGCTGTCAAATCTGCAGGCTTTGCTTGGGTGGGGACAATGCAGACAGTTAGTGTCAAATGATTTCTCATTTCTAAGGGGTGACTGGAGGTATGGCAGACTGCCACCCCTTGGCCTGTAAATCTGTCACCATTCAGCGGACTTTTAGATTGCCAGGAATATGCCAGGGGGCCAAAGAGAATCTTGTCAGTAGGATGTGTGTTTTGTCTGTCAATAATTGAATTCTATGAAATCCAGCAGCACCAAGAGGCCTGGAGAAGAATGTTCAATAGCCAACTGTGCCTGCTTAAGATTTATGGACACGGTGGATTGCTAGAGCTTGGCAAAAGAAGGAAAGAACAGTTGTTGTCATGGTAACCCTGAAGGTGCTACTGTGGTATTACATTGTCTAATCAGCCAAAACAACTGTACTAAATTATTCTTTGTTTTAAATAAGAAGGAACTCTTGCATTTTATGCAGCTTTGGGTGGTGCATGCTGAAGTTGAAAGGGGTAATATTTTTCCCATTAGAATCAATTCCTTTTTGTCCCCGAATCTTGAATGCAAATGGGGTGCCCATAAAAGTGAAGAATTAACAACCACAGGCTAGAACTAGCAAGACAGGAGAAGGCGCCAGACATTCCTCTACTGAGTTTCAACTCAAAATCTCAGGCTGTGTGTCTGGGTGCCAGTTATTGTCTGGATACTTGGGCCTAACCTACCTGTTCTAGTCAGAGGGAGATTAAGTGAGCAGAGAATGGAGGCATGTTGCATGAGCCTGACAGAGCTTTACCCAGTTTTTTGCTAACACACAAAAAAGTGCTGCAGTGAATATTTTTGGTATATATGGGACCTGTCTTTCTGTCTTTACATCATTTGGCTATACGCCCATTAGTGGAGTTAAAAGATATGACTAGATAGGAATGTGACTTTAGGTGCATAATTCCAAATTGTTTTCCAAGATAATTGGATCTATTCATAGTTCCACCAACAGTGTATGAGTGTGCCAGTCTGCCCACAACCCCTCCAACATTGAGCATTCTGTCATCATTAGCAGTTTGTTGGATGTGAGGTTTTTCACCTCAGATTTATTTTAATCTGCCTTTCTCCTGGTATTAGTGATTTGGACCAATTTTTCATATGGTTGTTGATAGGTTACAATTTTTTTTGAAAACTTAATATCCTTTCACCATTTATTTAGGAATAAATCTTGAGCCATATATTTATCTAAGTTCCCAATATATATTGGACATTGATATTGGACAGAGGTGGTTGATGCAAAGATTTTCTTCTCCCAATCTAACAGTTCCCTTAATTAGCCTAACGGCATGGATTCAGGGGGAGAATGCCAAAGGTTTTTTTTTTATTTTATGTCATCAAAATTGTATATTTTTAAAATGATTTCTCCTATCTCTGGTTCGGCTAAGAATTTTTCCCGTAGCCAAAGAGTCATGGTTGTGAAAAGTACCTCCTTTCATTCTCTTCTGATTTTCAACTTTTTAAGATAAATTCCATTGTAGAGGAATGTGAGGAGGGGGTTGGGAGTGACCTCAGACCCCGAGGACCCCAAACCTCCCCGCACCCCAGCATAGTAGTAGTGTTGGTTGGTCACCAAGGGGCCAGGTAGAGAGGAGCCAGAAGCAGGGCAGATTGAGCCAAGGAGGAGTTCATACTGGAGAGAAAGTGGAACATTTGGTAGCTTCTGCTTTTAACTAATTAGTCTTGCTAACCACATCCTGACTTGAGGTGTTTTCTCCAGCCAAAGCAGTATAAGTGCATAGAGTCTCCTCTACGTTTCTGTGTCCTGTGGCAAAACCCCAGGTACTAGTTATGACCCCAGTTCTCAATTAAGGCTTTGGTGTTCGAATGCATGTCTGCAGGCAGGGCTTAGCAGTGTCCTTCCTGTTCCAGAACCTGCCTATAAGCAGAACGCATTGGGTGGAGAACATCTATCGATAACTCATCCCCATGAGAGCCAACATTTATGTGGCACTTAGTATGCGCCAGGCACTGAGCTAAACACTTTACGATCATCTCCTTGGATCCTCACACAGCCCTGGGAGGGGGGTGCTGTTATCATTCCCATTTTACAGATCAGGAAACTGAGGCAAACGGGCTAAATGATTTGCCCAGGATCACGCAGCCATAAGTGTTGGAGGCCAAATTTGAACTCAGGTCTTCCTGACTCCAATCGCAGCCCTCTACCTATTTTGCCACCCAGCTCCTCTTACAGCACTTTTGTAAGCATCAGGTGGTACTGGGGAAGCTAGGCAGACTGAGCTGCCAATCATCTCCTGCAGCAGCAGCCCTCTTGAGCTATGGTACAACTCACTCCCCTCCCTTCGTGTTGGCAGTGCTTCCTTAGAAACTCGATCTTCTTCAGGGGTGTAGCTTTTCCTTTCCAAGTACTCCCTCCCCCTCAGGGGCTTGATTTTTCAAGGCCCAAATGGCAAATAGCTGCCAAGAAAATGGAAAAGAAAAGGAAAATTATCCACATGTTGCTTCCTTTGCAACCTGCTCTTCTTAACAGCTCACAATTTTATCTCTGAATCCATTGCCAGGCTCATTTCAATCAATCAGTCTACTTATTAAGCTCCTACTATGTGCCAAGCAACATATTCTGTACCAACCTCTTACTTTACTCAATTGTTCTAAATTCATTCCAAGCCCACTAGTTTCAGTCTGAACCAAACATTTTGCTTCTCTAGCATAAGAAACGTTCTCTATCTCTTCCTCCAGCCCTATATCTGTAAGTATTCATTAAGGCACACAACACATGGCTTTGGATTTCTATTAATCAACAGCTTCATCGTATTTGCAAGTTGAAGAAACTAATCAGATATGGGAAGCAAAGAGGGCCCAGAGGGAAGCAAGAGGGAGGAAAGGGAGGAAATGAGCCACCAGCCAATTGACCCAACCTAGAGAGAAGGAAAAGGGGAGAGGGAAGGAAGGTCCATCTCTTTCTCCATCCCAAACTGAGTCAGCAGCAAAGGATTTACCATTTGCCAAGGACATAGTTCATGCTTTAAACATTCTCACCATCCTCACCTGGGACCCTTCATAGTTGCTCTAAACCTCTGCCATCCATGACCCGAATTTCACAACTCCTGATAGTGCTTGCTCCCTTATATTCTGCTTGCTAGGCTTGACATCTCTTCCCCAAAAAGTAGGTCAAGGTCAGCAGATGGAATGCTGGGAAGGAAGCCACCTGCCATTCATCTCCCCTTGCTCCAGGTCCAAGCCTTTTGGAGGAGCCCCAAAAGGTGGATTGCACTTTTGAGTTTGCCAGACTGTTTTCCTCATAACATGCCATTGCTCCCAGGCAATCTTCATGCCATCCTCTTTTACTCCAGCCTGCACCTCTGCCTGGGGCACTAGGCTATTGGTTGGTTGGTTTTCACCAAATCTCACAGCCTGACCCAGGTGCTATTTCTTCTTGACCATAGTCATGCCAAACTACTGCTCATGTCCATTTCCCTTCCCAGCCTCCACTCCCTCCTTTCCTTCTCTAGCCCTGGAAACCATGAGCAAATCAATACTGGTCAATACTTCATTCCCAAAGAGGACCAATGACAGTGATGTCTTGACTTGCAAGTGAATTAGATATGTAAGTTGGAGCTGTGCAAAGTCATAGGCCTCACTCTCTCCTCCAGAGTCACTGGAGTCCAGTGACAAGAGGTAAGGCAAGATGACTGGCGATGGCCCCAGTGCAGTGCAAGGTTGTGGTCTTTTTAATCTAAAGTCTTTCCCAGGTCTCAGTTTGTCCAACACAATGCCCATTCAGTATTTAAAGGCTAGGTAAGAAATGAGCAAAAGACAGCCTACTTTGCCTTCACAAAAGAATCAATCTGGGAGAGGAAGAAGACTTTCTGGCCACAACAGAAACAATTGCTATTTCAATCACTCTGAGTCATCAAAGTCCAAACAATGAGCGAGTGAGGCTTGGGCTGGGAGCCATCATTGACCAATCAGTGAGAGCCAGAGTGCAGATCAACACTGCCTTTCCAGGAAAGGACTTGTCAATCAATAGCTTGTCAAGCCTGTGACTTCCCGGACCAAAACACCTTTCCCTGGCTACCTCTCCCCTCTGTGTGTTCTCTTACCTGATTAGAATGTAAGCACCTTGAGGGAAGGACCTATCTTGTATAGCATCCCCTTCCCCAGATTCCCCTTTTGGAGGTGCATAGCTGGCATTCCATCTTGTTGTCTTTTGTTTGCTGTTTTTGCTTTTTCTTTTACCTGCACTCAGTTCCTCCTCCATGGTTGCCTGTTAGAGCTACTCTGTGTATCCCTGAGGTCAGGGTTGCCCCATCCTGGCCCTAAGTCCATGTAAGTGGTGGGAGATCTTCTAGAGCAGTGGTATCAAGGTTGTTGGCCTTAAAGTTTGGTTGAAGAAGGCAAACAAGATTGGCGATAGAAATTTTATATTTCTTATTCATTTATTCCCTTAAAGTTAGCAGATACCTACATGTATGGAGCCAGACAAAGTCTGACTGCCTGAACAAAGAAACGAGAAGGTTTAAATACATTTTCAGTCCCAACTCAGCATGCCAGCATTACTGCACTTTTAGAATCCCCATGTATGTTTAACCATGATACAAGCCAAGGATTTTCCTTAATGGAATAGGTTGTAAATGCAATAAGTCAAGATAGTTGACAGAGTGTCAATTGGAATTACAACCCAGGATCTCTCTGTTTAATTTGCCACTAACATTCCAAAACAGAGTATATGCCCATAAAATATTAAGATAAGAAAAAGTCACATTATTCAAGATAGTTTTCTTGGGTTAAGGGTCTCATCCTTAATAGCCTTAGACAGAGGAAGAAAGAATGCTCTTAAGTCAGCCAGATCTGGCCTTGTTGACATAGGAAGAGGCATCCTCTGAGCTTACTCAGAGAACAAAGAGGTTGTTTGTTTTAAGCTGGTTAATCAGTTCAATCTCTTCCTCTGGTTAATCAATTCAGGCTCTGGCACTTATTAAAGTTACAAAAATGATATTAAATGATCGTCAAGGTCAAATGTAAATGGGGCCACTAAACCATTATACAGATACTTGTGGGTGCACATTGACTTAGAATACCACATATTAACAGTATCTGTGTTTATTGTGTTTTTATTTCTTTTGTGGATAGAGTGCTGAGCAGGGAATCAGGAAGACTCCTTTTCCTGGGTTCAGATCTGGCGTCAGACACTGAGCCAGTCACTTAACCCTGTTTACCTCAGTTTCCTCACCTGTAAAAGGAGCTGGAGAAGGAAATGGCAACCCACTCCATTATCTTTGTCAAGAAAACCCCAAATGGGATCATGAAGTCGGATACAACTGAACAACAATGAAAGCAGGAACAGTATCCAGGCACAGACCCACCTGTGTTACTTTCAGAGGAGGGTCGTTCATTCGCTTTCAGGGGTACCTTATTTATTCATTCATTCATAAATTGCTATGTAGCAGAGTTGAATCTATGGGGACTGTTCCTTCTAACCCCCAACAAGTTAAGCCCCTGGAGCGAATCTAGGTGAGTACCAGGAAAATGCATAACTATCTCTTACCTACGCATTTTAGGTAAGGCTGGTAATAGCTTAGGGGGATTTGAATAATCTTATTCAGTTGCCTCAGAGAGATTCTTAGGAATTTAAGAAAGGTAATTAGGGAGAAATGGGGGTGCTCTGTCAGCTTCTGCACAAATAAGGTGGTGACTGGAAAGGGAAATTGTCAGTGTTCCTGCTCCCTGGGTAAAGAAATAGACTGAATGAAGGAACCTAGTCCCAACATGAGAGCTCTGAGATAGGGGGAGCGGGGTCAGAAGCTAAGCAGGCTTCTGTGCAGGGGAGCTGAAGCCTAAAGCAAGTAAGGGTTCTGCCTCAGTCACCCCAGATGCCACCTGGTAGCTATGCAAAAGAACAGGGCAGTAAGGGAGGGAGGGAGCAAGCCAGAGCAGCAGGAGGAGCCCATCCCTGCTCCATCCCTCCAACTAACCCTAGCAGAGCTAGAGAAGGAAGGCAAATTGGGGGAAGGTATGCTCCTGGGGCATGGCAGAAGAAAGCCAAAGAACCTTCACAATAAAGGCAAGAATGCGGACCTGGAGGATAGAAGAGAAATGGCTTTGCCTTCTTTGCTTGGTTTTTGTTCTTTCTTTTTTTTTTAATTTTTGGAGGGGGAAAGGCAGGGCAATTGGAGTTAAGTGACTTGCCCAAGGTCACACAGCTACTGAATGAATGTGTCAAGTGTCTGAGGCCGAATTTGAACTCAGGTCCTCCTGACTTCAGGGCAGGTGCTCTACTCACTGTGCCACCTAGCTGCCCAGTTTTTGTTCTTTCTCAATCAAATTTGTGTGCCATTTTCAGATTTGGGGAGCAAAGTGATCTTCCCAAATGCAGACTCTATGGAGCTTCTATGAATCTTTTTTGGCAAGGTCCAAAAATGTCTTTTGGAGACACAAGATATCCATCTGGGTATTACAAGGAATTTTCTAATCCTAAATCAAATAGTTGTCAAGTTAACAAGCAGCTAGGCTGTATAATGGATAGAGCCCTAGAGTCCATCGGACCTGACTTCAAATGTGGCCTCAGATGTTTACTGGCTCTGTGATCTTGGGCAAGTCGCTTAGCCTCTGGTTTCCTTAGCTTTAAAATGGAATAATAACAGCACCTACCTCCCAGGGTTGTTGTGAGTATCAAATGAGAGAATATTTGTAAGGTGTGTAGGATAGTGTCTAGTACATAACGAGCACTATATAAATGCTGGCTATTATTATTATTAACAAGCGTTTACGTAGCCTTTCCCACCTCCTATGTGCCAAGCGCTGTGCTAACTGCTGTGGATCCACAATAAAAGGCAAAAACAGGCCGTGGTCTTAAGGAACTCATAGTCTAAAGGAGGAAAAAACATGCAAACAGTTATGTACAAACAAGATACAAGAAGACAAATTGAGGGAAGGCACTGGAATTAAAAGGGATTAGGAGAGACTTCCTGTAGAAGGTAGTGTTTTAGCTGGGACTTGAAGGAATCCAGGGAATCTAGAAAGTGGAGACAAGAAGGGAGTTTCTGGATGGGAAGCACATCCAAGGAAAGCCTGGAGTCAGGAAAAGCAAGGGAATAAGGTGAAGAAAACCAGAAAGGTAAAAATAAGCCTGATGACGAAGCTGCAACCTTTGGATCAGCACCAGACCAAGCAGGCAAAAAGAAGAAGCTGAGGGGCCACTTTGTCTAGCTTGGTTGACCACTTGTGATGGTTTAGAGCTCTGGCCCCTCGGCTTTAATATCTGGAGGCAGAAAGACAGTCCTGAAGACCTGGGTAGAAGTCTTCTAGAAACTGGATAGCAGAGAGCAACACAATTGATGGGGTTTAGATTGTGAGAACCCTCTTGAACCCCACCCTGAATCTTCCCACTTGATCTGGCTTTTCATGCCCAAATAGCTTAGCCTAGCTTTCCACTGTCTGGTTACCTCCAGATTGCCTTCTGGCTGTTTTCCACCCTTGAAGATACCAAACTATCTATACCCTAGCTCTGTTACCCCAGCTCTCTTATTGTCTGTCATCTCCAGGTAGCCTTCAGCTATTTCCCACCCTGGAGTCTGAGTCACCCCGGTCCTCCCTAAACCCCCTCTCCTGTCCCCCTGGACTCCACAGTCTTTCTGTATATAAGCTCCATCTTGCCTACATGAAGGCGCTCAGATTCAGTAGATTGAATCTGGCCCACTTGTGAAAACAAGCATCACAAATGGTGAGAGTTCTTAAGACTACCCATTAGGGTGAATCTTTAATAAACTTTGTTTCTCTTTGGCCAAGAAGGCTTGAGTTGAATTCATTTGGCAGGACTTAGTGTGTCCGTATTTTGGAGTCTGAAGCACCCTTAAAAGCCTATGGTTCCTTAACCTCATCATATGGTTCCCTGACACTGGGAATACTGCTAATCTCAAGTTCCTTCTCCAGTCAAGATTGGAAGGTATGTAAGACTCCCCCTCACCCCATCCGTTTCTCACCCTCCAACCACTTTGGAGGTGCTTTTCAGGCCTGACTTCCCAGGTCCCATTAGGTCAGACAGCTGGGAGGCTGTGTTGTATTCAGCCTGATGCTCTCAGATTCTCGGTACAGTGGTTACATTCAAGGCCATGGACCTGGGCACAGCTTCCGAAGCATAGGGGACAGGACAGACACCCTATCTGGAAGCGCATGCCCAATTGCTCAATTCTCTCAGCGCTAGGGAATGGGAAAACCCCAGGTACCTTTTGGTGTTTGTTTGTTTTTTTTTCTGTTTTGTTTTGTTCCTTTTTCAGGCTTACCCCCAAATCCTCCTTGCAGAGGGAGAGACTTCCAGCCCCTACAACTATAATGGGTCAATCCTTTTCAATCTCCAAAAATTCACCTTTGGGTTGTCTTTTACAAAATTGGGAAAACTTTAGTTTCTCTAAAGAACTTAAAAAGAAAAAGCTGGTGTTCTTTTGCAACACCTCAGTATCACCTAGAGGGCCACGAAGCGTGGCCCAATTTTGGGACTTTACAATATAATACTCTCTTACAGTTTGAGTTGTACTGCCGCCGAGAAGGAAAATGGATAAAAAATTCCTACATAATGGCCTTCGTGGAGCTCTCTCAGAAGAGATTGTAAGATGCTCATAGCTAGAGCCCCCCACAAAGGGGCAATGGGGGTCAATAGGACATTTTGGATGACCCCCTTCTTATGGCCTCCAAAGCTTTGGCCCTAGCCCTTCCTCCTACTCCCCAACTTTCCATGAGCCCCCTTGTTTCCAGTGCTCCCCCTTCCTTGGCCACCCCCACTTCCCTTGGTTTCCCTTCTGTAATACAGGGAAAATTAGGAACCCCTGAGAAACCCCTAGACTACTGACAAGCACCCCCAGAAAGAATGGACTCAGATATCTTTGGTATTTAGCAAACCCCCTGGGACTCCATGACTCCACCAAGGAATGTCAATAGATAGGACCATCCCACTGAAGGATAACCTGGCAGACCCTTTCTAGCAGATGCTGGGGCTCCGTGACTCCACCAAGGAATGTAAATGAGATTATCCCACTAGTACGATAACCTGACTAAATCTTTTGATCAGCCAGGACGAACCTTCGTTCCTGTTCTCCTGCCCTGTACCCCCACATATCCTATATAAGCCAAGCTGTCACCCCAACACAGGGTCATTGATTTGTGGTGCAGTACCCCAATGGCCACCAGCTAATAAATTCTCCACTTAAAACTTATACTCTGTGGTGTGTCTTGCTCACTTCTGGTACAACACTTCCCTTTTCCTCTAGCCCAATCCCCTTCTTCTGCCTCCTTCACCATCCACGTCTCCCACCCTGCATCTCCTCCCATGGTCCCTCTCCCCTCGTTGATCCCTGCTCAGGTCCCAGCCAAGGGTCTTGTTGAGGTGGCCCCTTCCCCCGAAGGGACCCCTACTCAGGTTCTGGCCTCGTGGCCTGCCCCTACTGCAGGCCCTGCAGTATCTACTGCCATGGGTCCTGCCCCTCCCCCCCAGGCAGCCCCTCTCCAGGTTCTGGCCTTGGGCCCTGCTCCATGGCGGTGCCAGCCTCATTACAATGACCTCATCCTCTTCATGGGATAGTGGTGGTTCTGTAGCATGTGTGGCATGAATCACCCTGGCTGCGCGTCTCTGCTACATGTGTGCCATCATATGTGTGCTTTGTGTGTTCTCCATGCGTGTTTCCTAGTCACACACCTCTTTGGCATGTGGGCTCGATCCCACCAGTGGGTGAAGTCACTTTATTTGCTAAATGGTTTGATAAAATGGAATTTGCTTTTAACTAATATATTACAAGTTCTAGTTTTCAGTGGGTGCTGACCAAAGATGAGGTCCTTTTGGGGGGGCCCTATGTTGGTGAGGAAGCACCCTCTACCTCTAGACTATCGTATATCTTCCCATCCCATAATCTGTGGCCGTGACCGTAGGACCAGCCCCACTCACCACACCAAGCACATCTCCATAAAGAAGATGTCACACGTCTCCACGTCCTCGGCGTGGCCTTAGCTTGTGGCCTAGCTGGGTTCTAATCATGGTTCTCCCGCTGTGCCATGTGACCTTGGGATGATTTCTTCAAATTTGTGGGTGTCTCTTTCCTTCTTTGCAGAACGAGGGAGATAGATGAGGTGATCCCTCTGACTTCCATCTGTGCCATCCCAGGACTAAACAACTCAGAAAGGCGGGCGTGCTGATGTGACCCAAGCCCCATTCACAGTCTGCGCATGGCCTGGCATTACGGTCATTTACCCATCTTGCTAGAT
The DNA here is from genome assembly GCF_011100635.1 of Trichosurus vulpecula. NCBI lineage: Eukaryota > Metazoa > Chordata > Mammalia > Diprotodontia > Phalangeridae > Trichosurus > Trichosurus vulpecula. Next base: position 216,887,637 of record NC_050576.1, on the reverse strand, counting down.
ACAAGTCAGCCCACCCTGGCAGTGGCTTCATGGCCTGGCTGTAAGACTTTCCCTCTGGTTTAAAGGATCAAATAACTGATATTTAATAGAGAGCTTTCAGGATGGCCAAGTGCTCGATCAGGGTTAAATATGGATCCATAGTTTCCTGACTCCAAGTCCAGCTTTTTGTTCTCCATGCCATGCTGCTTTTCATAGCATGTCAAAGCTGGAAGGGATATTAGAGACAATTCTCGGCAAATCCACTCATTTTACAAAGAAAATGAGACTGCGGCAGAATCATATTTAGGAATTCTTGCAGAGGAGGCAAATTTAGTTGTGTGACTGTGTTTGTGTGTGTGTGTGTGTGTGTGTGTGTGTGTGTGTGTGTGTGTGTGTGTGTGTAGGGGAGTGGCTTGTTGTGATGATGCAAAGGATAGACCTTCCATAGGTGACAACTGGAGTTGGGTAAAAGGGCTGGTCCTAGCAGAAGGGTCCCGTGTTGATGGGACTTTGTGAAAGGGTGCCCAGAGCCATCATACGACATTGAGGGACAGCAGAGAACCGTGAGGTGAGGTGCTTGGATGCCACTTTCCTGGAGAGGAACTGCAGCTTCCATTCAACCCCAAGTCAGTTCTCTGAGGCCAACATTTGGGTCTCCCAGGATGGCTAGATGGGATTAGAGGAAAATCACTCCCTAATCTGGAAGCTCACACTTGGGTGAGCTAAGGATGAAAAAGGATCAGCTTCTCTGTACAGGCAATCGGGTATATGTTGTAGTCTCTCCATTGGCTCTAGGGCTCTCATCACTTTCCTTGGCAGCTAGGAGAAGCAAACTTTTTACTCTCTAATGAGGGCTATGGTGACATTTTAGAGGAACCAAGACAATGACTCACCCTCCACTGTTTCTCAGACAAGCACCAGCAGTAACAGACCTTCCCCTTCCTTCTCTCCTCTGCTGGCAGCATTTCAATAAACTAAGTTAAGCTGCCTGATCCTGGTTGGAAAAACAGAGAATAATACCTTGGCTGAGTCTACCAGCAAATCCTCTAATGCCTTCCCTCCCCCTTAAGGGTTTCTGATCCAGTCTAAGGGATGTCAAGTTTTAGACTGCCCCAGAGGATTTACAGGGTACACTCAACTCTTTGCTGTGTATCTATGAGGAGAAGAGAGAGAACAGGGGTGCCTAATGGAATCCTGCTCCACAGCTCTAGTAACATAATTGAATGTAAACTGCTTGAGAGCAGGGACTGTGCATCTCTAGACTTTATTTCCTCATTTGTAAAATGGACATATTAATAGAATCTACCTCCCATGGTTCTCAGGAAGATCAAATAAGAGAATATATGTAATACACTTTGCAAAGCTTAAAGGGCTATATAAATGTTAGCTATTATTACGTTAGCTTTTAGTGCCCAGAAAAGTGCCTTGCACATATAAGTAGGAGCTTAATAAATGGTTGTTGAAAAAATCATGGGGCGAGACCACTTCTCTCTATGGATTGGCACTATGGGAATATGTCCAGACTATCGGACAGAGGTTGTTCGGCTCTATTCTTCTCCCCCAAAGGGAGGATTAGATCTGTATAATTTTGTAGAGGGAAGCTAGGTGGTGCAGTGGGTAGTGTGCTGGCCCTAGAGTCAGGAAGATTAATTAATCTGGCCTCAGACACCTAGTAGCTAGGCCAGTCACTTTGCCTCAATTTCCTGTTTGCCTCAGTTTCCTCATGTGTAAAATGAAGTGGAGAAGGCAATGGCAAACTACTCCAGTATCCCTGCCAAGAAAACCCCAAATGGGGTCACAAAGAGTCTGAAATGACTGAACAACAATTTTGTAGAGGTGTGAGAGAGAGAGGGGTGACTGGATTTGGGGTGGGAGATACTAGTACAGCTGTGGGGGGTGGGGAGTCTCTTTTAAACTTTGCCCTATTCAGACCAGGAGTGGCCTATTCACAGACTATGGAAGTTGTGAAACTCACTGGTGGGCAAATGGTAGAGGCAGAGATTAACAGCAAAGGAGCTCCCTGCTCAAGAGTTCAATTCCATCACCAAGAGGAGTCAAGAGTCTAGTAGGGTCTGGAGTGTTCCTGCTTGGTTCCCAGAGCTGAAACCCTTGCCAGCCTGAGGGCTTCAGTTCTTTCTAAAAGAGCATAGTAGTACTTTAGACCAGGATGCTAGCTGGAGGTGGTGATTTCAGCCAATTAATGAATCAACATTCATTGGAGCAGCATACACTAGACATCTAGTGAGAGCAGCCTCCAGGAGCAACTTGTGGAAGAGAATTTGGCAGAGACTGAGAGCAAGGTTGACAGGAACAATGTGAGGATATCAGGGGTCCTATAGCTTTACAGCTATAGGGAGTGTAAATTGCCATCATGCAAGTCTTGGTCATACTGTGCCTCTTCACTTGTGAATTTTTTGTGTGTCCACTCTTCCCACTAACATTCTATTGGTAGGAGAACATGCCCCAAGAATAGGAGAAAGAGGAAGATGTTTTGTTGCAATTGTTCTCAATTTGCCATCCAGTAAATGCTTGTACTTTGAGCTAATTGTGACCTCCAATGGACTGGAGTCAATGTAAATACACCAGTGGGGGCTCATGAGCTGTAGTTTTAGGAGAGTGAACCCCCAAAGTAGCATATTTTCTGTGGTAGTCATCTCCCTAGGGACCCAACCTGTGAATGTAAGTTGGGAGAGAGGGAAGAATAGCCAAGAGGAATGCTACACATTTAAATATGGGGACTGGAGGAGGGAACCCCATCTGAAAGAAAGCTGGCAAACTTCCTCTCACATAAAGCAAATGGGAATGTGGCTGGGTTTCAAAGAATCAGTCTTAGTTGGTTCTATTGAACCAACAGAATTTTTTATAGTGCAATTCACCTGCTGAGTTAATTAAGAAGTGACAGCAAGCTAAAAAAATCTTTTTTGTTCTATAGATCCATGTGTGCTATAGGGAGGGAGAGAAGGGGAGGCAGGTGTTAGATTTCCAAGGATTTGGAAAAGCAATTCAGTTTTAACAAATACAGTCGGGCTTGACCAATCCAGTGAAGTCATGTTTCGCTTGAATATGCGTATTTGTTACAGTAATTCTGTTTTTCTTTCTTTTCAATGTGGGGTGGGAGATGTGAGAGATAGAAAAAAATAGATTTTTGTCAATTGCAAATAAATAAAAAATTTTAAACCCAAAAATGTAATTGGACTTCAAAGGTTGAGGGGGCTGGGGGAGCAGTGCAAAGAGCCTGAAGGGGATATTCACCCCTTCCCCATGAGATAAATTCACTTCAATTTAGTAATATATTAAGTGCCTATCTAGGAATCAGACACTGGCATACAACTGAAGATATAAAAACAGAGACAGTTCCTGCTCCTGAGATATTTACATATTAAGAGCCTGCATCCTAAGGTTGTAAAGATGACAGCAGTCAGGACTAGGGGAGCCTGGATATGGAGAGCTGAGTTGGCAGGGTCTGGGAGAGGGGAAGGGGAAGTATGCAGGACACTCAGTTCACATTCAGCCCTGAGCTTAGTTGGGAACATAGAATACATTAATAAAGAAAGGGGCAGCTAGGTGGCACAGCATATAGAATACCTGCCCTGGAGTCAGGAGGACCTGAGTTCAAATCTGGTCTTAAACCCCTGACATTTATTTGCTGCATGACCCTGGGCAAGTCACTTAAACCCCAGCTGCCACACACAAAACATGAATGGGCCAAAACTTAGTATGATGTTGAATTGCTGAAGTCTAAGAAATGAATCAATTTCCAACTTTTTTTTGAGGAAGTTTGTATTAGGTGGACATTTGAGTGGCTCTGGCCATGCTTCACTTTAGTCCCAGTGATCTCGTCTCCTCCCCAGCCCCTCTTGTTGCCTTGTCCATGCCCTCTGAGCAGCAGCCCTTTTCCCACTTGCCACTTCTTAAGTCTGGAACCATAATATTGCCATTGCTACTGGAAAAGCCATGCTAATCTTCTCCCTTCTGGCCCTGCTGATCCCAGTAACTTTCCAAACCAAAATGTTCCCTTCTGGCCACCACTCCTCTATTGCTGTTGTCTTCTGTTAGAAATGTAAACTCATTGAAGGCAGATACTCTCTTTGCTTTTGTAATATAACCTTAGAACTTAGCGTGATGCCTAACTTTGACAGAATCTAGCTTCATTTTGTTATTTTGTTTATATTATTGTAGTCATAGTTTACATTATTCTCCTGGTTCTGCTTGCTTTATATCAGTCTGTAGTCTCCCCCGACCTTTTTTGGACTTTTAATAGCATTTTCCCCCAATTACATGCAAGACAATTTTTAGCATTCGTTTTTACAAGATTTTGAGTTCCAAATTTTTCTCCCTCTCTCCCTCCCCTCCCCTCTTCCTAAAATGGTAGGCAATTTGATATAGGTTATGCATGTGCAATCATGTAAAACATGTTTCCATATTAGTCACAGTTGTGAAAGAAGAAGCAGATCAAAAGGAAAAGAACACACACAAAAGAATAAAATAAGTAAAAAATGTATGCTTCGACCTGCATTTGGAGTCTACCAGTTCTTTATCTAAATATGGATAGCATTTTCCTTCATGAGTCCTTTGTACTTGTCTGAGATCATTGTGTTGCTGAGAAAAGCTGAGTCATTCATATTTGATCATCACTATTGGGGTTAAATGACTAGCCCAGGTCACACAGTTAGTGTCTAAGGCCACATTTGAACTCAGGTCTCCTGACTCCAGGGCCAGTGCTCTCTACAGTGCACCACCTAGCTGCCCTGAGCATCACCCAATGTTCCTGATACTGTGTACTGGTTCTGCTCATTTCACTTTGCATCAGTTCATACTTGTTTTTCCAGGCTTTTCTGAAATCTGCCTGCTCCTCATTTCTTATATCACGATAGCATTCCATTACATTCATATACCACAACTTGTTCAGCCATTCCCCAATTGATGGTCACCCCCTCAATTTCCAGTATTTTGCTACCATGAAAAGGGCTGCTATAAATGTTTTTGTACATGGAGGTCCTTTTCCCTTTTTTATGATATCTTTGGGCTATAGACCTAGTAATGGTATTACTGGATCAGAGGGTATGCACAGTTTGGTTGCCCTTTGGGCACAGTTCCAAATTGCTTTCAAGAATACTTAAATCAGTTCACAACTGCACCAACAGTGCATTAGTGTTCCAATTTTCCCACATCCAATATTTATAATTTTCCTTTCTTGTCATATTAGCCAATCTGATAGGTGTGAGGTGGTACCTCAGAGTTGTTTTAATTCACATTTCTCTAACCAAAAGTAATTTAGAGCACTTCTTCATACGCCTATAGATAGCTTTGATTTCTTCATTTGAAAATTGCCTGTTCATATCCTTTGACCATTTATCAATTGAGGAATGGCTTGCATTCTTATAAATTTGACTCAGTCTATATATTTGAGAAATGTGGTCTTTATCAGAGATACTTGCTGTAAAAATTGTTTCTCAGTTTTCTCCTTTCCTTCTAATCTTGTTGCATTGGTTTTGTTCCTACAAAAGCTTTTTAACTTAATATAATCAGAATTATCTATTTTATATTTCATAATGCTCTCTATCTCTTGTTTGGTCTTCTTTCAGAATTTGCATACTATACCACTTGGTGCATACATGTTTAGGATTGATATAACTTCATTGTCTATCGTACCTTTTAGCAAGATATAGTTTCCTTCCTTATTTCTTTTAATTAAGTCTATTTTTGCTTTTGTTTTGTCTGAGATCAGGATTACTACCCCTGCTTTTTTTTTTTTTACTTCAGCTGAAGCATAATAGATTCTGTTCCAGCCCCTTACCTTTACTCTGTGTGTGTCTCTCTGTTTTAGGTGTGTTTCTTGTAAACAACATATTGTAGGATTCTGATTTTTGGATCCAGTCTGCTATCTATTTCTTTTTCCCCCCAATTTATTAATTTATTTATTTTTAGTTTTCAACATTCACTTCCATAAGTTTTAAATTTTCTCCCCCTCCCTCTTTCCTCCTTCCCCAACATGGCATGCAATCTGATATGGGCTCTACACATACATTCCTATTAAACACATTTTCACATTAGTCATGTTGCATAGAAAAATATCCATTTCTTTTTAATGGGAGATTTCGTCCCATTCATATTCACAGTTATCATTACTAACTGTGTATTTCTCTCCATCCTATTTTTTCTCTTGTTTGTCCTTTCTCTCCCTTTTACCAGTTCCCTCCTCAACAGTGTTTTGCTTCTGTCTACCACCTCCCCCAGTCTTCCCTCTCTTCTGTCAGTTCCCCACACACACCAGCACCAGCCCTGCCTTTCCTTAATCTCCTCCCTTCCTACTTTCCTGTCTGGTAAGACAGATTTCTATATTCAACTGATTGTGCATATTATTCCTTCTTTGATACTGACATTGATAGGAATAAGGTTCAAGCGATGCTTATCGCCCACCCTCCATTTTCTCCTACGACTTTACCCCTCTATACCTCTCCCTTCCTTCTGCACCCAGTGTACTCCTCTCTTATCCCTTACTTATTTTTTATTTCATTCCCTCAAATTCACCTTATACCCATACCCTCTGTCTATGTATATTCCTTCTAGCTGTACCATTAGTGGTACAATTTTTGAGAATTACAAGTATCCTCTTCTCATGTAGGGATATAAACAGTTCCGTTCCATTGATTTTCTTTTCCCTTTTTCCCTTTTTAAGCTTCTCTTGGGTCTGGATATTGGAGATCGCATTTTTTGTTCAGTTCTGGTCTTCTTCTTATGAAAGCTTGAAATCCTTCTATTTCATTCAATGACCATTTTTTGCCTTAATGTATTATACTTAATTTCACCAAGTAAATGATTCTTAGTTGTAGTCCTAGATACTTTGCTTTCCAGAATATCATATTTCATGACCTCCAATCTTTTAATGTTTCAGCTGCTAAGTCTTATGTAATCCTGATTGTGACTCCCCAATATTTGAAATGTTTCTTTCTGGCCACTTGCAGTATTTTTTCCTTGACCTGATAGTTCTGTAATTTAGCTATAATGTTCTTTGGAGTTTTTATTTTGGTATCTCTTTCTGAGGAGATGGGTGGATTCTTTCAATACCTATTTTGCCCTCTGATTCCAGGCTATCAAGGCAGTTTTCCTTGATAATTTCTTGAAAGATGCTGTCCAGTTCCTTCTTTTGATTATGGCTTTCAGATAGTCCAGTGATTCTGATGTCTCTCCTGGATCTATTTTCTAGGTCACTTGTTTTTCAATGAGGTATTTTACATTTTCTTCTATTTTTTCCATTCTTTTGAATTTGTTTGATTAATTCTTGGTGTGTCATAGAGTCCTTGGCTTCCACTTGCCCAATTCTAACTTTTAAGGAGTTGTTTTCCCTCATTACCTTTTCTACTTCCTTTTCCATTTGGCTAATTGCATTTTTAGGGATTTTTCTTCAGTGGATTTTTGTATTTCCTTTTCCATTTAGTCAGTTCTACTTTTTAAACAGTTGTTTTATTTTTCCAAGCTGTTGACTCTTTTTTTCATAATTTTCTTGCATCACTTTCATTTCTTTTCCCAGTTTTTCTTCTCCCCCCCCTTATATGATTTTTAAGCTCCATTCTGAGCTCTTCCATGAGTTCTTTCTGGGCTTGAGACCACTTCCATTTTCCTTTTGAGTTTTGCCCATAGATGTTTTGATATTGTTGTCCTCTTCTGAGTTTGTGTCTTGGTCTTCTCTGTCGCCATAATAACTTTTTTTGGTCAGGTTCTTTTTTTGTTGCTTTTTGTTCATCTTTTTGGGGCACCTTTTTCCTTTCTTTTAAATTTGAGTTCTCCTCCTGGGGTGGAAGAGGCACTGTCTGAGGCTTCTTGTGCCAGGGACTGCAGGTCTTGACTGTTTACCTGGTGCTGCACTGATGTTGCCCTGAGGCCCACGGTGGACCCTTGTGTCTGTGCTGTGCTGAGGGTGTGGGGTGTGGGGGCCAGGTCTGCTGGAGGCCATAGGGTTCTGGCAGCTTACTGGTGCTGAGGTGGGGTGCTAGTGGTATTGTCTGATGTATTCTGAGGCAAGTGGGGTGTTTCTGCATTTCCCCAGGGCTACACTGAAGCATGTAATGGTCTGGTCTCTGGAAGGTGCCTGTTTGCCTGGAGCTACACTGAAGCACTTGGTGGTTCTCAGAACTGGACTCTGCTAGTTCCCCTGATTATGGTGAGGCATGTGGAGGGGTAGGGGTCATGGCATTGGTGTTTGCCTGCTCCACTACACTAGAGCTCAATATCTCCCACTGGTTTGCTTGGAGCGGGGCTTGCTGCTGGCTTGCTGGGACACTTTCTGTCCTGGACTGCACTCCCCTTTTACCTGAGTGAGACAGACTTTTCTTGCCAATCTTCCCATCTTTTTGCTGGTTCTGCTGTTCCAGGATTTGTTTTGGGGCACTCTTTTATGGTTGTTTGGAGGTGAATATGGGAGAGTTATAGCAATTTGTTGCTTACTCCACCATCTTGGCTCCCAGAAGTCTCTCCCTACTCTTCCCTTATTTCTCTGAATTCCCAAATTTTATAACTGTTTATGGGCCAATAACATTCTATCACATTCATTAACCCAGTCTATCATAGCAGGATATTGGGAAGAGAGTTCTGAGAACATTTGGACTCCCCTGGGCTCTCTTTCCTCCAGGGAGAAAGGTAATGGCTCCAATTCATAAAGCTAGAACCTGGCACCAAACCAACGCTTTGGCTGCTGAACAAACTGAAAGAATATCTACTTTAATGAAAAAAAGTGAAGAGGAGAGAAGGAAGCCTCTGGAACAGTCAATCCCATTAGGACTCTGCTCTCATCTTAGAGTCTATTTCCACTTCCAAAAAGCCTTGGCAAAGTCCTACCCTGCAGTCCACTGGCTTGCTTTCTCTGAGAGCCCTCTCCATGGTGCTGTTCTCAAGCCTACTCCATGTACACTGAACAATAGGAGCAGAGAAGTTGGTACTGTTTCCCTCCTGCCCCATCTTCTCAATACTGAACCATGTTGAAATATAAATTCAACAGCTCCGTTTGACAAAAGCTTAGTAAGCGATTATTACGTCTCAGGCATCGTGCTAGGCACTGGAGATACAAGAGCCAGGGTAAAAGTAGTAACTCAGAATTTGAACTCTCCAAAACTAGAATGGACTTCTCTTAGAAGGATTCTGGCAGACAGAACATGGCCAATCCAGGGATTGGAAAGCTGAACTCATTTGACTCAATGGCAGCATCCTGGAATATCTCTTTTCTGCTCTGGATATCCTTCCACTGCTAGAGCTAAGTCAGTCTTCTGTTAACTGTCAGATGTTCTTAGGAGTATCTCATTTTGTTCAACCCAAAATCGGAGATACCAGGCAATCCTGAGGCAGGCCTGGCCTGCTGGATTAATCCAAGTTATCTCCTTAGGATTCTGCTCTCCATGAAAAAAGAGCTTGTATTTCTCTATCATTTTAAGCATTTATATATAAAGTGCTTTTCTCACAACAACCTTGTGAGGCAGCTGGTAATGCGACAATCATTCCACTCATTTTATAGATGAAGAAACAGATTCAGAAAGATTAAGAGACTTGCTTAGGGTCACACAGCAACTAGCACCTTTCCATCTGACTTGCTGGTTGACATCTTCTAGATGCGCTGTCTCTCCCCTATTAGACTGTGAGCTCCTTGAAAACAGAGGCTGTATTTCTTTTTTATTTGTATCCCCAGTGCTTAGAAAGGTGCTTTGCAAATAGTAATCATGTAATGAATACATTTTCATTCATTCATTCATTCATACCAGAGCAGACACTGAAATCAAAGTCTTCTGATTCCTAAACTAGTACATTCTCCATTACATCATGTTGTCACCTTCCTAATCTCTGGTATTCTTCTTGCTTTGGTCCAATGTGCTGGTGTGACATGGTGGAAAGCTGCTGGATTTGGAATCAGAAGATAATTATAGCTAACATTTATATAGCACGTACCACACCTCCACTTTGCTAAGGGCTTTACAAATATGATCTCATTTGATCCTCACAATAACATTTTATAGATGAGTAAACTGAAACAGACAGAGGTTAAGTGACTTGCCCAAGGTCACACAGCTAGTAAGTGTCTGAGGCTGGATTTGAACATGGATCTTCCTGAGTTCAGGCTGGGTGTTCTATCCACTGTGACCTTACTATCTATCTGACCTTAGGCGAGTCACTTCCCCTCTCTTGAGCCTCAGTCACTTCACCTATAAAATCAGAGGGTAGGTAAAATTTTAATTTACTTACAGCTTTAAATCTATGATCCTCTGACTTCTACCTCTTCTCTTCTATCCCCTCCCTACACATCCTCTGCAGCTTCATAGCGGTGCCAGCTGTTCCAGGCAAATCTCTCCGTTGGGGAAGAAGGTTTTCCAGGTAACCAGGATGCTGACAAATTCTAGTTTCCACTGTTATTTGCTCTTGGCTGCCAGGAGCCTACAAAATCAATCCCTGTTTCCTGATGGGGGGGGTACTCTTGGCAGGGAAGCAAAGAAGTAGTGAGCTCAGAGGCCACTGACAGCATCCATTAGTGCAAGAAGAGTGTGGGAAAGGCCATGTGGGCTTGATAGGGTGTCAGGTTCCCAGGCTGAGTTTTAAACAGGCAGGAGGCAAAACTGAATTAAGTTAGAATCTCTCCTGCCCTCCCCTAAAGAGACTGCAGTCTCATTTTGAACACATACAGAGCATGGCAGCTTCATTGCCCCATTTCCCAAGAGGACTCTTGACAGATGGAGAGATTGGGATTGGATAACAAGGCATTGAGGGTGAAAAGCAAAGAACCAAAGTGAAAATCCAACCTTAGGGGTTTCCATCTTAGCAGTGGATATGCGTCACCCTAACTTTGCCCATCCCCAAATGGAATGGGGAAGCAAGAAGGCATCAGCAGCAGTGAACAAGCTCAGTGAGTCACCAAGGTGACTGAAAGCCAAAAAAAGCTTTTGAGGTTTGAAGCTGCAACCAAGAGTATCCAGAACAGGGAAGGGGGTAACCCTGATGCACTCTGCCCTGGACACAGCTCCAGATTGTGGTATCCAGTATGGTGCTCTGTGTGGGCACATTATGGAAAGATATTAATATGCTGGAACATTCCAAATGAGGGTAGTTAAGATTTTGAGAGGGTAAGAAACTATGTAATATGAGGATTCATTGAAAGACCCAATGATGTTTAATTTCAAGAGGAGGAGATTTAGGGGAAGACATGAAAACTGCTTTCAAGTTCTTTTTCTGATGGTCCCCAGAAGACCTAACTTAGAACAACAGGTGGGAAGCAGTGGAGTGGAGTGGAGTGGAGTGGAAAGTATATTTGGCTTTGGAGTCAGAGGAACAAGGTTCAAATCCCGGCCCTGCTAGAATCCACAGTCTCAACAGCTGCCACCAGGGGACCCCTAGGCAGAACTTGTTATGATAAACACAGAACCACAGAGCTATGGAATGTTGGAGCTGGAAGGAACCTCAGAGATCATGTGGAAATGAGGTTCAAAGAGAGGTGAAATGTCTTGCCCAAAGTCATAGAATGAGTTAGCAGAAAAGGACTAGAACTTAGATCCCCTGCTTCCTAGACTGTGCTCTTTCCACCAGCACCAGCACCACCACCAGCACCTACCACCTCCATTCCTATTCATGTCCTACTGAATGGAGTGGGAGCAAGTCTCAAAACTGTGCCTGGCTCCATTACAAATTTGTATCATGAATCCTCATTTGAGCCCCCACTACAGCAAGGTAATCCTCCCTACTCAATCCATTCTCACTCATTGCAGGGACTATTCCTAAACCTTTTCATCTTTCTTCAAGCCTCCCTTGTCACCCTGCCCCCTCAGCTGAACACTTTGCCTCAATGTTCTCTTAATCTCTCTGGCCTTTTATTTCTTCATCTTAAAATTAGGTGCTTGAACTAGATGGCATCTGAGATCCTTTCTAACTCTAAATCTATGATACCAAGTTACTGGGAGGCAGATTTCAGCTCAACGTAAGAAAAAAAAGCTTCTGAACAACTGGAGCTGTCTAAAATTGGAATGAGATTCTCCAGAAGGTAGTTAAGTTCCCCATCACTGGAGGTTTTCAGGCATAGCTCACTTAGGGATGCTGAATAAAAAATCCAGCTGGATTGATCATTGCTGATAAGGCTCCTCATTCGGATTAGACTAAGGGCTTCAGATGAAAATTCCATCCTAATATTATTTCTTAATATCTCCCCCACCCCCAAAAGGAATAAGAAGTGGTATGTTTAGCATGATTCTTCAAAGGAAACTGGATTCTAAGAGGGGGATTTAGTTGACTCTGCAGAAATAAGCCTTCAAAAAGTTCCCCAAGTCTATAAAATTGTTCTGCAAAGAGAGTCTCCGAATTAGTTCCATTAGACCATGCCCTCGGGAGCCAGGCTCCAGTGACTCATCAATTTGCTATTAGAACTTCTCTGGTAACCTAGAAAGTTCCTTTGTAGTAAAAGGTGGTCCAGCCAGAGTGAAAGAAATCACACTCTGGGGTACAGTAATAGGGTTAGCCCAGGGCTATCTTACCATGATTAGAAATTCCCAGGTTTTTTCCTCACTTGTACTGTCATTTTCTCATCAAATGGCTCTGATTTCAGCAAACAGACTGTGCTGTGCACAGATAGGATAGGTCAGAAAGAAGGTCAGTTTTGCCAGACCAAAGAGTGCATGAAGGTGAATAATGTCTAATAAGGCTGGAACAGTAAGGCTTTCAGTGCCAAACAGATGAGTTTGTAAGTGATCCTAATGGTAAGAGAGAAGTGAAAAGATGGGGGAGGAGAGAAAAATGATAGAAAGGAGAAGGGAAAGGAAGAGAAAATGAGAAAATGAATATTGTGTGTGTGTGTGTGCATGCGCATGTGTGCATGTGTGCATTGTGCATGTGTGCATGTGGTATATAAGAGGTGGGAAGAGTAGAAAAAGACCTCTAAGAGTTGCTATTCAGTGACACTTAGTAACACATTACCTCAGTGTTTAGTCCAGTGCGTGGCATATAGTAAATGCTTTATAAATGCTTATTGACTGACTGTTGATCCCTGCCCTGCTCTAGGTTCTTTCAAGTACAATAGAATCCAATGCCAGCCAGTTGATGGAAATTCTGCCCATGTGGTGTGTCGGGTTCTTCCTCCTGAGCCCTGAAGAGCTCTCCAGGCACGAGAGAGGCAGCCCCCTAGTCCTAGAACAGGTCATGCAGGACAGTGTCATTATGTGATTCAGGGCAATGTTTTCCGAATGGTGTAATCATTGGGGTACTCACAGAGAGAACTCATCATGGCAGACACAGAATTATAGAACTATAGAATGTTGGAGTGGGAAGGGACCTCAGAGATCATGTAGTTTGTCTGGCCAACTCCTTCATTTTACAGATGAGGAAAATGAAGCCCAGAAAGTGGTGAATTGACTTGCCCAAGGTCACAGAGTGAGTTGGTAGAAAAGAACTAGAATCCAGGTTTCCTGATTCCTAGGCTAGTGCTCATTCCACTACATTAGGCTAATTTCTTTACATTTGGATCTAGAATCAAGCCTAGAATCCACCTTGGAGTCCAGGTTATAGGGTCTCTTCTCCCTAGTGTTTGAGACTCACAATATAAATACTGTGAGTTTGGGGGAAATGTCTTCTCCCTAGATAAAGTAACACCTGAGACCAAAGGAACAGAATTGTGGAGTTAGTACTTTAATCCCCTTCTTATTGATAACAACAGGATGAATAAGGATGATTCTACTTTCAAAGGAGCTTCCACCATCTTGGAGATTCCTGCCAATACAGGGAATTCTGATAAAACAAACTTAAAGAAAAACATAGCATAACAGGGGGAATAAAACAGAGGAAAAATGTCTTTTCCATAGAAACAAACTCTACCTTTAGTTACTCCCATGGCCCTGAGGCTAGCATATTTCCCCCATCTTTTCTGATGTGGAGTGGTGATGATCATGTATTCTAAGCTAGCCTAAAAAACTATTAAACCCCAACCTGTATGCTAACAAGCTGAAGTCGGTACCTTCACGACCAGTCTTCCTTGATGCACTAATATATTTCTTTTCCTTTATACTTTTCCTGTATACTTGCTTTTCAACTCCCAGTATTTCAGACTTCTTGATGGGTGACATTCTCCCTGGGCTCTTGTGGAATCCAGGCTGAGAAATTTCCACAAGACCCATTGACCTTGTGAGTAGCTTTAGGCTGATGTTTCCAGTTCTTATTTCTAGTCCTAGCTGAGCTACTAACTCAATGTGTGTAATGGTAACTTAAATTTGAAGATCCTTCCCACTCATTAATAGGCCCATGTGACTGGCTTACATTACAGGAAGCCTAAGTCACATGTGGTGGGAGGAGTTTGCTGAATAAGAGGAACTGGAAGGGTGGAGCAGGAAATTCTCAGAGCGGTTAGAGCTGAGGGAGAGAGCAGACATGTGCTGGCTGTGCTGTGAGTGTTTGTTAGTGGCAAGGCCCTAGCAGGGGGCTTGGCTCCCTGCTATGATGTCATGTTTTAGAGTCTTTGCTGTTATTATAAAGTGGACTTACTGGTTCCTGAATTTGCTTGCTGCTTGGATGGGTTGGACTTACTGGTTTTGGGACCTGGTTCTCTGGTGTCCGAATAAACAGTTTACTTCTACCTTCTATACAGAGGGGTCTCTCATATTTTGTGATACAGACCTACATAGGCATATTGACAATTATCATCCATATTGTGATTATTGCCTTGCTAATACAATTTGTCATCTAGAAAACAAGTCACTTAAGTCTTTTTAGGTTTCCTTTTTCCCTCCCTGTAAAAAAGAGAGAAGGAAGAAGGGAAGGAAATAAGCAGTTTTTAAGTGAGTACTATGTGCCAGGCATTGTGCTAGATCCTGGGAATACAAATACAAGCAAAAAGAAAGACAGTCCTATGCTGAGTGAAATGAGCAGAACCAGGAGAACATTGTACACAGTAACAGCCACATTGTTCAATGACTGACCTTGATAGACTTAGCTCCTCTCAGCAATGCAAGGATCTAAGACAACTCCAGAGGACTAACAATGGAAAATGCTATCCACATCCAGAGAAAGAACTTTGGAGTCTGAATGCAGATGGAAGCATACTATTTGCTCTCCTTTTCTTTTATTGTTTTGTTTTGTTTCTTCTTTCTCATGGTTTTTCCCATTAGTTCTAATTCTTCTTTACATCATGACTAATGTGAAAATACGTTTAATATGAATGCATAAGTAGAGCCTATATCAGACTGCATGCCATCTTGGGGAGGAGGGGGAAGGGAGTAGGGAAGAAAATTCAAAACTCAAAATCTTATGGAAGTGAATGTTGAAAACTAAAAATAAATAAATCTATTTTATTAAAAAAAAAAGAAAGTCCTGCCCTCAAGGGGAAAACAACACACAAAAGGGAATTGGAAGAGGGAGGGGATAGGTGGAGGTACAGATATGGACGTGTGGTTTTGGAGTCCAAAAGCCAGGAGTAGAATGAAGGTCAGTCTAGGCACCTCCACAAAATGGAGGTTCACCTCCAAAGAAGGCACTCACCAATGAGAGCCAGGGAGGGTATTATAGACAAGATGTTCCATGTTGAGAAGACTGCAGAGGGGGTTGAATGTTCCAGAGAAGGGAGGTCCCAGGTGCTGAGGGAAGTTCCAGGATGAGACAGTGTGGTTAGTGTGGTTTGAAACTCTTGGAGCCAGGAACAGGATGGGGAGGAAAATGAGAAGGAACAAAACCAGACTTTTCTGCTATGGAGATGCAATTATGAAAAGGCTTTGAACTCTCCGAAAAAGGTATCCAAAATATAACTATAAAATGGTAATTAACTGGAACCCGCTACTCAAATACTCAAATGGATCTATTATTATCATCTTCGATGATGCAGGTTACAATTCATCCATGTCTGCCCATCCTGTGGTAGGTACTCTTGGCCATGTCCTCCTATGAGTCTACCACCAATGAGCAGGAGGCCTTCCTTACAACTATTAAATAACACCACACAAAAGAAATAGATCATATTTTAATACAGAGAAAAAGACTTCTTACTGATGCAGGAGTCATCCACAAATCAGCTATCTGCATGCAAGTAGACCCCTGACACATCGAAACTAAGATCAGAATTAGTAAAAAGCAAGAAAAAAGTAGTAATGAAAAAAGATACCACCTACAATTGAAACAACTTCATTCTCTAGTATTTGAATAAGAAATTGTTCTCAAAAGTAAGAAATGGACCAGAAAGATGACATTAATATTAATAAAAATAATTTTATAAAGAAGCATAACCAGCATAAATTAGTTCCTACAAGATCACCAAAAAAGCCGAGACAGCTAATTTAGTTGCCACATAGAGAGATGGCTGCCAAAGGCAAGATGGAGTTAGAATATGAATTTTGTAAAATTTTGTAAAAAGGTTGGTGGACAATTATGAGCAATATCATCTCATAAAACAGAAACAAATGGTAGAAGGTTAAAAAGCCAGTTTAAAGAAGGCTTGGCAAGATACCCAACTAAGTAAAAGCATCTCAAGAGCATCTAAGGACAAAAATAGGACAACAGAGCAAAAGATTTGTAAAAATCATCTTAAGAAACTTTTCTCCACCAAGGACAGCACAACTGCCACACTTGTACTGTAGCATCACAATCCTAGACATGCTTATGGGGAGGTAGAAATAACACTAAAGCAAACAAAGACAAGAAAAGCAGCTGGATTGGAAAAGTACAGAGAGATTTGTTTGGAAGGCAACATGATTGTTGTTCATCCTTCATTCTGGAAGGAGATCATGACATCAGGAAGGTGAGGCCATTGCTTGCAGGTGAGCTGGATTTAAGTGAGGGAGGGCTGTGCAACATCACTAGCCTCACTTTCTCCTCTGGAACCATCTGGGCCCACTGGCAAGATATGGATCAGGATGAGTGGAGAGTATTGAAGGATCTATAGGTATCCGAAGAAGGGGAAGACATCAAAGATATGGGAAAAAAAAAACCCTGGACCTTATTAATACTGGAAAAAAAGGCAATCGAGATTTTTTTCAAAGTTAAGCTTCAAGAAAGGAAAGCAAATCAGCAGACATCCATATCAACAAACATTTATTAAGTGGAAACTATGTGCCAGGCACTGTGCTCTTGGCCACTAGGGATATAAAGACAAAACAAAATAGTTCCTGATCTCGAAAAGATTAAGTTGTTCTGGGGGAATGTGCAAATGGAGAGGGTGGGTTGGATCATGGGATTTATTGGGGCTGAGAGAAATAATCTAGTCCAAATCTGTGAAGAAACAGTAAGCCAGAGTTAGGATTTCAACCCAGGTCCCCTGACTCAAAATTCATTGTGATTTCCTCTACAACATACTCTGTGTGTGTGTGTGTGTGTGTGTGCGCATGTGTGTGCGTGTGTGCGCGTGTTTTGCTTCTGGACCTGTTATTCCATCAATATGAGGAAATACTGAAAACTCTCTCCATTGATAACAGTCTGTAATTTAGTCTTTTTAAAAACTGATCAATAAAGATTTGTTAATATCTAGTAACTTTCTAATACTGTATGACAGAATTGTAGATTTTTAGAGCTAGGGTGGAATCTGTGTGTCCTTTCGGTCAATGACGGTGAAGCGTGTCAGGGTAAGGTTGAGAAGAGAGGCAGGGCAGACTTTGGAGAGAAGCAGCATCCATGCCACAGAATTACAGAAATCTGAATGAGAACTGGAAAATCATTTGCCCTGGTTCACCTCATCCTTTACCCTTGGCCCACTGAGGCTGCTCTGGAAAGACAAAGGTGCTAGACAGAAACAGTTCCAGTTTAGGACTCTCCGATTCTGTTCTCCCTCAGCAGCAGCTCCTCCTCCAGCCTGATTCCTTCCCCTGGTTTCCATATAACAATGGCAATCTATCATCTGTATGGTACTTTAAGGTTTGCAAACCATTAAATGTTAGCTAAATGCTATAACTCGGGTAACTTATAAGAGATTCAGCCCTTTCTACCCCTCCTCCCCCACCATTCTCAAATAACCTTTCTGTGGTACAGCTGCCAGTGGGAAGAAAAGATTGATCTTATTGACCCTACTGTGAATGAAACTTAATGACTGGCCATGCTAAATCACAGGCCAAGAGCTGAAGAGTTGCCCTGCCCCCGTTCCATGGAGGTCTCTGGCAGGGGATGTGCTGGAGTCAGCTTTAACCTAGGAGGGCCCATTGTTAGATTTTCAGGGAGTACATTTACACCTCAGAAATCAGCAATCAGGCCTTGATTCATTGTTTTCTTGATCGCCTCGACTTAAGAAAGTGTTAATAATGCAGATTACACGTAAAAGTGTACACATATTAATGTTTTCCCCCTCTAGGAGCCTGGTTGTTAAACATTTACCAGCATTTACCCAGTATTTTTCTGTAAACATTGCTTGAGCTCAGCAGATGTGTTATAGAAGGCTCAGGGACTAAAGTCATCAGAGGCTTGGTGACAGAGGCTAATAACGTCAGCAACTGGCATTTATGTCATACTTTAGTAAATGCATTATATAATTGTGATACTGCTAATAGTGTGGCATTTATAGAGAGCTTTCAGGCTTCCAGACTGCTTTACATTAGTTATATCATTTCAGCCTTCTGACTCCCCTGGTCCTCGGGCAAAACCAAACAAAGGCCCCTTCAGAAGAGCCGATGCAAAGAATGGAGATACAGAATTTCGAATTGGAGTTTTAAAGATTGTCTAGTCCTAGGTGCATAGAACTCAAAGGGGCCTTAAAGATAATTACCCAGACAGGAAAGGGGTCCGGATAAGGGAGGTGATTTTCCCAACTTCCTTTTGTGGAAGAGGCAGTGACTTAGTGATTAGAGTGCTGGCCTTGACCGTAAGACCAAACTGGATTCAAATAGCACCGTGAGCGTTACTGGCTGTGTGCCCTCAGGTGAGTCACATTCCTCTGTGGGCATGTTTTCTCATCTGTAAAATGGGCATAAGCATAACTGCAATATCTTTCCCATGGGGGTGTTGTGAGGCTAAAATGAACGTCACGTGAATGCCAGTTTATTATTATTGTCTCACAGCGGTGAGATTTAGTAGCTTAGCTCAGCTCAGCAGGAAAATAGGGAGAGATAAGTTATCATGGGAAGAAAACAGGCACAAAATCCTAGATTTAGGGTACAGCCCTCTCTTTTTGCAGGCCTAGAAAGAGCAGTGACTTGGTCACATAGGTATTAGGTGTCAGATAGTCCCTTCTCTGTACATAGTGTATATATGTCTGCCTGACATGGCAGGGAGGGAGGGCAGTGGGAGCCGTATTCGCAGCCCTGTGCCCCTGGGGATGCAAGTCAGTGATGTTTGGAAGGAGGGGACAAATCTGACCCGGGGCTTCAGGAAAGCCTTCAAATAGTGAGAGTGAGAGGAGAAGAAGAGTGTGTGGCTCAACCTTTTTACTCAACTGCGACAACCGAATCTGCAGTGGTATCTCATCACACAAACAACCAGGTTACCTGACTAGCGCTGCAGTGCCCTCTAGTGGGATGTACGAGCGTGGTTCCCTTTCAAGAAAGGGAAGAGGCTAGAACTGTTACCAGGGTTTTGTAGCAACATGGGCTCTTAGAAGGAACCTGAGAGGGGAACCAGCCCAATGCCCTTGTCTTATAGCAGGAGAACTGGGTTTGAGTTCTAGTCTTGCCACTTGCTACCTCAATCATTTAAAAATTTAAACAATAATTTAAATTACTAAATTGAATTATAAGATTTATTGAACCTCCAGGTACTGGGGATACAAAAACAAAACAAAATGAAATGGTCCCTGCCCTCAAAGAGCTTATATTCTATCAGGAAAAACAACATGTGCATATATAATTGTATAAGGAAAATATATACAAATAAAGTATGTGGGTAATTTTTAAAGGGAAAGGCACTAGAAGCCAGGGCATCAGGAAAGGTTTCATGTGGTATCTGTGTGAAGTCACAGGCCCTTTTCTGGGCTTGTTTCCTTATCTCTAAATTGACTAGATCAGGTTAATCTGGTGTCTGAAAACTTTAAAAAATATTTCAATAACTATTTCAACGTAACAGCTTTCCTTCGTAATTCTCTGTATTTTACTTATGCATTTAAAAACATTCTTCTGAGAAGGGGCCATAGGCTTTGCTGGATTGTTAAAGACTAAAGACTATGACTAAAAAAAAAGTTAAGAACCTCAGTCCCTTCCAGGACTCTCTGTTTCTCTTTCTTTTCTTTTTTTCATTCTGTGTTTCTTGAAGACCATCTTCTAAGTTACAGAAGCAGCACAGAGTATAGGTCACTGAATCTGGATTCAGAAGACCTGAGTTCAAATCCCTTATCAGATAGTAGCTAGCTGTGTAACCCTGGGTATGTCACTTAACTTCTGTCTGACCTAGTTTCCTCATCGGCAAAATGGGGTAATAATGGTGCCTCCCATAGAGGGTTATTGTGAGGGCCAAATGAGATTATGTTTGTAAAGTATTTTGTAAACCTCAAGGTACTATATAAATATTAATTATTATATCCCTACTCAGAGTTGCCACTAGATCTCAGAATATAGCTCAAACATAGCTCATTTCTAGGTCCCCACTTAAGTGAGTAAAAGGGTCCCCACTTCCCATGCGAGTACTCAAAGTAACAACGTCCATTTTGGATACGAGACAGGCTTTATTCCACCCCACAAAAACAAACAAAGAAAAACCAAAAAACCAACACATAGAAGTGGAGTAGGGATTTGGATTGGATTACTTCCCATGGAGTTTGGCACTATGGAGAAAGATGTGTTCTTGTCCTTTGCTAAAGGATAGGTGAGACCCGATGGCCCCTCATTAGTCCTTTGGTCTCCAACCCTCACAACAAGGGATTTGTATCAAAGAGGACTGGTGAATGACCAGGAAGAATGGCTACTCTGTAGACCATGAGGAGAGATTAAAATATGCCCAGTCTAGGTGAATCTGAGACTGGACCTCAAGTCCTTGGCTGTCTCCTCTGCTTTGTGTATCTTTTCCTGAGAATGGGTTACCAGAAAGTGATCCTAAGTAATGAACATTTCCAGCCTTGATGGCTACCTCACGAGATTGAGAAGTCTCAAGTCATTGACTCTCGTGATGCTTGCCCAGTAGGGGTGTTCTCTGAAACTATTCCTTTCTCTAAATAGATCACCACAGGAACATCAGCTGTCTATGCATTTTGTTGTTGTTGTTGAGTCATTTTTCAGCTGTGTCCTGATTCTTTGTGACCCCATTTGGGATTTTCTTGGCAAAGATACTGGAATGGTTTGCCATTTCCTTCTCTAGATCATTTTACAGATGACGTAAACAGGGTTAAGAGACTTGCCCAGGGTCACACAGCTAGTAAGTGTCTGAGGCCAGATTTGAACTCAGACAGATGAGTCTTCCTGACTCCAGACCCAGCACCACTCTACCCACTGCACCACCTAGCTGCCCATTTTGCATACATAGGACTGATCAGAAGATATGGACCTAATTGTCTGTTCAGTAGTCCTCAAGTCTCATGGAAATCTTTGCCTCCCAGTATAGAATCACAAAGATGATAGGTTATAGTTTATGTTTTAAGTATATATAATTACTCACTTATGAGTCTTTTGTGTATTGAGCATTTCTTTTGTGGTGGAGGAAATGAATAGCTGCCCTATACATGATATTTCCTATTCATACATTGAGCAATTTTTCTAGAAGATACTTTGTTAATCCACTGGGGGAAAACCTAGACATACATCATACCTAACCCTGAAGTTCTTTCTTAGGAGTATGGGAATAATAAGCCAGAGCAGGATCCCTTTTTGTGCATTTACTGCCCCTTTACCCTGCCCCAAAGCCATGAATGGCAAAAGACTTAAAACAATTCTTAACAATCAATGTGATTCTTAACATTCTGGTCAGTCCCTCTTTTACCCTAGCAATCCATATTTGCACCTAACCTTCAGGTACTATCCCAAAGGTACTGGAATCCCCTAGAAGGAAACTAACTTGGAGGTACTACAGAGGCAACCCCCTTTTCCACTAGAGCTAAACTGTCCAAACAAGTCACAATAGCAAAGATGGAAAGTCTTTTGCTCTCCCTCGTCTATAGCTTAGATTCTCCTGCTTTTCGTCCAGTTTTGGAGGCCAAAGTGTCATTCTTTTTTCTTTTCCAGGACTGGCACTGCCCAGGAAGTATCCTTTCAATAGAAAACTGGATTCTAGAACTCTGAAAAAGGAGGTTGCTACTAAGGCAACTTGAAGTCTGGTGATGTCCAGGGCATCTCCTCTCACTAGAAGGCTAGGTTCCAGCATCAAGCGGTCCAGGAAATCCCCTCCCTCTTTTAAAATAGATTAATATCGATATGTTTATTTTTATATTACTGAGATTTTCCCCTTTCTCCCTCCTTTTCTCCCCTCCCAGACAGCCATCTGCTCACTTCGCTGTGCATCTGTCATCTGCCTAGCCACAGAGGCAGCTGGAGGTGGAAGAGTGTGTGCAATGGATAGAAAGAACACTGGACCTGGAGTCAGGAAGACCTGAGTTCAAAACTGACCTCACCTACTGGGCCAGGTGCTTGCAGTACTGCAATACAGAGGCACCATGGGGGCAGCTAGGTGTCTTAGTCATAGACTCATTATGGGCCACTACAAAGGACTGATTTCACCTAAAACTAACCATCCTTCTCACAACAGTCACTTTATGCATAATCCGGAAGGCATTGAGGGACAGTCCCCAACAAAGGTTCTTTGCCATGCTCAGCTCATGCCCTCTGTCCTCTCAATAGTTGCCAATAGACATCCTCCATAGGGGCAAGCTCTTACAATACCCATCACCACCACCTCGTAATTCCTCTAGCTGACCATGGGACCCTTCACCAACCACCACCTAAGCCTATGTCATTTTTACGTCAGGCTTTAAGGTTTGTACGTTAATTTCCTCAGAACCCTGTGAAGTTAGGGGCCTTTTTAGGATTACAGTTCCAGTTTGCTCTGAAAATATTCTATGGCATTCTTGCTTAGATCGTCGAACCAGACACAGAGGTGACGGAGCTCAAAGCACTAAAGGGTTTTGTTCTGAGAGATGGGAACAGGTGTAAAATGGCTGCTCTGAGTCCTACAGGTCGTTAGAGATGGCAGATTCAGTCCTATACCACCACCTAGTGGCCAATAGAAGCAAAACAAGGAAAAATACACGGCATCCTGAATCCCCCATCTGTTCAGTTAATGGTTTGGAACTAAGAAGGCATTTTCTCATAGGGATAGGGGTAATTTGGTTCTAAGATCAAGCCTCAAACGCCTGTACAAATATAATTCTAAAAATAACAGTCATGATAATAATATTGATAAAAAAAATAACAGCAGCAGCAATAAGAATGCTTTATGGTTCACAAAGTGCTTTATGTGTCTCAGCTTATCTTCCCAGGTCCTGGCCCAGTGCACTGCACATAGTAGGTGTTTAATAAATATTTCTTGAATGAAGTCACAACTGGGAATTCTGACACTTAGGGCATATTCAGTTAAAGAGTGTAAAGCAGACCTGGTAAGGGACTTTGGAAAGACCCTGCTGAATAAATAAATCCCAAGATGGTTCCAGATACCCCCGGATTCCACTGTTGGGGAAGCCAATTGGGAAGGAAGCACAGTGGTCCATGCTGGGGAAAACTCACCTGGAGTGAGGAAAGGTCGAAGATCTCATTTCATTCAGGGTGTACCATCACATGGGCTGCCCAACCTAGGGCATCCCCTGAGAAAGGCTGGAGAAAGGTATGCCAAACCCAGGCTTGGCAGCATGCCATGGGAAGACAGTCTATCCCAGTCGAATAAAGTCTCATTGAGATAGGAAGTGGCTCATCCCTCAGAGAGTCTAACTCTTACCCTACTGCATGGTCCATAACCCTTGACCTCTGGCCCCTCAACACCCTCCCTGGAGGGAGGTGGGGACAGAAGTGACAAGCAGAAGGTGTGTTGGTAGAAGAAAGTGAGCCCTGGGAGAAAAGAAGCACGGCAACGGAACACTGGAATTGAGGTTAAGGGATGGCCTAGGTTCTGATGTGAGACATGAGGTTGTTGTGCTGTACCATACAGGGAGGGTGAGCCAGAGAATTCCCATAGCGAGAAAATGCTTCCTCCATTGTCAGCAGCCTGCTACAAGGCCCTGCTCAATTCACCTTAATTACTTCTCTGTTTGAATCTATCGCTGTATTTTGTAGAACGAGAGCCAGAAAGGACCGTGGGAGCCATCTCTTCCAACCCTGTCTTTTATAGACGATGAAACCGAGGCCCAGAAAGGGCAAATTGCTTGGTCAAGATTAAACAGCCCAAAGCATAAATACCAGCAATTTACCTGGAACAAAGAAACTTATCCATTTTGGTCCCCAACATCAGAACGATGACTAAAGAATCAAATTGCATCGATTGTAAGGAAGAGCTTCTTTAAAATTAGAATTGTCCAAAATTGGAATGTATCTCCTTTGACAGTGAGTTCACATCAATGGAACTGGTCAAACAGCATTGGTCCACTTCTTGCTGCCGCCTCTTATCACATTTGACCAGGGCTCCTCTCTTTCTCTGACCCATGCTGAGCAGAACCCTGTTCGTCAGAGCCACTTTTAGCATTCCCTGAAAGGTTTTCGTTGCCAATAATAATAACAATAATTTTATAGAACCTACTATGTACCAGGCACTATCTGAGTGCTTTACAAATACTATCTCATTTCATCTTCAAAACAAGCCAGGAGAGATATAGCGTATTACGATCCTAATTTTACAGCTGAAGAAACAGACAAACAGAGGTGAAGTGACTTGCCCAGGTTAGTGAGTGTCAAAGGCTGTGTTTTGGGGGGTTTGAAGCGCAAAGTAGATATAAAAAGTTTCTTTCCCATTCTTTATCTCCCTTTTTTTCCACTTAAATTGAAGGAAAAGCAAAGTCCAATCAAAATGCTAAATGGTGGTTTGGGAACCATGAATTGGACTCTTACTTTCTCCCATGTTTTTCTCCTAGTCCCTTCCATTCCAAGTTGTTACCAAGCTTGATACCACAGGACACCCCAGAATGACTCTAGGGGCTGAACAGAAGCAAGGAGTAGATGAAAGATGGGAAGGAAACAGGGCAGAAACTAGCACAAAGGGAAAGGAAAGGACTAGGTAAAGAAGAAGGAGAGAGAGAGAGGCACAAAGTACTGATAAAGACTGGACCTATGATTTCATTGGTATAGGGAACTCCTGGATAAAGAAACTTCCTGTACCAGTGCTGGTTGGCACCTTACTGAGAGGTTAAGTGACTTGCCCAGGGTCACAAAGCTAACATGCATCAGACAGGACTTGAACCCAAGTCTTCCTGGGTTAGCTAGGTGGCACGGTAGATGAACATTCAACTTTTAGTCAGGAAGCCCTGATTCATATCTTGCCTCAGAGACTCTACTAGCTAGCTATGTGACCTTGGGCAAGTCACTAACCTCCCTCAGATTCAGTTTCCTTATCTGTAAAATAGGGTAATAACAGGACCTATATCACAGGGTTATTTTGAGAATCAAATGAAATGACATATATAAAGCACTTCAAAAATCTCAAAGCTTGGGGGTGGGGTGGAGCCAAGATGATGGAGCAAAAGCAGGGACTTGCTTGAGCTCTTCCCCAAACCCCTCCAAATAACTGTAAAAAATGACTCTAAACAAATTCTAGAGCAGCAGAACCCACAAAATGACAGAGTGAAACAAATTTCCAGCCTAAAACAACCTGGACGGTCAACAGGAAAGGTCTGTTGCACCATTCTGAGAAAAGAGCATGGGCCATGCCAGCACAGACAGGGTGAGAGAGGAGCAAGGTCCTGCCCTGGCCCCAGCCCCAGGGTGGCAGTGGCAGCAGCAGTGGCAGTGGCTGTTTCTGGAGCTCTCTACCCATAGACAGTGGGGGGATCCAGTGGCTGATCAGAAGTGGATTGCAGGGATCTCTTTGGTGGTGCTGAGGCAAGATTCTCTTGCTTTGTCTGTGCTTGGATCTGGGTCATAGTCCTGGCTGGCAGTCCTGGGGTAAGGAGGAGCACCGGGGTGGTGGAGCTTGTAGTGGTGGTAGAGAGGGAATACTCCTCCTACTTCTAAGGTGGAAAAGAGTGTTTGTGGTCACTCATAGACCAGAGCACAGACAAGGAGAGGAGTAAACACCTCTCCTTTGATTATACAACCTTGGAAGAACTGAAAATTTAAAAATCCCTAGAAATATCTCTGAAAACAGCTGCACAAAACTCCTGAGGCTTGGGACAGTATACTCTCTACTCTGGAAGCAGAGCCCTACCTTAACAAAGAGCTAAAAAGTCAAGTAATTGGCTGGGAAAATGAGTAAACAGCAGGAAAAAATCAGATTATAGAATCTTACTTTGGTGACAAGGAAGATCAAAACATACAACCAGAGGAAGACAGCAAAGTCAAAGCTCCTACATCCAAAGCCTCCAAGAAAAATATGAATTGGTCTCAGGCCATGGAAGAGCTCAAAAAAGATTTTGAAAACAAGTAAGAGAAGTAGAGGAAAAATTGGGAGGAGAAATGAGAGTGATACAAGAATGTCATGAAAATCTCAAAGTTGTGTATGTGTAAGCAACTATTATCATTCCTGACCAAACTGACTCACTATCTCCTGGT
This sequence comes from Trichosurus vulpecula, assembly GCF_011100635.1. Classification (NCBI taxonomy): domain Eukaryota; kingdom Metazoa; phylum Chordata; class Mammalia; order Diprotodontia; family Phalangeridae; genus Trichosurus; species Trichosurus vulpecula. The sequence goes on along the minus strand of NC_050576.1, from coordinate 216,861,136 downwards.
ACATAGTAGGCACTTAATACATGCTTGTTGTACTTATTCTGTGTTAACCTCAGACACTTGCTAACCTCTGGACTTCGATGACTATCATCCTCAGAATATTTTTCTTCCTGCCAAATGTCAGGAATGCAGCCATCTAGTAGCAAACAAGCAACATTTGAAGCTGTGAGAGTGGATAAATTCTTCTAGGGAAAAAATATAGCCAGAAGAACAGAAAGCCAAATATCTGTCTTGGAGGTTACACACAATATAGGGAAATGAAAAGGAAGAGGTTCTAGCAAAGCAGATAGAGAAGGTGTGGTCAGAGATATAGAAGGAAGAGCAGAACAGAATAAGGTCACAGAAACCTAGGGAGGAGAAAGTGTCAAGAAGAAATGAATAATTAGTGCTGTCAGATGCCATACAGAGATCAAGGAAGGTGAGGTCTGAGTTTAGAAAAGGTCACTGGCAACTCATATGAAAATGATGTCAGCAGACTTATAGGAGCATAAGGCTCTTTCCAAAGGCAGCTAAGTGGAACCATGGATAAAACACTAGGTCTGTAGTCAAGAAGTCTTATCTTCCTGAGTTAAAATATGACCTCAGACACTTACTAGCTGTGTGACCTTGGGCAAGTCACTTAACCCTGTTTGCCTTGTTTTCCTCATCTGTAAAATGAGCTGAAGGAGAAGGAAATGGCAAACCACTCTAGTACCTTTGCCAAGAAAACCCCAAATGGGGTCAAAAAGAGTCAAACATGATAGAAATGACTGAACAACAATTATTAAAAAAAAATATTTTATTTGATAGAGCAGAATGTCCCCATAAAGGTCCTTGTTCCTCATGCCTACTCTGCATCCATCAAAACCATGCAAGATTCCTTGAAAGACATAATAGAGACAATCTTGTTGGATGACTCTTTGATTGTTAATATCAAGTGAGGCATGAAACGGGAAGGCGTAAGTCATCAGAGGTGTTTCTGTTTGTAAATAACATTATGATGACCCCACCAAGCCCTGGAACAGTATAGAGATTGCCCTAATTATTCACACAAGTGGATGAAGAATACCTATTGTCTAGACCAATAGTTCTCAAACTTTTTGGTCTCAGGACCCCTTCACACTGCTAAAAATCATTGAAAACCCTGAAAAGCTTTTGCTTATCTGGATTACACCAAAATAATTTACCGTATCAGAAAATGAAATTAACACATTTAAAAATATTTATTAATTCATTTAAAATAACAATAAAACCTTTTACATGTTTATAAAACAAAATAATTAGTTAAAAAAAGGGTGGCATTGTCTTGCATATTTTGCAGATCTCTAATGTCTAGTTTAATAGAAGACAGCTGGATTCTTTTATCTGTTTCTGCATTAAATCTGCTATGTGCTATTTTAGTTAAAATAAATGAAGAAAACCCAACCTTACACAGATATGTAGTTGGGAAAAGGAGGATTATTTTATTAGGCAAATAACATTTTAATATTATCATGAAAATAATTTTGACCTTGCAGACCCCCAAAAGGGTCTCAAGGACCTCTAGGGGTCCTTGGACTATACTTTGAGAATTGTTGGTCCATCCTATGATATTAAATTAGATGGATAACTATAGCATTAATACACAAGGCTGTTTATATACATATACATATAGCCTGATATGTATGTACATATACAAACATATATATATACATACACACACATATATACATATACATACATACATACATATATATACGAAAACTAGGTGGTGCAGTGAATAAAGTACTAGGTCTGAAGTCAGGAAGATCTGAGTTCAAATGTATGGTTACTAACTGTGTGACCTAAGCAAGTCACTAAACCTCTGTTTGCCTCAGTTTCCGTATCTGTAAAATGGGGATGATAATAATAGCACCTACCTCCCAGGGTTGTTGTAAGGACCAAATGAGATAATCTTGTAACCACACAGTAAGTACTGTTATAATTATATAGTTATTATTATTATTTTATATATGTATGTGTATATATGCGTATGTACATGCATATATATACATATACATAAGCATAAGATATACACATACACACATATATCTGGAAGAGACACCACAAATGGATAATGATCTGGGCCTAGAACTGAACAGGAGGAAAAGGGGAAGTTTGGATTACTTTTGAGAAACCATAAAATCATTTCAGTGGCCCCCAAGCTTCTCCCTGAAATAAAAGTCCATTTTTTTATTTAAAAAAAAAACCTATATTTTTATTGGCATCTTTTGCTTTTTTTATCACTTTCATTTTTTCATTTCTAAATATACTCTTCCCCTACTCAGGAAGTCATCCCTTGTAACAAAAATTTTAGAAGGGAAACTAAGCAGTTCAGTAAAACCAGCTAACACATCAATGGTACACAAAAGGTGGTACACACAATATTCTGTACCCATTGTCTCCACTTCTGGAAAGAAGTGAGGGAGATATATTTTCTCAGCTCTTCTCTTTTTTTAAAAAAAATACTATGAACTTATCAACAAACATTCCAATACATAAAGAGCCAAAATCAGAATTAAATACATATTAAACTGTCAATTCTGTTATGTATCAATTTGCTTTTTAATAGTATTTAATAAATTTAACACAGTGCTAGCAAAATTGTTGTTTGTATCCCCTTCTGAACTTCTTTCATCTTCTTCTGTGTGTTTTTTCCTTCTATATGTGTTCTTTTCTTTTTTCCATCTCTCATACTGCTCACAAATCCACTATCTCCTCTCTCAAAGAGAAGTCTTCCCAGGAGAACTCCTTGCAAGGATAATGGAATAATCCATTTATTGTATCTATATCCCTAGTGCCTAGTACATTGTTGGGCCCAGAGGAGTTGTTATACATGTTAGCTGATTGACTAATAGACAAAAGAAACTGATACATGGGCCACATCCGAAAATGTGTGCCTTATTTACACCTCTTTAGCTTATCATTTCTCCACTAAACAGAGCAGAAGGCATGCTTCAGCAAGTCATGATTAGCCTCTGCATTGATCAAAATTCTGGAGACATGCAAAATTTTCTTCTTTTTATACAACTTCAGTCACCACATAAACTGTTGTCCTGGTTCTGCTTTATTTCACTGTGAACCAGTTCATACAAATCTTCTCAAGTTTCTCTGAATTCATGTTCATCATTTCTAATGGCATACTAATATTCCATTATATTTATAGACCACAATATGTTAGCCATTCTCCAGTTGGTGGGCACTTAGTTGTTTTCAGCTTTATAAATATGTTTAGAGGTGGTACTGCTGAGTCAAAGAGTATACCCAGTTTAGTGACTTCGCAGGTACAGTTCTAAGTTCCTTTCTAGGATAGTTGGACTAATTACAGCCCCCACCCACAATTTCTCTTTTTTAAATAATACTTTTCCCAATTGCATGTAAAGGCAATTTTTAACATTCAATTTTTTAAAATTTTGAGTTGCAAATTTTCTCCCTCCCTTACTTCCCCCCCTCCCCTAAGACAGTAAGCAATATGGGTTATATACATGCAATCATGTACAATATTTCCATATCAGTCATGTAAAGAAGAAACATACAAGAAGGGAAAAAACATGAAAAAATAAAGTGAAAAACAGGATGCTTTGATCTGCATTCAAACTCCATTGTTTTTTTTCTCTGGAGACGTACAGCATTTTTCATCACGAGTCCTTTGCAATTGTCTTGGATCACTGTATCACTGAAAGTACCTAAGTCATTTATGGTTGATCATCATATAATATTGCTGTTACTGTGTATAATGTTGTCCTGGGTCTGCTCACTTCACTGTGTATCAGTTCATGTGCCTCCAGGTTTTTCCAAAATCAGCCTGCTCATCATTTCCTTTACTATCATATAACACAACTTATTCAGCCATTCTCCAATTGATGGGCATCCCCTAAATTTCCAGTTCTTTGCAACCACAAAAGAGCTGCTATAAATATTTTTGTACATATAGGTCCTTTACTCATTTTTTAAAAAATCTCTTTGGGATACAGACCTAGTACCCCACCACAATTTCTCAACTCTTCCCCAGGAAAAAGGCCCATCTTTTGAAAATCAATATTCTATTGGTGATATTATATGGCTATAAGCCTCTGAAGAAATGAAGTTCAGGAGCATGCAAAGGGCAATGGTGAACATGGGCAACTGGCTGCAATCCATTGCAAACAGGAAATTACACAGGAGAAAGGGCATAAAGAATGTTATCAAAGAGATGTATGATCAAAAAAAGAATGGAGTTAAGATGGCAGCTTGAAAAGTTGTAGTAGAGTCCTACTACCTAACAACACCCCTCCAGGCAACTCCCCCACTTTCCCTCACACTCCTAGGCTGCTGCCTTGGGTTCTAGAGATAACCGTGTGGGTGACTACTTCTAACTACAGTAGCTGGTGAGCCAGCCCACAGTGGTTTGCTTCAGCCAGCAGACACAAGAAGCTATTAGCAAAGCATTTACTAATATGTCATAACAAGAACAATAGTTTCAAAACATTTCCCATAAACCTGGGCACCCTTTTCTAGAAATATACACCATATATACCATCCATGGGAAGAGTGGGCTCAAACATAGAGTATATAGTAGAGTGTCAAAGGCTACTCTCAAATCGTGCTGCTATACAACCTGGAAGTCCTTTCTCTCTGCCCAGCATCCCCATGCATTTCCCCTGTTAGGCAATTTGCTCAGCTGGGTCCTCAAGGACTCCTCCTTTCCTCACTTTCATTCTCCAACCATAGGCCTCATTCTTTGAATCTCCTTTTTTCCATTAGGTGACCATATCTCTTGGGGGCAGTTAGGTGGTGCAGTGGATAGAGTGCTGGCCTGGAGTTGGGAAGATTCATCTTCCTGAGTTCAAATCAGGCTTCAGATATTTATTAGCTTTGTGACCCTGGACCAGTCACTGAACCCTGTTTGTCTCCATTCCTCATCTGGAGAAGAAAATGGCAAACAACTATTATCTTTGCCAAAATAATGCCAAATGGGGTCACAAAGAGTAAGAAACGACTGAACAACAAGAAATGGTATCTCTTATGCTTCATAAGCAAAAGAGACGTGTCGAGGGGTACAAGGCAACTCTACCAGTTTGGCCATCTCTTGCAGATGTCCAAAGATCAATAGATCAAACAGATCAATACTAGAATTTAGATCAATGTTAAATTCATAAAAATTGTTTCTGGCAGACCTGTGCCTGAAATGGAGAGTACAGTGTTATCATTTTTTCTTCAACAAGATAGTATGTGCAAGGATAGCTATAAGGTATGATGGCAAGGCAAAAAATTCAGACAAAGTAGTCTAGGAAAATTTGAGGAAGGAAATAATACTTTCACCTAGGTGGAGGATAAGGGAAGACTTCATGGGAGGAGATGGTAACTGAACAAAGATTCTGAAAAGCAGGCTAATTTAGGAGTTCATTCCAAGTCTATGGAGTTGTCTATGTAAATGTAAGGAAGCAGTAGAATTTTAAAGTCAGAGATAGATAATTGTCTAGTTCAATTTAAGGCAATTTAACAAACATTTGTCAAATGTCTACCACATACAAGACAACGTGTTAGACATTGGCACTACAAAAACAAAACAATATGCTTTGGTGTCAATATGGTGTCATACTACCAGAGCATCTTGAAGTATAACCTTACCTTTGTATCTATGTAAATGTAGAGTGTGTATCTCTGCTACTGGTTGGTTAATTTATTTTTAGTTTACAACATTCAGTTCCACAAGCTTTTGATTTTTAAATTTTCTCTGCCACCCTCCTCTCCCCCCTATTCAAGACAGCATGCAATCTGATATACATTCTAGATGTACATTCATATTATACATATTTTTCTTTGATTAATTTATTTATTTTTAGTTTACAAACTGCTACTGGTTGGAAGCACTGTATCCTAATGGTCCAGCAACTCTGATAATGTGGACGACTAAAGGACGGTAAGGCGAGAGATTTTCTCTCCTAGTCCCCCTCCCAGGGAGGGCCTGTGAGCCTAGAAATATCAAGTGAAGTGGAAGTCAGTGGCAAGAGCTCAGATAATTGGGAAAAGAAATAAGGTTATGTCTAGGAATGTGGAAGAGGGTGGAGACTTGTCCTAGCATAAAGTTCCAAATCAGAAACAGAGATTGGAGATATGAGTAAACAGAAGAAGATACCAAACATCATGAAGAAATATTATCAGTCAGGAGATGCCCAAGAGGTAAACCCAGAAGAGAATATGGCATTTGTATTCTAATGGGGAAGAAGAAACAAATGTCCTCTCAGAACCCGAATGTCTTCAAGGGTCACAGAGGGAGTTAAGTATGACAAACACATGACCAAACACATGTGTATATTTATTTTGCTTATTTATGTCTATTTCTTACAAGGGAGAATTTTTTTAAAGGCACAGAAGGGAAGCGAGGAACACAGATAAGCATGACTTTTATAATTAATATCCTGAATTTATTACATGCTCTTCATTTTCTAAAAGTTGCATGTAATTGAGATTCACAGTTTAATATACAGTCCTCTTCAGTTCTTTTTTGCATATGAAAATGTTCATTTTTGTTGGTGTCTATCAAGTTCAATATAAGAACAAATTTAAAATGAACAAAAAAGATGGTAAGTTCATTTAGTGAAAATGAGGGGCAGCCTATGGAAAGTCATGTTCCTCTGGTATACTCATGATGTAAAGAGAATATAAAGAAGGCCCCCTAACATGTTGGGTGGATCCTCTGTTTGAACTTATGGGAGGATATAGACCAGAGTTGGCAGGCATGGATGGATTTGTTTATGAAACCCAGCACTGGACAGAATGTTCACTTACTAAAGCAGTGGCTGGCGAACTATGGACAGCAGGAAGTCCTCCCTAAGAAAGTATGATTGCCAAGAGTCCCTCTTCTGTCCCTCCTTAGTCACTTATGGCCAGGGTGGGGTGGGGGGAGAAGAGAAGTTTTCTATCACTGGAGTGCAGGGTTTGCACTCAGCCCTCACTCCCCTCCCTGAAGACAGGAGGTCCTGCTCTTGAAGGTGAAGTTGCTGAGAGTCCTAGTCCCAGCCTAGTCAGTGACTTATAGACCTGGAAGAAAGGAAGGAGTTCCTTCTCTTTCCGACGCAAGGGTCAATGATTTGGCCCTTGCATTCTCCAGAGGAAAGGAGTGGCAGTGAGGCTGCCTAGTCCACCGCGTCTGCAGAGGTCCACAGTCTCAGCTCACGAACTAAAGAGAAGTTCTAGCGGGGGCAACAGGCCGGAGAAGTTGAGAGGAGGTGGGATCAAGGGTGTTTGGGGGGTGGGGTTGGCCTTGGAAAGGGGAAGGGCCATCTCTTTATGTGAGACCAGAGTTAACAGAGCAGGTGATAATGCAAAAGATCTTGAGTGATGTGAGGTGAGGAGGAAAGGAAAGGAGTCAGCTTACAGTGAACAGACCTCGCTTTCTCAATAAAGTATCAGGCATGATCTCCAGCTGAAAGGGTAGGGGAGAGCAATGCAACAGAAGGCTTGAGAAGATCTGGGGCAGAAATCAAGGAGCATTTTAGGGAGGGGTAGAAGGACTGCTTAGCTGCAGAGAGGGCCCAGTAAAAATGCATAACGGACCCAATCGGCGTGGCTTCGTTTTTGTGATTTCTTTGGGCTGAATTCAGCAGGATGTGAATAAGAGAATGGTAGGGGTCATCTAAAGTGGGGGTTGTTGGCAATAGATCAAGGGGACAAGGGATTTGGGAGTAAAGGGTAACGGAGAGTTAAGTGAGTTGGGGCACTTTAAAAGGTGTTGTAATACAAGGAAAATTAGGAACCCCTGAGTAACCCCTAGCTACTGACAAGCACCCCCAGAAAGAATGGACTCAGATATCTTTGGCATTTAGCAAACCCCCTGGGACTCCATGACTCCGCCAAGGAATGTCAATAGATAGGACCATCCCACTGAAGGATAACCTGGCAGACCCTTTCTAGCAGATATCCCTGGGGCTCCGTTACTCCACCAAGGAATGTAAATGAGATTATCCCACTAGTACAAAAACCTGACTGAATCTTTTGATCAGCCAGGACCTTTGTTCCTGTTCCCCCCACCCTGTACCCCCACATAGCCTATATAAGCCAAGCTGTCACCCCAACACATGGCCATTGATTTGTGGTGCAGTATCCCAATGGCCGCCGGCTAATAAATTCTCCACTCAAAACTTATACTCTGTGGTGTGTCTCGCTCGCTTCTGGTACAACATTTTGGAGGCCCCAGCGAGATGAGGTGGTATTTCGTGTTACCGCCCTGGAGACACACACAGAATTCCGGACCTCAACAGGGAGTCTCTGCCCCCGATCCACCTTCTCTCACTTCAGAGGGCCGGCTACTGGGGATTTCTTTTCCTAGGACTCTGATGTGGAGTGATGGTCTCGGAGAATGGGCTCTTTGCTGACCTGTCCCTTTTTGGCCTACGGAGAATTCTGGTTTTCAGACCTCTAGAGGTAAGGTTTTTCTGGTTTGGTTTCTGGTTTGGGGCTAGCCATTTGGGTCTCTGTTATCATAATAAACCCTGACGAGGCTGTGGTACAGAGCTAGGGGGGCTGGGACACCACCCTTCCTATTGGGGTGTGGGAAGATTGGGGTGTTTTCCTTGAAGAGGGAACCTGGTTTATTTTCTTTCCTCTGAGAGGACCTGCTTAGCCCCAGTTAACTCATGCCATTGGTTATCTGTTTTGTGTTGGGTGTGTGAAGATTGGGGTGTTTTCCTTGAAGAGGAAACTTGGTTTATTTTCTTTCCTCTGAGGGGACCTGCTTAGCCCCAATTAACTCATGCTATTGGTTATCTGTTTTGTGTTGGGGTATGGGAAGATTGGGGTGTTTTCCTTGAAGAGGGAACCTTGTTTATTTTCTTTCCTCTGAGGGGATCTGCTTAGCCTCAGTTAACCCATGCTACCGGGTCTGTTTGGGGTGTGGGAAGATTGGGGGTGTTTTCCTTGAAGAGGAAACCTGGTTTATCTTCTTTCCTCTGAGGGGACCTGTTTAGCCTCCAATTAACTCATGCTAATGGTTCTCTGTTTTGTATTGAGGTGTGAGAGAGGTTGGGGGTCGTATCTTTGAGGAGGAAATCTTTCCTCTGAGGGGACCTGCTTAGCCTTCAATTCGATCCACACCGTGAATTTTGTTACGTTTTGAGTTTGTCTCTGTTCACGTGTCTATGTCAAAATTGTGAAACGTCGTTTAAAAAAAAAATCTGAAACATAGGCAGCCAGAGATATCAGGCTGCCACTAGGGAAACAGACCCCTTTCCTTGTGGCTCCCGTTTGGCCAGCGTGGAACTGCGGCGGGAATGGGTTATAATTTGGCAGATTCTGGGTTTTAAATTGTTAAAAAGTTTGGAAATTGGTTAATTGAATTTGGGAAGAAAGAACTCCTGAAATTGTAAATCCATTCCAGGAGCTCACTCTTGCTAAAAAAACACCTCCTCCCAATGAATGCCTTCTGGCTAAAACCTGCATTAAAGTCTTCAGTGGGACTCTCACATTTGTCTTAGTCCCTGATTCCCTTAGATTCAAGTACAAAAGAGGTTTTTGGGAGTGAGCAAGGGGGTGAAGTTTACTTGAATTACAATCATTGAGATCTTTTCACTAGGGCTGCAGTAAAAGTTAGAGCAGTTAAATCAAACTCCTCTCCTCCCAGATCAGATTAGAAGAGAATGCAGGAGAACTGTAGGGAAAAACTTAAATCACCCTCCAACCCTCCAATCACCCTTTTGCCAACGGGCAAAAGGAGGAGAGGGACAGAAATTCACAGACTGACAGTCAGTCCTGTGCCCTGGGTACTTTTGTAGCCCGTCCTTGTGGTAAAGTTTAAAAAGTAAATTTTGTGAAAGAGAGAGGTAGAAACTTGTAAAAAAGGAATTTAGGGGGGCTATAGAATAGCAGCTTGAGACTACCTATCTAGCCAGGAGTCCATGCACTCCTCTTAGCTGCCATGTGCTCCTGGACACACCCTTCCCCCACCCTCCACATTGAAAGGTTATCAGAGCTGAAGCTAAAAGGAAACTTGTAAAGAAATAGGGCTGGTTAGTTAGTGCTTGGAAGGGTAGGCTCCTTGCCCTCAAGGGGCTGCCAGGCCCCACCTAGGAAGGGGCCCTTAGAAAACTAAAAGGGATTTTTTTCCTGCTCTTAAGGACCTTATCTTCCCTGGGAGCCCGAAAAAAAAAATCCTTTAGGCATTTTTGTATAAGATGAAGCTTGGAAAAAGTGGGTGCAAAAAAAAAAATTAAGTTTCTCTTTCTCTCATAAGTTCATTCATGGCCAGGCAAAAGTTCCTAATACCTGGGCCAGAGGTAGTGGTGCTGAAGAATATACAGCTAAATAAAGTGTATTTAAGATGTTAATGTATTAATATATGTGATACACGTATTTATATATTGATGTATTAATATATAATATTGATGAGGGTTAGGGGTGAGAGGTGCTCGACACCCCAAAGTGCCGACACACCGGGTCCTGCCGAAAGAATTCGACTCAAGCTTTCTCAGCCAAGGGAAAAGATAAAGTTTATTAAGAGTTAGCCAAATAGGCCTGCCCCAAGACATCCCACCCCTTGCGATGCCTGTAAGGAAAGAGGGCCAGACCAATCTGAGCTAGATTGGATCTGACCCCCTTCATGGAGGCAAGATGGAGATTATATACACAAAGGTTGTGGGAGGGATTGAGGGGTGGTCTGGGTTGACCAGAGGAGGGGTCTAGGGAGGAGTCTAAGGAGGAGCTTGAAGGGAGTGGGATGAGGTCAGACTCCAGGGTGGGGGAAATAGCTGAAGGCTATACGGAAATGACAGACCATAAAGGGCTGGGGTAACAGAGCTAGGGTATAGATATTTTGATCAGGATTAAGGATGGGAAACAGGATTAAGGTTGGGAAACAGCTGGACAATAGAGGACTGGGCAAGGTAGGCATTTGGGCTTAATGGTTATAGCCTCAGGCCAAGGCCAGGTCGAGTGGGAAGATTCAAGGAGAGTTCAAGGGGTTCCCAGAGACTGTGCCCTCATCAATATCAGAAGTAATAAGACCAACAATTCTTATTGTATCTGGAAATGCAATTGATGTCATCTGAAATTTATTGTTTCTGTATTTCTAAAATTATACCGTATTTTAATTTGAGTTTGACATATGTGAATTGGATGCTTTTAAAGGATGTGATGAAAAGTTGGTAATTTTAAACTATCATATTTGGTTTAGAAATGTATCTACCTAGCCTGAAATGAGTGGTTCAAATTTTACATACATAATAATTTTAGGGCATCGTTACATTTCTATAATATAAAATTATCTTGTTAGAGTTGCATTAGGTTAAGAAGTTGGACAATCGCTGTAACCTAAGAATTTATTACCTCCAAGTTTTGTCTGGAAGTTCAGTTGAAATTGTTCTTGTTATAAATCAACTATTTTGTTAAAATGTGGTTTTATAAACAGTAACCTTTTCTTTTTCAATGCAGAGAGTATTGGGCCTTAGAAATTAAAATGTTACCACTAGTGGTTAGGAATCAGATTTGATTTGCTTACCCAACTCAGTTATGATCACTAGATCAGTAATTAATTGGAATCTGTTTCAAGTTTAAATACATGATAATTGCTTGTGGTGTACTTATTTCTAAGTTTGTTATTATATACAAATTGGTTAACATCGCATTACCTGTGCTGTTAGGGAATAATTTCTCTTATAATCTGGATGTTGTTCGATTAAGAATTGTACTTAATTAAGAAATTGAGGTTGTTAAGTGAACCACCTTGTACCCCTACATATCCTATATAAGCCAAGCTGTCACCCCAACACATGGCCATTGATTTGTGGTGCAGTACCCCAATGGCCACCAGCTAATAAATTCTAATAAGGTTCTCACCCAGAAACTCCAAGAACTCACAATAGGTTTGAACTGCAACCAATTGGCTTACAGGTGGAAATTCAGCAGGCCTTCTAAAATTATACAAAAAGATTTTACAGAACATTTTTCAAAAGTATTTTCCCTTCTTAAAGCAAAATAACCTTTAAACATTTGGATTCATTCACAAATTAGTCCATAAACCTCCAGATTAACATACATAAATACATCTTTAGATGATACAGGCTTGAAAATCTCTGTGCCAGCATCTAGGACATCAGTTGTCTTGTATATAGTAGAAATTAAGCGAATGTTTGTTAAATTGCTTTAAATTGAACTAGACAACCTGTTTCCTCACTTTAACATTTATCTGGTGCTTCCTTTCAGAATCTTAGTTTAGGTACCACTTCCTCCCTCGAAGTCTTCCCTTCCTCACCTAGCTGAAAGTATTCTCTCCTCCCTCAAATTTTCCTGGACTACTTTGTCTGAACTTTTCCTCTTGCCCTTTCACCCAATATTTATCCTTGTACATACTATCTTATTGAAAAAAAATTGTAACACTGTACTTTCCCATTTGAGGCACAGGTTTGCCAGAAACAATTTTTTATGAATTTAACATTAATCTAAATTCTAACCTTCATCTACTCAAGAGAGAGAGATATGCAAACTGGCAGAGTTGCCTCATGCCCTTGGGTATGCTTCTAACACAGGTCACCTTGCAATAGCTTCAATTTATCCTGTATATATCTAGCATCTAGTTGTTTGCATATTATCTCCCACATTAGACTATTAGCTGTTTCTACTATCCATTACTTAGTATATCTGAGTTTCTTAGCACTTAGCTCTGTGCCTGGCACTTGACTTGACTTGATTGTCTATGGGAATCTTGAACAAAGGAAACTCAATTTGGAGTTAATATTCTATTCCCACTACAATTATCCCCTCCACATCACAGGTTAGGGATGGTGCTCCCTCAATCTGGAAAACCCCTGTAAAAATTTTTTGGCTCTCCCTTCCTACCCGAGAAGTCTGAATTATTAAAAGACAAAATATAGTGATATTATACAATACTATACATATATTTTATGCATTTCTGAGTTTCTAAACTTGTTCTGTGTCATCTGCTGGCCTTTGTGTGTTGTCTATGGCTTCCACAAAACTCCCCCAAAATTCCCATTTAATTTCTTATGCCAACCTGAGATATAGCAAAACTGAGATGGGCAAAGTTGAGATGTGGAAGGGGGATAACTGTAATTAGGTTCTAACACAATACTCACTCAATCTTTCCTAAGCCTAACCAAGAATTGTTGCCCACAAACCACACATCTCTCCCAGATCTCTTCCCTCTAGGGCTCTCCTGAAGTAATCAAAACAACAACCTGATCTCTTCCAAATAGTAGAGCCATTAGGTGTGTCAAAACTTTAATAAAGGGAAGTGAATGACTTTAACTAGACAAAAGTATTAATCTTTTTATGTTTGTTTACCACCATTAGAACCTTGGTTTTTGTTCTTCCCTTTATGTTGCTGTTCAGTCAATTCAGTAAATGTTTGTTGTTTTGTTTTGAAACATGTAGAAGGTTTATTGTTATTTTAAAATAATTTTTAAAAATAATAAAATAAAAATAAAATAATTAAAATTAAATTATTTAAAAGAAATAATTAAAATAAAATATTTTAAAAATTAATGACAACATAATTAAAAATAACAAAATAATTAAAATAAAATAATAAATGTTTTATAAACATGTAAAAGGTTTATTATTGTTATTTAAAAATAATTAAAATAAAATTTTTAAATAATTAAAATGTGTTAGTTTTGTTTTCTAATATGGTAAATAACTATTCATATAACCTACACAAGCAAAAGTTCTTTGGGCTCCTCAATAATTTTTAAGAGTTACAAGGGGTTCTGAGATCAAAAAGTTTGAAAACCACTGGCCTTTTTGCTGTTCAGTGGTTTTTCAGTCGAGACCCCATTTGGGGTTTTCTTAACAAAGGTACTGGAAGCGCTCGCCATTTCCTTCTCCTGCTCATTTTATAGATGAGGAACTGAGTCACACAGCTAGTTAGTGTCTGAGGACAGATTTTAACTAAGAAGATGAGACTTTTTTTTTTAAATTTTAAACAAAACATTTAGTAAAACTACAGAACAAGACCAACAATTGTATAATATTCTACCCATAAGCCTGGTGCATGCTCCCTCACCAATGCACACAGTGACTATTGGTTAGGGAAGCATATGCCTTGTGGGAAAAACATTTGGCAAGGGCATCTTAAACTTTGGGTCTTTTTCTTATTTGAGGATTGACTTTATAAAGTTCCCTGATGTGTGTCAGTAAGGTGAATTTTAGTGTGGGTAAAGTAGATTTTTGTTATTACTTCTTAGAGTTCAGTTTCCCAGGATCTATAGCCATAACAACCTCAGTTTCCCAGGATCCGTGGCCATAAAAATCTGTTTCCCAGGTATTAGATATGAGTTCCCAGGCTCAAAACATCTCCACCAGGCTTATGCAGCATTATATAAGGATAAATAACATAAATATGTGTGCTGAAGCTGTAAACATCCACTGCGAGTGCGCAGTGAGATATAGGGATGAGATGATGTAAACTTGTGAGGCTATTGCTGGCAATATGCCTTCTTTGTCTGATGCCCTATAAAACAGGTGGCCATTGGTCACTGAGTTGGGGAACCTTTGTGGTTTAATGCACAAGCTGGAATGCTGTGTGCCTTGATCGGCCCCCATCAGGCCTTGGGAGCGGGGAATCTGTGTTTGCCTCAACCAGCCCCCGTGGAGGCTTGAAGGGATTTAGGGGAAACCTTTAGGGTTGGATGCACAAGTTGTGCCCGGCTCAATTGACCCCATCGAGACATAGGGGTAGTTGCCCCTCTGCTTGCCGGTCCCTGCATGAAGGATGATTAGGGAATGCTGTGAGAATTTGTGGTGCTTCTGTTATCAGCAACACCATGTTAGAGAAAACTAGACTAGAATAAAGCTTATTATTAACCCCTTTGAAGCTGTCTTTCCTGTCTGACCAGATCAAGAGTGAACCTGTTAGAGGCTGAAGCCTCCAGTGCCTCCTGTATATCATCTGTCTAACCATGTGGCATCTGTGTTGGCTTTTCCACAAGGCAGGCCAGTCCTCTATGGGTCAATCTTCTTCACTGTGGGCTCTTTCAGAAAAGGCAGAGAGAGATCTTTAACAAAGGATTATAGAAGTTTCTATGGTTCTGTTTCCTTGGCTGGGTTCTGGGGGATTTCCATTTCTTTGTTAGCTGCTAACAGTCCAGAGAGGTATCTCCTCTCTTCCACATAACTCTGAGGTCTTCTCTGAAGCCAACTCTTCCCCTTTCTCAGCAATGTCCTTACAACGAGAAACCTCATTCTAGCTTATCTATGTTACCAAATCTACATCTTTGCTGGCTAAGCTATAAGTAGGCAATGTCCAATAATCACAAAACCCCCAAGGTTCAGGGTTCTTCAGTTATTAATTCCAATTTTTTTTTTCTATCAGTCACATGCAAACAAGCATCTAGAAGACAAAGCACCAAGACCAGTCTTTGCCTAGGATAAATATATTGTCTCTGTGGAATGAAGATGAGACTTCTTGACTCCAGGCCCAGAACTCTATCCACTGTGACGCCTAGTTGCCCTTAACCTTTTATATACTTTCCTAAAAAAGGTAGGGAAAAAGCCTGGGAAGGACTTCAGACTGGAGAAATATTTGTTTCACAGGTTTTTTTATTTAAAATTTTTTTTTTTACATTTTATTATCTTTTAACATTCTTTTTTAAAATTTTGAGTTCCAAATTCTCCCCCTCCCTCCCACGCTCACTGAGAAGGCAGGCAATATGTCAATTATAGGTGTGAAATCATGCGAAACATATTTCCATATTAGTTGTATTTTTTTTAAAAAGAAAGATAAAGTTAGAAAATTGTACTTCACTTTACACTCCTCACAGAAGGTTTTGAATGTGCTTTCAGCGTCCTCATTTGAATCATTCTATAACCTCCTTGAAGGCAGGAACTGGGCCATTTTTTTTTCTTTGCAGTTCCAGTATCTACAAGGGTCCCTTATACATAGTAGGCACTTTAATATTTGTTGCCTCTTTTTTGAGATAAATGCTCACTATTTTGAGCTATTGGTTGGACTCAAGCTAATTCCACATGAAAAACAGACAATTCATATTTATTAAACATTTATTATTGCTAGGCACTGTTGTAAGCCCTGGGGAGAGAAATATGAAAAAGAAACAGTCCCTGTCCTCAAGGAGCTTATAATCTAATACGGGAAGACGACGCATAAAAAGGAGCTCAAAAGTGGAGAGGAGGGCAACACGTAACAGAGAAATTGTGTTCGCACACATGGACACACGCGCGCACACACAGCCCCGCTCCATTTTTGAGCCCCCTTTAATGCGTAGTCTTCCCGTATTAGATTGTGAGCTCCTTGAGGGCAGGGCCCCTCTTTTTCATCAATACATGACACACACAAATATACATACACACACATACATAGACACACGTGTATTTTATGTGTGTGCATCTCTATATACACATATATGTAATACGCACACACACCCTCCTCCCCCCACTGCTGAGCTCCCTTCCATGTGTCATTCCGACTTTCGATAACCCGGTGTGCAGGGCCCTCGGCAAACCTTTAAGGAGCGGTACGATAGCGATCCTCCTCGTCCTCTTCACTATTATGAAAGGTAAACGCCCTGAGGGCAGGTACTGTCTTCGTACCCCCGGCAGCCCAGCACCGTGCCTGGCTCGTGGTGCTTAATAAACCTGTATTGGTTGATTGGCTCCCAGTCCGTTAAATCGCGGACTCTGAAATCACATACCCAGCGCTGCCCCGCCAAGGTTCACGGGGCGCGGCCAATCTCTAAGAAGTACTTTCTAAAGCTCCAGTCTAATGCTCCTCTCCCACAATCCCCCTGGATTAACCTCCGCTGACCCCGGGATCGTAAGAAGGCCCCGAGGCCGGAGGGTCAGCTCTAATTCCCGCCCCCCGCCCCCACTCCCGCCCTCAGCCTCCCTCCGGACCCGGTCGCACTGGCTGAGCAGGGCCACGTGGGGCCTTCGCGATCCGGCGGCGCCTGGTCTTCCTCGGCCACCGTAGCGCGGCTGGGCGGCCCGCGGCCGCCGGGGCTCGGGGTTCCGTGGGGACTTGAGGAAGCGGAGCCGGGCCGGGCAGGGCCGGGGCTCCGCGGCCGCCATGGGCAACCTGTTCGGCCGCAAGAAGCAAAGCCGGATCACGGAGCAGGACAAGGCCATCCTGGTGAGGGGGCCCTGGCGGCGGCGGGGCAGGACACGGGCCGGGGGGCCGGGGACCGGGGTGGGAGGGGGTCCCGGGCCCGAGCTCCGGCAGCTGCGGAGCAGACACCTGAGCCTGGGGTCGCGAGGCCCGGCCCCGCCCCTCGCGTGCCAGGTGACCTCGGGCAAGTCACTCTCCCCCTCTTGGCCTCAGTTTCCTCTTCTGTCAAAGGAGGGGTTTGGGCTGGAGGATTCCCTGGGTCTGAGTCTTAGCGGGGCTCGTATCCCAGGCGCTGGGGCCTGGGGGTGAGGGTCTCGGGGGGTAAAGTCTCCATCCTGTCCGGGGATGCCCGAGGTCGGATGTCAGGAAGGTCCTGGTCTCTCCGCCTTGACCTTTCTGCCCCACCCCGTCCTGCATCTTCCTCCTAACCCCTCCCCCACCCCTGCCATTCTAGTGTTTCCCTTCTATTTCTTTGAGGTTGTTTTTTTTTGGGGGGGGGGGTCTCGATGCCATTCTGGGTCTTGAAGTTACTGCCCCTCTGCTCCCCGGACTCATCACTTTCGTTTTCAGATTTCCAGATTTGTATTGGAGGGTTAATTCCTGTCCGGGCAGGAGGAAATTAATAATAATAACCAGCAACATCAACAGCCTCTTACTTTTACCTACCGCATTCAGGTTTGCAGAACATCATATACAGTTTTGATCCCCACTACAATGCTGTGGAGGTGCTGTTATCATCCCTGTTTCACAGAGGAAGAAAGTTATTCCTCTTAGTTTCATTTTCTTCGAAGCCCCGAAAGCCTCTTGTTATTGCAAGACCTGCCCCGTACCAACACCTTAAAAAAATTTGATTTTGAAACTTTAGTCGGATCTCCTGTCACTGCTATAATTATACACACACACACACACACACACACACACACTTCTTCCAAAGTGGCTGTTTTCTGGGTCTTTGAATAAAATATGTAAATCGCAGACATAATAACTGGTAACATTTATATAGCAGTTTAAGATCTCCAAAGTTGTGTATAGAATTATCTGGAAAATGGAATATTTCCCTGGCCAAACTATGCCCATGTGCAGTGTGCACCATGATTCCTGGCACGTGTGAGGTGCTTAATAAATGTATACTGAATTCGATGAACATACATGGTGTCTCAACAGGCTCAGTTCCAGACTTGGTTGTTGTCTGTCCTTCCTTCTCAAAGAGGACCATGACATCAGGGAGGTGATGCCATCACATACCAGTGAATTGGATTTAAGTGAGGGAGGGCTGTGCAAAGTCACCAGCCACATTTTCTTCTCCAGAGCCATCTGGGTCCAGTGTCAAGATAAAGATCAGGATGACTGGATGTGGCCCTGGGAGCCATGGGAGACCTTGGCCTAAGGTAGTTAACAGATCTCGGTTTGACTAAGGCAGTGCCCATGCGGTGATTAAGCCTAAGTAAGAAATGAATCAGAGGAAGGCCTCTTTTACCTGCTCAAAAAAAAAAATCAGTCTGGGAGGGGGAAGACCCTCAGAATTTCTGGCCAAAACAGGACCAATTACTATTTACATTCACTCTGATCTTCTTGGGCCCCAAGCAGTGACCAAGTGGGGCTTGGGCTGGGACCTATTTATTATTGACTAATCTATGGGAGCCAGAGTGATTTGTGTGTAAGACATGGTCCTTAAGAAAAAAAAATCTAGACCATAAACCCCAAGATAAGGGTCTGGAGGAGAAAGTGAGACCCACGACTTTTCACTGCCCTCCCTCACTTAAATCCAATTCATTTGCAAGTCATGGCTTAACCTCCCTGATGTTGGTCCTCTTGAGAGTACTAAGGACAAACAGCTTCTATGAGTAGTAGCAGGAGCTGTCCCACGGGGGACCCAAGTGGAACTGGCCAATTGAGCTACACAGCTCCTTCCTTCCTTCCTTCCTTCCTCCCTCCCTCCCTCCCTCCCTCCCTCCCTCCCTCCCTCCCTCTCTTCCTCCCTCTGTCCACATAGGGTATCATATCCTTACCTGCCAGTGCTTTGCCCAAAGGAATGTAAATTTTGATCCTGACTGGGAATTGACTATTGAATGAATGGGTATTAAAGCTCAAATACAAGGAGTGCTCTTCTGTTTTTAAATCTGTTAGGGACTAGGTATTCTAAAAACAGAAAGGATTAATTAGAAAGGTGGGTTGGCAGGCTT
Organism: Trichosurus vulpecula; assembly: GCF_011100635.1. Lineage (NCBI taxonomy): Eukaryota > Metazoa > Chordata > Mammalia > Diprotodontia > Phalangeridae > Trichosurus > Trichosurus vulpecula. Next base: position 216,841,906 of record NC_050576.1, on the reverse strand, counting down.
TTCCAGATCCTTCTGAATTTATGACTGAGCACATACTAGGGCACTCAGAAAATGTTTGATCTTAATTGATTCATGTGCCTCTTAAAGGAGAAACTGGATAGAAAAGATAACTTCTTCCAGAGGTGCTTAAGGCTTTAAAATAATCCAACCAAAGCAGATGATGGGGAGAGTTGGAATTTAGTTCTTCATTGTTTTCACCTTTGGTTTTTAGGAGTGTGGAGATTTTTTTGAGGGGATTGGGGAGTGGAGTTGGGACTTAAGTATGGGACTTAAGATTTATATCTTAAATAACACAAAGTTGTTTCTCAGATGCTATCAGTTTGCCCTAAGCCTTTTATACTTTGCCCTTTTGAAGACAACTCCTTCTGGTAATTGGGGAAAGCACTACTAGAAGCTTGATCCCCCTAAAAGTCATTCTTTTTCCCACTTTCTTAATAATACCACCAAGAATTCTTCCCTGAATTGCGCTTTTTCATTTGTCAGAGAATTACTTCTAGTGTGTTTTGTAGAGGAGCACAAACTTGCCATCTTTCTGTAAAAAGGAAAGAAGGCAACAAGCGTTTGTCATTGCGTCCAACTCTTCTGTGACCCCTTTTGGGATTTTCTTGGCAAAGATATTGGAGTGGTTTTCCATTTCCTTCTTCAGCTCATTTTACAGAGGAGGAACTGAACCAATCAGGGTTAAGTGACTTGTCCAGAGTCACACAGCTAAAAGGGTCTGAGGCCAGATTTGAATTCATGAACAGGAGTCTTCCTGACTCCAGGCCTGGCATTGTATCCACTGTGCCGCCTAGCTGCCCCTTTATTAAGCACCTTCTAAGTAAGTGTCAAGGCATTGTATTAAACACTTCTTCCGCTCCCCGCAAGTTCCCAGGACCATGTGTAATCACAGACTAAAAGAATAGATTATCATCATCTAATATTTCTTTGAAATATGACCCAAGGAAACTACATCCAGCATGTGGTATGGTATGGTAACCCCTGCTCAAAAATTAGTTTAAGAACTTATTTTCACAGAGGAAGAAGTTTGGTAATACTTACAATCTCCTAATATTTGAACCATAATTTAAATACACCAGGAGTTAGCAGTCTTTCAGAAGTGATATGCTAAGCTGGTATGCCTTTTCTCAAGATAGAGAGAACAGACCGTGGCTAGATCAATTCTTTTGAGTATGTGGGTGGGACATAAGCATGTGTTACCTGGAGCAGTAGGGCAGTGTCCAGGGAAAGAGAGGTGGTAGTAGTGACTGGCCCATGTGCCACTTTGAAAATTTACCCATTTACCATCTTTGCATGGATTATAGATTAGACTAGAGCCACTTATATAATTGCTTGTCCAAATGGCGAAAACTTTAACATTGGTCATTGTACATTTATGGAGTGTGTGTCTCAGTGTACATGGGTCAGTATTGCCCTTGTCTCTCCTAGAGTATAGATTCCCTGAGGATAGCAATCACATCCACATAATTTGGTCTATACGTACCATGTACCTTGATAAAAATGGTCACCTGGAGGTTGGTCATATTGTTAGAGGCATTTTGGCTTGATAATGAGAAATAGGCTTCCCTGCATCGATCACAAGTTTTAATGAGATGCAATTTTCTCTTGTTTCTAATAGCAATTGAAACAACAACGGGATAAATTGAAGCAGTATCAGAAGAGGATCACCCAGCAACTGGAGAGGGAAAGAGAATTTGCCAGACAACTTCTTCGTGATGGAAAGAAGGAGTAAGTGAGAGGACTAGAGAGAACCACTTGCTTCTGGCCAAAGTCAGACCTGGAAAAATCTGGGATGGAAGAACTGAATTCAGAACGTAGAATTCTCTGTGTATTTCTTCCCTGATCTTTCTGAATGTCTGCTCACTAAGTCTGCATATGCTCCCTCCTCCACACAAGGGCTCCCTAAGGACTATGTTCTGTTTAGGGCTGCAGACGTTGTCCCTTTTATCAGGTTTGTGCTCAAGGGGACCTGGTTGCTTTAGTAATTGACAGGCATTGAGATTCCAACCCAAAGTGATTATGTTATGATTCTTTTGTTGCTTCCATCTGTGTCACTGTGTCCCCTATTGGGTTTCCCTCTGCAGAAGAGCAAAGTTACTGCTTAAGAAGAAGCGCTACCAGGAACAGCTCTTGGATAAAACAGAAAACCAAATCACGAATCTGGAAACTATGGTATGTATATAGAAGTCCCCATAGCCCAGAGTGGTGGAAATGCCATAGAACCATAGGTTGTTTTGATACCATTAGACAAAAGTGCTTTTGTAACAAATATAATCCTTTGCCAGGACATGTTTTAACCTGGCTTATTAATGAAGCATTTGCAACCGAAGGGCCTATACTGGGACTTTGAGTCCACTACAGATACAGTTGTTTTGAGAAAAGTTGAAATAGATATTCCCTTTTCTAGAATCTGTAACTAAGCTAAGGGAGAGTTAGAAAAGATTGGAGGGGATCTTGAGCAAGGTTAGAATCTTATCATGGAGAAAAGAGAGTCATGGAAGTATACAGGTAATTTGTATGGAAAAGCAGTTTCCTACTGAGTAGGAGGTCCTGGATTTGAACTCCGCACCACCTTCCTACTAGAGAAAGAAGGACTCTGACTTTTACTTCAAGAATATCGAAGGAAGTTAGGAAACTGCCTTGAAAAGAGAAGCTGTACATTACTGGAGCATTTCTAAAATGTGGGCTTTGCAACAGAATTTTTTTACTGTTACTATAGGCAGCCATTCAACAGAGAATTTACCTGGGAGCCAGGAAGGGCTGGATTCAAGTCCTGCCTCTAATTCTGGCTGTGTGACTTTGGGCAAGTCACCTAACCTCTTTGTACTCTAGGCCAGGGTGTCAAATGTATGCTGCCCACAGCACACCTCAGGGCTGCCCAAACCAGATTAAAATGTGATTGATAACAAATTGAATAGAAATACAATAAAACATAATGACATTAAATCTTAGAACTAAGTCAGTATGAAGGCCACAGGAATCCTTATGGGTGGATTAGTGGCCCCCTTTTCTATTTGAGTTTGACGGCATTGCTCTAGGCAAATTTCTAAGAGTGTAAGTTGAAGAAAAGATGTCCGTTGGCAGAAGGAGTTTTCTCATCTGGGAGTTCCCTGTATTAATGAAATCATGAGCCAGTGCCAGTCTCAATTATTTTTCCTGTAATCTTTCTGTTATCACTGCCCATGGGAGTAGGGATTGTTGAAATCCACGTATAATCCTCTAAATTTTCACCAGCACTTTCATGAGAAGCACCATAGACTCCTTGAGCTTTGCCTCGTCTGTTTTCCTCTATTTGCATTCTAATGAAGCCTAGGGATAAGTGAATTGCTTAAAAGTCTTATTTCTGAAGGTAGGAGAAACACATGAGGGGTCATGCACACTGTTCTTAGCCCTTGGAGTGGACAAGGACTGCTTGATTGTGTGGAAGTAAGAAACCTGGAAAAATCTGGGATGATGGAAGAACTGAATTCAGAACATAGAATTCGCTGTGTATTTCCTCGCTGATCTTTCTGAATGTCTGCTCACTAAGTCTGCATGTGCTTCCTTTGGGAATGAGGGGAAGAGTAGTTTGGCTTCAGAATGTCTCCTGAACAAGGTGGAATTTGGTTATTTTTTTTTTCCTCCAGGTTCAGAATATTGAGTTTACCCAGATTGAAATGAAAGTGATTGAGGGCCTGAAGTTTGGAAATGAGTGTCTGAATAAAATGCATCAGGTAGGTCAAAGCCAGGAAGGGTGTTGCTGGGATGGAAGAAGAACTAAATGGAGCAGCAGAGGATGAGGAAAATAGAGGCTTATAAAACAAAGAGTAGTTCTGGGAAACATTATTGCACATCTGCAGGGGATAGAGCCTTGCACTGGTTGCTGTAGAAAAATACAAAAGAAGTAGAAAGTGTGATCTATTCCACTGAGCTATAGTTTTCTTAAGGAGAAAAAAAAACCCTACCTCTGTAAAGTGACTTAACAACAGTTACCAAGCAACCTACCAACAAGTGTAAAGCAATGCAAACTAAATCCATAAGATGCAGGATAAAATGTAACTAATTTTAAAATTAATTGGGGAAGACTTGGTATAGAAGTGAGTTTTAAGCTAGGTCTTGAAGAAAGCAATGGTTGAGTTGATTCCAGGGAGAGGATTAGGGGTGGGAGGGATTTGATAAATCCCACTGCTCCCCTTTTGACCATCTAAAAACATGCCTCCTTGTGGCATAGGGAGATGGAGATGGGAGATTAGAAATATCTGCCCTAAGATCTTTTTTTCTGAATGAACATGCAAGACTTCTATTGGATTTATATACATTGTGATGTACATAAAATCTTCTAAAGGAGCCAGTAACATTTTATGTGAAAGCAGTAACCCTGGGAGGCCCAAGTGTAATTTCCTTACTTTGTAGCTCAGCTTCCTTTTAGACCTGAGAATCAGGCCTGGCCTGATCTGCATTTCTTATCTCACCAATACAGTTCATGGTTGTTTTTAACTAGGTACCAAAGTGGTACCAGCATGGTGGATAGTGGCAGGAACACTGGGTTACTTGTTTTCTAGTCCTGGCTGTGCCACAACTAACAGTGATTTTGGGCAGTGACTTCATCTTGCTAGGCCCCAGTTTCATCCTTTTAGGGGATTAGGCTAGGTGAATGCTGAGATCCCTGCAAGGTGTAACCATTTCATGTTATGCTATTAGGTCATGTCGATAGAAGAAGTGGAAAGGATAATGGATGAAACCCGGGATGCTGTGGAGTACCAGAAGGTATGATTCTGTATGCGTGTTTGTGGCTTGATCTCTTCCAAATAGCAATTGCTTACTGTGTGATGTAAATCGACCGTCTTCAAGGATATAGCACTTCCATACTGATTTCATTGATGTACTTCCTTGATGAGTGAAGTCTTGGGCTGGCAAGAGACAATTTTATACCTGACTTTTCTCACCTTTTTTTTACCTTGCTCCAGGCTTCATCTGTAAGGAGCAGGGGCACAATGGCAGAAGGTGTGTTAGTTATTGTGGTTTTTCTCTTTGCAGCAAATCGATGATCTCTTGGCTGGAAGTTTTACTCAAGAAGATGAAGATGCCATCTTAGAGGAACTGGAAGCGATCACTCAGGTAATGTTTGAGTTCGCTGATTTCTCTTATTTAAAGAAAAAGATTGTAAAATCCCAAACCCCTGCTAATCCAGATGGTAGATACATGGATTATGAGTTGAGATCTTTTCCCCCAGCTAATTATCCTTGCCAGTTAAATCAGTGTAAATGCTAAAAAGAGTTTGCATCTCCTGAAGACACACTGGGGCAGTGAGGTAAAGAGTCTGGGAATATCCCGAAAGACAGGCTGGAATAGAAATTTGTTTTTACACAAATGGTCCACTTGAATAGTTGTGAATTTGAACATCATTTTCCCTGGAAATAGAAGATTATTTTCCTTATCCTTCTCTGTCCCTCTTCTCCTCTACCCTCAACTGGCAGTGGTATGAGGTTGTTTGACTTTTTTTTTTCTATTCCATGGTTCTGTCAATGGTCATTGAACGAATGCATGCATGCATGAACAAACACCTCCATCCACAAGAGACCTTTATAAGGAATCAGCCCAGGCGTTTCCTACATGTTCTCACTTCCAGAGCTCTCTGTTTACTCTTCAGGGTCTGTAGTTAGTCCCCTAAATCAGGGATTCCTAATCTTTCTGGGCAGCTGTCCCAGTTCACCAGACTCTAGCTTACCCATGTGAGTTAGTGCCTGCTGCCTCCCATTTACATGCCCACCACAGACTGAGTCACAAGGCTGGTTCAGTAGAGCCCACCCACCTGTCATACCAGTGAAAAGCCCCAGGATCATAGGGGCTCATCCGAGAAGCTTTTTGGGATAGTAGAAAGGGGAAAGTGATGAGTGTGAGCTGCTAGAAGAAGGAAGACTAGCTGGGAAGGCAAGAACACCCACAATTATGTTTAATCAATTGATAGGAATTCACTGAGTGCCTGCTATATTCTAGGTATTGTGCTAAGCCCTGGGGATACAGAAACAAAAGCAAAGCAATTTTTGCCATAAAGGAGCTTATATTCTATTGGGGGTGGGGTTGAAGGTGGGGGGAGAATATCATGTACATATAGATATATGCAAGACATATACAAACCAAATACTAGGTAATCATGAAGAAGGCACTAGCAGCTAGGGGAATCAGGAAAAGACCTCATAGAAAAGATGGTGCAAAACTGAGTTTTGAAGGAAATCAGGGATTCCAAGAGACAAAGATATGAGTGGCCAGCATTCCAGGCATGAGGACAGCCAGTGCAGAGTCAGAAGACTGGAGGTGGAGTGTCATGTACAGAACAGTAGGTATAGCCTGAGTGTAGGGAGGAGCCAGGCTGTGTGTGTGAAATGCCCGGTTGTGAAAAGATGTGATCCTAGATGTAATAGAGGAATCACTGGAGTTTGAGTAGAAGGGTGATGTGGTCTGACTTACACTAAAGGAAATCATTTTGTTTGTTTGTTTTTTTTTTTTTTTTTTTTGCTTTTTGGCAGGGCGACTGGGGGTTAAGTGACTTGCCCAAGGTCACACAGCTAGTACATGTGTCAAGTGTCTGAGGCCGGATTTGAACTCAGGTCCTCCTGACTCCAGGGCTGGTGCTCTACTCACTGCACCACCTAGCTACCCCCTAAAGGAAATCATTTTGGAGGCTGATTGGAGTAGGGAGAGACTGAAGCTGGGAAGATGATTTGGGAGACTACTGTGGTCATCCAGTGGAGAGGTGATGAGAGCTTGTGCTAGAGTAGTGGCTGTGGGAGTTTAGAGAGAAAGACTGTGGATCAGTGACTGGATTTGGCAATTAATAAGGCTTATATGGAGTGAGGGACATTGAGAAGTTGAGAACTTGTGTGACTGTAAGAATGGTGGCGGGGGGTATAGTAGTAATAGGGATGTTAGGAAGAGGAGGGTGAATTTGGTACAGAAGGTAGAGTTCTGTTTTAAACATACTGAATTTGTGATGTTTATGGGATATTCAGTTTGAAATATCCAGTAGGACCAATCTTGACTCCAAAAGTATGTTTCCCACAACTCAGTGGAGACATGATAGACTGTAGGTACAGAATGAGAAAGTGCATTTTCAGACATGACCAGTACAACACAGATTTGTTTTGCTTGACTCAGCTTTCTTGTTACAAAGGAGAGCCTTGTGATAGGGGGTGGGAGGAAGAAGGTGATAGTGATACAAAAAGGTCAATAAAATACCCAGTAACGACCAAAAGTAAGGTCAAAAAGCATTATATTAAAGTTGACGTATACTTTAAAAGCAACAAGCCATATGTAGTTTCATATGCACTCCTCTTTTGCATATGGAAATGTTCATATTCATTGACAATTGTTAATAAAAAATATTTAATTTTTTAAAAATGTTTATTAGGCAGTTGATAGGAGAGAGAGTAGGTCTGGGTATAAAAAGAACCAGAGGATGCTAGAGCCCGATGGAATTGCCTTGTGAAGACCAATTGTTAAATTTTCACTGTGAGCATTCGTCTCTCAAATCAGCAAGCCCTGTAGATCAGGGCTTGATTTATTGTTTTGTTGATTGCCTAGACTTAAAAAGTGGAAAAAAATATTACAAATACAGATTAAACATAAAATTGTGTCCTGCATTTCTGGAGGGCAGATTTTAAAAATTTATCAGCACACCTTTTGTGGGATAAGAAAGTAGAAGAAGCAGAGAAGAGAGACCAGGATAGAGTTTTTGGGTATATCCACAGTAGTGGAAATGAACTGGATGATGATCCCTTTCAGGCAAAGGAGCCCCAAAAGCAGCAGTCAGATGGGAAGGAGAGCCAAAAGAGCATGTCATACAACCCCAAAGAGTCTAGAATATTCAGGAGGCAAGAGCGGTCAACAGCATCGGAGGCTGCTGAGAAATCAAGAAGGATCATGGTGGAGAAAGGGCCATTTGATTAAGAGATTGCTGTTGAATAGTGAGGACAGAAGCTAGATTGCAGAGGTTCAGAAGAGAATTAGGAGGCGTAGAGGCCAGGAGTGTAGACAGCTTTCTCAAGGAGTTCAGTCATAAAGGGGAAAAAAGGTAAAGAATATTCAAATATAGATAAATAGTGGGATCATCTGGTCTGTTGTTTACAGGGGAGGGAGAGGGTTAAAGGTGTCTTAGAGGCTTAGGCATGTTTGTAGGCATTGACAAAAGAATTAGAGATTGAGGCGGAGATCTCTACCTAAAGACAGATTGATGGTTTGAGAGGGAGAGAAGGGAGGTGAAACTAGGGGCAATTTGCTGGAGAAGAGAGGAGGGAATGAGATCAAGTGTGTCCATAGAGGAGCTGGCCTGAATAAGGAGAAGGGCCACTTCTTTATCAGAGCTTGGAGTAAAGGGGGAAATATTAGAATGTTTAGTTAAGGAGGAGCGAGCTTTGGATAAATAGCTTCTGTATGGCTGCTAAAAGATACCATAGGCTAGAACCAAAATGGTTAGAATTAGAAGGGAACTTAAGATAATAGTTTACATTAATAATAGTTAACATTTTCTGTAAAATGCATTGTGTAAGTGTTATCCACATTTTGCAGATGAGGAAACTGAGGCACACACACAAAGAGAGACTAAGGGACTGGCTCTTGATCACACGGCTGGTATATGTCAAAGCCAGAGTTTTGACCCCAGAGCTTCTGATTTCCAAGTCTGCTGTTCTTCCCACAATGCTAGGATCTAGTTAGATCTCATTTTACAAATGACAAAACAGATGTAAATGAATTCTGCTGGGTCACAGCTAGTTACTGGTCAAATCAAGATTGAGAAGCCAGGTCTCCTGACTTCTAGTCCAGAGATCTTTCCATCACACCGTGCTGCCTTTCTAGGATTCTTTTGATGAAATTTCCATCCACTGCCTTTTCCTCTCCTCAGAGCCTCGGTGCTCACAAGGGGTGATTTTGACTCGACTTGCTGTGACATGGGGGATGGGGCACAGAGCCGCAGCAGACCCCCCCTCAGAACCGGGAGCTATCAAAACTGGCCGTTCTGAATCTGACTCCATCACAAGCTCTCTTGATGCACCTAGATACTTGTTTTTAAAAACACTTTGATAGCTGTGCTTCAATATAATTGGTTTCCTTAGTAATTTTATGTATTTTATTTTGTGCATTCAACAACATTATTACGAGAAGCGGTCCACAGGCTTCCCTAGGCACTGCCAAGTAACAGTAATAAGAATAGCTGACGTTTACATAGCACTTACAGCGTGCCAGGTTTTAAGGGGCTAAGAGCTTTATTATCTCGTTCAGGTAGGTGCTGCTATTATCCCCATTTTACAGATGAGGAAACTGAGGCAGGCAGTGGTTAAGTAAGCATTTGATCTCAGCTCTTCCTGACTCCAGGCCCAGCTCTCTGTAGCCGAAGGGATTCAAGAGCAAAGTTAAACGCTGATGTCCTGCTAGTTGTATTCTGAAGACCACAAGGACCCAGAAATTCATGGTTAGGAGCTTTGGTCTCACATAAAGCTGATAGTTAAGGAAGACCCTTGGAACAAAAGGATCTTGTTTAACCTGAAGGAGAAGGTGAAAAGACAAAGTTAAGCTAGACTTAACTAGACCAGGGAGAGCCTATAGGGGCTGCTCGTTGAGCCAGCTACCAACCTTAAGACTTAGAGTTTTACCTCACAACCTTTTCTGTTTTTTGTCTTTGTAGGAACAAGTAGAGTTTCCAGAAGTTCCTTCAGAACCCCCATCAGAGAAGATTCCAGGTATGTTCTTTTTTCCCTTTTTAATTAATATTTTAGCATTTTAAAGTTTACAAGAGAGTTGAGAATTTTTGCTAAATTTAAGGGATAACCAAAGTGCACATAAGCCTAGTCCTTTCTCATTTGGTACAGACTGGGAGTGAGGAAGCCAGTCCCCACCTGGGGAATGAGAATGGTGAGCTCGGTGTTGGCCTAGGGATTCCAAGAGGAAAAATGCTTTCCAAAGAAATATTTCTTTTAAAAGACTGCATAGGATTTCACAAGCACTGAGTTAATATTGTTCATTCTCTTGACAGTGCCCTGGACATTATTTTCAAAGAATTATATCCTAGAAATTAGGAATACTGTAAAAATAATATACAAAAAAGTCTATCTGGGCATTTGGGCTCTCCCTGCCATGAGTCACCGCGGTACTTGATACATTCTTAGTAGAGTAGCGCTCTGCTCGTTGCCTTCTGTTTTAGTTGTGCTCTTCCCTGGGGAGCCGTGACTGCTGTCTTCCCATAAGTTCATCTTAACTGTCAGAAGAATGTCTGTTGGCAATCTGCCCCTTCTTTGCTTTCATAATTTCCCTGTTTTGCTCTGTTTTTTTTTTATTGTCATCCTCTAAGTAGTTCCTGTCCTCTACTAGAGTTACTTTTAGTACAACATCTGTGGCCAACTTTGTTCTTACCCAAATCAGTTTGTCTTAGATTTTTTTTCCCCTTTTATAAATAGCATTCCATCTAGCTAGCAGCTTTTTCATATTCAAGATGTGGAAGCAAACAAGGTCTCTCAGAGTGAAATGTCTCTCAGGAACCCAGAGACTTGCCTCCCCTATCAAACCTTGTTTTGGGTGTTTTGTGTAAAAGTAACAGGTATTTTTTTCTCCACAGAGAAAGAAGCCATCAAGACGAGGCCAAAACAGCCAGAACTGGTGGCAGCATCTTAACCTTCTTTCCTCCCCCACCGGGGCCTTAGGGGGGCTTCGTAAGGAACTGTGACCCCTGCAGGGTTTGTGTTCTCAGTCCCAGGAATGGGCATGCCCTGGAACTCTCCTGTACTGGACAGGGCAGAGCAAAGCCAAGTGGACAGGGGAATGCTGACTGATCAGCACCACATTTATTGCTCTTGTATCAAGATTTTTTTTCTAGAGCATTTTTTTCCTGGTACTTTAAAGTCTGAATGCACTTTAGTAGTGCTGTCTTTCTCTCATCTCTGGATTAAATGGTGACTTGCAAACTTTTCAAGCCAAATGCTGTTGCTAAAGGTTGTGATTTCCATAATGGTCAAGCCCCAATCACAACACTCTTGGTGCTGTATTTACACTACCTACCCCAGACCCTGTGATGCTCTTGAAGGACTCCCTTGTCTGTAGACCGTTTCTGGGGGTTTGGCTACATTGGGAAGGAGCAGAGGACTCTTCCTTTAGTAGTCCCACCACCGAGAGGAGAGGCCATTTGATCTAGGTTCCTGTTGGATTCTGTGTGGGACCAGAGGAAGGAAGGACAGAGGAAGTCCCTCTAAACAGAGCCTTTCTGTGCTGCTTTTCTTTGTCACTCCATCCCTTCCCTACCTGCTGGGATAGGACAACAGCATGTTCAAACGTGGGTCATCTTATCCACACTGAACCAAAAGGTAAAGCTTCAGGAAGGAGAACATAGACTTGAGCTTCATTCCTCCCATCATTTTCATTATGTCGTTAAAACTGGGACTGCCTTGGGGAAATGATCACTGGTCTTTCGATAGGATTTCCAGTAATGTTCCTGAAAGGTTCAAAAGTGTGGTAGAAAGGACTGTTCTAGCAGGGAAGTTCTTACCTGTGAACACCCAGGATGTTGTATCTGTGCTGATCATTTTCAAGCCCTAAGATTCACCTGAAACTTTCATTTCTTTAAATTTGGCTGCTGCATTCTCTCTACCATAGCACTCGTTGGCTTCGGAAGTGGGATGGGAATTCCTTCATACCATTTACTCCGTTTCTGTTTTTATATTAGGCAGTGGAGCTGACATTTGACTTTATTCTCCATTTAAAGTAAGCAGGAGCAGAGATTCTAGTGGAGGAACTTTCTAACAGTGGTTCTCAGCAGATTTCCCCTACAGTCTCTCCTCCCTCCAAAAAAAAATAGAGGAAAAAATATCTAGCATTGTTCCAGTTTAGTCTCTACAGTCAGTTCTGATAAGGGTAGGATGAGGTTGGACTTTTGCCTCTGTAGAATTGGGGCGGAATGTGCCTTGTGGCCTGAAGTTTCCTTTTAGGCTGCCATGTGGATAAGATAGGTGGGGCCTGGCAGCAGAGATTTGGAGGTGGATTCTAATAAAAATATTATTCTTATTTTGGCTACAATCGCCTTGGTACAATCATGAATTTGAGTGTTTTTCTCCATGAGTACATTGTTCTGTGATCCCCAGAACCAGTGATCCTTGAGACACCAGCCTCTGTCCCTTGTTGAAATAAGGGAGACAGCTCATATCATCCCCCGGATGCTTGATTTTAAACCAAGGATGTCTCGTGATGTTTAAGTAGCCAGTAGGGGGAGGCTCGCTCTGTAATCTACAAAGTTAATCTTTGCAGGAAGCATCAGGCCGCCTCTAACTTCAAACTGACTACTGCCACCTCCCCACCTCCTGCTTAGGGACAAAACCATAGATCTAGAGCTGGAAAGGACCTCAGAGGCTAGCTAGTCCAACCCCTTCATTTTGCAGGTGGGGAAACTGAGGTCTAAGGACTTTAAGTGGTGTGCCCAAGGTCATGGAACTTAGCGTCAGACAAGATTTGAACCTAGGATCTCTGACTGCAGAGAGCAGTTGTGACCGCTGTACCACAGAATTGTAATAAAGTCCTTGAGAAAGCGATGGTTTTCTTTGAGCTGAGGGATCAGATGACTGGTTGGATTTTATAGAACAGAAAGGCAGAGAATCACAGTGATCGTCTAATTCATCCCTTACCTGAAAAAGAATGCCTGTTTCAACATACCCAGTTAAGTAGCCAGCCAACCAGCCTCTGCTTGGAGACCTTCAGTGAAGGGTAACTCACTACCGTCCAAGGCAACTTAATGTATTTATGGTTAGCTCGAATTGTTAAACGGTCTTTCCTGATGTGGAGCCTAAATTGGTCTCCTTGCAACCCTTGCTTCTGGTTCTACCCTCTGGGGCCAAGGACAAGTCTAATAGCTGTTGCACATGATAGTCCTCAAGGCATCTATCGTGTTACCTCCTCCCAAACCCTAAGGCTTTTCCTCTTCAGGCTAAACATGCCTGATCACTCTAACTAATCCATATATGTTGTGGATTAAAGTCCTTCAACAACCTGGCTGTCCTCTAGATTCTCTCCAGATTATTTGTGTCCTTAAACTGTTTTTTCCTATAGTAAGTATCCTTATGGTGGTGGAATGGGGCTATGTTTTGGTCCAGGAAAATGAATTCTTGGGGATTATCACCTCACCCCCTAAGGCCCCAGTTTCCTCACCTGTAAAATGACCTTGGCTGTCTCTCCAGCTCTGATCGGGTTGATCCATGCCTCGGTTATTAATTCAATTAGCCAGAGTTGTTGGGAAGAGTATCCCTGGATCGTAAGATCCGTATGTGATCGTAACCAGACTCCTAACAGAACTTTTAATGGGTGCACATAGAATGGAACAGAACAGATAGGAATTCTCTTTTCTCTCTCTGTCCTGTCATCTGAGCAAACAGGGATCATAGGATACTAGAACTAGAGCTGGAGGGACACTAGATGTCATCTCATCCAACCAACCCCCCTTGTTTCACAAAAGAGGAAACTGAATTCCAGAGGTTTAAGTGAGTTCTGTGGTTCCACAACTAGTAAGTTTCAGGGTCAGGATTTGAACCCAGGTCCTGCACTCCACTGCACAATGTTGCTTCAGAAAGACTTTGGGGGGGGGGAGGGAAAGGAACTAAAAGATGACAAGCCAGGAGTCTGAATAATCCACATACTAGATAACAGCCAGTCCCCGAGCCATTGAAAACTGCCTGCATCTCTGCAATAGAGAAGTCGATCCTTTTGACGTCAGGCTTGGAGATTAGGTCATTAGGAATCATCTCCTCCTGTTGAGAAGGGGAATGGTATAAGGAAGTGGTTAACAGAGCCATCCATCACTCCCTGCCTGCTGTCACTGAAACACTAACACATCCCATTTGCCTGAGATTTACAGCAGCCAGTTTTCAAGGGCTTGCCCACGGTTTCCTGTTCTAACCTCTGTACCAAACAGATTGTACTGTGTGTATCCTTGAGAGAAAAAGCTGAATGTGTTGTGATCTTCATGATATGTTGTAACAATAAAGTATTTTTAATGGTTTCATCACCAAGTTCTTGCTATTAAGACTGTCATGAAAAAATCTGCTTTATTTGATGGAGAAGCGCATTATCTTCTCAGTGGCATCTGGGGTGAAGCATGTTTTGAAAGCTGCAGGTTTATGGAGAACAGTAATCCTGCCTAGTGATTAAAAACTGCATTCGCCTTAACTGTATGTGAGGGCGTTGCGGAAGCTGGTCCAAAGTGACAAAAGCTCTATGTGTAAGTTCACAGACTGATGATCGAACTGATCCAGATGGTAGGAGGGCATATACATACGTACATGTACATACCGGCATCATCTCAGTCATTTGGTTTGGTGGGTTTGAGCACTGGGCTAGTGAAGTCACGGTAACTAGCTTTTGTTCTAAGGTCCACAGCCACCAGGAGTCACTGGATGAAATGGTGTAAACTCGGTGCTACTAAAAAAAATTCAAACCTTATATTTTTGTGTGTAGATCGTATATGTAGCATATACATGATAGAAAAGCCGAACACTTTCAGGAACCACTTATCTCTGAAGCCATTGTTTTAAACTTGAAGGGCAATGAATTGGAACAAGAATCCTGAACCTATTGAAAGGGGAGCCTGTTCAAGGTCACTCAATGACCTTGTTCCTAGTTCTGTAATGGCCTCCTATTAGCTTTAGGTCAATGCAGATGGGAGGAATAAAAGGCAAAAGTGATAAAGCTTCCATTGCTAGTCAAGTTGAGGTCTGGACTCAAGAGTCAAGAGTCCTGGGTTTGAATCCATGCTTGGCCATTTCTTGGTGTGACCATGGGCTGATTAATTAACTTTTCTGAGCCTTGGTTACTTCACCTGGAAAGATGATCTGTAAATTTATAGAGGCATTTCACTTATAAGTAATGTTCCAGAGGATAGAATCAAGCACAATATGTGAAAATTACCAAGAAACTGAGGCTTGATGTAAAGGAAAAAAGTTTCCTAACAATTAGAACTATCCAAAACTGAAATGGGCTGCCTTGGGGAGCAATGATTTCCCCATCATGGGAGGTCTTTGAGCAAAGAGGGTGCATGGCTGCTTGGCAGGCGCATCATAGAGGGATCCTCACTAGAGTCAGACCCAATGGCCTCTGGTGTCCCTTCCTTCGCTGAGATTCTGGGATAAGTATACTACCCATTTCCCGGGGTTGTCGGGGAGGAGGCATTGCATAATCCTTAACATGCTGTAGAAAAGGGAGATGCTGTTCAGCAGGCATTTCAGTACCTTTTGTATGCAAAGCAATGCTCTGTGGTACACCTGTTAGGTACTGTGCCCAATTCGCAAGTCTCGGTTTTTTCAAGTCAAACTATGAGAAGGATACAAGGCAACATTAAGTGCTAAATTGTGTGGTAGAAATTCTAAGTATCAGAGGAGTTCAAGACAGCTCTTCTGTCCTGGTCAGACTATACCTGGGCTCATATGACCAGTCCCAGAAACCACATTTTAGGAATTAGATTGACAACGTTCTTAGAGAAGGAAAGCCATGGCATACAAAGACTGGCTGAAGAAACGGGGGATGCTCAGCCTAGAGAAGGGATTTAGGGACAAGATATTACTATCTTCAAATATTTACATTGGTGGGTTTTGGTTTTGTTTTGCCTGTAGAGCCATTTTAGAAATAAGAGGTAAACTGGAAAACTCTAACCCCATTATCCTGCTCTGTGGGAGGTGGGGGGATATTGTGGAGCCAGAGTATTTTAGGGACGGTCTTTGGTCAGAGTCTCCAGCCCATTGGGAGAATTGACCCCTTTTGGTCAGTGTCTCACCCTGACATTGTACCTCTAGGATGAGGACAGGCTACTATTACTGCGAGAAGGGGGTTGACAGAGGTTGCCATAAGCCAGCCCCTTTGGGTTCTCTATAGAAACTAGGTCCAGGCCTCTCAGAATCAGCCATGCTAGTAGAGATCATGTAGCATAGAGAATCCCAGAATTTCAGAATTAAAAGGGACCTTGGAAGCTAATTAATCCAACCCTGAACAAGAAAATCTGTAGTAAAGAGGCATCCACTATCTCCCAAGGCAATCCATTCTACTTAGGAATAGTTGGGAATTTCTCCCCTCCATCAAGCCTAAATTTAACAATTTGGAACTTCAACAAATGTTTATTCAGCACCTACTATGTGTAAGATTCTCTCCTTCCTCACCTTCTTCATTCTTCCTTCCTCTTGAACACTCTAGCTCCATTTAAGACTCATCTTCCCTTCTACCTCTTACATGAGATCTTTCCTGATCCCTCCCAAGTGCAGCTCCAGTTGTCCTGATCTGTATCTTGCCACTGGACCCAGATGGCTCCAGAGGAGAAAGTGAAGCTGGGCCGGTGACTTTGCACAGCCCTCCCTCATTTAAATACAATTCACTTGCAAGTCATGGCATCACCTTCCTGATGTCATGGTCATCACTGAGAACTAAGGACAAAAAACAACCTGTGAGTGGCCTGAGCTGCCCTGCTTGGGACCCAACTGTCCAGTTCTAGTTGGGCGATGCAGCTCCTTCCAATTTCCTTCCTTCCAATTTCTTTCTTTCTTTTTTTAGATATATATTGTTAATTTTATTTTTAGTTTATAACACTCAGTTCCACAAGTTTTTGAGTTCCAAATTTTCTCCCCCCCAACTCTTCCCTCTTCCCCTCCAAGACGGCATGTGATCTGATATAGGTTCTACATATACCTTCACATTAAACTTATTTTCCCAATAACCAAGTTGTACAGAAGAATTATAACCAATGAAGTGAATCATGAGAAGGATGAAACAAAACCAAAAATAAAAATAAAATTAAAAAAAGAGGGAGCAAATAGTATACTTCAATCTGCATTCAGACTTTGCAACTCTCTGGATGTGGATAGTCTTTTCCACCATGAGTCTTTTGGAGCTGTCTTAGTACCTCCTTCCTTCCAATTTCTTTCCTTCCTCCCTTCCTTCATTCTTCCTCTCCTCTTACCTCTCCCTCTGTCCACATAGGATATCATAGCCTTACCTGCAGGTGCTCTGACCAAAGGAATGTAAATTTTGATCCCTGAGACATCAGGAGATATTTTGGGGTTTATGGGCTAGATTTCTTTCTTAAGGACCGTGCTTTAAACCCAATCACTCTGGCTCTCATTGATTGGCCAACAATAGGTCCTAGCCCAAATCCACGGGATCATTGTTTAGGTCCTGATCTCTCAGAGTAAATGTAAATAGCAATTGTTTGTTTTGGCCAGAAACTCTGAGGATCTTCCCCTCCCAGCTTCATCTCTCTCTCTCTCCCTCTCTCTCTCTCTCTTTGAGTAGGTAAAAGAGGCCATTCTTTGCCTCATTTCTTACTTAGCCTTAATCACTGAATAGGCGTTGCCTCAGTCAAACTGAGACCTGTTAGAGACCTTAGCTTAAAAAGGCCAAGGTCTCTCACTGCATCCAGGGCCATCTCCAGTCATCCTGATCAATTATCTGGCCACTGGACCCAGATGGCTCCGGAGGAGAAAGTGAGACTGATGACTTTGCACAGCTCTGTCTCACTGAAATCCAATTCACTTGCAAGTCATGGCATCACATTCCTGATGTCATGGTCCTCTTTGAGAATGGAGGACAAACAACAGCAACCCAATCCCTCCCAATGTTAGTACTACGTACTACTCCCCTACCACCAATTTTACTTTGTGTTTATTTCTCTCTAGTAGAATTGTAAGTTCCTCAAGAGTAGCAATTATTTTTCCCCCTTTGTATTCTCAGTGCCTAGCAGGTGTATTAATAAATAGGCACTTAATGTAACAGGTACTTAAAATAATACTTAATAAATGCCAGTTGAATTGAAGGAAGGGCCAGAGAACCAAAGTGATTTGTTCAAGGCATCTGGGGGCTCAGTGTTAGGACAGGAGTCAGCAAGACCTGAGTTCAAATGTGGCCTCAGACACTAGCTGTGTGATCCTGGGCGAGTCATTTAACTTGTCTGCCTCAGTTTCCTCAACTCTAAAATGAGGACAATAGCAACACTACCTGAAGGACTGTTGTGAGATCAAATGAGATAATACTTGTGCAAGCACTTAGCACAGTGCCTGGCTCAGAGCTGTATAAATGCTTATTCCCTTCCCACCTTCCAAAGTTTGCATATGTATGCAATAAGTGGTAGAGATAGGATTTCAAGCTTGATCCAACAACTCCAAATTCAGTTCTTATTCCACTGTGCTTGCCCATCAGAGACTGATCCTCCTTTGGCTGTGGAGGTTGTTTTAGCTTGAAGCACAGGTAGTTGAACCTGGGCATAGTCGTCCTGTGCCTGCTCAGCTCAGTCATTTTCAGTTGTGACTGACTCTTAGTGACCCCATTTGGGATTTTCTTGGCAAAGATACTGGAGTGATTTGCCATTTCCTTCTCCAGCTCATTTTACAGATGTGGAAACTGAGGTAAATGGGGATAAGTGACTTGCCCAGGGTCACACAGCTAGGAAGTGTATGAGGCCTGATTGGAAGTCATGAAGGGGAGTCTTCCTGACTCCAGGCCTGGCACTCTATCTACTGTGCCACCTTGGTGCCCCTGTGTCTGCTACAGGTCAACTGGATGTTGGGAAATTTTTGGCTTGTAGGAGATACTATTGAGATAGCTAACTCACCCGGTGTCCAAATTTCTGTTTCTGTGACAGCACATCTGCCTGCTGGTTGTGATGTCTGTTCATCAGAGAAGAGGGTAAATTTAAACCTGCTAAAAACAGCACCCAGTTGGATCCAACATCACTGGAGCTCATGGGCTGCCTGAAGGTGCCCTGCGCTCTCACAGTCTTTATGGATGATTAAGGGGGAATCAAACTAGCTCCAAATGCTATTTCGGCACTTCAGATGTGGTCCTTACTACAAGTAGATATTTCTACCACGTAGCATCAAGTTCAACTGCCAATTAATTTAAAAATATCTCAAAGGATATTCCTCATGTCATTGAAATGAACTCCAGCCTACCTTGTTGTGGTTATTATACATAACTCTCTTACACTCTCTATGCGCCAGCCAAACTGACCTTCTCACAGGTAACATTCTACTTTCCTTCTCTCTTTCTTTGCTCAGGCTGCTCTGAATATCTGGAATGCACTCCTTCTTCCCCTCTGTCTCTTAAAATCTCTAGTTTCTTTTAAAACTCAGCTCAAGTGCCAGCTCTGATATATGAGATCTTTCCTAGATGCTTTTGTCTCTTGACCACCAACTAAATGTCCATGTATTTATTTTTTATGCATTCTGCATATGCTTATCTGTGTACACATGATCTCCTCTGATAGAATGTGAGGTCCTTAAGGGCAGGAACGCTTTCATTTTTATCCTCAAATCTAGCCAATTACCTGCCCATGAGAGGTACTTAATAAATACTTACTGACCGAAATAACCCAAGACTTCTCCCTGTAACAGTAATATTTTTAATATAATTTTTTTTTGTGGTGGTTAGGAAGAATGGTCTGGATGTGTGTGTTCACTAGCATAATCAACTTCTATTGGGGAAACTTCTCTACCAATGTAGATCGAGCAATCGAGCATTGTTTGCTTTATTTAAAAATACATATATGTATATTTTTAAAAATATGTGTGTGTACATGCACACAGAGTCACACTGTACTTGACACACACTAGCTAACATGTACATTCCTGTATGCAAAGAGCAAAAGAAAAAAAGGGGGGTCATGTATGAAATTGTGAATATATATTATAAACAACTTCCTTTTTAAAGCATGTAATACATTCAATTAGTATGTTTTATGGCTATCTTTCACCAGAGCTGCTTCTATTCTCTTCTGTGTGTTTTAGCATGCTCCAGCAACCCAATGCATCCCTCCCTGCCCCAAATCTCGACACAGACCCCCATTGGAAAAAAATTCTCCCTTGTGATAAATAAGCATAGTCAAGCAAAAGTGATCCCCACATTGGCCATATCTGAAAACTCTCTCTCATGCTCCTTCTTGTATCCATTACCTCTCTATCCAGAGGTGGGTGATAGGTTTCATCACTGCTCCCCTGGAACAGTGGTTGGTTACTTCATTGATCAGAGTTCTTAAATCTTTCAAAGTTGTTTTTCTTCACAATATACAGTCACACAGGTAGTAACTGTATACATTGTTCTCCTGGTTCTGCTTATTGACTCTGTATCAGTTCATGCAAATCTTCCCATAAGATGTGGGAATCCATCCTTCCTTTTTGTTATTTCTTATGGCACAGTAATGCTCCATTACATTTATATCCTAATTTCTCCAGCCATTCTCCAATTGATTGACACCTTCAACCAAACAACAAATATTTGTTAAGCTCTTAACCATGTGACCAACACTGTGTTAGACACCAGGTACATACAAATGGGATGCAACAAATGAAACAATGCCTTCTCAAAAAGAGTTTATATCCTAATGAGGGAGACATAAATATAAATGTACATATAGATATAAATAAGTATTCATCAAATATATATATAGATATAAATAAGTATTCATCAAACAAATGGAGAACAAATACAAATAAATTCAAAGTAGTTAACTTGTAAGGTAATTTGGAAGAGGGAATGTGTAATTGAGGGGATTAAATTATTTGCTACGACAAAAAGTGCTGCTGCAGCCATTTTTGTATATATTGATCCTTCCCCTTTGTCTTTGATCTCTTAGAAATATAAACCTCATGGTGCATGGTGGTATCCCTGGGTCAAGGGTGTGCATAGTTAAGTCACTTTATGAATATTATTATAACTTGCTCTCCAGAATGGCTGGACTATTTCAAAGTTCCATCAGCAGTGCACTAGTCTTTCACAACCCCTTCAACAATTGTCATTCTCCTGTCTCATCATCTTTGTTAAT